>NC_091813.1:14067065-14692065 GCF_041296235.1 Equus asinus
CATGGCATCTCTGACTTAGTGTGGTACACTCCCCCTGCCACCTCTGACTTCATGTGTAACAGTCCACATGGCATCTCTATCTTCAAGTATAACACTCTTCTGTGTCGTCTTCGACTTCTTTTGTAAACATTCACCCTGCCAGCTCTGATTTTGTGTGTCAAACTCCTCATGGTTTCCCTGACTTCAAGTGTAACACTCAGAGTTGTGTCTCTCATTTCGTGTGTGACTCTCCCCCTGGTGAGTCTTGATTTCTTGTGTCATAATTCCCATGGTGTCTCTGACTTTGTGTTTCACACTTCACCTGTGGTCTCTGACTTTTTTCACTCTCCCCATTGTGTGTGTGACTTCGTGTTTTACTCTCCCCCGTAACCTCTGACTTCATGCATAATGCTGCCCATGTTGTCTCTGAAGTCGTGTGTCACATATGAACTGATGTCTCTGATTTGGTGTGTAACACTCCCCCAGGTGTGTCAGATATTGTGTGTTACCGCCACTGGTGTCTCTGACTTCATATGTAACACCCCATGTGTCCTTTCTTAATTCGAATGTAGCACTCTCACATCATGTCTTGGACTTCTTGTATAACACTCACACAGGCATATCTGATTTTGTGTGTCAGATTCCTTCTGGTGTCTCTGAGTTCGTGCATCACACCCCCCATGCAGTCTATAATATCATGTGTAACACTCCCAATGGCATCTTGGACTACTTGTACAACACTCCCTCTTTCGTCTCAGACTTCTGGTGTAACATTCCCTTTGGCATCTCTGATATCAAGTACCACAAATGACATATCGTCTCTGACTTTGTGTTTCACACTCTGCCTGGCATCTCTGGCTTCATATTTCACAGTACTACTGTCATCTAGAACTTTGTGTGCAACACATCCAGTTTCATCTCTTACTTTGTGTGTTATATTCCCATCTTGTCTCTTAGTTTGTCCATAACACTTCCCCTGTCGTCTATATCTTCATGTGTGGCACTACAAATGGCGTATCTGACTTGATGTGTAACACTTCCCCAGACATCTCTGACTTTATGTGTAAAATTCCCCCTGTTGTCTCAGACTTCCTGTATCACAGACACTTTAGCATCTCTGACTTCAAGTGTAACACTCCAAGTGCCTTCTCTGAATTCTGTGTAACACTCCACCTGGAATCTCTGACTCCATGTGTAACACGTCCACTGGTGTGTCTGACTTCAAGTGTCACATTCCCCATGTCGTTTATGTCTTTCTGTGTAACACTCCCCATCATATCTCTCTTTGTGCTTAACAATCACCCTGGTGTTTTTAACTTCATGTGTGACTTTCCCATGGCGTCTCTGACTTCATGTCACACCTCACATGGCATCTCTGACTTCAAGTGTTGCATTCCCTGTGGCATCACTGAATTTGTGAATTACACTCCCTTTTGTGTCTTTGGCTTCATTTGTAACACTCCCCCTGGTGTCTCTGACTTCATGTGTAACACTCCACTTCACATCTCTGACTTGATGCATCACACTGCCCGTGTGGTGTCTGACTTTGTGTGTCACACTCCACCTGGCATCTCTGATTTTATAGTTAACACTCCACATGGCAGTTCTGATATTACTTGTAGCACTCCTCATCATATCTCTGGCTTCATATGTTACTATCCCCCTTGTGTGTCTGATTTTGTGTGTAGAATTCCCCATGGCATCACTGACTTCTTGTGTAACACTCCACCAGGTGTCTCTGAAATTGACTGTAACACTCCTCCCCACATCTCAGGCATCTTGCATTACTATTCCCCACTTGTCTCTGATTTCATTGATTACACAACCCCTATCTTCTCTGAAGTGTGAAGCACTCCCCATGGTGTCTCTAAATTTGTGTGTCACCCTCCTCCTGGGGTCTGTGAATTTGTGTGTAACACACACCCTGGTGTCTCTGATATCATGTGTAACACTCCCTTTGAGTTCTCTGACATTGTATGTAACACTCTCTCCTGGTGTCTCTGATTTTGTGTTTAAAACTAGCCCTGGCGTTTCTGACAATGTCATCAAACAACCCGTGGACTCTCTGACATCATGTGTCACACTCCCAATGGCATCTCTGACTTCGTGCATCACATACCCAGTGACATCTCTGACTTCATGTGTAACACACTCCCTTTCAACCCTGACACTGTGCATCACATTGGTCATGGCATATCTGACTTCGTGTCACCCTCCCCATGTCATTCCTTCATGCATATCACTCCCCCTGTCATCTCCAACTTTGTGCATAACACTCCCCCATGGTGTCTCTGACTTTGTGTGCAACACCCCTGGCATCTCTGACTTTGTGGGTAACACAACACCTTTCATCCCTGACATCTTATCGCACTCTCCATGTCTCTCACTTCCATGGCATCTCTGACTTCATGTGTAACACACCCAGTGGCATCTCTGACTTCATGTGTAACACACCCAGTGGCATGTCTGACTTCATGTATCACACTGCCCCTTCAGTCATTGAGTTCGTGCATCACACTCCTGCTGTCTTCTCTGACTTTGTTTGTCACACTGCACTTCGCGTCTCTGTCTTCATGTGTTAAACTACATATGGCATCTCTGAATTGTGTGTCCCACTACCCCTGGCATCAAAGAATTCTTGTGTAACACATAATGTGGCATTTCTGACTTCGTGTCTAACAATCCACGTGGCATTTCTTCCTTCATGTGTAACTCTTCCTCGTGACATCTTGGACTTCATGTGTAACTCTCCATATGGCATCTCTGACTTCATGTGTAACACTCCCCCTGGTGTCTCTGAATTGGTGTGTAACATTCCATGTGGTGTCTCGAACTTTGTGTGTTACTCATCCCCTCTTGTATCTGAATTCATGTGTACAGATCCATGTGGGTTTTCTGCCTTCGAGTGTGACACTGCCCCATGGTGTCTCAGATTTCTTGTGTAACACTCACACTGGCTCCTTGATTCCATTTGTGACACTATGCCTGGCCTCTCTGAGTTGGATTTAACACTCTACATGGCATCTCTGACTTCATGTGTCACATCCACCTGGAGTCTCTAACTTTGTGTTTCACACTACCTCTAGCGTCTCTGACTTTTTGTGTAACACTACCCCTGACATCTCTGATTTCATGTGTAACACTTCCCTTGGTGTCTTGAACTTCATGTTTAACACTTCCCATTGAATCTCTGATTTCATTTGTTACATTCACCATTGCCACTGACTTTGTGTGTCATATTTCCCGTATCATCTCTGACTTTGTGTGTCACACACCCCATGTCATCTCTGACTTCTTCTGTCATACGCCAGCCAGTGTCTCTGACTTCTTGTGTAACAATACCCCTTGCATTTCTGACTTCTTGTGTCACACTTGTCCTAGTTCCTGTGACATTGCTTTTCACATCTCCCCTCTTCTCTCTGAATTCGTGCATGACACTCCCCATGTTCTATCCTGCATCTTTTGTCACAATCTACCAGGCTTCTCTGGATTCATGTGTAACACTCCCCCAGGCAACACTAATTTCACGTGTAACACTCCTCCTGGTTTCTTTGACTTCATGAGTCACAGACACTGTGGAGTCTCTGATGAAATGTGTAACACTCCACCTGCCCTCTCTGACTTTGTGTGTAAGACTTGACTTGGCTTCTCTGACTTCATCTAACAGTGCAAATGCCATCTCTGACTTCATGTGTAACTCCCAACATGACGTATCTGACTTCATGTGTAACTCTCATGTGTGACATCACTGAATTTGTGTATCACATTCCCCATCTCATCTTTGACTTCGTGTGTGACATACCACCTGTGACTTCCGCCTATGTGTGTAACACTCCCCCAGGCATCACTGACTTCCTGTGTAACATACCCAATTGCATCTCGGACTTCATGTGTCACATTTCCCCTGGCATCTCTGAGGTCATGTGTATCACTCCATGTACCCTCTCTGACTTTGTGTGTAACACTCCTCCTGCAATCTCTTACTTCATGTATCGCACAAAACATGGCGTCTCTGAATTCATGTGTAATTCTCCTACATGGCATCTCTGGTATCATGTATCAGACTCCCCTTGTTGTCTTTGACTTGATGTGTAACACTCCCACTGCCTTCCCTGTCTTCTTTTATCTCACTCCCCAAGGCCTCTGTGACTGTGATTCACAGTCATCGTGTCATCTCTGAATTAGTGTGTAACACTCCATATTTCATCTCTGACATCATGTGTCCCTCTCCCACTGGCATCTCTGAATTCCTGTTTAATACTTGAGGTGCCATCTCTGACTTCGTGTGTAACATTCCCCCTTCTGTTGCTGACTTAGTGTGTAGCATACTTTCAGGCATCTCTGACTTCCTGTGTAACACTCCCCCAGAAGTCACTGACCTCATGTGTAACACTCTCCATGGTGTCTCTGACTTCATGTGTCACAGTCCCCCTGGAGTCTCTGAAGTCATGTGTAACACACCACCTACCCTCTCTGATTTTGTGTGTAACACTTCCCCTGGAGTATCTGTGTCTAACAATCCCCCTGGTGTCTCTGACTTTGTATGTAACACTTGGCTTCTCTGACTTCATCTAACAGTGCCCTGCCATCTCTGACTTCACGTGTAATGCCCAACATGGCTTATCTGACTTTGTGTGTAACTCTCCTATGTGGCATCACTGAATTTGTGCATCACAGTCCACATGTCGTCTCTGACTTCGGTGTGACACTCCCATAGACATCACTGACTTCATGTGTAACACATCCACACTATTATGAGACTATTATACATGACAAGTGGAGTGTTACTGATGAAGTCATAGGCTACAAGGGGAGTGTTACACATGAATCAGAGGTACCTGGATGAGTGTTACATTTGATGTCAGAGATGACACTGGGGAGTGTTACACACAGAGGTAGAAAGGTGACCTGGTTTGTTACATAGGAATTCAGAGACACCAGGGGGAGTGTTACACACCCAATCAGAGATGCCAGATGTTATAATACACAGGAAGTCATAGACACCAGGGGAAGTGTTACAAACAAAACAAGAGATGCCTCAGTGAGTATTACACATGTGTGAGATGCCAGGCAGTGTGTAACAGAAAAAGGCAGAGACACAAGTGGAGCATTAAACACAAAGCCCAAGACACCAGGCACAGTGTGACACACGAAGTCAGAGATGCCATGTGGAGTTTGATGCATGAGTTCAAAGACATCATGTGGGAGTGTTGCACAGGAGGTCAGAAATGCCAGGAAGTGTGTTGCACAGTAAATCAGAGATGACAGGTGGAATGTGTCACACAATGTGAGAGATAGCATGGGGAGTGTGACACTTGAAGTCAGAGGCACCATGAGTAGGTGTTACACAAAGAATCAGAGATGAAAGATGGTGTGTTACACACATAGAGACATAAGGTATCATGACACACAAAATCAGAGAAGCCAGGAGGTTTCTGATGCACCAAATCAGAGATGTGAGTGAGTGTGTTACACATGAAATCAAAGACACTAGGGGGTTAGTGATCCACGAATTCAGAGACAACATGCAGAGTGTAACACACAAAGTTAGAGAGGCACCAGATGTGCGTTAGGCACAAAAACAATGATACAAGAGGGAGTGTTATGCACCAAGGCAGAGACGACAGGGGGAATGTAAAACACGAAGTCACAGATGCCAGGGGGTGTGTGATACACAAAGTCAGAGATGCCAGAGGGAGTATGACTCACGAGGATAGAGACTCCAGGCTTATTGTGACACATGAAGTCAGAGACATCACAGTGAGTTTTACACTAATGGTCAGAGACATCAGGGAGTGTGTACCACATGAAGTCCAAGAGGGCACATGGAGTGTGACACAGGAAGTCAGAGACACCAGAGGGAGTGTTATAGAGGAAGTCAGAAATGCCAGGGGGAGTGTTACACATGACATCTGATATGTCACTGGAGTGCTATACTTCAAGGCAGAAAGTCTACATGGATTTTAACAAATGCAGTCAGCAACATCAGGGGGTGTGTACCACATGAAGACTGAGATGCCACATGGAGTGTTATACAGGAAGCCAGAGACACCAGGGGGAACATTACAAATGAAGCCAAAGACACAACATGGAGTGTTATACACAAAGTCTGAGATGCCAGGCAGAGGAACACACAAAGTCAGAGACTTCACAAGGAATGTTACACATGAATTCCCAAATGCCAGAGGGAAGTGTTACACATGAGGGGAGAAGTACCATGTGGAATGTAACACACAGAGTAAAAGACAACAGGGGGAGTATTACACACGAAGCCAGAGATGACACGTTTAGTGTTACACAGGAAGTATGAGACACTGGGGCACTGTGACACATGAAGTCAGAGACACCAAGAGGTGTGTTACCTATGAAGTCTGAGATGGCAGGGGGAGTGTGACACATGGAGTCACAGACACCACGTGGAGTGTTACACAGGAAAGGAGCGATACCACTGTGAGTGTTATACACAAAGTCAGAGATGACAGTGGGATCCTTAAGAGGATATATGAGATCCCAAGGAACTCTGACACATGAAGTAAAAGACGCCACATGAAGTGTTACATATGAAGTCCAAGGCCCCAGGGGAGTATTACACATGAAGTGAAGCTATCAGGGGAATTGTGATGCACAATATCAGAGACAACGGGAGGAGTGTGACACAGATTCAGAGGCACAATGGGGGTGTGTTACACATGAATCAGACATGTTACATGAAGTGTTACGAGTCAGATACAACAAGGGGAGTGTGGCACAGGACATCAGAAATGCTAAGAGTAGTGTTACACAAGATCTAAGAGATGACATGGGTAGTGTTACACTCAACATCGGGGATGCCACAGATAGTGTCGCATACGAAGTCAGAGACATCACGGCAAAGTTTTACACACGAAATCATAGACAACATGAGAGTGTTACACCTGAAATCAGAGATTCCACTAGGAGTGGCACACACAGAGAGACACCAGGTGAACTGTGACTCACAAAACCAGATACAATAGGGAGATTGTGACACACGAAGTCAGAGACAAGAAGAGGAGTGTTACACACAAAGTCAAAGACACCTGTGGGAGTTTGACACATGAAATCAGATATGCCAATTGGAGTGTTACACACGAAGTCAGAGACAAAGAGGGGACAGTTACACACAAAGTCAGAGGCGCCATGGAGAGAGTTACACTCAGAGTCAAAGATGCCAGGTAGAGTGTGACACGTGAAACCAATGATGACAGTGGGATTGTGAGACATGAAGTCAGAGATGAGACAGGGAGTGTAACACAGAGTCCAAGATGCCAAGTAGACTGTGACACAAGAAATAAGAGACAACAAGGGGATTGTGACACACGATGTTAGAGATGACATGGGGAGTGTTACACACAAAGCCCAGGACGCCAAGTTGAGTGGAACACATGATGTCAGAGATGCCAGGGATTGTGTGACACAAGATGATAGATAAGCCAGGGGTAGTGTGAAGTCAAAGGACAAGAAGCAGATTGTTACACATGAATTCGTGTCCAACAGTCACCATGGCATCTCTGAATTCATGTGTCACACAGCACCTGGTGTCCCTGATTTCGTGTCTCACACTCCCCCTGGTGTATCTGACTTCATGTCTAACACTCCCAGTGGTGTCTCTGACTTCGAGTGTCACACTCTCCCTTGTGTATCTGAGTTCGTGCCTCACTCCCTCCACCATCTATAACTTCATTTGTAATACTCCCACTGGCTTTTCCAACATATTGTTTTAAACTCCCCCTGGCGACTCTGACGTTGTGTGTAACATTCCCCATGGCACCTGACTTCAAGGGGCATACCTGACCTGTCATTTCTGACTTCTTATGTTACAAAACCCCTGGAATCTCCCATACAGCATGTAACATTCACCATGGTGTCTCTGAATTCATGTGTCACAATCCATGTGATGTGTCTAACTTCGTGTGTCACAATCCCCCAGGCATCTATGACTTTGTGTGTAATACTCCCCGTGGCACCTCTGACTTTGTGTGTCACAATTCCCATGGCATCTCTGACTTCATGTGTCACACTGCCCCTATTGTCTCTGACTTCATTTGTGACACTACATGTTACGTCTTTGACTTTGTGTGTAACACACTCCCTGGCATCTCTCACTTCCTGTGCAACACTAAAAGTGGTGTCCCTGACTTCATGTGTAACATTCCATGTGGCATCACTGACTTCGAGTCTCACACTCCACCTGGTGTCTCTGATTTTGTTCCTATCAATCCCCCGGGTTGTCTCTAACTTTGTATGTGACACTCCCCCTGGCATCTCTGAATTCCTGTGTAACACTCCACGTGGAGTTTCTGAAATCATGTGTCACAATCACCTTGGCGTCTCTGACTTCCTGTGTCACAGTTGCTGTCTTCTCTGACTTGGTGTATCACACTTCAGTTGTCTCTGACTTCATGTATCACACTTGCCATGGTGTCTGTGACTTCCTGTTTCACACTCCCCTCTCCTCTCTGACTTCATGCATAACCCACCACCTGTCTTCCCGGAGTCCATTTGTAACACTCTACCTAGCCTCTCGGACAATGTGTATCACTGACTTCTTATTTCACACATCACCTGTGGTCTCTGATCTCATGTGTCACAATCCCCTTGGCGTCTATGACTTCGTGTGCCACGCTCCACCTGTCTTCTATGACTTGGTGCTTAACATTGCTCATGGGGTCTCTGAATTCATGAGTAATACTCCCTCTGGTGTCTGTGAATTCGTGGGGAATACTTTTCTTGGCATCAGTGACTTCATGTGTATAACTCCCCCTGGCATCTCTTACTTCATGTTTCACACCCCCTGGGCTGTGTGAGACCATGTGTAATACTTCACGTGGCATCACTGACTTCATGTGTAACACTTCCCTTTCTGTCTCTGACTTCATGAGTCACAATCTCCCTGTCATTCTCACCTCGTGTGTCTCACTCCACCTGCTGTCTATGACTACATGTCACCACCCAATGGCATCTCAGACATTGTGTACAACCCTCTCTTTGCTGCTTCTGTATTTATTTGTCACACTTCCCTTGTCATCTGTGACTTATTGTCATACATTCCCTGTTGCGTGTCTGACTTCATGTGTTACTCACCCCCTGGCATCACAGACTTCATCTGTAACACTCCTCGGAGCAAGGTTGGTTTCATCTTTAAAACTCACTGTGGCATCTCTGACTTTGTGTCACAATCCACCTGCTGTCTTTAACTTCTTGTTTCACACCATCACTAGCATCTCTGACTTTGCCTGTAACACTCCCTGTGGCAGTTATGACTTTGTCACTCTTCCCATGGTACCTCCTGCTTCATGTTTCACAATTCCAGTGGTGCCTCTGACTTCATGTGTCACACACTCACTGGTGTCTATTATTTCCTGTGTAACACTATCCCTGGTGTTTCTGGCTTCATATGTCATGCTCACCCTAGCATCTCAGACTTTGTGTCTAACACTCCATGAGGTGGCTCTGACTTCATGTGTGACACTACATCTGGCATCACTCACTTCGTCTATCATACTCCCCATGGTGTTTCTACTTTGTGTGTAACACATGCAGTGGCATCCATGAATTCGTGTGTCATACACCACTTGTGTTTCTGACTTCATGCATCACACGGCCCCTGCTGTCTACAACTTCCTGTGTAACACTCCCTCTGCCATCTCTGACATGGTGTATAATACTCCCACTGGCATCTCTGAATTTGTGTGTAACCATTCCCCATAGTGTCTCTGACTTTGAGGGCCAAAATTGACCCATCATATTTGCCTTCATGTGTCACACTACCTCTGGGATCATGACTCCGTGTATAATGATGCCTGTGCCATCTCTGACTCTGTGTGTCACACTCCGCCTGGTGTCCCTGACTTCGTATATCACACTCCCCTTGGCGTTTCTGACTTTGTGTGTAACACAACCTGCACCTCTGACTTCTTGTGTCACACTCCTCCTTTTGTCTCTGAGTTCATGTGTCACACTGCCCATGCCATCTAAAATTTTACGTGTGACACTTCATGTTGTGTCTCTGCCTTCATGTGTCACACACTACCTGTCATCTCATACTGAAGGTGTAACACTCACTGTGCATCTCTGATTTTGTTCATAACAATCCCCCTGGTGCCTAAGACTTCATGTGTAACACCACATGTGACATTTCTGACTGGGTGTGTAAGACTCCCATTGGTGTCTCTGACTTCATGTGTAGCACACTGAATGATGAGTTTGCCATCGTGTGTAACACTCTGCAGTGGCATCTCTGACAACTGTAACACTCCCCTTGGCATCTCTGAATTTGTGTGTAACACTCGCCCTGGTGTCTCTGAATCATGGGTAACAGTTCCCCTGCAGTCTATGACTTCATCCTTAAAACTCTACCTGTCATCTCTCACATTGAACAAAACACTCCCCTTGGCGTTTCTTTGTGTTTAACCCTTCCCATGGCATCACTATTTTCGTGAGTCACTCTCCCCCTAGAGACTCTGACTTCGTGCTTCACAGTCCTCCTGGCCTCCCTGACTTCATGTATCACACTCCCACTGGCGTCTCTGATGTTGTGTGTAACGTTCCACGTGGCATCCGACTTCTAGGGTCACACCCAAGACCTTTGTTAATGACTTTGTCTGTCACACACCTCCTTATGTCTTGGACTTAGTGTGTAACATTTACAGTGGTGTTTTTGAGTTTGTGTGTCGCAATCCACATAGAATCTCTAACTTTGTGTATCACACTCCCCCTGTCATATCTGACTTCACGTGTAATACATCCATTGGCATCTCTGACTTCATTTGTCACACACCCCCATTGTGTCTCTGAGTTAGTGCATCACACTCACCCTGTTTTTTCTGACACCGTGTGGCACACTGCACCTTGGGTCTCTGACATCATGTGTTACACTACATGTGGCATCTCTGACTTCCTGCATAACACTCCCACATGTGTCACTGACTGTGTCACAGTCCCCTTGTATTCTCTGACTTTGTGTGTAGCACTCCAGTTGGCATCTGTGACTTTTGGTGTAACACAACCCATGACATCTCTGTCTTCATGTGTAACACTCCACATGGTCTTTCTGCCTTCATGTGTAAGACTACCCTGTGGCGTCTTGGATTCACAGACACAATGTGGTGTCCGTGAATTCATATGTCACACTATGCCTGGCATCTCAGACTTCGTGTGTAACACTTCACATGGTGCCTCTGTTTCATATGTAACAGTTCCCCCTGGTGTCTGTGAAATCGTGTGTAATGCTCCACATGTCATCTCTGAATTTGCCTCATACACTGCCCCAAGCATCTCAGACATTGTGTGTAAGACTCCACGTGTTGTCTCTGACTTCATGTGTAACAGTCCCCTGTCATCTCTGACTTCGTGTGTAACACGGTTACATCTCTGACTTCAAGTTTCACATCACCCTGGCCTCATTGAGTTCATGTGTCACACTCCCCCTTCATCTCTGACTTGGTGTGTAACACTCCCCCTGCCGTCTCTGACTTCATGTGTAACACCCAATGTGGTATCTGTGACTTCATTTGTAACTCTCCTACATGACATCTCTTAGTTTGTGTATCACACTCCCCTTGTCCTCTCTGACTTTGTGTGTAACCCTACTTCTGTCTTCTCTGACATTACGTGTCACACACCCCCTGGTGTGTCTGAATTTGTGTGTCACTGTCCCTGTGATGTAGAGGACTAACTGTGTAACACTCCACACGGCGTTTCTACCTTCATGTTTAACACTCCCCTGTTATGTCTCTGAATGCCTGAATAAGACTCACTCCTGTGCCTTTGTCTTCATGCCTATCACTCCCATGTGGCATCTCTGACTTCGTGTGTAACACTCCCCCTGGTATCTGTGGCATCATGTGTAACACTCCATGTTGCATCTCTGACTTTATGTACTTCATGTATGACACTCCCCATATCATCTATGATTTCGTGGGTAACACTGCACGTGGCATCTCTGACTTCTTGTTTAACATACCCACATGGCATCTGTGATTTTGTGAGAAATACTGCCCGTTGTGTCTGTAAATTCGTGCACAACACTTCCCCTGGAATCAGTTACTTCATGATAACACCCTCTGGCATCTCTTACTTTGTGTTTCACAGTGTCCCTGGCATCTCTGCCTTCGTGTATAACACTCCTCATGGCCTCTCTGACTTCATGTTTAACATTCCACATGGTGTCTCTGACTACTTGTGTAACACCCACCCTGGTGTCACTGACATCATAACAATCCACGTGTTGTCCCTGTCTTTGTGTGTCACACTTCCCATGGTGGCTCTGCCTTCATGTTTCACAGTCAACCTGGCATCTTTGACTTCGTGTGTCATGCTCAATCTGTCGTCTCTGACTTGGTCACTCTACCCATGGTTTCTTTGACTTCATTTGTAAAACTTCCCCTGGCCTCTTTGACTTGGTGTGTCATAATCCCCTGGGCATCTGTGAGTTCATGCATGACACTCCCTCTTCATATCTGACTTGATGTGTAATAGTCCCCCTGTTGCCATTTACTTCATGCATAACACTCCCCCTTGACATCTCTGCCTTCACAACACTCACCATGGCGTCTCTGACTTCCTCTGTTACACTACTTGTGGCATCTCTGATTTCGCATGTCATACTCCACCTGTCATCTCTGACTTCGTTTGTAACTCTCTCCCTGGACCCTCTGACATCATGTATAAGAAACCTCATGAAGTTTCTGCTTTTGTTTGTAACACACTCCCATGGCATCTTTGACTTTGAGTGTAAAACGACCCATGGGGTCTCTTACTTCGTGTATAAAACTCACCCTTGGGTCTCTTATTCAAGTGTAACACTCCACCTATAGTCTGTGATTTCACCTGTAACACTCCACCTTTCACCTCTGAGATCATTCAAGACAATCTCCCTGGTGTTCCTAACTTCATGTGTCACAATCCTTCTGGCATCTCTGTGTGTCACACTCACCCTGGCATCTGTGACTTCGTGTGTCAGAATCACCCTGGCATCACGACTTCATCTATAACAATCTCCATGCCGTCTCTGACTTCATATCCCACTCTGCCTGCTGTTCCTGACTTTGTCTACCACACCCCACCTGGCATCTCTGACTTCATGTATCATACTCCCTCAGGTATCACTGTCTCCATGTGTCACAGTCCCACTTTCATCTCTGCCTTCATGTGTTTACACTCCCTCATAGTGTCTCAGACGTGTCACACTCCACGTGGCTTCTCTGACTTCGTGTGTCACACTCTGCCTGGCATCTCGAACTTTGTGTCTAACACTCCACGTGGTGTCTCTGACTTCATGTGTATCCTACCTCTGATGTTTGTAACATTGTGTGTAACTCTCCATGTGGCGTCTTAGACTTTGTGTGGTACACTCCGCCTGGTGGCTCTGACGTTATGTCTTACACTCCAAGTGGCTTTTCTGACTTCAAGTCTAACACTCTCCAGTGGCAACTCAGACTTTTTGAGTTTCACTCACCATGGTGGCTCTGATTTTGTTTGTCAATCTCCCAATGGCTTCTCTGACTTTGAGTTTAACACTCACTATTGTGTCTCTTATTCGTGTATCACACTCCCACTAGCATCTCAGACTTCATGCCTCACATCCCCTTGGCCTATTTGACTACATGTGTCACTATCCCCAGGGTGTCTGTGACTTCATGTGTCACAGTACCCTTGGCATTTCTGACTTCATCTGTAACACTCCCCATTGCATCTATGAATTCCTGTATCACACTCTGCCTGGCACTCCTGACTTCATATGTCACACTCCCCCTGGCGTCTCTGACTTTTAGTGTAACCCTTACACGGTCTCTCTGACTTCATGTTTGACACTTGCTCTAGTGTCTCTGAGTACGTGTGTCACACTGCCTCTGCCATCTGTAACTTCAAGTTAACACTCCCTTTAGCATCTCATACTTTTATATAACACTTCCCCCAGTGTCTCGGACTTCATGTGTATCTTTCCGTCTGGTGCATCTGACTTTGAGTGTCACACAGACCTGTCATCTCTGACTTTGTGTGTCACATTCCCATGGCATCTCTGACTTCCTGCATTACACTCTCTTGGTTTCTCCAACTTCTTGAGTAATACTCCCCCTGAGTTCTGTGACTTTGTGTGTAACCCTCCCCCAGGCATCACTGACTTCATAATTAACACTCCCCCTGTCATCTCTGACATTGTGTGTCACAGTTCCCCTATAGTCCTGACGTCATGTTTAACACTCCATGTGGCCTCTCTGACTTCATCTGTAACATTCCCATTGACATCTTTGACTTCATGTGTAACACTGCCACTGCCATCTCTGTCTTCATGTGTAACACTCAATGTGGCATCTCTGAATTAGTGTGCAACATACCTCCATGGCATCTTTGACTTCGTGAGTCATAATCCCCTGACATAGTGTGTCACACTTTGCCTGAGGTCCCTGACTTCATGTATCACACTTCCTCTGACGTACTTGATGTCTTGTGTAAGACACTCAGTAGCATATCTTCATGTGCCACACCCCCGTTGTTTCTCCCTCTGCTGTCTATAACTGCATGTGTAATACTCCCACTGGCATCTCTGACTTTGTGTGTCACAATCCTCCTGTGGTTTCTGACTTTGTGTGTAACACTCCCCCTTAGCATTTTGGTCTTCTTCTGTAACACTCCACGTGGCAGCTCTAACTTGGTATGTAACATGGTGTCTCTGACTTCACGTGTAACACTCCATGTGGCCTTTCTATCATTGTGTGGAAAACTACAACATGGAGTCTGAGACTTTCTGTGCAACAATCTCACTGGTTTCTTTGATTTTGTGTGTCACACTACCCCTGGTGTCTCTCCCTTCTTATGTAGCACTCCACATCATGTGTCTGACTTCATGTCTCAGAATAACTCTGGCATGTCTGACTTCGTGTGCCACACTCACCCTGGTATTAACACTTCATGTGTAACATTCCACATGGCATCTCTAATTTCATATGTAACACTCTCCCTGGTAACACTCTCCCAGGTGTCTCTGACTTGGTGTGTAATGATCAATGTAGCTTCAGTGATGTTGTGCGTAACACTCCCCCTCCCTTCTGTGAATTTATGTGTAACACTCCACATGTTGTTTCTGCCTTCGTGTGTAACACACCCCCGTAACATCTCAGAGATCTTGCATCACACTCCACATGGCTTCTCTGACTTCATGTGTCACACTCCACCTGGCATCTCTGACTTTGTCACACTCCCTGTGGCATCTGTGATTTTGTCTGTCACAAACATACTGGTGTCTCTGTCTTCCTGTGTGACAGTACCCCTGGCATTTCTGACTTCATTGGTCACACTCACCATGGCATCTCAAACATCGTGTGTCACAATCCACCTGTAGCCTCTGAGATCGTTTGTAACACTTCACTTGGCATCTCTGACTTTGTCTCTAACACTCCCCTGAGCCTCTCTGGCTTCATGTCTCATACTCTGGCTGGCGCCCCTGCCTTCATGCATCACACCCCCCATTGCAGCTCACACTTCTTGTGTAACACCCAATGTGGCATCTGTGACTTCATGCTAAACACTCCCACTCGCATGAGAGACCTCGTGTGCCAGACACCCTCAGATGTCTCTGGGTCCCTGCATAACATGACCCCTGTCATCTCAGACTTTGTGTTTAACACTCCCACTCATCTCTCTGACATCCTGTGTGACACTTCTGCTGGTGTCTTTTACTTCATGCCTGACACTAACACATGGCATATCTGACTTCATGTCTAAAAGGCCCCTGTCGTCTATGACTTCGTGTGTAACACACCCCATGGCATCTCTTACTTTGTGCATATGTGTCCCTTGTTCTCTCTGATTTCATGCATAACAATCCCTCTGGCACCTCTGATATCACGTGTAACTCTTCCTGTGGTTTCTCTTTGTGTGTCACATTCAACAGGTCACCTCTGAATGCGTGTGTCACACACTCCCTTGTGTCTCTGACATCCTGTTTAACATTCACCTTGGCGTCTCTGACTTTTAGTGTAATAACTCCCACGGTGTCTTTGACTTTGACTGCAAAACTCTCCCAGGTCTCACTGAGGTCCTGTGTAACACTGCCCCTGGTGTCTCTGACTCCTTGTGTCCCAGTGCCACCAGCATCTCTGAATTAGTGTGTCCCAATCCCCCTGTACTCTGACTTGGTGTGTAACATTTCCCCTAGCATCAGTGACTTCATCTGTCACATCTCTCTCACATCTCTGACTTCATGCATAACACTCCACCTGTCATCTCTGACTTTTTGTGTAACTCTCCCACTGGCATCTCTGACTTCGTATGTCACACTCCCCCTTTCATCTATGACTTTGTGGGTAACACTGAACATAATGTCTCTGAAGTCATGAGTAATACTCTCCCTGGTATCTGTGAACTCGTGCATAACATTTCCCCCGGTGTCAGTGACTTCATGTGTAACACTGCCTCTAGTGTCTATTATTTTGTGTTTCATACAACCCCTGGCATGTCAAGACCATGTGTAATATTCCCCATGGAATCTCTGACATTTTTTCACATTCCAGTTGCATCTCAGACTTGTGCCACACTCCCTTGACATGACTGGCTTCATGTGTTACACTTCCCCGGTGTCTTTGACTTCTTATATAACACTCACCCATGGTGTCTATGACTTCCTGTGTTACACACACCATGTCCTCTGAATTCGTGTGTCACTCTTTCCCTGGTGTCTTTAACTATGTGTGTAAAACTATCTCTGGCGTCCCTGACATCATCTCACATTCCCCCTCTTGTCTCTGACTTGGTTTGTGTCACTCCCAATGGCATCTGTGACTTCGTGTTTCACACTTCCCCTGTCATCTCTGATGTCATGTGTCACACACCCCCACGTCATCTCAGAATTCGTATATTACTCTCACCCCTGTGTCTTTGAAATCTTATATAACAGCCCCGATAGTGTCTTTAACTTTGTGCATAACTCTTCCCCTGGTTTCTTTGACTTTCTTTGTCACACTCCCCCTGGCATCTCTAACTTTGTGTTTAACACTCCACCTGCTGGTTCTGACTTTGTGTGTCACACTCTGCATCATGTCTCTGACCTTGTGCATCACATTCGCCCTGTCTTCTATAACTTCATTTGTAAACTTCCCTCTGGTGTCTGTGACTTTGCGTGTAACACTCCCCTAAGCATCTCTGACATCGTGTGTAATATTCCCTGGTGTGTGTCTGACTTCCTGTGTCACACCTGAACTTTAGTCTCTGACTACATGTGTAATATTCCACAATGCTTCTCTGGCTTCTTGTGTAACATCCCCTCTGGTGTCTATGACTTCGTTTGTAACACTTCCCCAGGCATCTCTTTCTTCATGTGTATCATTCAAATTTGTTTTTCTGACTTTGTGTGTAACAGTTCACACGCAATCTCTGATGTAGGGTGTCATACTTACCCTGGAATCTCTGACATTGGGCATATCAATCTGCCTGGTGTCCCTAACATTGTGTGCAACAGTCCTCCTGGCATCTCTGACTTTGTATGTAACACTCCATGTGGCATAAATGACTTAGTGTATCACACTCTCCCTTGTGTCTGAACATTGTACATAACACTACCCCTGGCATCTCTGACTTTGTGGGTAACACTCACTGTGGTGCCTCTGACTTTGTGTGTCACACTCCCTCTGCTGTCTATAACTCTTGGTGTAATACTCTCACAGGCATCTGTGACATCGTATATAACACTCCCACTGGCTTCTCTGATGTTGTGTATAACATTCCCTGTGGTATCTTAATTTGATGGTCACAGTTGACCTGTCGTTCGTGACTTCATGTGGCATATAGCCCCTGGCATCTCCACCTAAATGTGTAACCTTCACCGAGGCATCTCTGACTTTGTGTGCCACAATCCCCCATGTGTCTCTAACTTCATCTGTCACAATCTCCCTGGCGTCTCTGACTTCCTGTTTAACACACGCACTGGTGTCTCTGACTTCCTGTGTAATACTACCCCCGGTCTTTCTGACTTCTGTCACATGCCCCTGGCTTCTTGGATTTCATGTGTAACACTCCCCTGTCACCTCTGACTTTGTCAAACTCTGCCTAGCATCCTTGACTTCATGTATCACACTACACCTGTCATCTCTGACATTGTGTGTAACATTCCTGGTGGTGTCATTGATTTCATTTATCACACTCCCCTTTATCAGAGTCTGGGCTTCACTCTCACCCTGTTGTCTCTGACTTTCTGTGTTGCACTGCACCTTGGGTCTCTGATTTACTGTGTCAAAATCCCCCTAGCATCTCTGACATCGTGTGTCATAGAAACCTTGGAGTCAGACTTTGTGTGCAACAGTGTGACGTTTCAGCCTCCATGTGTAACACTCCCCCTGGTGTCTGTGACTTTGTGGGTAATACTCTGCATGACATTTCTTGTTTCATGTGTAACACTCTCCCTTTGTGTGCCAGACTTTGTGTTAACACTCCAAATGTCACCTTTGAATCATGTTGTACACACCCCCTGGTGTCTCTGAGTTCATGTGTAACGGTCAACCTGACCTTTCTGCCTTCAAGTGTAACACTCTCCCTTGGAGATTCAGATTCCTTGTTTAACACAGTGGAGTCTCTGATTCGTGGGTCACACTACCCTTGTCATCTCTGACTTTGAGTGTAACACTCACTGTTGCATCTCTGACTTCCTGTGTAGCATTTGCCCTGTTGTATCTGATTCATGTGTAACACTCCCCCATTGTCTGTGACTTCGTCCATAACACTCCACCTGTCATCTCTGACTTTGTGCCTCACATTCCACATGGCATTTCTGAGTTCCTGAATTACACATCCGATCTCATCTCTGTCACTGTGCATAACACTCCCCCTGTTGTCTCTGACATCATATGTAAGAAACCCACTAATGTTTCTGACTTCATGTGTAACACTCCCCATGGCATCTCTGACTTCATGTGTCACATCTCAAGTATAGTTTCTGCCTTTGTGTGTCACACTCCCAATGTTGTCTGTGTCATCATATGAAACAATATGCCTGTAGTCTCTGACATCATGTGTAACACTCTCCTTGGTATGTTTGACTTCGTGGGTAACACACCTCCTTGGTATCTGTGACCTCGGGTGTCACACTCCTCCTGGCATCTTTGACTTCATGTATAACAATCTCTGTGCCTTCTCTGACTTCATGTGTCACACTCTGCCTGGTGTCCCTGATTGTATGTATCACACTCCACCTGGCTTCGCTGACTTCCTGTGTAACACACCCAATTTAGTCTATGACCTCGTGTGTCACACTCCTTCTGTTGTCTCTGAGTACCTGCTTCACATTTACCTTTCCACTTATAACCTCGTGTGTAACACACCCACTGCCATCTCAAACATCATGTATAACACTTCACCTGGTGTCTCTGATTTCATGAGTAACACTCACCCTGGTGTCTTTGAGTTTGTGTGTAAAACTCCCCATTGGCATCTCTGACTTCGTGTTTCACACACTCCATGGTGTCTCTCATGTGCTGTATATCACAACCCCTGGTATCTCTGTCTTCTTTTGTCAGTCTCCACATGGCATCAGTGACATCGTGTGTCATACTCTCCCTGGCATATCTGACTTTGTGTCCAACACTCCCCATGGCCTATCTGAATTCACGTTCAACACTCCACCTACCATCCCTGACTTCATGTATCACACTTTTCCTGGCGTTTATGACTTCGTGTGTAAATTAACCCATGGCATCTATGACCTTGTGTGTGACACTCTCATTTGTTTCTCTGAGCATGTGTGTCACACTCACTCTGCCGTCTATATCTTCTTGTGTAACTCTCCCAATGGTATCTCTGACTTCAAGTATAATATTCCCACTGGCTTCTTTGACTTCATATGTAAAATTCCTCATGGCGTCTCTGACTTCCAGCATCACAAATGATCTGTCGTCTCTGGCATCATGTGCCCCAATTGCTGTGGCATCTGTGCCTTAATGCAAAACACTACCCCCAGCCTTTTTGACTTCGTGCATAACACTTCCCATGGAATCTCTGACTTCTTGTGTAACATATCCTCATGGCATCTATGACTTTGTGTGCAGTGCTCCCCAAGACACCACTGACATCTTGTGTTACACACCTGTTCACTTCTCCCAATTCCAGTGTCACAGTAACCCTGCTGTTTCTGACGTGGTGTGTGACACTCCACATTGCCTCTGTGACTGTGTGTGTAACACTCCCTGTGGCATCTCTGACTCTGTGTATAACCCGCCACCTGGAGTCTGTGACTTCATGCGTAACTCTCCACCATGGCATCTCTGAATTCATGTGTCACACTATGCTTGTCATCTCTGACTTCATGCATAACACTCCCTTTGTAGTCTCTGACTTCTTGTCACATATCACCTTGTGTTACTGACTTCATGCGTTACAACCACCATGGCATTGAGGACTTCATGTGTAACACTCTAAGTGGCATCTCTGTCATCGTATGTAACACTCCACCTGCTCTCTCTGACTTCATATGTAACACCCAATGTGGCATCACTGACTTCATGTGTAATACTCCACAATGGTACCTCTGACTTCATGGGTCACAATCAGCCAGGCATCTCTAACTTTAGGTGTTACACTCCCTCTGGCATCTCTTTGTGTGTAACACTTCCCATAGCATCTCTAACTTCATGTGCCACACTTTCCCTGGCATCTCTGATTTCTTGTGACACACTCCCAGTGGCGTCTTTGACTTTGTGTGCAACACATTCACCCTTGTGTCTCTGAGTTCGTGCATCACACTGCTCCAGCCATCAATATCTTTGTGTGTAACTCTCCCAGTGGAAACTCTGACTTTGTGTATAACAACGCCCCTGGAGTTTCTGAATTTGTGTGTAAGAATTCCCCATGGCATCTCTGACTTCGAGGTTCACACTTGGCCAGTCATCTCTGACTTTGTGTGTCACACTCACTTTTGTGTCTCTGAGCTCCTGATTCACATCCACACTTCCACCTCTAACTTCGTTTGTAATTCTCCCACTGGCATCTCGAACTTTGTGCATAACACTCCACATGGTGTCTCTAACTTCGTGTTTAACACTCACACTTGTATCTTTGACTTTGCACATAACACTCCTCATTGGCTTCTCTGACTTCATGTGTCACACACTCCCTGTTGTCTCCGAGGCTGTGAGTAATACTCACCATTGCACCTCGGACTTCCAGCATGCCGCTCACCCTGGTGTCTTTCACTTAGTGGGTAACCCTCCTCTGTAGCTTCTTTGGCTCAGTGTTTAACAGTCCCCTTGTTGTCTCTGACGTCATGTGACACTCTCCCCATGGTGTCTCAGACTTCATTCATCACACTCACCCTGGCATCTCTAACTTCATTCATAACTCTCCCACATGTGACTCTGAATTCATGTGTAACACTCCCCCTGGCATCTATGAATTTGTGTCAACACTTCTCTTGGCCTCTCTGACATGTGTCACTCTCTCCCTGTCGTCTTTGTTTCATATGTCACTCTCCTTCTGGTATCTTTAACTTTGTGTGTCACACTCCTCTGTCATCTCTGATGTCATGTGAACCACACCACGTGGTGTTTCTTCCTTCAAGCATAACACTCCCTGGTGGTGTCTTTGACTTCTTGTATCACACTCCCCGTGGCATCTGTGACTTCATGTTTCACTCTTTGCTTTGTGTCATGAACTTTTTGTGTAACACTACATGTGGCATCTTTGTCTTCATGTGTCACACTTCCCGTGGCATCTATGACTTCGTGTACAACATTCCCTGTGGTGTCTCTGACTTCATGTGTGACACTCCTCCTTGCATCCCTGACTTCATGGGTCTCACTACCCCGGCTGTGTTTGACTTCGTGTGTAGCACACCCTGTGGGCTCTCTGACGTCATGTGTCTTTCTCCCCTTGTGTCTCTGAGTATGTGCATCACATTCCCCCCACCGCCTATAAGTTCACGTATAGCACTCCCTTTCTAGTCTCTGACGTTGTGTCTAATATTTCCCCTGGCCTCTATGACATTGTCTGTAACATTAATCATGATGTCTCTGAATCTGAGTGTCACACATGACTTGTCTCTAACTTCATGTGTCACAATCCCCATGGCATCTCTGAATTCCTGTGTAACCTACTTCCAGATGTTTCTGATTTCCTGTGTAACACTACCCCTGGTATTTCCGACTTTGTGTCACTCTCCCCAAGTCATGTCAGATTTCATGTCTAACACTCCATGTTGTGTCTCTGTCTTCATTTGTCACACTTCGAATCACATTTCTGATGATGTGTCACACTCCCACTGGTGTCTCCAACTTGATGTGTTATACTAAACATGGCAACTCTGATTTCATGGGTCGCAATCTGCCTGGCGTCTCTAACTTTGTGTGTCAGACTCCAACAGTCATCTTTGACTTTGTGTGTTACACTCCCCATGTTGCCTAAACTTTGTGTGTCACGCTTCTCCTAGCATTCTGACATAGTGTGTCATACAGTCCCAGGTGTTTCTGGATTCCTGTGTAAGAATAGCCCTGATGTTTCTGACATGTGTCACACTCACTCTTGCATCTCAGCTGTCATGTGTAACACTCCACCTGCTGTCTCTGACTTCGTGTGTCACACTCTGCCTCATGTCCCTGACTTCATGTATCAAACTCTCCATTTCATCTCTGACTTCATGTGTAACACAACCCGTGGTACCTCTCACTCCGTGTGTCACACTCCTCTGGTATCTCTGAGTATGTGTGTCACATTCCCTCTGACATCTATAACTTTTTGTATAATACTCCCACTGGCGTCTCAGACTTTGTGTATGGCACTCCATGTTGCATGTCTAACTTCATGTTTAACACTCACTCTGATGTCTTTGAATTTAGGCGCAAAACTGCAGATTGGCATATCTGACTTTGTGTGTCACACGCTCCCTTCTATCTGTGACTTTGTGTGTCAGACTCCCCCATAGAGTCTCTGACTTCGTATGGAGCACTCCTCCAGGCATCACTGACTTCAGTAGTCACAGTCCCCCTGTCATCTCTGACTTTTGTGTAAAACTCCCCATGACATCTGCTACTTCATGTTTCCCAATTCCCCTGTCTTTTGATGTCATGTGTAACAGTCACCCTCTCATCTGTGACTTCGTTTGTCACACTCCCCCTTGCATCTCTCACTTCGTCTGTCACACTTCTGCTGACGTCTTTGAATTTGGGTGTCACTCTCTCTGTGGCATTGCAGACTTTTTGAGTAACTCTCTATGTGACGTCTCTGCCTTCTTGTGTAACAATCACCCTGGTGTCTCAGACTTCGTTTGTAACACGACCCCTGCTGTCTCTTACTTCATGTGTTATATTTCACATGGCACTTCTGCCTTCATGTTTAACACTCCCCCGTGGCATCTAAGACACTGTGTGTCACACTCCATGTGGTGTCTCTGATGGTGTGTTACACTACCCATGGTGTCTCTTAGTTAATGTGTAAGACTCCACGTGGTATCTCTGACTTTGTGTGTCACAATCTGCCTGATGTCTCCAACTTCGTGTGTCACACTCACTCTCATGCATCTGTCTTTCTGTGTAACACATCCTGCAATGCCTCTGACCTTGTCTGTCCCCTTCCCCTGGTGTCTCTGACTTCCTGTGCCACACTCCAAGTGGCATCTGTTACTTCTTGTGTAACACATTCTCTGGTGTCTCTGACTTTGTGCTACACTCCACCTGCATCTCAGATTTCATGTGTTAAGCTCCCCTGGCATCTCTGTCTTCGTGTGTCACACTCTACATGGTGTCCATGACTTCATGTATCAGAGTCCCCATGTCGTCCTGACTTGGCATATAACACTCCTTCTATTATTGTTGTTTTCCTGCATAACACACCTTGTGGCATCTCTAACATCATTTGTCACACTCCATCTGTCCTCTCTGATTTCATGTGTCACTAACCTCCTCATGTCTTTGACTTCATGTGTAACACTCCACCTTATATCTCTGAATTAATGCACCACAATCCCCCCATCTTCTTTGATTTCGTGTGTCACTCTCATGCTGGTGTCTCTGACTCTGGGTGTAACACACCCCATGGCGTCTCTGACTTCATGTGTAAAATGCCCCCTGTCATCTCTGACTTCGTGGATAACACTCCCACTGGTCTCTCTGACTTTGTGTGTAACACTCTCCTTTGTTCTTTGACTTTGTGCATAACATGTCCCCATGGCTTCTCTGACATCTGGAGCAACACACCCTCCAGCATCTCTGACTTTGTGTGTCACACTTCCTGTGGTGTCTCTGACCTTGTTTTTCACACTTCACTTGTTGTCTCTGACATCGTGTGTCACACTTCCTATGGCATCATTGATTTGCTTGTAATTCTCCCGTGTCATCTCTGAATTCGTGCATAACACTCTCCCTGGTGTCTCTGACTTCATGTCTAAAACATCCTGTGGTGTCTCTGACTTGGTGCATAAAACTCCCTGTGCCATCTCTGACTGTGTCTATCACACACACTGCTGTCTCTGACTTCCTGTGTAAAACTACCACTGGATTTGTGACCTTGTGTGTCACACTCCCCATGGTGTCTCTGAATTCGTCTGCCACAATTCCTCTAGCATCTCTCACTTTGTGTTTCACACTCCCCCTGACATCTGTGACTTCATTTGTCACACTCCCCATGGTGTCATGGCTTCATCTATAACAATACCCATGCTATCTGTGACTTCAGGTGTCACACTCCACCTGGTATCCCTGACTTTGTGTATCACACTCCCCTTGTGTCTCTCACTTCGTGTGTCACACATTCTGTGTTGTCTCTGACTTCATTTGTCACACTCCCTCTTGTGTCTCTAAGTTCATGTATCACACTCCCTATGCCATATATATCTTCACGTGTAAGACATCCATTTGCATCTGTGACTTGATGTATAACACACCCTGTGTCCTGCCTGACTTTTGTGTAACATTCCCCATGGCATCTGGGTCTTCAAGTGTTACACATGGCCTGTCTTCTGTGACTTCATGTGTCACAGACTTCATGGTGTCTCTAACTTCCAGCATAAAACTCTCCTTGGTGTCTTTGACTTCATGAGTAACACTTTCTCTGTTGTCCCTGATTTCAAGTCTAACATTTCACTGTGGCATGTCTGAGTTCGTGTGTAACACTTCCCATGGTATCACTGACTCCCTGTGTGTCACTCCCCCTGGAGTCTCTGACTTCATCTCTCACAGTTCCCATGGCATCTCTGATGTTTTGTGCAAGAAACCATGTGCCCTCTCTGACTTCATGTGTAACACACCCCCTGGCATCTCTGACTGTATGTGTAAGATTCCCCCTCTTGTCTCTGCCCTGGTGTGTAGCAATCCACCTTGCTTCTCTTACCTCATGTGCAACAATCCCCCTTCCATCTGTGACTTCATGTGTCACACGCACTGCAGCATATCTGAATTCATGTGTAATTCTCCTACGTGGCATCTTTGAATTCGTGAATCACACTCCCCTTGTCTTCTCTGACTTTGTAATACTCCCAGTGACGTCTGTCTTCTTGTATCACACTCTGAATGGTATCTGTGACTTCATGTTTCACACTCCCCCTGCCATCTCTGAATTCATGTGTAACACTCCTACTGTCATCTCTGACATCCTGTGTCACACTCCACCGGGCATATCTGGCTTCATGTTCAAAACATCCCCTGTCGTCTCAGAATTCTTGTGTAATACTCCCAAGGCATATCTGACTTTGTGTGTCACAATTCATCTGGCGTCCCTGACTTTGTGTCTCACACTCCCTCTGGTGTGTCTGACTTCGTGTGTAACACACCCTGTGGCATCTCTGACTTCATGTAACATGTCCCCTCATGTCTCCAAGTTTGTGTGTCACACTTCCACTGTCATCTATAACTTCGTATGTCACACTCCCCTTGGCATTTCTGTCTGTGTATAACATGCCCCTGTCATCTCTGAAGATGTGTGTAGCATTCACCATGGCTTCTCTGACTTCATGTGTCACAATCCCCCTAGCATCTCTAACTTCATGTCACATTTCCCTGGCATCTCTGACTTCATGTGTCACATTCCTATGTCATCTATGAATTTGTTGGTAAAAATGCATGTGGCGTCTCTGACTTTCTGTGTAACATCCCCTCTGTGGCATCTCTGAAATCATAGCAGAAACCCACAGATTTCTGCAAATTTGTGAGTAGCAGTTCCCATTGCATCAGTGACTTCATGTGTAACACTCCCCTTCACGTCTCAAACTTCATATTTCACAGTCCTCCTGGCCTCTCTGACTTCCTGGATAATGCTCTCCATAGCATATCTGACCTTTTGTTTAACATCACACATGGCGTCTGGCATCGAGGGTCACACTCGACATGTCATTTATGACTTTGTTTGTCACACACACTCTGGTGTCTCCAACTTTGGGTGACATTTACCCTGGTTTCTCTGAGTTTGTGTATGACAATGCCCCTGGCGTTTTTAACTTCATCTGTCGCAATCCCCCTTGCATCTCTGTTTGTGTATAACATTCCCTGTGGCACTTCTAACATTGTGAGTCACACTTGCCTGGCATCTCTGTCTTCATGTGTTACACTTCCTCTGGCATCTCTGACTTCATGTGTCACACTTCCCGTGGCATCACTGACTTCGTGAGTAACACACTCCCTGGAGTCTCTGACTTCCTATGTAACACTTGCCCTGGGGTTTCTGATTTGTGTCACAACCCCTGTGGCGTCTCAGATTTTTTGTGTAACACTCCTCCTAGCATCTCTGACTTTGTGTCTCACATACATGCTGGTGTCTCTGATGTCTTGTGTAACTTTACCCCTGGTGTTTCTGACTGGTATCACACTCCCCCTGGTGTCTCTGAATTCATGCACAACTCTCCCACAGGCGTCTCTGTATTCTTATATCACACTCCCTATGGCATCTGTGACTTCCAGGTTCACATTCCCCCTGTCATTTCTGAATTAGTGGATCACACTACCCTTCTTGTATCTGACAAGGTTTGTCACACTCTACCTGGTGTCTCTGACTTCGAGTGTAACAGTGACCTTGGCATCTCTGAATTCGTGTCTCACTTTCCCTTTCATCTCTGGCTTGGACTGTAACACTCACTGTGTGCCTTTTTGTGTGTCACACTTACCTGGGGTCTCTGACTTCATGTGTCTCACTGCCTGTGGTGCTTCTGACTTCATCTGTCACACACAACATGGTGTCACAGAGTTCCTGTGTAACACTACCTTTGGCATTTCTAAATTCATGTGTCACACTCCCTCTGGCATCATAGTCTTCATGTGTAACAATCCCCCTAGTGAATCTGAGATTGTGTGTAACACTACCCCTGTTATATCTGACTTCATCTGTAACACTCCAACTGGCGTCTCTAAATTCGTGAGTCACAATGCCTGTGGCATCTCTGACTTTGTGTGTCACACTCCACTTGGCATCTTTGACTTCATGTATAACAATCTGCATGTTGTGTCTGACATCATGCGTCACACTATGCCTTGCATCCCTGACTTTGTGTATCACACTCCCCCTGGCGTCTCTGACTTTGTGAGTCACAGTCCCCATGCTGTCTCTAACCTTGTGTGTAAAACTACACATTGGCTCTCTGACATCATGTGTAACACCCAATGTGGCATGCATCTTCGTGTGTAACTCTCCAACATGATGTCTCTGAATTCATGTATCACACCTATGTCATCATCTCTGACTTTGTATTAACACTCCCCCGTTTTCTCTGACATTGTGTGTCACACGCCCATTGGCTTGTCCGACTTCGTGTATCACAGTGCCTGTTACATCAAGGACTAATTGTGTAACTTTCCACATGGCGTTTCTGCCTTCCTTTTTAACACTCCTGTGTGTTGCCTCTGACTGGCTGAGTAAACTCACCCTTGCATCATTGACTTCGTGCCTAGCACTCCCATGTGACATCTCTGACTTCATTTGTAACATTCCCTTTTTGTCTCTGACTTCGTGTGTGACACACCCCCTGGTGTCTGTGACATTCTGTGTAACACTCCATGTTGCGTGTCTGACTTCGTGTGTAACACTACCCCTGGCAACTCTCAATTCACGTGTAACATTCCACATGGTGTTTCTGCATTCATTTGTTATAAACCCCATGCCGTCTCAGCCTTCATGTGTAACACTCCAGGTGTCGTCTCTGACTTTGTATGTCACATTCTACCTGTCATCTCAGCCTTCGTGTGTCACAAACATGATGACATGAAGGCTTCGTGCATAACAATCCTCCTGGCATCTCTGACTTCATGTGTCACACTCCCTGGTGGCTTCTCAGGCTTAGTGTGTAACAGTCCCCTGTTGTCTCTGACTTCCTATGACACTCTCCCCCTGGGGCTCTGACTTCTTGCATCACATTTCCCCTGGCATCTTTAAATTCATTTGTTTTAATCTCACTGGGGTCTCTGAGTTCACGTGACACACTCACTCTTTCATCTCTGACTTCATGCATAACAATCCCACTGGGTCAACTGACTGTGTGTAACACAACCCCAGGAGTCTCTGAGATCGTGCATAACACTACCCCTGTTATCTCTGACTTTGTGTGTAACACTCCCACTTGTCTCTCTGACATCCTATGTAACACCACCCCTGGTGCCTTTCTTTTTGGTCATAACACTCCCCATTGGTGTCTCTGAATTTGTGGGTAACACTCCACCAACATCTCTGAATTTATGTGTCACATTCCACCTGCTGTCTCTGAATTCGTGTTACACTCGACCTTGCATCTCTGTCTTCTTGTGTCACACTGCCCATGGTGTCTTTGACTTTGTCTTTTACCCTTCACCTGTGGTCTCTGACTTCGTGTGTCATATTCCCCATGGCTTCTGTGACTTTGTGTTTCACACTGCCTCTGTCATCTGTGACTTTGTGCATAACACTCCCCCTCTTGTCTCTGACATCATGTGTCACACTCCTGCAGTCTCTGACTTCATCTGTCACCTTCCTCCTGCTGTCTCTGACTTCGTCTGTCACACTCCACGTTGTGTCTCTGAGTTTGTGTAACTCTCCCCCTGATGTGTCTGACTTCTTGTGTAAAACTCCACCTGGCATCTCTGACTTCGTGTGTTGCAATCACTCTGATCTCTCTGTCTTTGTGTCACAATCCCCCGGCATCAGTGATTACCTTCTGTCATACTACCACAGCAACTTTGACATTGTGTATAACATTCCTCGTGCTGTGTCTGACTTCATGTGTCACACTCTGCCTAGCATCCCTGATCCCATCTATCACACTCCCCCTTTCATGTATGATATTGTCTCTAACACTCCATGTTGGATCACTGACTTTGTGTGTAACACTCTCCCTGGTGTGTCTTCCTCTTTCTGTAAATCCCCACCTAGCACATCTGATTTTGTGTGTCACACTCCCCCAGGCATCTCTGACTTCTTGTGTCTCACTACCCCTGATGTCTGCTACTTCGTGTGCAACATTCCCTGTGGCATTTAAGATTTTGTGTGTAAAAACACCCATGGCATCTCTGACTTAGTCATCACAGACACAATTCTGTCTCTGACTTCCTGTGTAGCACTACCACTGCCATTTCTGACATCCTGTGTCACACTCCCCATGGCATCTCTGACTTCGTCTGCCACAATCCCTTTTGCGTCTCTCGCTTTGTGTGTCATATTCCTCCTGGCGTCTGTGACTTTGTGTGTCATACTCCCCAGGGCGTCTCTGACTTCATCTGTCACAATCCCTTTTGCATCTGACTTTCTGTGTCACACTCCCCCTGGCATCATGACTTCATCTATAACAATCCACTTACCCTTGTGACTTCATGTGTCACACTCCGCCTGGTGCCCCTGACTTTGTTTATCACACTCCCCCTTGCATCTCTCACTCCATGTGTCACACATTCTGTGGTGTCTCTGAATTCTTTTGTCTCATTCCTTCTGGTGTTTGATTTCGTGCATCACACTCCCCCTTCCATTTATATCTTCATGTGTAACACTTCCACTGGCATCTCTCACTTCATGTCTAACACACCCCATGGCACCTCTGACTTTTGTGTAACATTCCCTGTGGCATCTCAGTCTTTGAGTGTGACACACGACCTGTCTTCTCTGACTTTGTGTGTCACATTCTTCGTGGAAGCTCTCACTTCTTGTGTAACACTACCCCTGGTGTCTATGACTTCATCAGTAACACTCACTCTGGCATCTCTGATTTCAAGTTTAACACTCCAACATACCATGTCTGACTTCATGAGTAACACTCTTCTGGCATCTGTGGATCCATGGGTAACATTCCCCTGGTATCTATGATTTTATGTATAACACTCCACGTGGCATCTCTTACTCCATATCTAACACTCACCCTGGTATGTTTGACTTTGTGCATAACGCCCCATTTGTGTTTCTGAATTCATGTGTCAAATGCTCCCTTATGTCTCTGACTTATTGTGTAACACTATCCCTGGTGTTGCTGACTTCATGTGTTACACACCCCCTTGCGTCTCGGACCTAGTGTGTAACTATCTGACTTGTGTCTCTGAGTTCATGTGAAACAATTCCACTGAAATCTCTGATGGCATGTGTAAAACTCCACTTAATGGCTCAGACTTACCATTTCACAAACCCTTAGCCTCTTTGACTTCGTGTGTCACAATCCCCTGGGCATCTGTGACTTCCTGTGTCACACTCCCCTGGCATCTCTGTCTTCACGTGTAACACTCCCAAATGCATCTCTGAAATCCTGTGTCACATTTTGCCAGGAGTCCCTGCCTTCGTGTATCACACTACCCTGGCATCTCTGAATTCCTGTTTAACACTCCACGTGGAGTCACTGACTTCGTGTATCACCCTCTCCCTACTCTCTCTAACATCAAGCATAACTCTCCCCCTGGCATCTCTGACTTCCTGTTTCACTCAGCCCATTGCATTTATGACTTCGTCTGTCACACACATCATTTTTTTCTCTTACTTCATGTGTTCACACTCCCCATGGCTTCTCAGACTTCGTGTGTAACAATAAACCTGGTGTTTCTGAGTTCATGTGTAAGCCTCCCTCTGACATCTCTGATGTGGTCAGTAACAGTGCACCTGGAACCTCTGACTTTGTGTGTTACACTCCCCTGGTGTCTCTGAATCAAGTGTCACACTCCCACTGGCATCTGTGACTTTGTGTTTCACATTCCTCTAGGTGTCTCTGATGTGTGCAACACTCCACATAGAGCCTCTGACTTCCTGTTTCACATTCCCCCTGGCATGTTTGACGTCAGGTGTAACACACTCCATGGCGTCTCTTACTTCATGTGTCACAACGCCCCTTGTTTCTTTGAGTACGTGCATCACACTCCCCCTGCCATCTATAACTTTGTGTGTCTCACTCCTAATGGCTTCTCAGGCTTTGTGTACAACACTCCCTCTGTTGCCTCTGACTCTTTGTGTCTCAATTCTGATGGCATCTCGGACTTTGTGTGTCACATTTCCCATTATATCTCTGGGTTCGTGCTTCACACTCCCCATCATCTTTGACTTCGTGTGGCACAGTGTGCCTTGGGTCTCTGACTTTGTGTGTCAAACTCTGTCCTGTATCTCTGACTTCACATGCAACACTCATCATTGTATCTCTGCCTTCGTGTGTCACACACTGCCTGGCATCTTGGAATGTGTGCGTAACAGTCACTGTGTTGTCTCTGATTTTGTTGTAACTCTCCCTCTGGTATCTACGACTTCCTTTGTAACACCACACGAGTCATCTCTGACTGGGTGTGTAACAGTCCCCCTGGCATCTTTGACTTCATGTGTAGCAAACCATGTGATGTTTCTGCCATCGTGTGTAACACTCCCATGTGGCATCTCTGACTTTGAGTCTAACACTCCCTGTGCTGTCTCGGACTTCCTGTGTTTCATTCTCCTTGGTGTCTTTGATTCATTTGTAACAATCCTGCTGTAGTCTCTGACTTCGTCCATAATACTCTCTCTGTCATGTCTGACACCTCGTGTAACTCTCCCCTTGGCGGGTCTGACATCATTTGTAAGAATGTTGATGGTGTCTCTGACTTCATGTGTGACACCTCAAAGTTTGTTTCTCAAGTCATGTGTCACACTCCCCCTGCCCTCTAACCCTTAATGTGTAACTCTCCCACAGGCTTCTCAGACCTTGTGTATAACAATCCCCCTAGCATCTCTGACTTCCTGTGTAAAATTTACCATCACATCTCAGACTTCAATTGTCTCACTTTATATATGGTCTCCAAATTCGTGTGTCATACTCCCCATGCAGTCTCTGACTTCCTTTGTAACATACGTGCTGGCTCTCTGACTTCGTGTGTAGCATACCCCATGGAATCTCTGATGTTGTGCATAACAGTGCTCAGGCATCACTGGCTTAGTGTGTAGCACTCCTGGTTCTGTCTTTGACGTCTTGCATAACACTTCACCTGGTGTCTCTGAATTCATGTGTCATAATCCCCCTGGCATCTCTTACTTCGTGTGTCACACTCTGCCTGGCATCCCTGATGATCTGTATCATACTACCCACGTCATCTTTGACTTTATGAGTAACTCTCCAGGTGACATCTCATACTTCATGTGTCACACTCACATTGTGTCTCTGGGTTCGTGCATCACACTCCTTCTCTTGTCTTTGACTTTGTATGTCACACTGCACCTTGGGTCTCTGACTTCGTGTATCAAACTCAACTTGGCATCTCTGACTTCGTTTGTAACACTACCCCTGGCAGTTCTGACATCATGTGTAACACTCCACGTGGGATCTCTAACTTTGTGTTTAACACTCCTAGTGGTTTCTCTGAGATCGTGTGTGACACTACATGGCCAGTCTTGGACATTGGTCCCACACCCTGGTGTCTCTGACTTCATGTGTAACACTCATCGTGGCCTTTCTGCCTTCGAGTGTAACATGCCACCATGGAGTTTGGAACTACTTGTGTAACACTGACACTGGTGTCTCTGATGTCGTGTGTCAAACTTCCCCTGGAGTATCTGACTTTGAGTGTAATGCTCCCCCTTGTGTATTTGACCTCATGTGTAACACTCCACGTGGTTCTGTCTTCATGCATAAAACTCCCCTGATGTCTCTGCCTTCATGTGCAACACTCCCCAGTGACATCTCGGACATAGTGTGCCACACTCCATGTGGCTTCTCTGACTTATTTTGTTACTCTCTGCCTGGTATGTCAGACTTCATATGTAACTCTCCATGTGGCATCTCCGACTTCATGTGTAACACTCTCCCTGTTGTCTGTGACATCTTGTGTAACACTCCACGTGGCATCTCTGACTTTATGTGGTATACTACCCCTGACATATCTGACTTCATGTGTAACACACCATGTGTCATTTCTGCATTCGAGTATAACACTCTCATTGTGTTTCTGAGTTCTTGTGTCACAATCTTCCTGTCATATCTGACTTCATGTGGCACACTGCACCTTGTATCTCTCACTTAGCCTGTCAAACCCTGCCTGGTGTCTCTGACATCATGTGTCACACTCCCTGTGGCATCTCTTACTTCCTGCATAACACTAGCTCTGATGTCTTTGACTTCATGAGTCACAGTGCACCTGGAGTTTCTGACTTGTTGTTTAACATTCCACGTGCCTTCTCTGACATCATGTGTCACACTCCCCTAGCATCTCTGGCTCTGTATGTAATGCTTACCCTACTGTCTCTGATTTTGTGTGTACCACTTCACTTGGCATCTCTGATTTAGTGTGTAACACCCTCACGCTGTCTGTGACTTCATGTGTAACACCCAGTGGCATCTCTGACATCATGGGTAACTCTCCTATGTGGTGTCTCTGAATTTGTGTATCACACTCCCCATGTCATCTCTGAATTTGTGTGTAACACTCCCCCCAGAATCTCTGATTTCATGTGTCACAATTTACAGGGCGTCTTAGATTTTGTCACTCTCTCCCTGGCTTATTTGACTTCATATGTTACACGCCCCATGGGATCTCTGAATTCATGTGTCACACTCTGCCTGGCATCACTGAGTTCATGTATCACACTCCCCCTGATGTTTGTGACTTCATGTGTAACTCACCACATGGAATCAATGACTTCATGTGTCACACTCAAATCTGTGTATCTGAGTATGTGCATCACAAACCCTTTGTTTATAACTTCATGTATAACATTCCCCATGGAGTCTCTGACTTCTTGTAAAACACTCCCAGTGGCATTCTTAGTTCATGTGTAAAATACTCCATGGGGTCTCTGACATCAAGTGTCACACACAACCTGTTGTCTCTGATGTTGTGTGTCACACTCCCTGTGGTGTCTCTGACTTTCTGTGTAACACTACACCTTGTCTTTCTGATGTCGTGCATAACACTCACCCTGGCGTCTGTGACGTCGTGTTTGACAGTGCTCCTGTGGTCTCTGACGTCATGCACATCCCTCCATCTGTCATCTCTGATACCATGTGTTACGCTCTTCCTGGTATCTCTGAATTTCGTCCTATTCCCTCTCCTGTCTCTGAGTTAGTGTCTCACACCCTTATTGCTGTATATTTCCTCCTGCGTAACACTCCCACAGGCATCTCGTACCTGGTGCATAACACTCCCCTGGCTTCTCTGACTTCACATGTAACATTCTCTGATGTGTCACTGACTTCGGGTGTCACAATCAAGCTGTCATCTCTGACTTCATGTGTCACACTCACCATGGAGTCTGTGACTTCTTGCATCACACTCCCCGTGGCATCTCTGACTTCTTGTGTAACACTCCCTTTGGCATCTCTGATGTTGTGTGTAACACTCGCCCTGGTGTCTGACTTCCTGTGAAACACACCCATTGGTTTCTTTGATTTTGTGGGTAAAAATCTCCCATGGCTTCTCTGGCTTGGTGTGTAATAGTCCCCCTGGTGTCTCTGACATCGTGCATCACACATCCCCTGGCATCTGTAACTTCGTTTGTTATGCACCCACTGCCATCTCTGTGTTTGTGCATAACACTCCACGTGGCATCTCTGACTTCATGTACCACACCACAAATGTGGTCTTTGACTTTGTGTGTCACACTCCTAATGTTGTCTCTGTCATCGTGTGATACAATAACCCTGTCATCTCTCACATCGTGTGTAACACTGACCCTGGAGTATTTGACTTTGTGGGTAACACTCGCAACTAGCATCTGTGACTTAATTTGTCACACTCCCCCTGTTGTTTCTGACTTCCTGTATCACTCTCTTGTTCATGTCTCTGACTTTGTGTGTAACACTACCCTGTCATCTCTGACTTTGTGTGTAACACTGCACATGACATCTTTGACATCATGTTTCATATCCCCTTGGCCTATTTCATTTTGTGTGTCACAATCCCCTGAACATCTGTGACTTCATGTGTAATACTCCCCATCACATCACTGAATTCATGTGTCACACTCCCCCTGGCATCTCTTTGTGTTTAACACTCCATGTGGCGTCACTGACTTTGTGTGTCATAATAACTCTCATGTCTCTGACTTCATACTTCATACTCCCCCTAACATCCCAGACTTTGTGTGTAACACATCCCCTGGCATTTCTGATTGGAAATGTAACACTCCAGGTGGTGTTTCTTCCTTCGTTTGTAACACTTCCACGTGGTGTCTCTGACATCATGTGTAACACTCCCTGTGGCATCTCTGACTATGTATGTAACTCTGACTGGCATCAAAAACTTCAACTATAGCAGTCACCATGGCATCTCTGACTTCACGTGTCACATTTCCTGGGGCATTTTTGACTTTGAGTGTAACACTCATTGTGGTGCCTCTGACTTCATATGTCACACTTCCCACGGTGTCTCTGATTTCCTCTGTCACACTGCCCATCATATCTCTGACTCCATCTGTCACACACACCCTGATGTCTCTGACTTCTTGTGTAACAATCCACCTGGTATGTCTGATCTCGTGTTAAACACTCCACCTGGCATATCTGACTTCTATAACACTTCATCTGACATCTTTGACTTCATGTACAACAATCCATGTGCCATGCCTGACATCATGTCACACTACACCTGTTATCCTGACTTCATGTATCACATCCCCCTAGCATCTCTGACTTCACATGTCACAGTTCCCCTAGAGTCACTGATGTCATGTGTAACACTCCAGGTGCCCTCTCTGACCTCATGTGTATCACTACGCCTGGCATCTCTGGCTCTCTGTGTGTCATGCCCACTGGTGTCTCTGACTTCATGTGTAACACACCACTTAGTGTCTCTGACTTAGTATGTAACATTCCCTCTGTCATCTCTGACATCATGTGTAACACCCAAGGTGATGTCTGTGACTTCATGTGTGACTCACTTACATGGCGTCTCTGAATTCATGTAACAACCTCCTTATGTCGTCTGTGACTTTGGTGTAACATTCCCCCTGGTGACTCTGTCTTCTTGTGTCATAGTCTACATGGCGTCTGAGTCTTCATGTTTCACACTCCCCATGTCATCTCTGACTTCGTGCATATCACTCCCTCTGTCATCTCTGGCACCCTGTCTAACACACCCCCTGCTGTCTCTTACTTCATGGGTAACATGCCACTTGGCATCTCAGGCTTTGTGTGTATCAATTCACTTTGGGTCTCTGAGTTCATGTGTAACACACCCCCTGGAATCTCTGCCGTGTGTAAAACTTCACCTGGCAGTTCTGACTTTGTGTGTCACACTCCATATGGCATCTGTATCTTTGTGTATCACACTCAACCTCGCTTACCTGACTTTATGTGCAACAGTATGGCATCTCTGAATTCATGTGTCACACTCCCATTTCTGTCTCTGAGTATGTGCATCACACTGCCCCTGCCACCTATAACTTCATGTGACACACTTCCAATGGAATCACTGACTTCGTGGATAACACTCCGACTGGTGCTTCTGACTTCATGTGTAACATTTCCCATGGTGTCTCTGACAGGGGTGTAACACATCCCCGAGGCATCTATGACCTCATGTGTAACATGCACAAAGACTTCACTGACTTTGTGTGCTATACTCCCCCTGTTCTTTCTCAATTACTGTGTGACAATCTCACTGACTTCTCTAATGTCATGTATAGAACTCCATGTGGCCTCTCACATTTCATGTGTAACACTACCCCTGGCATCTCTGGCTCTGTGTGTAACCATTTGCCTGTCATCTGTGACATCATATGTAACACTCCACGTGGTAACTCTCTCTTCGTCTGTAACACTTCCCCTGCCATCTTTGACCTCCTTTGTAACACCCCATGTTGAGTCTCTTCCTTCATGTATAACTCTTCACTGTGGCATCTATGATGTTGTGTCTAACAGTCATCGTGGTTCCTCTGACTTTGTGTGTCACACTCTGCTTGGCATCTCTGACTTTGTGTATCACATTCCATCTGGTGTCTGACTTCATGTGTAACAATCAACCTGGCGTCTGAGTTTCTGTGTAACACTCCCTTGGCATCTCTGATTTCATCTGTTATACTCTACATGGCATCTCTCACTTAGTGTGTCACAATATCTCTGCTGTCTCTGACTTCCTGTGTCACACTCCCCCTGGCATGATGACTTCATGTATAACAATCCCCATGCTGTCTCTGACTTTGTGTGTCACACTGATCCTGGAGTATCTGAAATTGTGAAAGACACTGCCTCTGGCATCTCTGACTTCATGTGTAACAAAATCCATGGTGTCTCTGACTTCATGTGTCACACACTCCCTCGTTTCTCTCAGTAAATGTGTCATACTCCTCAAGCCATTTATAACTGCATTGGTCACATTCCCACTGGTATCTCTGATTTCATGTATAACACTACCCATACTGTCTCTGACTTTGTGAGTAACATTCTCCATGGCATGTCAGACTTCATGTGTCACACACGACCTGTCAGCTCTGACTTCATGTGTCACACAAAACATGGAACCTCTGGATTCATGTATAATTTTCCTATGTGGCATCTCTGGTATTGTGTATCACACACCCCTTGTTGTCTCTGACTTGGTGTGTAACACTCCCACTGGCTTCCCTGTCTTCTTTTACCACACTCCCCATGGCCTCTGTAACTTTGTGATTCACAGTCCCCATATCATCTCTGAATTAGCGCATAACACTCCATCTATTGTCTCTGACATCATGTGTTACTCTCCACCTGGCATCTCTGAATTCTTGTGCCACAAGCCTCCTGTCATTTCTGAATTCATGTCACACTTCTGCTGGCATCTCCAACTTTGTGTGTAACACTCCACATGCTGTCTCTGACTTCGTGTATAACACTCCCCCTTGTGTCGTTGAACTTGCATGTAACATTCTTTCAGGCATCTCTGACTTCCTGTGTAACACTCCCCTAGAAGTCACTGACCTCGTGAATAACACTTCCCATGGTGTCTCAGACTTCTTGTGTCACAGTCCCCCCTGGAGTCTCTGAAGTTATGTGTAACACTCCACCTGTCCTCTCTGACTTTGTGTGTAACACTCCCCTGGGGTCTCTGTCTCTGTTTCTAAAACTCACCCTGGTGTCTCTGACTTTGTATGTAACACTCGACTTGGCTCCTCTGACTCATCTAACAGTGCCCCTGTCATCTCTGACTACATGTGTAACTCTCATGTGTGACATCACTGAATTTGTGTATCACATTCCCCATCTCATCTTTGACTTCGTGTGTGACATACCACCTGTGACTTCCGCCTATGTGTGTAACACTCCCCCAGGCATCACTGACTTCCTGTGTAACATACCTAAGTGCATCTCAGACTTCATGTGTCACATTTCCCCTGGCATCTCTGAGGTCATGTGTATCACTCCATGTACCCTCTCTGACTTCGTGTGTAACACTCCCACTGGCCTCTCTGTCTCCATGTGTGAAACTCCCCCTGGTGTCTCTGACTTTGTGTATAAAACTCCATGTGGTGTCTCTGACTTTGTGTGTAACACTCCTGATGCTATCTCTTCATGTGTCACACAAAACATGGCATATCTGACTTCATGTGTAACTCTCCTATGTGGCATCAGTGAGTTTGTGGGTCACGTTCCCCATATCATCTCTGACTTTGTGACAGCCAACTGTCATCTCTGCCTATGTGTGTAACACTCATCCAGGCATCAGTGACACCATTATGTGACTATTAGACATGAGAGGTGGAGTGTTACCAATGAAGTCACAGACTACAAGGGAAGTGTTACACATGAATCAGAGATATCTGGGTGAGCATTACATTCAAGGTCAGAGACAACACTGGGGAGTGTTACATACAAATACAGAAAGGTGACTTGGTTTGTTACACATGAAGTCAGAGACACCAGGGGGTGTGTTACACACCCAGTCAGAGACTTCAGTTGTGGTAATACACAGGAATTCATAGACACCAGGGGGAGTGTTATAAATGAAAGCAGAGATGCCTCAGTGAGTATTACACATGCAGCCTGAGATGAAATGCAGCATATAACACACAAAGAAGAGACAAGTGGAGTGTTAAACATGAAGCCTGAGACACCAGGCACAGTGTGACACAGAAAGTCAGAGACACCAGGGGGAATTTGATGCGTGAAGTCAGAGACACCATGGAGGTGTGTTACACAGGATGTCAGAGACACCAGGGGGAGTGCCGCACAGGAAATCAGAGGTGACAGATGGAGTGTGACACACAATATGAGAGATGCCACAAGGAGTATGACACATGAAGTCAGAGACACCATGGGGAAGTGTTACACACGGAATCAGAGATGACAGAGAGAGTGTTACACACAGAGTCAAAGACACGAGGTACAGTGTGACACACAAAATCAGAGAAGACGAGGGTTTCTGATGCACCAAGTCAGGGATGTGAGTGAGTTTGTTGCATGTGAAATCAAAGACACCAGGGGTTTATTGATATATGAATTTAGAGACAACACAGGGAGTGTGACACACAAAGTTAGAGAGGCACCAGTTGTGTGTTATGCATGCAAACAGTGATATCAAGGTGAGTGTTACACTCCAAGTCAGAGATGACAGGGGCAATGTGAAACACGAAGTCACAGATGCCAAGGGGTGTGTTATACACAGTCAGAGATGCCATTTAGAGTGTTACACACAAAGTCATACATGCCAGGGGAATTGTGATAGTGGAAGTCAGGTATGCCTGAGAGACTGACACAGGAATTTGGAGATGCCAGGGAGGTGTTGCACATGAAGTCAAAGGCAACAGGGTAAGTGTTACACATGAAGTCAGAGATGATGGGGGAGTGCAATTCATGAAGTAAGAGTTGGCACCAGGTGTCTTGCACATGAAGTCAGAGATGACAGGGATAGTGTGATACATGAAGCCAGGGAACCCAGGCAGAGCATTACACACAAAATTGGAGATGCCATGGCAAGTGTTACAAAGTCAAAGACACCAGTGGGAGTGTTATGCAGGACATCAGAATGTCACAATGCCACAGGGAATGTTACAGATGATGTCAGAGACGCATAGGAGAGTGTTACACATGAAGTCAGACACTTGTGAGAGTGTTACACATGAAGTTATATATGGCAGGTGGTGTGTGATGCATGAAATCAGAGACACGGTGGGGAGTGTTACACATGAAGTCAGAGATTAGAGATAGATAAACACGAACTCAGAGTTGCCAAGGGGAGGGTTACAAGCAAAGTCAAAGACACCGGGGGGGGGGGGGATGTGACACCTGAATTCACAAACACCAGAGAGAGAGAGTGACACACGAATTCAGAGACAACATGGGGTGTGTTACAAACAAAGTCAAAGAAACCAGGGGTAGAGTGACAAACGTAGGCTGAGATGACAGGTGGTGTGTGACATACGAAGTCAGAGACACCTGGGAGAGTGTTACACACAGATTCAGAGATGCAATGAGCAGAGTTACACACGAAGTCAAAGAGGTCATGAGGAGTGTTACACATGAAGTAATTGACATGAAGCAAGTTTTAAGCATGAATTAACAGAAACAATGTGGGTTATTTCACATGCATTCAGAGACACCATGGGGGTGTGTTACATACAGAGTCAGGGAAGCCATGTGCAATGTTACCCACAAAGTCATACATGTCATGGGGATTTTGACACACTAAGTCAGAGAAGAAGGGGGATTGTTACACAGGAAGTCAGGGACAAGAGGTGGAGAATTAAATACAAGGTGAGATTCACCAGAGGGAGTGTGACACTCGACATCAGAGACACCACAGGGAAGTGTTACACACAGAGTCAGAGGCAGAAGGGGTACTATTACACATGAATCAGAGATGCCATGGGGAGTGTTACATACAGAGTCAGAGACACCAGGTAGAGTGTCACAAACAAAATTAGAAAAGAAAGAAGTATTGTGACACATGTAGTCAGAGATGTGAGGGAGAGTGTTACACATGAAATCAAGACACCAGGGGGTTAGTGACACCCAAAGTCAGAGACACCACACGGAGTGTGACACAAGAAGTCAGAGACAACAGGCTGTTACACACAGAGCCAGTGACACCAGGGATAGTATTAAACAGGAAGGCAAAGAGGGAAGGTGGAGTGTTACACATGATGTCAGAGACTCCAGGGGGATTGTGACAAACGAGGCCACAGTCTCCAGTGAGAGTGTTACACATGAAGTCATTGATGCCTGGGAGAGTGTTATTCACGAATTCAGGGATGCCATGAGGGAGAGTTACACATGAAGTCAAAGACGTGAAGAGAGTGTTATGCACAAAGTTAGAGTCACCAGGGAAAGTGTTACACACAAAGACAGACAACAGTGGGAGTGTTACACATGAAGTGCCAGATGCCACTGGGTAGTGTTACACATGAAGTTCCAGATGCCACTGGGTAGTGATACACATGAAGTCAGAGACGCCAGTGAGAGTGTTACAAAAGAAGTCTGAGACTCCATGGGAAAGTGTTACTCTCAAAAGCAGAAAGTCCAGGTTGGGTGTTATGCATGAAGTCAGAGACACCAGGGGTGTGTACCACTCTAAGTCTGAGATGCCACGTAGAGTGTTGCACACAAAGTGAGAGACACCAGGGGGAGTGTTACACACAGAGTCAGAGACCACAAGTAAAGTGTGAAAGATGAAGTCAGAGATGCCTTTGGGAGTATTACACAAAAAAGTCAGAGAGGGCACGTGGAGTGTTACCCACGACTTCAGAGCCTCCAGGGGCACTGTGACACAGGAAGTCTGAGACACCAGAGGGCGAGTGACACACGAATGCTGAGATGACACAGGGCATGTGATGCAAGAATTCAGACATGCCAATGGGAATTGAAATGCAAGAATTCTGTCATGCCATGGGGTTTGTGACAATCAAAGTCATAGACAACATGGGGAGTGTAATGCATGATCTCAGAGACACAACAGGGAATGTGACACCCAAAGTCAGAGATGCCACAAGGTGTGTTACACACGAAGTCAGAGATGACAAGGGTATTGTGATACACAAAGTCAGGGATGCCAGGGGGAGTGTGACACAAGAAATCAGAGACAGCATTGGGATTGCTATAAACGAAGTCATGATGCCATGGGGAATGTTGCACATGGAGGCAGAGATGCCAGGGGGAATGTTATACAAGACGTCAGATAGGACATATGGAGTGTAACACACAACGTCGGAGACTCCAGGGAGACTTTGACACACGAAGTCAGAGATGCCATGGAAGAGTTACCCTCAAAACCTGAGACATCAAGGGGAAAGTGACACAAATTAGAAATCCCAAAGGCAGTGTTACACAGGATGTCAGAGGACCAGGGAGTGTGTGAAACACGAAGTCAGATATTTCACAGGGAGTATGACACACAAAGTCAGAGACGCCAGGGGAAGGGTGACTCAAGAAGTCAGAGGCACCATGGGGATTGTGACACACGAAGTCAGAGACACTGTGGTATTACTTTTGAAGTGAGAGAATTCAGGGTGTAGTGTGACACAAGAAATCAGAGATGCTTGTGTATGTGTTACAGAAGAAATCCAAGAATCCACAGGGGAGTGTTACACTGGAGGTTTTTAAGGACACATTGATTGTTACATATGAAGTTAGAGACACAAGGGGGACAGTGAAAAGCCAAGTGCAAGACCCATGTGGAGTGTTACAGACGAATTCCGAGATACCAGGCAGAATGAGACCCACAAAGTCAGAGACACCACGTGGAGTGTAACACACAAACTCAAAGAAACTGCGGGTAGTGTTAAACACAATGTCAGAGACAACAGGTGGAGTGTTACATATGACGTCTTCGACCCCACAGGGAGTGTGGCACACGAAGTCAGAGATGTCAGGGGCTGTGTGACAGAAAGTGACAGCATGGGGAGCTTTATGCAGAAATTGAGGGAGGAAAGAGGAGTGTTTCACACAAAATCAGAGATGCCACGGTAGAGAGTTACACAGGAAGTCAAAGACTCTATGTTGGAAGTTACACATGAAGTCAGACATGACAGGGTGAGTGTTACACAAAGTCAGAGACACCAAGTGTAGTGTTACAAATGAAGTCAGATACACCACAAAGAGTGAACATTCGGCCTCAGACACTACAGGGGTATTGTGACATGTGAAGTCAGAGACGCCAGGGAGAGTGTTACACATGAAGTCCGTGATGCTTGGGGGAGTGTCATACACGAAGTCAGAGACACAATGGAGGAGTGTGATGCATGAACTCAGAGTTACCAGAGGGAGTGTGACACAGGAAGTCAGACACACAAGGGGTAGTGTTACACAGGATGTGAGAGACACCAGGGTGTGTGTGACAGATGAAATCAGAGATGCCACAGGGAGTGTGACACACCAAGTCAGAGATAACAGTTTGTGTGTGACACTTGAAGTCAGAGACACCCTGGGGGATGTTGTACACAAAGTCAGAGATGTCTGGGAGAGTGTTATACACGAAGTCAGAGACGTCAGTGGGAGTATTACACAGGAAGTTATAGATGGCTGGGGCATTGTGACTCACAAAATCAAAGAGACCAAGGTGAGTTTGACACATGATCTCAGAGTCACCAAGGGGTGTGTGACAGAAGAAGTAAGAGATGCAAGGGGGAGTGTGATACACGAAGTCAGGGATGCCATTGGATTGTGACACACGAAGTCAGACATGGAACAGGGATTGTTATACATGAAGTCATGATGTCAGTGTGAGTGTGTCACACAAAGTCAGAGGCGTTAGGGGGAGTGAGACACACAAAGTCAGAGACGCCAGAGGGATTGTGACTCATGAAGTCAGAGACACCAGGTGCAGTGTTAAAGATGAAGTTAGACAAGCCAGGGGTATGTTACACACAAACTGAGTTACACCAGATAGATTGTTAGAAAAGAAGTCAGAGATGCCATGGGTAATGTGACACACAAAGTCAGAGATGATATGGGAAGTGTGACACACAAAGTCAAGAGACGCCATGGGGTTTGTTAAACATCCAGTAAGACATGCAGGGGGAGTGTAAGACAAGAAGTCAGGCATTCCAGGCTAAGTCTGACACTCAAAGACAGAGATGCCATGGGGAGTGTTGCACACAAAGTCAGAGATGCAAGGGGGAGTTTGACACACCATATCAGAGACTCCAGGGTGTGTGTTACACAGGGAGCCATAAGTGCCATGGTCAGTGTTACACATGAAGTTGGAGATGCCAGAGGTAGTGTGATACATGAAACAAGAGATGCCAGGGGAGTGCTACAAACGATATCAGAGATGACATGTGGAGTGTGACATATGATGTAAGAGATGATGGGGGTTTGTTATGCATGATTCAGAAATGACATGGGGAGTATGAAACATGAAGTCACAGACACCATGGGGAGTTAGGTACAAGAAGAGAGAGAAGCCACAGGGAATGTTATACACGATGTCCGAGACAACAGGGGGAGTGTGATACACGAATTCAGTGACAGCTCCTAGGAGGATTATAACCAAATTCAGAGACGCCATATTTGGTGTTACACATGAAGTCAGAGACAGCAGGGGGTGTGTTAAACATGAAGTCAGAGTGCTATGTGGAGAGTTACACAAGAAGTCAGAGACACCAGGGGAGTGTTACACACAGAGCCAGAGATGGCAGAGAGAGTGTTAAACCCGAAGGATTAAATGACATGTGGAGTGTTACACATGAACTCAAAGACACAAGGGGCTGTGTTATACTGAGTCAGAAATGCTACATGCTGTGTTACACATGAAGTCCTCGATGAAAGGGGAAGTGTGACACATGAAGACAGAGATGACAGGGGCATGTGAGTCATGAACACAGGAATACAAATGGGAATGTGACACATGAAGTTAAAGATGCCACTGAGTGTGATACACAGGAAGTCAGAGATGACAGGGCGAGTGTGATACACAAAGTTGGGGATGACAGGTGGAGTGTGACACAAAGACTGAGATTCCATGGCATGTGTTACATATGAAATCTGAGACACCAGGGGGAGTGTGACACAAAATCAGAAACACCAGGTGTAGTGTTACACAGGAAGTCAGAGACACTAGGGGTTGTGTTACACACAAATTCAGACATGTCACAGGGAGTCTGACACACCAAGTCAGAGACAGCAGAGGAAGTGTGAAACACGAAGTTAGAGATGCCAGGCAGATTGTGACACATGAAGTTAGAGACGTCACACTGAGTTTTACATATGAGGTCAGAAAGGCCAGGGTAGTGTGACACACAATGTCAGAGACACAAAGGGGAGTGTTACACATGAAGTCTTAGATACCAGGAGTACTTTGACACATGATGTCAGAGATGACAGGTTGAGTCTGACCATTGAATTCAGATATGCCACAAAGTATGTTACACACAAATTCAGAGACAGCAGGGGTACTGTTTTAAATGAAGTCAGAGACTCCAGCGGAAGTGTTGTACACGATGATATAGACAGCAGGGTCAATGTGACACACAAACTCAGAGGCAAAAGTGGGAGTGTGACACACAAAGTCAGAGATGCCAGGTGGAGTGTGACAAACAGTCAGAAATGCCACGTGGATTCTTACACATGAAGTCAGACATGCCATGGTTAGTGTAACACAAGTAGTCAGAGACACCCAGGGGATTCATACACAGGACATCAGCGATCCCAGGTGGAGAGTGACACACGAAGTAGGATAGTCCACGTGGAGTGTTACATACAAAGTCAGAGACACTAATTTGAGTGTTACACACGAAGTCAGAGACGCCAGGGAAAGTGGTAAAAACGATGTCATAGACACCAGGGGGCGTGTTACACAGGGCATAAGAGACACCATCTGGCATGTGAAACACAAAGTCAGAGACAAAAGGTCTAATGTGACACACGAAGTCAGAGACAATACAGGAGTGAGTTATACATGAATTCGGAGATGCCACATAGAGTGTTACACATGAAATATGAGACAGCATGGGCAGTGTTACACACAAAGTTATAGATGGCAGGGGGAATGTGATGCACGAAGTCAGAGACACGAGTGTGAGTGTGACATATGAATTCAGAGAATAAAGACAGAGTGATAAACATGAAGTCAGAGAGGCAAGGGGAAGTTTTACGCAAAAAGCCACAGACACCAGGTGGAGAGTTATGCATGAAGTCAGTGACAATATGGGAAATGTAACACATGAAGTCAGAGATGACAGGGGGAGTGTTACACACGAATCGAGAGATGCCAGGTTGAGTTTTACATATAAATTCATATAGAAGATGGAGTGTTACACAAAACTTCAGAGAGACCCAGGGATTGTGACACGAGAAGTCAGAGATGCCATGGGGGTGAGTTACATATGAATTCAGAGATTCCATGTTGAGTGTTACACATGAAGTAAGAGATGGCATGGGAAGTTTTACACGTGTCACTCGAGTTGCCACATGGTGTGTTACACACAACAGCTACACCAGAGTTACTGTGACACATGAAGTCAGAGACATCAAGGGAAGTGTTATGCACAGTGTCAGATGACATCGGGAGTGTGACACATGAAGGCAGCTATGACAAGAGAAGTGTGAGGGAAGACATCAGAGACAACAGATGTAGTGTTACAGACGAAGTCACAGACTAAAGGGGTAGTGTTACACGTGAATCAGAGACACCAGGGTGAGTTTTAAACATGAAGTCAGAGATGTGATGGAGAGTGTTAAACTAGAAGTAAGAGAAGCCATGGGGGAGTGTTACACACAGTGATGGAAATCTCACCTTGTTTGTTACACACAAAGTCAGAGATGTCAGGGAGAGTGTTACACACGCAGGCACAGATGTCAGGTGTAGTGTTACACAGGAAGTAATAGACACCAGGGGGAGTGTTACAAACGAAATCAGAGAAGCCATGGTGTGTGTTACACACAGTCCCAGATGCCAGGCAGTGTGTGAAACATGAAGGTAGAGACAAAACGTGGGGTGTTACACATGAAGTCAGAGACACCATTGGGAGTGTTACACATGGAGTCAGTAACACCATGTGGTGTGTTACACATGATATCTGCAATGCCAGTTGATGTGTGACACATGAAGTCAGAGACATAATGTGTAGTGTGCCACACGAAGTCAGATATGACATGGGGAGTGTGACACATGAAATCAGAGATGCCACTGGATAGATTGCACGTGAAAACATAGACAACAGGGGTACTGTGATACACGAAGTCAGGGAGGCCAGGCAGAATGTGCCAAATGAAGACAGAGATGCCACAGGGATTGTTACATGTGAAATCTGAGATGCCAAGGGGAGTGTGACACAAGAAGCAAAAGTGGTAGTGTTACACATGAAGTCAGAGATGCCTCAGGGAGTGTGACACATGAAGTCAGAGACACAAGGGCTAGTGTGACACACGGAGTCAGAAACACAAGGGATAGTGTTACACAAGAAATGAGAGACACCAATGTGTGTATGACAGCCACAGCCAGAGAGGCCACAGGGATTGTTGCACACAAATTCAGAGACACCATGGGGGCATATTACACACGAAGTCATAGACAACAATTTGAGTGTCAGAGACACCATGGGGAGTGTAACTTAGGAAGTCAGGGACACCATTGGGGCGTATGACAAACAAAGTCAGAGACACAAGGGAGATTGCAACACACAAAGTCAGAGATGGCATGGTGAATGTTACACAAGAAGTCAGAGACTCCAGGGGTGTGTCAAACACAAAGTCAGATATGACAGTTCGAGTGTGACTCTCGGGGTCAGATGCCATGGACACTGTTACACACACCAGAGATGCCAAGGGGAGTGTGATACAGGAAGTCAGGGAAACCAGAGGCAGTGTTACAAAAGAAGTCAAAGACCCCAGGGAGAGAGAGACACATGAATTCAGAGACCACATGGGGTGTGTGACACACAAAGTCAGAGATGCTGCAGGGGAGTGTTATGCAGGAAGTCAAAGACTCCAGGGGAAGTGTATGCACAAAGCCAGTGACACCACAGAGAATGTGATGCACAAAGTAAGAGACGCCTTGGAACACGTTACACACAGTCTCAGACACATCAGGGGAGTGTGAAACCTGAAATAATAGATGCCAGTGGGAGTGTTACAAATGAAGTCACTGACGCCAGCGAAGTGTTATACATAAATTCAAAGACACCAGGGGGAGTGTTACCCACGAATTCAGAGGGATTGCACACTGTATTACCCAGGGAGTCACACATGAAAGGAGAATTGTGACACATGATGTCAGAGACGCCAGGGGAAGAGCTACACAAGAAGTCATAAACAACAGGGGGAGTGTTACATACGACATCAGAGATGCCTCAGGGAGTGTGACACTGGAAGGCAGAGATGCCACTGGGAAGCATTACACATGATGTCAGTGAAAACATGGGGAGTGCTATGCACGAAATCAGTGATGACAGGGGAGTGATACAAATGAAAACAGAAACACCTGGGTGAGTGTTACACAAGGTGTCAGAGAAGGCAAGGAGAGTGTGACACACACCGTCAGGAACGCCAGGGGTTGTGTTACACAGGAAGTCAGAGACAACAGGGAAAGTATGACAGATGAAGTCAGAGGCAGCCGGGGATTGATACACACAAATTCAGAGGAACCACAGGGGAGTGTTACACACTAAGGAATACGTGCCACATGAACTGTTACACATTATTTCAGAGATGCAAGGGGGAGAGTTAGACATGAAGTCAGAGACGCCACTGATTGTGTTACACATGAGGGCAGAGATAAAAGGGGGATTGTGACACACAAAGTCAGGGACGCAAGGCAGAGTGTGACATACTAAGTCAGAGATGCCACACGGGATTTTTACACAAGAAGTCAGAGAGGCCTGAAAGAGTGTGTCACACGAAGTCAGAGATACCACGGGGAGTGTTACACACGAAGGCAGAGACAGCACATGAAGTTTTACATACAAAGTCTGAAATGCCAGTGGACGTGTGACACACTAAATCAGAGATGCCAGGGGAAGTGTGACACACGAAACCAGAGATGAATTGTGGAGTGTGAAAAATGAAATTAGAGACGCCATGAGGAGGGTGATACAAGAAGAAAGAGAAGCTAGGGGGAGTGTTACACACCAAGTCAGAGAGAGCATGGCTATTGATATACACGAAGTCATGATCCCAGGGGGAGTGTGATATACAAAATCACAGAAACCAGGGAGAGTATGATACATGAAGTCAGAGATGCCAGAGGGGTTGTCATAGAAGAAGTCAGAGATACCAGGAGGATTGTGACACAAGAATTCAGAGTCGACAAGTCCTTTTTGAAACTTGAGGTCAGAGTGGCCATAGGGAAAGTTACACAAGAAGTCAGATACCCCAAAGGGAATGTTATACACAATGTCAAAGACGGCAGTGTGAGTGTTATGAAGTTATAGACATTCATGGGATTGTGATGCATGAACTCAGAGACACTAGAGGGAGAGTGACACACAAGTCAGAGGTGACACATGGATTGTTATACATGAAATCATGATGCCAGGGGGAGTTGCCACACAAAATCACAGATGCCAGGTAGAGCATGATACATGAAGTCAGAGAAGCCAGAAGTATTGTCACATAAGAATTCAGAATTCAGAGACACCAGGAGGATTATGAAACATGGAGTCAGAGACACCAGGTGGAGTGTTACATATGAATTCAGAGGTGCCAGGGGAGTGTTACACAGGATCTCAGAGACATCAGTTGGATTGTTTTACAAAAGTTTGAGACACTAGGGGGAGTGTGACACACGAAGTTGGAAATGACAGGGGTAGTATTACACAGGAAGCCATAGACACCAGTGAGTGTGTGACACACGAAGTCAGAGATGCCAAGGGGAACATTGTACACAAGGTCAGACACAAAAGGGGCAAGGTGACACAGGAAGTGAGAGACTAAAGCTCAAGTGTGATCCCCAAAGTCAGTGACACTTGGGGAATGTTCCACACAAGTTCAGAGATGCCAGGAGTAGTGTTATAAATGAAGTCAGAAATGCCAGTGGGGGTGTGAGACAGGAAATTATAGACGACAGGGTGAGGGTGACACACAATGTCAGGGAGGCCAAAGGAATTCTGACACAAAGTCAGAAATGGCAGGTGAACTGTTGAGAACAAGTCAGAGATGCCAGGGGGAGTATTACACAAGATCTCAGGCTACACCAGGGGGATTGTTTCACACGAACTCTGAGATGACAAGGGAAGTGTGACACATGAAGTCAGAAACTCCAGAGGTAGTGATATACTTGAATTCAGAGACAAGTGTGTGAGACAGATGAAGTCAGAGACGCCAAGGGGAGTGTTACACATGGAGTCAGAGATGCCAGGGGAAGTGTAACACACGATATCAGAGGTGCCATGTAGAGTGTTACACACAACGTCACAGACACCAGGGTGGATGTTACACATGAAGTCATACATGCCACTTGGAGTGTTACACACGAAGTCAGAGACACCAATTTGTCTGTTGCACACGAAGTCAGATATGTGAGGGGAAGTGTTATGCAGGAAGTCAGAGATGCCATAGACACCAGGGGGAGTGTTACAAACAAAATCAGAGATGCCTTGGTGAGAGTTTTATACACACAGTACGAGATGCAATGCAGCGTAGGACACATGAAAGCAGAGACACAACATGGAGTTTTACACGTGAAGCCAGAGGTGTCAAGGGGAGAGTTACACATGAATTCATATATGAACAGGGGAGTGTTACTCACATCAGAAACGCCACAGGTATTGAGACACATGTAGTCAGAGATGCCACAGGGATGAGTTACACACAAATTCAGAGACACAAAAGTGAGTATTACAATGAAGTCAAGAGAGCAGGGTCAGTGTTACACATGGAGTCCGAGGTTCCACGTGGAGCATTACACAGGATGAAAGATGCAGCATGGGGACTGTGACACACAATGTCCAAGATGCCATGGGGAGTGCTATGCAATAAGTCAGAGATGAGTCGTGTGACACATGATGTCAGAGACACCATGGTGAGTGTTACACATGAAGTCAAATACATCAGGGAGAGTGTTACAAAGGAAGTAAGAAACACTACGTGGAGTGTTACATGCAAAGTCTAAGATGACAGAGGGAGTGTGACATACGAATTCAGAGACGCCAGTGGCAGTGTGACGAATGAAGTCAGATATGCCACAGGGTGTGTTACACACAAAGTCAGAGAGGTCAGGGAATGTGTTGAGCAGGAAGTCAGAGTCGACAGGGGGAGTGTTACACACAAAAAGAGAGATGCCTTAGGGAGTGTGACACATGAAGTCAGAGACACCAAGGGGAAGGATTACACACAGAGTAAGAGATGAAAAGGGGAGTGTTACACACAGAGTCATAGACAGCAGGTTGAGTGTGACATGATATCAGTGAAGACAGGGGGATTGTGATGCACGAAGTCAGAGATGTGAGTGGTAGTATTACAAATGAACTCAAAGACACCATGGGGTTAGTGATACTCAAATTCAGAGATGACAGGGAGAGTGTGACACATGAAGTTAGAGAGACACCAGATGTGTGTTATGCACGAAAACAATAATACCAGGGGGAGTGTTATGCAACAAGTCAGAGATGACAAGTGGAGTGAGAAACATGATGTCACAGAGGCCAGGGTGTGTGTGAAACATGAAGTCAGAGACATTATTGGGATTGTTACACATGAAGCTATAGATGGCAGTGGGAATGTGGTGCACATACTCAGAGACACAATTGGGAGTGTGACACATGAAGTCATAGACACCATAGGGTGAGTTATACACGAAGTCATACACACCATGTGTAGTGTGATACAGGAGGTCAAGGACACCAGGCAGATTGTGAAACACGTATTCAGAGCTGACATTGGGAGGGTTGCAAAAGAATTCAGATATGCCAGATTGAGTGTGACACAAATTCAGAGTCATCATGTGGAGTGTGACACAGGAAGTCAGAGCTGCCATGTGGAGGTTTGCACATGACATCAGAGATGATAGGGAAAGTGTTACACACTAACTCAGAGGCACAAGGTGGATTGTTACAAACGAAGTCTGAGGTACCAGAGAATGTTTGACATGAAGTCTGAAACACCAGGGGTAGTGTTACACAGGAAGTCAGAAACGCCAGCAATAGTGATAGACGGGAAGACAGAGACAGTAGGGTTTGTGTGACAGATGAAGTCAGAGACGCCACAGAGAGTGTGACACATGAAGTCAGAGATGCCAGGCTGAGTGTTACACTCTAAGTCAAAGATGCCAGGTGGCAGTCTGACACACAAAATCAGACAGGCCACTGGGAATGTTACACTCATCGTCAGAGACAATGGGGGACTGTTAGACATGATGTCAGCCATGCCACAGGGGTATGTAAGGCACAAAGTCACAGAGAATGGGAGAGTGCTACTCAGGCAGTCAGAAGGGTACTGGCAAGTGTGACCACAAAGTCCAAGATGACAGGGGGAGGTTTAAGCACAAAGTCAGAGACGACAGGGGGAACATTATGTACAAACTAAGAGACAAAATGGGGAGTGTGAAACATGAAGTAAGAGATGAAACCACCCGGTTTCATCATATTGCACACAAAGTCAGAGACAAGAGTGGTAGTGTGATATCCGAAGCCAGAGACACCAGGTGGAGTGTGAAACATGAAGTCAAAGATGACATGTCCTTTGTGATACTCGATATCAGAGATGCCACAGGGAATGTTACAACTGAAGTCCGAGATGCCATTGGGAGTGTTACACACAAAGTCCAAGATGGCAGGGGGAGTGTGATGGACAAACAGAGACCAGAGAGAATCTGATGCACGAAATCAGAGATGAGAATGTGACTGTTATACAAGAAGTCTGAGACATGATGGAATAGTATTACACTCAAAGGAAGAAAGGACACATGGTGTCTTACACATGAATCAGAGACACCAGAGTGTGTAACACACAATATCTGAGACACCAGGGGGAGTGTTGCACACCAAATTAGAGACGTCACTTGAAATGTGACTCATGAATTCAAAGACAACATGGAGAGTGTTATTCACGAAGTCAGAGATTGAGGGGGAGTGTGAAACACGAAGTCACACACACAACAGGGAGAGTGAAAAAAGTCAGAGGCCATAGGTGAAGTGTGAAACACGAAGTCAGAGACACCATGGGAATTATGATACAAGAAGTCAGAGACACCACAGGGACAGTTACACACAGAATCAGAGGTGCAGGGAGAGTGTTACACACCAAGTCACAGAGGCCATGTGGAGTGTTACACACGAAGTCAGAGACACCATGGGGAGTGTTACACATGGTGTCAGTGATGCAAGCCTGAGTTTTATGCATGAAGTCACAGACACCAGGAGGAGTATTACACACAGAGCCAGAGATGCCAGAGGCAGTCTTACACATGAAGTCAGAAGCAACAGGGGGAGTGTGATACACGAATTCAGAGATGACAGTGTGAGAGTTACACATGAGTTCAGAGACAGCATGGGGGTTGTTAAACACGAAGTCATGATGACAGGAAGAGCGTGACACACAAAGTCACAAATGCCAAGATGGAGCATGACACACAAAGACAGTGATGCCAAAGGGATGGTGACACATGTAGTCACAAACGCCAGAGGCATTGTGACAAAAAAAGTCAGAGAAACCAGTTGGTGTGTGACATAGGTAGTCAAAGATGACAGGGAGTGTTACACACGATCTCAGAGCCATCATGGGGATTATTACACAGGAAGTGTACGATGACAAGGGGAGTATTACACACGAAGTCAGAACCGCCAAGGGTAGTGTTATAGATGTCAGTGGGAGTGTGGCAAACACAGTCAGAGACAACAGGTGCAGTGTTACACGTGAAGTCAGAGATTACAAGGAGAGTATGACACATGATGTCAAAGTTGCCACAGCGGAGGGTTGCACACAAGGGTAAGACACTAGGGGGAGTGTTATGCACTAATTCAGAGACACCTCGGGGAGTATTACACATAAAATCAGAGACGCCAGGAGGAGTGTGATATAGAAAGTCAGGGACGATGGGCAGAGTGTGACACATGAAGTCAGAGACGCCATGGGGAGTGTTACAAACTAATTCAGAGATGCATTGGGAGAGTGTTACAAACAAAGTCAAAGACACCAGGTGGAGCATTACACATGAAGTCAGACACACCAGGGCGAGTATTACACATGAAGTCAGAGATGCCATAGGGAATGTTACACACAAAGAGAGAGAGGCAAGGTGATTGTTACACACAAAGTCAGGTACCACAAGGGGAGTGTGATGTACAAAGTTAGAAATGCAACAGGGAGTGTGACACATGATGTCAGAGATGACAGGTTGTGTGTGGCACTAGAATTCAGAGATGCCATGGAGAATGCTGCAGGCAAAGTCAGAGACACCAGGGGAAGTGTTATACACGAAGTCATAGATGCCAGTGGGAATGTTACATACAAAGTTATAGATGGGAGGAGTAGTGTGATGCATAACTCCAAAACACCAGAGGGAATGTGACAAAAGTAGTCAGAGACGCCATGGGATGTGTTACACATGAAGTCAGAGATGCCAGGGGGAGTGTGAAAGATGAAGTCAGTGACACCAGGTGGAGTGTGACACATGAAGTCAGAGACACCACAGGGACTATTAGACACGAATTTTGAGTTGCCAGGTGAAGTGTTAAAAACGAAGTCAAAGACTCCAGAGGAAGTATGACATGTGAAGTCAAAGATACCAGGGGGAGAGTGACGTGAATCAAAGATGACAAGGGGTGTGACACATGAAGTCAGAGAGACCTTGTGAAGTGTTACACACGAAGTCATAGATGCCAAGGAGAGTGCTATATTTGAAGTCATAAAGACCAGGGGTCATGTTACACAGGAAGTCAGAGATGCCACAGGAAGTGCAACACATGAACTCAGAGATGACAGGTTGTATGTGGCACTTGAAGTCAGAGACACCATGTGGAATGTTACACACAAAGTCAGAGACACCAAGGGAGTGTTATACATGAAGTCAGAGACGCCATTAGGAGTGTTACACACGAACTTATAGATGGCAGGGGGAGTTTGTTGCACATACTCAGAGACATAATGGGGAGTGTGACACATGGGGTCAGAGACAACAGCTTGAGTGTGACACACAAAATCAGAGACAACAGGTGGATTGTGACACACGAAGTCAGAGATGCCAGGCAAAGTGTTACACTCGAAGTCACTGACACCAGGGTGAGTGTCATGCATGAATTCCTAGACAACAGGGTGAGTGTTATGCACGAAGTCAGAGAAGACAGTGGGAATGTTACACACAAATCCAGAGACTCAGGGGAAGGTTACATATGAGGTCAGGCACGAAATGTAGAGTGTTACACAGAACATCAGAGATGCCACTCCTAATGTGACACAGGAAGTGAGAGACACCACGAGGTGTTACACACAAACTCAGAGATGACAGGAGAGTGTTATACATAAAGTCAGAGACATCAGTGGGAATGTTACAAAAGAACTCAAAGGCACAGGGAGGAGTATAACATGTGAAGTCAAAGTCACAATGGGGACAATGAGACGAATTCTGAGATGAAAGGCGGAGTTTAACACAGGAAATGAGAGACACCACAGGTGAGTGTTGCGCACAAAGTTACAGACACCATGGGGAGTATTATGCAAGAAGTCAGTGAAGCAATAAGAAATGTGACACACGAAGTCAGAGACGACAGGTGGAGTGTGACAGAAGAAATCAGAGACACCACAGAGATTGTTACACACAGAATCAGAGATACCATTTTGAGTGTGACACATGAAGTCAGAGACACCAAGAGTGTTCCACACCAAGTCATTGATGCCAGGGGGAGTGTTATGAACAAAGTCAGAGGTGCCACAGGTAGTGTTACACATGAAATTAGACACAAGGTGGAGTGTTAAACACAAACTCAGAGGCACCAGGGGGAGGGTGATACATGAAGTCAGAGACGACGAGGGGAGTGTTACAAAAGAAGTCAGAGATGATGGGGAAGTGTTACACACAACATCAGAGACACCACAGGGAGTGAGATACACGAAGTCAGATATGCCACTTGGAGTGTTACACATGAAGCCAGAGATGCCATGGGGAGGGTTACACTGGAACTCAGAGACACAAGGGGTAGTGTTACACACGAAGTCATAAATAATAGGGGCTATGATACCTACGAAGTCAGAGATGACCATGGATATGTGACACACGAAGTGAGAGACAACAGGGCAAGTTTTACACACACAAAGTCAGAGACACAAGGAGAGATTGACAAACAAAGTCTGAGAAAACACACAGGGAGTGTGACACACAAAGTCAGAGGTGGCACAGAGCAGTGTTAGGCATGAAGTTGGTCACTCAACAGGGTGTGTGACACATGAAGGCAGAGACCACAGGTGAAGTGAGAAACGTGAAGTCAAAGACACTATGGGGAGAGTGATACACAAAGTCAGAGACACCACAGTGAGTGTTACAGACGAAGTCAGAGATGCTGAAGGGACTTTGACACACGAAGTCAGAGATGCAACAGGGAGTTTGACACACGATGTAAGAGATGCCTGTTGTACTCAACAAAGAGTTCAAACAAAATATCATGAGGATGCTCACAGATATGCGGAGAAGAATGGATGAACACAGTGAGCACATCAGCAAACAACTGGAAGATATAAAAAAAATCAGAAATGAAGAATACAATACTCGAAATGAGAAATTCACTAGAGGGGCTCAATAGCAGAGGAGAGGAAGCAGAAGAATGGATCAGCAAGCTAGATGGAAGACAGAGGAAATCACCCAAGCAGAACAGAAAAGAGAAAAAAGAATTAGACAGAATGAGAACAGTGTAAGGGAACTCTGGGACAATATCAAGCGTGCTAGCATTCGGATTATAGGGGTCCCAGAAGGGGAAGAGAGACAAAGGGGCAGAAAATGTATTTGTCAAAATAATAGATGAAAATTTTCCTAACCTGAGGAAGGAAACAAACATCCAAGTTCAGGAAGCATAGAGAGCTCCAAACAAGAGATGCCCAAAGAGGCCCACACCAAGACATATTATAATCAAACTGTCCAAAATTAAAGACAAAGAGAGAATCCTCAAAGCAGCAAGAGAAAGGCGACACATGACATATAAAGGGAAGCCCATCAGGCTATGAGTGGACTTCTCAGTCGAGACCATACAGGCAAGAAGAGAATGGCACTACATATTTGAAGTGCTAAAAAGAGAAAACCTACAGCCAGGAATACTCTATCCATCAAGGTTGTCATTCAGAATGGAAGGAGAGATAAAGAGCTTCCCAGACAAGCAAAAATTAAAGGAGTTTATCGCCAAGAAACCAGCTCTGCAAGAAATGCCACAGGGACTTAAGTTGGAAAGCAATGACCACAAATAGAGATTAAAAAAATTATCAAAACAAAACAAAACAACAACAAAAAAACAGGCAATAAAATCACTTGTAAGGTAAAAATATAATAAAGGCAGCAGATGAACTACTTGTGAAGAAAATATGAAGGTTAAAAGACAAATGTACTAAAATCACCTATTTCAATGATAAGAGGGTAATGAATAGACACACACTAAACAGGAGACTATATATGATGTGAAAAACATATAATGTGGGAGGAAGGGACTGAAAAAGTAGAGCTTTTAGAAAGAGGTCAAGCTGAAGAGTCTATCTACTCAATATAGACTGTTATATGCATAGTATATTAGATAGGATCTTCATGGTAACCACAAATCAGAAACCTATAACAAGCAGGAAAAAAAGTAAGACAAGAGAATTCAAACATATTGCTAAAGATAGCCATCAAACCACAAGGGAAGAGAGCAAAAGAAAAAGAAAGGAACTGAGAAGAACTACTAAAACACCTAGAAGAAAAAAGTGACAAAATGACAATAAATACATATTTATCAATAGCTACTTTAAATGTCAATGGACTAAGTGCTCCAATCAAATGCCATAGGGTGGCAAATTGGATAAAAAAACAAGACCCACATATATGCTGCATACAAGAGACTCACTTCAGACCTACAGGCACTCACAAACTGAAAGTGAAAGGATGGAAAAAGATATTCCATGCAAATGGCAAAGAAAAGAAAGTGGGGGTAGCAATACTTATATCAGACAAAATAGACTTTAAAACAAAAACTGTAATAAGAGACAAAGATGGGCACTACATAATGATAAAGGGAATAATCCAACAAGAAAATATAACACTTGTAAATATCTATGCACCCAACAGAAGAGCACCTAAATATATAAAGCAATTATTAACAGACATAAAAGGAGAAATAGACAGTAACACAATAATAGTAGGGGACTTTAACACTCCACTTACACCAATGGATAGATCATCCAAACAGAAGATCAATAAGGAAACACTGGCCTTAAAGGACACATTAGAGCAGATAGACTTAGTAGCTATATACAGAACATTCCATCCAAAAACCACAGAAGACACGTTCTTTTCAAATGCCCATGGAACATTCTCCAGGATTGATCACATATTAGACCACAAAACAAGTCTCAGTAAATTTAAGGAGATCGAAATAATACCATGCATCTTTTCTGACCACAAAGGTATAAAACTGGAAATCAACTACAGAAAGAAAACCAGGAAAGCCACAAAAATGTGGAGATTGAACAAAATGCTACTGAACAACAATTGGGTCAATGAATACATCAAAGAAGAAATTAAAAAGTTCCTGGAGACAAATGAAAATGAAAACACGACATGCCAAAATCTGTGGGATACAGCAAAAGCGGTTTTATGAGGGGCATTTATAGCAATTCAGGCCTACCTCAACAAAGAAGAAAAATCCAAAATACACAATCTAAAAGCGCATCTAAAGGTACTGGAAAAAGAACAAGCAAAGCCAAAATCAGCAGAAGGAAGGAAATAATAAAAATCAGAGCAGAAATAAACAAAATAGAGACTGGAAAACAATAGAAAAAAATAATGAAACCAAGAGCTTGTTCTTCGAAAAGATAAACAAAATCGATAAACCCTTAGCTAGAGTCACCAAGAAAAAAAGAGAGAAGGCTCAAATAAATAAAATCAGAAATGAAAGAGGGGAGATTACAATGGACACCTCAGAAATACAAGAGATAAGAGAATACTATGAAAAGCTATACGCCAACAAATTGGATAATCTAGAAGAAATGGATAAATTCTTAGAAACATACAACCTTCCAAAGCTGAACAAAGAAGATGTAGAAAATTTGAATAGACTGATCACCAGTAAGGATATTGAAACAGCAATCAAAAACCACCCAAAAAATAAAAGTCCAGGACCAGATGGCTTCCCTGGTGAGTTCTACCAAACATTCAGAGAAGAATTAATCCCTATCCTTCTCAAACTCTTCCAAAAAAATTGAAGAGGGAGGGAGGCTTCCTAACTCCTTCTACGAAGCCAACATCAACCTGATACCAAAACCAGATAAGGACAACACGAAAAAAGAAAATTACAGGCCAATATCACTGATGAACATCGATGCAAAAATCCTCAACAAAATACTAGCAAATCAAATACAACAATACATTAAAGAGATCAGACATCATGATCAAGTGGGCTTCATTCCAGGGATGCAGGAATGGTTCAACATCTGCAAATCTATCAACGTGATACACCACATTAACAAAATGAAGAATAAAAATCACATGATCATCTCAATAGGTGCAGAGAAAGCATTTGACAAGATACAGCATCCATTTATGATAAAAACTCTAAATCAAATGGGTATAGAAGGAAAATACCTCAACACAATAAAGGCCATATATGACAAACCCACAGCAAATATCATTCTCAATGGAGAAAAACTGAAAGCTATCCCTCTAAGAACAGGAACCAGACAAGGATGCCCACAGTCACCACTCTTATTTGACAAAGTATTGGAAGTCCTAGCCAGAGCAATCAGGCAACAAAAAGAAATAAAAGGGATCCACATTGGAAAAGAAGAAGTGAAACTGTCACTCTTTGCAGATGACGTGATTTTATATCTAGAAAACCATAAAGATTCCACTAAAAAACTTTTAGAAATAATAAAGGAATACAGTCAAGCTGCGGGATGCAAAATCAACGTACAAAAATCAGTTGCATTTCTATACACTAAGAACAAAGTAGCAGAAAGAGAAATTAAGAATACAATCCCATTTACAATTGCATCAAAAAGAATAAAATACCTAGGAATAAACTTAACCAAAGAGGTGAAAGAGCTCTACACGGAAAACTATAAAACATTGTTGAAAGAAATCGAAGAAGACACAAAGAAATGGAAAGATACTCCATGCTCTTGGATTGGAATAATTAACATCACTAAAATGTCCATACTTCCTAAAGCAATCTATAGATTCAAGGCAATCCCTATCAAAGTTCCAAAGACATTTTTCACAGAAATAGAACAAAAAATCCTAAAATTTATATGGAACAATAAAAAACTCCGAATAGCCAAAGGATTCCTGAGAAAATAGAACAAAGCTGGAGGTAGCACACTCCCTGATTTCAAATTATACTACAAAGCCATAGTAACCAAAACAGCATGGTACTGGCACAAAAACAGACACACAGAATTGAGAGCCCAGAAGTAAACCCACATGTTTATGGACAGCTAATATTCGACAAGGGAGCCAAGAGCTTACGATGGAGAAAGGAGAGTCTCTTCAATAAATGGTGTTGGGAAAACTGCACAGCCACATGCAAAAGAATGAAAGTAGACCAGTCCCTTACACCATGCACAAAAATCAACTCAAAATGGATTAAAGACTTGAATGTAAGACCAGAAACCCTAAGACTTCTAGAAGAAAACATACACAGTACGCTCTTCGACATCAGTCTGAGTAGCATATTTTCAAGTCCCATGTCTGGCTGGGCAAGGGAAATAAAAGAAAAAATGAACAAATTGGACTACATCAAACTAAAAAGCTCTGCACAGCAAAGGAAACCATCAACAGAACGAACAGACAATGTAACAATTGGGAGAAGATACTTGCAAACCATATATCAGATAAGGGGTTAATATCCAAGATATACAAAGAACTAATACAGCTCAACAACAAAAATCCAACAATCCAATTAGAAAATGGGCAAAAGATCTGAACAAAGATTTCTCCAAAGAAGATATGTGGATGGCCAACACGCATATGAAAAGGTGCTCAACATCATTAGCTATAAGGGAAATGCAAATCAAAACTACAATGAGGTATCACCTCTCTCGGTCAGAATGGCTATAATTAACAAGACAGTAAACAACAAATGTTGGAGAGGGTGTGGAGAGATGGGAACCTTGCTCACTGCTGGTGGGAGTGCAAACTGGTGCAGCCACTATGGAAAGCAGTATGGAGCATCCTCAGAAAATTAAGGATAGATCTACCATATGATCCAGCTATTCCACTGCTGGGTATTTATCCAAAGAACTTGAAAACACAAAGGCGTAAAGATACTTGCACTCCTGTATTCATTGCAGCATTATATACAATAGCCAAGACTTGGAAGCAACCTAGGTGCCCATCAAGGGACGAATGGATATAGAAGATGTGGTATTTATACACAATGGAATACTGCTCAGCCATAAGAAATGATGAAATCCAGCCATTTGTGACAACATGGATAGACCTTGAGGGTATTATGCTGAGTGAAATTAGTCAGAGGGAGAAAGTCAGATACCATATTATCTCAATCATAAGTAGAAGATAAAAACAACGACAAAAAAACACATAGCATTGGAGATTGGTTTGGTGGTTACCATAGAGAAGGGGGGGGAGGGCAAAAGGGGTGATTAGGCTCACACGTGAGGGGTGGACCATAACTAGTTTTCGGGTGGTGAACATGATGTAATGTACACAGAATTTGAAATATGATGTACATCTGAAAATAATTTTTATAAAATGAAGGAAAAAGAGATGCCTGTTGGAGTGTTACTCACAAATTCAGAGACACCACAGGGAGTGTAACACACGAAGTCAAAGACCCCAGTGGCAGTGTCATGCACGAAGTCAGAAATGCCACGAGGGAATGTTATGCACAAAATCAAAGAGAACAGGGGGAGTTTTACACACAAAATCAGAGACGACAGTGGTAGTGTTACCCACGAACTGAGAAGCACCTGGGAGTGGATTACACACGAAGTCAGTTATGCCAGTGGGAGTGTTATGCATGAAGTCACAGATGACAGGGTAAGTGTTACACATGAAGTCAGAGACACAACGGGGAGTGTGATACACAAAGTCTGGGACGCCAGGTGGAGTGCTACACATGAAGTCAGTGATGCCAGTGGGAGTGTGTCAGACAAAGCCTGAGATGCCAGGGGAAGTGTGACACACGATGTCAGAAACACCAGGGGTAGTGTTACACAGGAAGCCAGAGATATCAGGGTGTTTGTGACAGATGAAGTCAGAGACACCACAAAGAGTGGGGCAAACAAAGTCAGAGGTGCCACTTAGAGTGTTACACACAAAGTCAGAGATGCTAGAGGGACTATGACACACAATGTTAGAGAGGCCAGGTGAATTTTTGCACACTAAGTCAGAGACACAATGGTGAATGTTACCTTTGAAGTCAGAGACTCAAGGTGGGGTTTGACACATGAAATCAGAGATGCCAATGTGAGTGTTACACAAGTAGTCCAAAACTCCATGGGGAGTGTGACATTCAAAGGCATAAACGCCACATTGTGTTACACATTAAGTCAGAGACACTAGGGCATATGTACCAAAGTCTGAGGTACCCTGTGGAGTGTTACACATGAAGTCAGAGACCCAGTGGGAGTGTTACACACAAAGTCAGAGATGCCATGTGGAGAGTTACACACCAAGTTCAAGATGATATGGGGTAGTGTTGCACAAGAAGGAAGAAATGCCACATAGAGTGTTACTTACGAAGTCAGACATGCCAGCAGCAGTGTTACACACAAAGTCAGAGATGCCGCATGCAGTGTAACACACAAACTCCATGACACCAAGAGGAGTGTGACACACAAAGTCAGAGATGCCAGGCAGAGTTGGAAACGATGTCAGAGTACCAGAGTGCAGTGTGCCACACGAACTCAAGGACAAGAGGAGGAGTGTGATACACAAACCCAGAGACATATGAGGAGTGTGGCAAACAAAGTCTGAGATGCCATTGGGAGTGTGACACGTCAAGTTATATATAGCCGGGGGAGTGTGATGAACGTACGAAGAGAAACAAGGGGAGGTATGAGACACAAAGTCAGAGATGCCACTGGGTGTGTTACATATGATGTCAGAAATGCCAATGGGAGTGTGAAACATGAAGTCAGTGACACCACGGGGAATTTTGCCCATGTAGTCAGAGACGCCCAGGTGAGTGTGACACACAAAGTCACAGATGCCAGGGGGAGTGTGACACAAGATTCAGAGACACCAGTTGGAGTGTGACACACGGAGTCAGAGATGTCAGGTGGAGTTTTACACACGAAGTCAGAGATGTCAGTGGGAGCGTAACACACAAAATCAGAGACACAAGTGGGATAGTTACACAAGAATTCTGAGACACCAGGGCGTGTGTGACACACAAAGTTAGAAACCACAGGGGTAGTGTTACACAGAACGTAGATGTAAACGATGTTGATATTTGGGCTAGAAAAGAGTCCATTTGCATTTATTATGGTTGCAACAATCCTTAAGAAAGATATAGAGGGTGACCTGGTGGCTTAGTGGTTGTTTCACACTCTGTTTCAGCAGTGCCTGGTTCGTGGGTTCAGATCTTGGGTGCAGACCTACACACCACTCCTCAAGCCATGTTGTGGCAGCATCCCACATACAAAATAGAGGAAGATTGGCATGGATGTTAGCTCAGGGACAATCTTCCTCAAGGAAAAAGAGGAAAATTGGCTACAGATGTTAGTTCAGGGACAATATTCCTCAGTAAAAAAGAAAAGAAAAGAAAAAGATATAAACATCCCTGCCCTGACTGCTAAATAGTTAAGGAAGACCTAGTTCTGGACCCCAAACCAGAATCTTCCAGTTGTCCAAAACCTTGCAAGGCCAGAGAATCATGAGGAGATTTCTACTCTGGAGAGGAGAGAGTGGATGACGCAACTCGTTTGGAAACACCACAAACTTCACCTGCATGTAGAGAAGCAACACATAAATGAGAATGTCCTAGTCCTATTTTGTCTCACACACACACTTGGGACTCACAAGGGTACCCTGGTCTCAGCCCTGCCCTAGTTTTCCTTGCCCAGCTTGCAGAGGCCTCCACAGAAGTTGTGGAGGTCATTTATCTTCCCATCCAGCACCTTCAAGAAGTTCTTCAATTCTGCCTTCAAGTGGCATGGTCAGTAGTTACTTTCCTCAATGTCTGTCTTTAGAGAAAGCACTTTGTCTCTCTGGTTTTGATTATCTCTCTTTGCTGCCTCTAGCTTCTCAGAAATGTATTCATACTCTGACATGAGCTGAGGTCTGAGTTTACTTTGTTTTTGGAGGTCTTTTAACTCTATCTTCTTTTCTCAGAGTTCTGACTCCAGCTCCTCAATTCTTTTCTTCAACTGGGTATGCTTCTCCTTCTCTTTGTTATCTCTTTGCATTGTTCTTCCAACTCCTCAGGATTGTTCCACAGCCAGTCATTCTCTTCAGGGCAGATAGAGAACTTCCTCTTTCACTGCTCCATGCTGGCCACTGACTCCTGCAGTGCCATGGTAAGCCAGACATTGCTCTCCTGTAGGGTCTGCAGCTTATTCTCCTATTTCTTCACATTGGCAGCACTCTATGTCACAGATCAGCTTGTCATGCTCAGACTTCAACTCTGTGTCAGTAGGGGTGAGGTGAGAGGTCTTTTCCTTGTGTGTCCCATTGACACTGGATGCCTCAGTAGAAGGTGAAGTTTCACACCCAGATTCTTGGGAATGATTACTCAAGGTTTTTATTTTCTCCTGGGACTTGTCTCTGGCTAGTTTTGCAGCTTCATTTACCTCCTAAAATTTCTCTGTAAAGTTTCTCAGCTGCTGTTTGAGGAAAAACCCAAACCAAATACCACATTGGCTCTGCTGTTGGTTCACTGCTCAAGCTTCTGTGATATATTGATTAAAGTCATATAGAGTGTGATTGTTTTGTTTATGATCACTTTGGCTCCTTACAAACTAATGATCCAATAGCTGTTTTCTGTGGAATCTAGAAGTAGGAAATGGTGGCTGCCTGCTCACTTCTTGGCACTCAGTTCTTGGTGATGGAGTCAATCTGGAAGATATGTGCTTGTGTAGTGAAGACGGGTTGCTCTCCCATTTCCTGCACTGCTCTCCAAAGCTACTCCCTATGCAGCACATAAGGTGGCCTGTGCCTGTCAAGCTCAGCCCTGGCCCCTCTCCACTCTGCCAAGCTGCTTCTGCTGCCTCCAGGTGCAGTGGGGAATGGGCCACCAGGGGCAGGGTGACTAAGCTGTCCAGCTCCCCCACCATGCTACTTAAGTAACCTCATGGCTTTCAACCCCAGGGTCCCTGACTGTGGTTATTTTTTTGATATTTGAAAGTCATTCATGTTTTGTACAAATATGTGAGTGTTAATGGCTCATTTTAGTGATGAGTGACAGAAAATGTTCAGAACCCATGTATTTCCTGTAAGACTAAGCTAGTAATTGGTGGAATTAGTTACCTGAATTCAGGCCCTTTGATTCCTTTCATTATGCTTCCACTTAACAGTTCCCTGACTCCTTAAAAGTAACCTTAGTTTAGCTATTTTATTCAATCTAGTAGCTATTTAAAAGGATGTTTTAAATGAAATCAGCTTGTGGTCATATTATTACTTTTTGTTTACACTTTAATTGATAGTTTCTATTGTCACTTCACAGTGGTTACAAAATATGGCCTGCAAGAGATATGCTTTCATAACATTGTTGACTTTTTTTTGAAGCCTTAAAACCTTTCCATTTTTAAAGAGATTTACCTGGGTATTCAAACATAATGTGAATCCTCTGTTTACTTGTTAAAAATACTGTCCATCTCTCTATCTTCCCAACTACAGTAGTAAAACTCTTTAATAAATTTGTATAACAATCTTTAAGATCATTTACTCATTAACTCTGCACAATATAGTTGACATAACAGGTCTACTTTCTTATCATTAGAAAATCCTGATTATTAGGATGGCCCTTGGCTACTGTCTGGGAACTTAGTTTTTTGTCATTTTTTTGATGAGGGAGATTGGCCCTGAGCTAACATCTGTGTCAGCCTTCCTCTATGTTATATGTGGGACACCACCACAGCATGGCTTGATGAGCAGTGTGTAGGTCTGCACCTGGGATCTGGACCTGAGAACCCCAGGGCACCAAAGCACAGCATGTGAACTAAATCACTACACCACTCAGCCAGCCTCTGGGAACTAAGATTTTGAAATTGGGTTGCTTGTTTTATTATTGTCGAGTTTTACATTTTCTTTGAATATTTTGAAAAAGAGCCTTTTATCAAATATGACTTCTGCAAATATTTTCTCCCAGTCTGTGGCTTCTCTTTTTATTCTCTTGGTAGTGTCTATAGGAGAATAAAAAAATTTAATTTTAATGAAGCCTAGCTTATCAATTCTTTTATTCATGGATTGTGCCTTTAATGTCATATCTTTAAAAACATTACCAAATTCAAAGTCATCTAAATTTTCACTAGGTTGTCTTCTAGGAGTTTTATACTTCTGTGATTTATATTTATGCCTGTGATACATGTTGAATTATTTTTGTGAAGGATATGGAGTCTCTGTCTAGATTCATTTTTTTCCTGCTGAGGAAGATTAGCCCTGAGCTAACACCTGTAGCCAATCTTCCTCTGCTTTTTATATTTGATCACTGCCACAGCATGGCTGATGTGTGGTGTAGGTCTGCGCCCAGGATCCAAACCAGTGCTGCAAACCCAGGCCACTGAAGTGGAATGTGCTGAACTTAATGACTATGCCCTGGGGTCGGCCCCCAGATTCATTTTTTTAATGTGGATGTCCAATTCCAGAACTATATTTTGAAAATATCTTTTCTCCATTGAATTGCCTTTGCTCCCTTGTCAAAATCCATTCACTATATCTATGTGGGTCTATTTCTGTCCTTTCTATTGTCCTAACACAATAATGTTAGCTAAGACCTCCAACATGTCACATAATTACTTTTTATTTTTTGTGGAGAGAACATTTAAGGTTCTAGTCCCTTGTCAACTTTAAAATATATAATACTCTATTATTAACTATAAGCATCATGCTGTACATTAGATCCCCAGAACTTATTCATCGTATAGCTAGAAGTTTGTACTCTTTGACCAATTTTTCCCCATTTCCCCCACTCCCCCAATCCCTGTTAATGGACATTCTACTCTAGTTCTCTGTGAGTTTAACTTTTTTTAGATTCTACATATGAATGATAGAATACCATATAGTCATGCCTTGCTTAACAACAGGGATATGTTCTGAGAAAAGCATCATTAGGTGATTTTGTCAATGGGCAGACATCACAGAGTGCACTTGCACAAACCTAGATGGCATAGCCTACCACACATCTAGGCTATGTGGTACTAATCTTCTGATACCAACTTTATATATATGGCCCATCATTGACCAAAATGTCATTGTGCAGCACATGACTATATTTTCTTTCTGTGTCTGACATATTTTATTTAGCATAATACCTTCAAGATCCATCAATGTTTTCACAAAAGGCAGAATTTCCTTCTTTCTCTTGGCTGAATAATAGTCCATTCTATATGTATACCACATCTTCTTTATCCATTCATCCATTGATGGACAGTTAGGGGTTTTTTAATATATTGACTATTGTGAAAAATGCTGCAAAGAACATGAAAATGGAGATATCTCTTTAGGATCCTGTCTTCATTTCTTTTGGATATGTACCCATAATTATGTTTCCTGGATAATATGGTAGATGTATTTTTAGTTTTTGAAGGAGCTTCCATAATATTTCCATAGTGACGGCACAAATTTGCAGTCTCACTGACAGTGCACAAGGGTTCCCTTTTCCCCACATTTTCACCAACACTTATTGTCTTTTGTCTTTTTGATGACAGCCATTCTAACAAGGGTGAGGTGATGTCTTATTGTGGCTTTGATTTGAAAATTTTTATTTGTGATTGCTCTATTTTGTTTATTTTCAAATATGCCTCATCACATATCTCCTACACTTTACTTACTCTTTGAAAAACTTAAATTATTTGTGATTTTTCTTAATCTGATATCCAATATCTCACATCACTTCAGTTCTAATTATGAAATTTTTTGTTTCAGATGATTATTGTTACATACTTTGTAATTTAGTTATTGACACTTATGTGCCATAGTAAAGTTAACAACAAAACAATGTGGAACTGTTTTGCTCCTTGAAAGGTCTAAGTAGATTTGTGGTAGATTGGTAGACAGAAAAATTTGTATTTACTTGTTCCAGGAGCCTATGCCTATAGCTGAGAATTGTTTTGTTTTGTTTTGTTTTGTTTTGTTTGAGGAAGATTAGCCCTGAGCTAACTACTGCCAATCCTCCTCTTTTTGCTGAGGAAGACTGGCCCTGAGCTAACATCCATGCCTATCTTCCTCTACTTTATACACGGGATGCCTACCACAGCATGGCTTTTGCCAAACGGTGCCATGTCCAAACCCGGGATCTGGACCAGCGAACCTTGGACAACTGAGAAGCGGAACATACGAACTTAACTGCTGCATCACTGGGCAGGCCCCTGAGAACTTTTAAAAATAAAGCCTTTGTTTAGGTTTTCACAAACTATACACAATGAATACATATAACTCAAAACAAAGATAAAGTCAGGTCCTTTTTTTCTCTTACACAGATCAAGAATCAAGAATAAAATAGATTTGTTCCACTGTCTAATATTATTGCCAATTTGTTTTCACACATATTTTATCTTAAAGTAAAAACCCTGAAAGTACCAGCATCATGTAGGTATCTTCAGTTTCCATTCTCTGCATTATATAGATTGTGATATTTCCCTTTTACCTAGACAGTTGACATAAACTCATATTTCACATTCTTATTATCAGGCAATCCCTTCAGTGGAACCCAGGCTTCATGCTTATATTTCAATCTGACTTGAGGGTTCCCTTGATTTTAATCCCTAGAGTATTCTCTTATTATCTTATGGACTCAACTGGACATTTATATTTTTTCCCATTTAGTGGGCTGGTTTTTTGTTTCAATCCTGTTTTCCCTTGCATTGAAGAAGCTCTTTAGTCTGATGAAGTCCCATTTGTTTATTCTTTCTATTGTTTCCCTCATCTGAGGAGTTATGGTGTCCAAAAAGATTCTTTTGAAACTGATGTCAAAGAGTGTACTGCCTATATTCTCTTCTAGAAGACATTGTTTCAGGACTAATCTTTAAATCTTTGATCCATTTTGAGTTTATTTTTGTGAATGGTGAAAAAGAATGGTCAATTTTCATTCTTTTAAATGTGGCTGTCCAGTTTTCCCAGCACCATTTGTTGAAGAGACGTTCTTTTCTCCATTGTAGGCCCTCAGCTCCTTTGTTGAAGATTAGCTGTCCATAGATGTGTGATTTTATTTCTGGACTTTCAATTATGTTCCATTGATCTGTGCACCTGTTTTTGTACCAGTACCATGCTGTTTTGATTACTGTAGCTTTGTAGTATGTTTTGAAGTCAGGGATTGTGATGCCTCTGGCTTTGTTCTTCTTTCTCAGGATTGCTTTAGCAATCGGGGTCTTTTCTTGCCCCATATGAATTTTTCAAGTGGACTTTTAAATACATTTTATTTTATACATCATTTATCATTTGTTGGTATTGAAAATTATTTTAGTGTATAAAATTACTTATTGCCTGAAGCACCAGTATCACAAAACATAAACTAGGAGAGCCTTGCCAGACTAACTTCAAAAAACACTTCTTGCCAGATATCAGATCCCATAAAAAGTACTAGCTTTGTGAGTCCAGAATGCTGTAGGTTTTTTCCTCTTCTATTCTATTCTTATAGCAATTCACTTGTGTTTTTGTCTAGTAGTTTTATAATTTTATTTTTTAAGCAAGAATATCTAATCCATTTGTGTTTTTTCCTTATTCATACAATACAAAAGAGATCCAATTTTCTCACGCTAATTCTTTTCAAATCTATTGTTCCTCACTTTTTTGAGATGTCACCCTTATCATACATTAAATTTCTTTATTCAACTGGGTTTATTTCCAAACTTTCTATTCTTTACTGTCTTTCTTTTCATGTCCCAATATAAGATTTAATTAAAGTCCCTTTAGAGTCTATTTTAAGGCTGATAGGACTAGCTCACTCATTGTTTTTGTTTTTAGAAATTTTTTAAATTCTTGCTTGTTTATTCTATTTTTATAACTATAGAGACAGAAACTTCAGTCATATATTTATGGATACGGGCTTGTTTTGAAATTGGTTTAGAAAAAACTGATCTTTTTTATCTAGAACCTTACTAATCAGAACATGGTTTGTCATTCCATTTATTTAAATCTATTTTGTTTCTTTCAATGCATTTCAGAGTTTTATAGACTGTCCTATTTTTTTATTCATTAATTGTTTCTTTTCTATTTTGTTATTGCAATAGGAATCTTCTGTCTTCAAACTGGTTTTTGTTTGCACATATCAAGTATATTAATTCTTGTATGTTAACCTAATGACATTCTAATTTACAAAAATTCTCTATTTATTTTAGTATTTTCTTAATTTTTAATATTTTCTAATTATTTTTAGTCTTTTCAATGTCTAAGTATCTTAGACATTGGGGAAATAGAACACAGAGAATTAAATATTGGTATATCAATATCTGTGCAGTCAAAACAGAGTAGCCAATATATCTACTTTAATGAGTGCTTACAACAGTGATGGACACTAGCATCTTTTTGTTGAAAAAAGAAATGTTAACCAAGATGGTAAAGCTATTACTTGGGTTGTGGAAAAATGTCTTAAAATCTTTAATATTTAAAAAGAAAAGGGAACTTATTATTCTTATCAACTTGACAATAGTACAGACCTTCCTCATTGTATGATGGTGTTACATTCCAATAAACTCATTATAAGTTAAATATATTGTAAGTGTAAAATGCACTTTATACACCTAACCTACTGAACATCAAAGCTTAGCCTACCTTAAATGTGCTCAGAACACTTACATTAGCATACAGTTGGTCAAAATCTAACAAAAAGCCCGTTTTATAATAAAGTGCTGAATATCTCAAGTAATTTATTAAACAGTATCCTAAAAGTGAAAAACAGAACGGTTGTATGGGTACTCATCAAAAAACACTGGCAACGCTGTACACTGTAAAGTATCATTTGTTTACTCTGGTGATTGTGTGGTTGACTAGGAGCTTCAGCCTGCTGCAGCTGCCCAGAATCATGAGAGAGTATCATGCCACATATCACTACCCAAGGAAAAGATCAAAATTCAAAGTACAGTTTCTACTGAATGCATATCACTTTTGCACCATCATAAATTTGAAAAACTGTAAGTCAAACCATTATAAGTTGAGTACCATGTATAAATAATTTGTAAATTTTGAGCTTACATTAATGTCCTTTGTTTACTGCTTAAATATCTAGTTTGTAGCTTACTTTTATAGTAAGCTTCCAAGACAGTTGGAGTGAGTTTTCCTATTATATATCCCTATTGAACTACCTGGTGTAGGCTTTGTTTTCCAGATTGAATCCTGACTAATACACCATTTTCAAGATAGAATTTTCCCAAATTAATTAACAGGTCATTAGTGACCATTGGATGATAGCATACCACTAAGGACATAGGGGTGAATAAGACCCAGGCCTATTGACACCCTAAAGGAAGTTAGCCTCATGGGAGACAAACAAATCAATGTGTGATTACAGCATGGTGTTTTGAATAACTATGTGGGTTCTGGAAGCAAGTGACAAGGGATGAGTTGGCTTTAGACTTACTCGCTTTGTGAACATGGGCAAGTTAGGCACCCATTGAGAAGGACATTGTGCAACAGGCTAAGTAACTAGATTGAAGGGTGCTCTTTGCACAACAAGGATATACTTAGGAAGAATGCCTCACAAGCATATTTAGGATAAAGTAGGGCGATCTGAATGAATGAATGAAAGATACCATTTAGTAAGATATTGCCATGGTTCAAGATGATGGCAGTAGAAATAACAAAATAGAGACAGAAGTTACTTGACCACTTGAATCATCTGTAATTATTGGTAAATTGCAGAAGAAAAGGGAAGGATAAACAAATAAGTGACAAATTTTATGGTCTTGCGGAAATTCCAGGGCAGGATGATCATTTTTCTCTCTGAATTCCTGTTGAGTAATGGTTAGCTTCAAATAGCAACCCACTTCATTATCTCTAATCCTTTAAGGTGTTCAATTCTGTCCTCTTCCCACCTAGAAGAAATGATGGGTCTTTAAAGAAGAAACAATGACAATATATTTTCTATCCCCCAGAGTTTTCCATATATCTCACATGTACTGATACTTAAGAGATTTATTTGATAAATCTGGATATATTTTTAAATATTCTTCAAAAAATGATATATTGTCACAAGTCAGATTAAGAAATATCTTTAAGAATTTAATAACTAATTCTAACTAAATTCTTTAGCTTTCCAAAATATCAACTTAATAAATATTAGCTATTAAGTAGAATAAAAATGTAATCTTACCTGCAAGAATTTGATCTTCTATAGTGTCAAAGTAGTAAACATCTTACTCATCATCTTTAGATTAAAGAGTGATAGCTTGATGATTTGAATTCAGAGATTCACTTAATTTGATTTTATGATTAAGTGGACTAATATGAAATATACAGTATAATTCATAATAATACATGAAACTCCATTTTTTTATTCTCCTCTAATGGAAGGCTTATTGCATGATTAGAAAATGAAAGTGCAGGGAGATGTCAGCATCATGGTGTCATAACAGGATACTTTTGTGTCTCCAGTGACAATCTACAGTGAGTAAAACATCCATAAATCAACAAAGGCTACATTACACAACACTTCAGAATTCCAGAAAGATACATGTCAGTACATACAAAGGAGGGTGGATTCAGCACATACAGGAAGCTAAATGAAGGAACAGCAGAGGCAGAGCCCAGTATTCCATATATCTAGCTGTGGCAACTAAATCAGCCACCCCTAGCCCCTAAAGGACTTGGTGGACAGCAGCAGAGCCACATGTGTGGCTCCAGCCAGCTGGCTGCTGTGACACCTCTAGCCACAGGAGGAAGAGGCAGATACAGAAATGGAGCCCCATATCCAGGCCTCCCAGCTGTGGCTCAGAGATGGGTAGCAGTGGCAAAGATACATATAGGACATTTACATCCCAACTGCAGTGGCACCTGTGACCACAAAGTAGTTGGCAATAGCTGAGATGGTGCCCCACATACCCAGCTCCCTCCTCCCCCATCCATGGTGGCAGAGCTTCTGACTCAAGTGGTCCTGGATGTGGTCAAAGTGTCAGCCATTCCCATGCTTCTGGTAGCAAAACTAGTGACCACAGTGACACAAAAAACAGCAAGGCATCAGTGAGCCACAGAAGTGCAGGCAGTGATGATGAGAGATACAGCAATATGCAAAACAGAGGCAGTGGAGGGTAGAACATGCAGATATTTAAATATAGCCAGAGGCAGCTCAAGTAAGAGAAACCAAAAACTAGTGCTATAGCACCACCTACTGAAAAATAAAAGGAAAGCTTCTAATCTGCAAGTTATTGAGAAATTTGAATCAAAACGAAGCTATACCTAAATAAAAAACATGTTTGCTACAACAAATGTGCTTGCAGAGGAATAACTCAGCAAGCACCACAAAGAACCAGAGTACCATGACATCACAAAAAGAAAGCAACTCTCCAGAAATTAAACATAGAGTCACAGAAGACTGTGATCTGATAAAGACTTCAAAACAGCTTTCATGATGAAACTCAGAAAACTACCAAAAAGCCTCAGAAAGATAGTTCAATGAGCTCAGCAAAAAAATCAATGGACAGAAGGAATATTTTACCAAATAGATTGAAAATCTAAAACGAACTGAATAGGAATTCTGGAGCTGAAGAACTCAATAAGTGAGATGGAGCAGGCATTAGAAAACATTGGAAATAGATCAGATCATATGGAAGAGAAAATTAGCAAGCTTGATGAAATAAACCTAGAAATAATGCAAGTAGAAGAGGAGAGAGAAATAAAACTTTTTAAAAATGTAGAAATTCTGATAGAATTATCTGACTCCATTAGAAAGGTCAACAGAAGACTGTTGAGTATCCAAGAAGCAGAAAAGAGAGAAGAAACAGAGATATTATTTAAAGAAATAATAACTGAGAACTTCCCAAACCTGGGGAAAAAACTATATGTACAAATTCATGAAGCAAGTAGAACACTCAATTATCTCAATGTAAAAAGACCTTTTTCAAAACACATGATAATAAAACTGTCAAAAATCAATGACAAAGAAACAATATTGAAAGCAGTCAAGGGGAGTATCATGGCAGAGTGAGCTCTCCTGGTGCACTCTCCTCTCCACAAAATAACAAAAAGACATTCATAGTCCAACAGAGAACATCCACACAACACAAAAGATGTCTGAGAGATGCATGCACCCATACGTCAGGAGGTGGAGAGGCTGAAGCCACCTCAGAGGAGGTGGAATGGGGTAAGAGAAAGCATTGCTCCCTCCCCAAAAGTCTGCAATCCAGGGGTTGCACACATCTCTGAGAGGGAAGGAAGGGGGAGGGGGTGCCCATTCACGGGAATGTCAAAAATCCCCCAAGGCCCCTTGAAGCCTAGGGGAAAACCCCCTACTGAGGTGAAAGCTATCATGGGGATGACTTCATCAAGCCAACACCCCAGGAGAGCAGACAGTGAGAGCAGAGTGAGAAATCCCTGTGAGCAAGCAGAAGAAAGTGCCCCTCACCCCACCCCCACCTTCCCAGCACTGACTCCAGCACCTGAGATCTGGCAGGGCTCAGAATATACAGCTTTTGACCCCCACCCAGTGGCAATAGGTGACAACAGCAACCAAATAATACCAAAATGTGCAACAGAGCAATGCCCTATAGTAGTATCAAAAATTATATTAAATCTCCAGACCAGAAAGAAAATGACAAGGACTCAGAAATCAATGCTGAAGACATAGAAATATGTAATCTAAATGAAAGGGAATTCAAAATAGCTATCATCAAAAAACTCAATGTATTGAAAGAGTAGAGAAACAATTCAAAAGGTTTAAGAGCTACTTCACAAAAGAGGTTAAAACTATAAGGAAGAACCAATAAGAAATATTGGAGATGAAAGACATGACGGATGAAATAAAACAAACTATGGATTCCCTGAATGCTTGAGCAGATATCATTGAGGAGCAAATCATCATAATTAAAGAGAGACATATTGAAATGCTCCAGGTAGAGGAGGAGAGAAAACTAAGGCTAAACAGAAATGAAGAAAGGGGCCAGCCCAGTGGGACAGTGGTTAAGTTTGCAAATTCCACTTCAGCAGCCTGAAGTTCGCTGGTTCACACCTATGCACTGTTTATCAAGCCATGTTGTGACAGACATCCCACATATAAAGTAGAGGAATATGGGCACAGATGTTAGCTGAGGACCAATCTACCTCAGAAAAAATGGAGAATTGGCAGCAGATGTTAGCTCAGGGTTAAACCTATTCTTAAAAAAAAAAAAAAAAGAAAAACAGAAATGAAGAAAGTCTCTGAGAAATATGACTCAATTAGGAAATGCAACATAAGTATTATAGATATTCAAGAGAGAGAAGAGAAGGAGAATGGAGCAGAAATCTTGTTCAAAGAAATAATAGCTGAGAACTTCCCAAGCCTGGTGAAAGACATGGAAATCCACGTGAAAGAAGCTATCAAATCTTCTAAACATGTCAATATAAAATGACCTACTGCAAGGTATACAGTAGTGAAACTGGCAAAAGTGAATGACAAAGAAAAAATAATAAGAGCAGCAAGGCAGAAGAAAATAACCTACAAAGGAACCCCTATCAGGCTTTCAGTGGATTTCTCTGCAGAAACCTTACAGGCTAAGAGAGACTGGAATGACGTATTCAAATTTTTGAAGGGAAAAATCTTTCAACCAAGAATACTCTATCCAGTGAAAATACCCTTCAGATGTGATGGAGAAATAAAAACTTTCCCAGACAAACAAAAGTTAAGGGAGTAGGTAGCCATGAGACCACACACACACAAGAAATCCTCAAAAAGGCCCTCATACCTGGAGGGGGAGATAAATACGTAGACAAAATCAGAAAATTGTAGCTACATATCAGAGCTGGTCAGCAAGTACTTAAGTATAACATTACAGATAAAGGGAAGGAAAATACCAAAAACAAAGATAACCTTGTCATTTTAACCAAAAACTCACAGCACAAGATGGAATAAGATGTCACAAAAACAACATAAGAGGGGAGGAAAAAGGGGACTGAATTGGTTTAGTCTAAGGAAATAAGAGGCCATCAGAAAATGGACCATCTAAGAGATTTTGCATACAAACCTCAGCATAATCACTAAACAAAAAAGCAGAACAGAGACACAAGTAATAAGTAAGGAGAGAACTAAGAAACCCAACATACAAAACCACATAACTCCATTGGTAGACCAAAACACATGTGACAAAAAACAAAGGAAATGCAGGATAATGGTAAAACAAGGGGTAAAATGGCAGCATTAAGCCCTAATATACCAATAACTACCCTAAATGTAAGTGGGTTGAATTCTCCAAGAAAAAGACAGAATGGCAAGTTGGATTAATGAATAAGATCCAACAATATGCTGCCTCCAGGAAACACTTCTCAGTTCTAGTGAGAAACACAGGCTCAGAGTGAAGAGATGGAAGATGAATGGCACACCACTGAAAGCAGGTGTTGCAATACTTATTGAAGACAAAGTAGACTTCAAGATAAGACAGGTAAAGAGAGTTCAAGAGGAGGAGTATATAATGATCAAAGGGACACTCCACCATGAAGACATAACACATAAATATCTATCCATTCAACACAGGAGCACCAAAGTACATACAGCAACTATTAAAAAACCTAAAAGGAGATATTAATAATAACACAATAACAGTAGGGGACCCCAACACTCCACTCACATCAATGGATAGATCATCCAGACAGAAAGTCAACAAGGAAACAGTGGAATTAAATGAAAAGCTAGACTACTTGGACTTAATAGATATATATAGAACATCATCCAAAAAAAGTAAAATATGCATTCTTCTCAAGTGCACATGGAACAATCTCAAGGACAGACCATCTGTTGGGGGAAAAGGCAAGGATCAATAAATTTAAGAAAATTTAAATAATAGCAAGCATCTTTTCTGATCAAAATGCTATGAAGCTAGAAACTAATTACAGGGAAAAAGCTGAGAAAGGGAAAACGATGTGGAGACTAAACAACATGCTATTGAATGAACAATGGGTTATTGAAGAAATTAAAGGAGAAATCAAAAAATATCTGGAGAAAAATAAAAATGAAAACATACCGTACCAACTAATATGGGATGTAGCAAAAGTGGTACTAAGAGGGAAATTCATCCCAATACAGCTCACTTTGACAAGAAAGAAAAATCCTAAATAAGCAAACTCAAACTACACCTAACTGAACATTAAAAAGAACAAACAAAGCCTAAAGTCAGCAGAAGGAGAGGAATAATAAAAATCAAAGCAGAAATTGATACAAGTGAAAAAAGAAAGCCAGTAGAAAAGATCAATGAAACAAAGATCTGCTTCTTTGAGGAGATAAATAAAATTGACAAACCCCTTGCCAGAATTACAAAGAAAAAAGAAAGATCAGATAAGTAAAATTAGAAATGAAAGAGGAGAAATTACAAGAGATACCACAGAAATAAAAACAATAGTAACTACAAACAGCTATATGTCAACAAAATGGACAATCTAGAACAAATGGATAAATTCTTAGACTCTTACAACCTCCCAAAGCTGAATCAAGAATAAATAGATAATCTGAATAGGATAACCACCAGAAAAGAGATTGAACCAGTAATCATAAACATCTCCCAAAATAAAAGCCCAGGACCACATGGCATCCCTGGAGAACTATACCAAAGTTTCAAAGAGGATTTAATACCTATCCTTCTCAGGTTATTCCAAAAATTTAGGGAAGATGGAACACTTCATAACACATTCTATGAGGCCAACAGCACTCTGATACCAAAACCTGACAAAGACAACACAAAAAAGGAGACCTGCAGGCCAATATCACTGATGGACATAGAAGCAAAAATCTTCAGCAAAATATTTGCAGCCCCAAAAGAGCCATACATCAAAAAGATCATACATCATGATCAAGTGGGATTTATACCAGGGACACAGGGATGGTTCAACAACCACAAATCAATCAATGTGATACACCACATTAACAAAATGAGGAATAAAACCCACATGGTCATCTCAATAGATGCAGGGAAAGCATTTGACAAGATCCAAAAGCCATTTATGATAAAAACTCTTAACAAAATGGGGATAGAAGGAAATTACCTTAAGATAATAAAGGCCATATATGACAAACCCACAGCCAACATCACACTCAATGGGGAAAAACTGAACGCCATCCCTCTGAGAACAGGAAGAAAACAAGGTTGTCCACTATCACCACTCTTGTTCAACATAGTAGTGGAGGTTTTGGCCAGAGCAATTAGGCAAGAGAAAGGAATAAAAGGAATCCAAATTGGAAATGAAGAAGTGAAACTCTCACTGCTTGCAGATGACATGATCTTGTATACAGAAAACCCTAAAGAATCCATCAGAAAACTATAAGAAATAATTAACAGCTATGGTGAAGTTGCGGGGTACAAAATCAACTTACAAAAATCAGTTGCATTTCTGTACTCTAATAACAAACTTACCAAAATAGAACTCAAGAATACAATTCCATTTACAATCACAACAAAAAGAATAGAGTACCTAGGAATAAATTTAAGTAAGGAGATGAAGGACTTATACAATAAAAACTAGAAGACATTATTGAAATAGACAATGACATATAGAGATGGAAAGAGATTCCATGCACATGGATTGGAAAAATAAACATAGTTAAAATGTCCATACTACCTACAGTAATCTACAGATTCAGTGCAATCCCAATCAGAATCCCAATGACATTCTTCACGGAAATAGAAAAAGGAATCCTAAAATTCATGTGGGGCAACCAAAGACCCTGAATTACTAAAGCAATACAGAGAAAAAAAGAACAAAGCTGGAGGCATCACAATCCCTGACTTCAAAATGTACCTCAAAGCCATAGTGATCAAAATGGCATAGTACTGGTAGAGAAACGGGCACACAAATCAATGGAACAGAAGTGGAAGCCCAGAAATAAAACCACACATATACGGACAGCTAATCTTTGACAATGGTGCCAAGAACATACAATGGAGAAAAGACAGTCTCTTCAAGAAATGGTGTTGGGAAAACAGGACAGCCACATGCAAAAGAATGAAAGTAAACCATTATCTCATGCTATACACAAAAATTAAGTAAAAATGGATCAAAGACTTGAAAATAAGTCCTGACACCATAAAACTTCTGGAAGGTAATATAGTTAGTACACTCTTTGACATCAAACTTAAATGATCTTTTTGAATACTATGACTTCTCAGACAAGGGAAATAAAAGAAAAAATAAATAAGTAGGAGTTCATCACACTAATGAGCTTCTGCAAGGCAAAAGAAACTAGGATCAAAACTAAAAGACAACCCACCAATTGGGAGAAAATATTTGCAAATCGTATATCCTATAAGGGTTTAATCTCCATAATATATAAGGAACTCACCCAACTGAACCACAAAACAAACAGACTGATCAATAAATGGACAGAGGAGATGAACAGACATTTTTCCAAAGAAGATTTACAGATGGCCAATAAACACATGAAAAGATGTTCAACGTCATTAATCATCAGGGAAATGCAAATCAAAACTACACTAAGATACAACCTTCCTCTTGTCAAAATGACTATAATCACTAAGACTACAAATAATAAATGTTGGAGAGGGTGTGGAGAGAAGGGAATCCTCATACACTGCTGGTAGGAATGCAAACTGATGCAGCCACTATGGAAAATAGTATGGAGATTCCTCAAAAAACTAAAAATAAAACTACCATATGACCCAGCCATCCCATTACTGGGTATCTACCCAAACAATTTGAAATCAACAATCTAAAGTAACATATGTACCCCTGTGTTCATTGCAGCACTATTCGCAATAGCCAAGACATGGAAGCAACCCAAGTGCCCATTGACTGATGACCAGATAAAGAAGATGTGGTGTATGTATACAACAGAATACTACTCAGCTGGAAAAAAGACAAATTCATCCCATTTGCAACAACATGGAAAGACCTAGAAGGAATTATGCTTAGCAAAATAAGCCAGACTGAGACAGAAAAACACCAGATGATTTCACTCATATGTGGAATATAAGCACGCACATGGACGAAGAAAACAGTTTAGTGGTTACCAAGGGAGAGGGGTGGGATTGGGCACAGGGGGTGAAGGGGAGCACCTATGTCGTGACAGACAAGAAATAATTTACAACTGAAATTTCATAATGATGTAAACTATTATTAACTCAAATAAAAAAATATGTTAAATTAAAAAACCAAAAACAAAAGAAGACATAGTGGTGGAAGAATTAAAAACTGAGACTCAACAATGTGCTGCCTCCAGGAGATCCACCTCAGCTCTAAAGACAAACACAGGCTCAAAGAGAAGAGATGGAAAGTTGATACTCCAAGAAAATGGCAACCGAAAGAAAATGAGTGTAGCCATAGTCATATCAGACAAAATAGACTTCAAGATTAAAAAGGTAACTAGAGACAAAGATGGGCCTTACGTAAAGATACAGACAATTCAACAAGAAGACATAATATTTATTAACTCATGTGCACTAACACAGGACCACCAGAGTATACAAAGCAATTATTAACAGACATAAAGGGAGAAAGTGACAGCAAACAATAATGCTGAAGCTCTTAGTACCACACTTACATCAATGGATAGATTGTCCAGACAGAAAGTTCACAAGAAATCTTCAGCCTTAACTGAAACAGACCAGATGAACTTAATAGATATAGTATATAAAATGTTTCATCCATAAGCAGCAGAATACGCATTCTTCTCAAGTGCACATGGAACATTCTCAAGATAGACCATATGTTGGGAAGCAAAAATAGTCTCCTTAAATGTAAAAAGATTGAAATTATATTAAGAATCTTTTCTCACCACAATGATTTGAAACTAGAAATCAACTACAAGCAGAAAGCTGGAAAAGTCACATATATGTGGAGACTAAACAGCTTGCTACTGAACAACTATTGGATCAATGAAGAAATCAAAGGAGAAATTTTAAAAAAGAAAATACCCAGAAATAAATGAAAACAATGTACCAATATCTGTGGAATGCAATGAAAGTGATACTAAGAATAAAGTTAACATAAATGAAGGCCTACCTCAGAAAACAGGAAAAATCTCAAATAAACAATCTAACATTACACCTAAATGAACTACAAGACAAAGAATAAACAAAGCTCAAAATCAGTAGAAGGGAGGAAATAATAAAAATAAGAGTAGAAATAAAATACTGACTAAAAAACAACAGAAAAGCTCAATGAAACTAACAGATCTTCAAAAAGACAAAAAAAAAAAAAAAGACAAACCTTTACTTAGACTCCCTAAGAAAAAAAGAAATAAGGATCAAATAAATAAAAGAGGAGAAATTACAATGGGCACCACAGAAATGCACAGGATTATAGGAGAATACTTAGAAAAGTTATACGCCAACAAACTGGATAACCCAGGATAAGTGGATAAATTCTTAGTATACTAGCTTCCAAAAGGGGCCCCTTTACTGCTTTTGTCCTCCCCACACCTCCTTCCCCTCTGGTAACAACTAATCTGTTCTCCTTCTCTATGGGTTGTTTATCTTCCACACATGAGTGAACTCATATGGTAACAGTCTCTTTCTGTCTGACTTATTTTGATTAGTATAACACCCGGAAAGCCAATCCATGTTGTTGCAAATGGCACAATTTCATCATTTTTATGGTTGAGTAGTATTCCATTACATATATATACCACATCTTCTTTGTTGATTCATCAATTGATTGACACTTGGGTTGCTTCCACTTCTTGGCTATTGTGAATAATGCTACGACCCACATAAGGGTGCATATATTTTTTAGAATTGTTGTTTTCATATTCTTTGGATAAATACCCAGTGGTGGAATAGCTGGATCGTACATTATTTCTATTTTTAACTTTTTGAGGAATCTCCATACTGTTTTCCACAGTGGCTGCATCAGTTTGCATTCCCACCAGCAATGTATGAGGTTTCTCTTTCCTCTACATCCTCTCCAACACTTGCTATTTCTTGTCATTCTGATGGGTATGAGGTGATATTTCATTGCGGTTTTGATTTGCATTTCCCTAAGAATTAGTGATGTTGAACATCTTTTCATGTGAATGTTGCCCATCTGTATATGTTCTTTGGAAAAATGTTTTTTCAGATCCTCTGCCCATTTTTTGAGAGGGTTGTTCATTTTTGTTGTTGTTGAGTTGTATGGACATTTTGATTATGTTAATTATTCCAATCCAAGAGCATGGGATACCCATCTATTTCTTTGTGTCTTCATTTCTTTCAACAATGTTTTATAGTTTCAGTGTAGAGGTCTTTCACCTCCTTAGTTAAGTTTATTCTTAGGTATTTTATTCTTTTTGTTGTGATTTTAAATGAGATTATATTCTTGATCTCTTCCTCCTAGTTTGCTGTTAGTGTATACAAACACAACTGATTTTTCTATGTTGTTTTGTATGCTACAACATTACTGTTTTTATTCATATATGGCCTTTAATATGTTGAGGTACTTGCCTTCTATATCCATTTTATTTAGAGTTATCATAAATTAATGTTAGATCTTGTCAAATGCTTTCTCTCTGTCTATTGAAATGATCATGTAATTTTAATTCTTTGTTTTGTTAATTTTGTGTATTGCATCGATTTGCCAGTGTTGAAAGATTCCTGCATCCATGGAGTAAATTCCACTTGATTGTAGTGTATGATTTTTAATGAATTGTTGTATTCAATTTGCTAATAATTTGTTGAGGATTTTCGCACCTATGTTCATCAGCGATATTGGGCAATATTTCTTTTGTTTTCTGTTTGTTCTATATTTTCATTTTTTTCTTTTTCCTTGAATTTCTTTCTGCCATTTCAGTGTGGTGGGTTTCTGTGATATTTTCCTCACTCTGTATTTATAATTTGAGAGTCTGTTCTGAGGTTTTGTTTTGTGGCTACCATGAGGTTTGTATAGAAGATCTCATAGATGAGGTAGTCCCTTTTCTGATAGCCTCTAATCTTCATTAGCTTATGTAGGTTACATACTTTTGCTCTTCTCCTTCTATGTTTTTGTTGTCAGAAATTATTCTCTTTTGTGTTCTCAGTTTGTGGCCAAATTGAAGTGGTTACAGTTATTTTTGATGCTTTCTATCCCTTCATCATTTATGTTATTGTTTCCTAAGCTATTCTGATATTGAGTTGCAATTTTCTGATTCTGTCTGTCTACCTCCTTCTTCAAAGCTTTATAATACTTTGCCTTTTTGTTTCAGGTGGGAAGCCTCCCTTCAACAATTCTTGTAAGGCAGGTCTGGTGGCAATGAACTCCCTCAGCTTTTGTTTGTCTGGTAAAGCTTTTATTTCTCTCTCATATCTGAAGGATAATTTTGCTGGATTGAGTATTCTTTGCTGAAAGACTTTGGCTTTCAGCATTTTGAATATATCAGTCCACTCTCTGCTGGTCTTTGAGATTTCTACAGAGAAATCTACTGAAAGCCTGATGGGGGTTCCTTTGTAAGTTATTGTCTTCTCTCTTGCTACCCTTAATATTTTTTCTTTGTCGTTGTCTTTTGACAGTTTTAGCATTATATGCCTTGGAGAAGGGCTTTTTGTATTGCAGTAATTAGGGAGTTCTATTAGCTTCATGTACTTATATGTCCAGTTCCTTTTCCAGGTTTGGAAAATTCTCAACTATTGTTTCTTTGTTTAAGCTCTCTGCTGCTTTCTCCCTCTTTTATCCTTCTGGGATATTTATTATTCTTATGTTACTTTTCCTAATTTCTTTATTTTTAATAACTCTTAGTTCTCTCTCCTACTCCACCTGAATCATTTCTAGATTTCTGTCCTTAGGGTCACTAATTCCCTCCTATCTTCTGTTCTATTTTTAATGCTTTCCACGTTATTTTTCATCTCAATTATATTCTTCATCTCCAGAATTTCTGTTTCTCTCTCTCTCTCTCTTTAGAGTTTCTACCTCATTGGTGAAGTACTCCTTCTGTTCATTAATATTATTCCTGAGCTCATTGAACTGTCTTTCTGAGTTTTCTTGTAACTTGTCGAGTTTCTTCATGACAGCTATCTTGAGTTCTCTGTCAGTTAGATTGCAATCTCCTGTGACTTCAAGTAGGGTTTTGAGAGTTGTCATTTTCTTTCTGTTCTGCTGTGTTACTATAGTTCTTCATGGTACTTGATTAATTCATACTCTGCTGGCACATTTGTGATATTAACTACCTTTCATAGGTTACTTTGGTTTTGAGCTGCTCTGGTTGTACTTGAGAGCCTGCAGTTTCCACCCTCCACTGCCTCTACTAGAGGTGTCATCAGTGTACCCCTAGTGTCACTTGTGCTTCTGAGGTTTCTCTTGCCTTTTTGCTTATGATGTCACTGAAGTCTCAGGTGCTTCCACTGATTTCACCAGGCTGTGAGCATTTCTGCTGCTTCTAGGGTTGCCTGGGTCTTGTGTTACTCCACTGGCTCTCTCTGGGCTGTCCCTGGGCTCAGGTGCTGCTGCCCCATGCACCACCTGTGCTTCTGCTCCCAGGTCCTCTAGGGGTACTTGCTTCACCACTGACAGGGGTGCTGGATTCACAGGTGTCAGTGTCATTGCCAGGGGCCCAGGGACCCAAGGACTGCTGGTGGACCAGTGTCGGGGGTGCTGCCACTGGGGTCTGGGTCAGTGGTTCCTGATGCTTCTGGTCCCAGGTTCCACCTGCCTCTGCTGGGGGAAGGGGCTAAGCCAGGAGAAGTAGTTTTAACTGCTTGCCTGTGCAGCTTCTGCTCTGTGGCACCAGATGTTGTTTTGAAAACTCAGGTCAAGGCACACCAACCCTGTTGGTAAAATCCAAGTTTTGTATACTGTCCCCACTGTTGGACAGACCTGGCCACTGCTGGGGGAGGAGGAGGGTGCATGCATGCTGAATCCATTGGGGGTCAGGCAGAGAGCAATCTTCCCTTATTTTTTCTGCCCCTGCTTACAGGTGCACAGGACAGATCCACTGTGAAACTGGCATAGAGGTCTGTTGTTTTTGCTCCCACAGCATCTGCTCACAATTGAGTGAGATAGATCCACTGAGGGAGGAGTAGGGACAAAATGGCACCTTCTGTTTTGGTTCCTGAAGTCTCTATTTGCAGGTATGTGTGCTGGGTCTGCTGAGGAACACTGGGGGACAGACAGGGGCCAAGTGGTACATGCTATTTTTGTTCCCACAACAAAAGCTTGCAAGTGCATGTGCCAATATGAGGATACATGTTATGCATGGCTTCTTCCAGGGAAGAGGGAGTGGGCTTCTCCCCTAGTTTCACTGCCTTGGGGAGTCCAGTTCACCCACTTTCAGGTATAGATACATGGATCTCTTAGGCATCATTTTGTGCTGTGTAGGGATCCTCTGTTGGTCAATGGGTGTTTGATTTTTTGTAACTTAGAGAGGAGAGGAAAGGAATTACTCACTCGCCATGATGCTGATGTTACTCTTGTTTGCTCTCTTTTGCTGGCTATATTTGGTTTCCATTTTATACTAAACTGTTTACCCTGTTTGGAATTTATGTAACATTTTACGTGGAAAAAAGTGTGGAATGTCACTTTCCATACTGCTGCTTTATGAGTTATTAATCCTTCCTACCTACCAGACATCTTTTGCTTATAGATAAGAGGTCTCATGTGTTGCCTATGTCATAAGAGCCTAAACAATTAGAAATGTGGGGTAGCCTGCTAAGAGAGCAAGAAAAGTACCTAAGCAAGAACAGTTTGGGATAAGATGTTTCCATACTGAAACAAGCCCCACCAACCTTACTTGAGGTGAAATTATGATATTTACTTTGCCAAGAGGTATACTTGTAAGAAAATGCACACTTTCTAAAGTTGAGATATAATTGACATATTATATTGGTGTAAGATGTACAATATAATGATTTGATATTAGTACATATTGTGAAATGGTCACCATAACAAGTCTAGTTACTATACATCACCATAAGTATTTACAAACTTTTTTTCTTGTGATGAGAACTTTTAAGATTTACTCTCCTAGCAACTTTCAAATATGTAATACAGTATTGTTAATTATAATCACCATGTTGTACATTAAATTCCCATGACATTTATTTTGTAACTGGAAGTTTATACCTTTTCATCCTATTCACCCATTTCATCCATCCCCCATCCACCACCTCTGATGACCACCAGTCTGTCCTCTGTAAGTTTTTTTTTTGTATTTGACATATAAGTGGGAGCATGTGGTATTTATGTTTCTCTGATTTATTCCACTTAGCATAATGCTCTCAAGGTCCATCCATGTTTTCACAAATGGCAAGATTTCATTCTCCTTTATTTAGAATAATATTCCACTGTGTGTGTGTGTGCGTCACATTTTCTTTGTCTATTCATTCATCACTGGACACTTTGGTTGCTTCTATATCTTCATTACACCATTGTAAATAATGCTGCAATGAACATGGGGATGCATATATCTTTTCAAGGTAAAGTTTTCATTCTCTTCAGATAAATACCCAGAAGTGGTATTGCTGGACCATGTGATAGTTCTATTTAATTTTTTGAGGAACCTGTATACTGTTTTCCATAGTGGCTGCACCAATTTACATTCACAGCAGAAGTGCACAAAGGTTCCCTTTTCTCCTCATCCTTGCCAACATTTGTTATTTCTTTTTTTTTATAATAGCCATTCTAAGAGATATGAGGTGATAGCTCATTGTGGTTCTCATTTGCATTTCCCTGATGGTTAGTGATGTTAAGCATTTTTTCATGTACCTGTTGTTGGCCATCTGTATGTCTTTGAAAAAGCATCAATTCAGATCCTCTGCCCTTTTTTAACTGGATTATTTGGGGTTTTTTGCTATTGAGTAATTTGTTTACTTTATATATTTTAGATATTAACCCCTTATGAAATATATAATTTCAAATATTTTCTCCCATTAACTAGGTTGTCTTTTCATTTGCTGATTTTTTTTTAAAGATTGACACCTGGCTAACAACTGTTGCCAATCTTTTTTTTCCCTGCTTTTTCTCCCCAAATCCCCCCAGTACGTAGTTGCATATTTTAGTTGTAGATCCTTCCAGTTGTGGCATGTGGGACGCCGCCTCAGCATGGCCTGATGAGTGGTGCCATGTCCACACCCAGGATCCAAACTCGTGAAACCCTCGGCAGCCAAAGCGGAGCCCACAAACTTAACCACTTGGCCATGGGGTCAGCCCCCTGTTGATTTTTTTCTTTCTTTCTTTTTTTTTTTTTTTTTTGCTATGCAGAAGATTTTTAGTTTCATATAGTCCCGGTTGTTTATTTTACTTTTGTTTCTTTTGCTTTTGAAGTCAAATCCAAAAAATCATTACCAAGACCAATGTCAAAGGCTTACCATCAAAACTCTTCAAGGGGTTTTACAGTTTCAGGTCTTACATTCAAGTCCTTAATCTATTTTGAGTTAATTTTTGTGTATGGTGTAAGATAGTGGTCAACTTTTATTCTTATGCATGTGACTGTCCAGTTTTTCTGACATCATTTACTAAAGAAATTATCCTTTCCTCTTTGTATTTTATGGCTCCTCTGTCATAACAAATTGATCATATACATGGGGCTCTATTTCTGAGCTCTCTGTTCTGTTCCATTGATGTATATGTCTGTTTTTATGCCAATAATATGTTGTTTTGTTGCTATAGCTTTGTAATCTAGTTTGAAATCAGGGAGTGTGATTTGCTCCACTTTGCTCTTCTTTCTCAAGGTTTCTTTGGCTGTTTGGGGGTTTTTGTGGTTCCATAAAAATTTTAAGATTGTTTGTTTTATTTCTCTGAAGAATGCCATTGGAATTCTGATAGGGATTGCATTGAATCTCCAGATTTCCTTGGGTATTATGGACATTTTAACAATGTTAATTCTTCCCATGCAGGAACACAGAATATCCTTCCATTTATTTGTGTCTTCTTCCATTTATTTCATCAATATCTTATAGTGTTCTGTGTATAGGTTTTTCACCTTATTGGTTAAATTTATTCCTAGATATTTTATTCTTTTGGTACAATTGCAAATGAGATTGTTCTAAATTTCTCTTTCCGATAGTTCATTATTAGTGTATAGAAACACAACAGATTATTGTATATTGATTTTGTATTCAACAACTTTATGAATCATTTCTTAGTTCTAACAATTTTTTGGTGGAGTCTTCAGGGTTTTCTACATATAATATCATGTCATCTGCAAATAGTGACACTTTTACTTCATCCTTTCCTATGTGGATGTCTTTTATTTACTTTTGTTCCCTAATTGCTCTGGTTAGGACTTCCAATACTATATTGAATAAATGTGATGAGGGTAGGTATCTTTGCCTTGTTCCTGATCTTAGAGGAAAAGCTTTCAGCTTTCCACCATTGAGTATGATGTTTTCTGTAGGATTGTTATATATGACCTTTATCATGTTGAAGTACTTTCCCTCAACACCCACTTTGTTGAGAGTTTTTATCATAAATGAATGTTAAATTTTGTCAAATGCTTTTTGGCATCTATTGAAATGATTATAGGATTTTTATCCTTTATTTTGTTAATGTGGTGTAACACGTGGATTGATTTATTGAGGTTGAATTGTCCTTGCATGCCTGGAAGAAATCTACTTGATCATGGTGTATGATTCTTTTAATATATTGTTAAATTTAGTTTGCTAATATTTTGTTGAAGATTTTTCATTTATGTTCATCAGGCATATTGGTCTGTACTTCTTTTCTTGTGTCTTTGCCTGGTTTTGCTCAGGTTAATGCTAGCCTCATAAAATGCATTTGGGGGGTGTTCTTTCCTCTTCTATTTTTTGGAAGAGTTTTAAGACATTTGGTATTAATTCTTTGAATGTCTTGTAGAATTCACCAGTGAAGCTGTCTGGCTCTGGATTTTGTGTCTTGGGAGGTTTTTAATTACTGATCCAATCTTAGTAGTACATGGTCTGTTCAGATTTTCTATTCATGTCTTGATAGGTTGTATGTTTCTAGGAATTTTTCGATTTCCTCTAGTTTGTCCAACTTGTTGGCATATAAATGTTCATAGTAGTCTCTTATGATCCTATGTGTTTCTGCAGTATTAGTTGTAATGTCTCCTCCTCCATTCCTGATTTTATATGAGTCCTTTCAGCTTTTTCCAGTGAGACTAGCTAATAATTTCTCGATTTGTTTACTTTTTCAAAGTTCCAGCTCTTGTTTTCACTGAGCTTTCCTACAGTTTTTCTACCTCTATTTTAGTTATTTTCACTCTGTCTTTGTTATTTTCTTTCTTCTACTAACTTTTGCCTTGGTTTCTTATTTGTCTAGTTACTTGAGGTGTAAAGTTAAGTTATTGAGTTTTTTTGTTGTTGTTTCCTCAAGAGCCACATGTGAGTCATGCGTGTCAAAAGCCTAAATCATGTGTCAGATACGTGGGAACCAGTGCTGTGGCACATCTACATCATGTGTGAGCCATGGCTGAGCTATGCCTTAACCACTGGTGAAAGTGTCCTCTACGATATGTGACCCACAAGAGTCGTGTGAGCAATGCCTGAATTACACCCGAACCATGTGTGAGCCATGCATGAACCACATGTGAGACACCCTTGAAGCAAATCTAAACCAGCTGTAAAACACACATGTTCGATGCTTGAATCCCACATGACCCGCAATGGAGTCACACATGAAACACAGCTGAGCCATGCATGAGCCACATGCCAGCCATGAGTGAGTATGCGGGAGCCACATTTCAGCAACCTGTGAGTCACGTGGGAGCCACACCAAGTGTGAGTCACACTTGAACCACAGGTCAGCCTGACTTGAAGCATGTGTCAGCCACACTGGCACAACTTGCCTGCCATGACTGAACCACGTGCCAACCATGCCACAAACACATGTGAACCACGCCTGAGAAACACCACAGCCGTGCATGAGCCACTCCTGCGCCATGTGTGAGCCAAGCATGACAAAAGCCTGAATCATGTGTCAGATACGTGGGAGCCAGTGCTGTGGCATGCCTGCATCACGTGTGAGCCATGGCTGAGCTATGCCTGAACCACGTGTGAAAGTGTCCTCTACCACTTGTGACCCAGACGAGTCGTGCGTGAGCCATGCCTGAATTCCACCCGAACCATGTGTGAGCCATGCAGGAACCACATGGGAGACACCCTTGAAGCACATCTGAACCACCTATAAAACACACATGATCGATGCTTGCACCGCGCATGAACCACAGGGGAGCCACACATGAAACCCAGCTGAGCCATGCGTGAGCCACGTGCCTGCCATGACTGAGTATGCAGGAGCCATGTTTCAGCAACCTGTGAATCACGTGGGAGCCACACCTGTTCAGCATGTCACACACGCGTGACCACATGTCTGCCACACATGGATCCTGTGCGATGCCTGCCTGAGTCACGTGTCAGCCATGACTGTGACATGTGTGAGCCACACCAGGGACATGTTTCACACATGCCTGTGTCACATGTCAGCCACACCTAAACCATCTGCCACCCATGCATGAACCCTGCACCAGCCACCCCTGAACCACAGGAAGGCCATGCCTGAGACATGTGTGAACCACACCCATGTGACATGTCACACACGCCTGTGGCACATGGCCGCCTCACCTGAGTCATGTGTCAGCCACGCCTGCATGATGTGTGAGCCATGCCTGAGTCACGTCTCAGCCGTGCCGATGTCACGTGCCAGCCCATCCTGAACCAAGTGCCAGTCACAGTTGAACCACAGGTCAGCCTCACTCGAAGCACTTGTCAGCCACACTGGCACAAGTTGCCTGCCATGCCTGAACCATGTGACAACCATGCCACGAACACTTGTGAACCACGCCTCAGCAACACCACATCCGTGCCTGAGATACTCCTGCGCCATGTGTGAGCCAAGCATGACAAAAGCCTGAATCATGTGTCAGATATGTGGGAGCCAGTGCTGTGGCACGCCTGCATCACGTGTGAGCCATGGCTGAGCTATGTCTGAACCACGTGTGAAAGTGTCCTCTACCATTTGTGACCCAGATGCCTCGTGTGAGAGCCACGCCAGAATTACACCCGAACCACGTGTGAGCCATGCATGAACCACATGTGAGACACCCTTGAAGCACATCTGAACCAACTGTGAGACACACATGTTAGATGCTTGAACCGCACATGAACCGCACTGGTGCCACACATGAAACCCAGCTGAGCCATGCGTGAGCCACGTGCCAGCCATGAGTGAGTATGCAGGAGCCACGTTTCAGCAACCTGTGAGTCACATGGGAGCCACACCTGCACGGCATGTCACACACACGAGACAACATGTCTGCCACACATGGATCCTGTGCGATGCATGCCTGAGTCACGTGTCAGCCATGACTGAGACATGCGTGAGCCACACCAGGGTCATGTTTCCTACATGCTTGTGTCACATGTCAGCCACGCCTGAACCACCTGCCACCCATGTGTGAACCCTGCACCAGCCACCCCTGAACCACACATAGGCCACGCATGAGCCATGTGTGAACCACACCGAGGTGACATGTCACGCACACCTGTGTCACATGGCTGCCTCACCTGGGTCATGTGACAGCCATGTCTGCATGACGTGTGAGCCACGCCTGAGTCACGTCTCAGCCGTGCCAATGTCATGTGCCAGCCCGTCCTGAACCAAGTGCCAGTCACACTTGAACCACAGGTCAGCCTCACTCGAAGCACGTGTCAGCCACACTGGCACAAGTTGCCTGCCATGCCTGAACCATGTGACAACCATGCCACAAACACATGTGAGTCATGCTTGAGCAGTACCACAGATGTGTATGAGCCATGTGTGAGCCATGCATGGCAAAAGCCTGAATCATGTGTCAGATACATGGGAGCCAGTGCTGTGGCACGCCTGCATCACGTGTGAGCCATGGCTGAGCTATTCCTGAACCGCTGGTGAAAATGTCCTCTACCATTTGTGACCCAGATGACTCGTGCGTGAGCCAAGCCTAAATTACACCCGAACCATGTGTGAGCCAAGCATGAACCACATGTGAGACACCCTTGAAGCACATCTGAACCAACTGTGAGACACACATGTTAGATTCTTGAACTGCACATGAACCGCACTGGTGCCACACATGAAACCCAGTGAGCCACGTGCCAGCCATGACTGAGTACGCGGGAGCCACGTTTCAGCAACCTGTGAGTCACGTGGGAGCCACACCAAGTGCCAATCACACTTGAACCACAGGTCAGCCTCACTTGAAGCACGTGTCAGCCACACTGGCACAACTTGCCTGCCATGACTGAACCACGTGCCAACCATGCCACAAACACATGTGAACCATGCCTGAGCAACACCACAGCCGTGCATGAGCCACTCCTGCGCCATGTGTGAGCCAAGCATGACAAAAGCCTGAATCATGTGTCAGATATGTGGGAGCCAATGCTGTGGCACGACTGCATCACATGTGAGCCATGGCTGAGCTATGCCTGAACCACGTGTGAAAGTGTCCTCTACCACTTGTGACCCAGAAGAGTTGTGCATGAGCCACGCCTGAATTCCACCTGAACCATGTGTGAGCCATGCAGGAACCACATGGGAGACACCCTTGAAGCACATCTGACCCAGCTGTGAAACACACATGATCGATGCTTGAACCACACATGAACCGCAGGGGAGCCACACATGAAACCCAGCTGAGCCATGCGTGAGCCACGTGCCTGCCATGACTTAGTATGTGGGAGCCACGTTTCAGCAACCTGTGAGTCACGTGGGAGCCACACTTGTACAGCATGTCACATGCATAACCATGTTTTGGCCACCCATGGGTCCTGTGCGATGCATGCCTGAGTCACTTGCCAGCCATGACTGAGACATGTGTGAGCCACACCGGAGTCATGTTTCACACATGCCTGAGTCACATGTCAGCCACGCCTGAACCACCTGCCACCCATGTGTGAACCATGCACCAGCCACCCCTGAACTACACGATGGCCATGCATGAAGCATGTGTTAACAACACCAGAGTGACATGTCAAGCATGCCTGTCTAACGTGGCCACCTCACATGAGTGAAGTGTCAGCCACGACTGAATAACGTGTGAGCCACGCCTGAGTCACGTCTCAGCAGTGCCGAAGTCACACACCAGCCCTTCCTAAACCAAGTACCAGTCACACTTGAATCACAGGTCAGCCTCACTTGAAGCAGGTGTCAGCCACTGGCACAACTTGACTTCCATGCTGGAACCACGTGCCAACCATGCCACAAAAACATGTGATCCACGCTTGAGCAACACCACAGCCATGCATGAGCCACTCTTGAGCCTTGTGCGAGCCAAGCATGGCAAAAGCCTGAATCACGTTTCAGCCACATGGGAGCCAGTGCTGTGGCAAGCCTGCATCATGTGTGAGCCATGGCTGAGCCATGCCTTACCCACCGGTGAAAGTGTCCTCTATGATATGTGACCCACACGAGTCTTGTGTGAGCAACGCCTGAATTACACGCAAACCATGTGTGAGCCATGCATGAACCACATGTGAGACACCCTTGAAGCACATCTAAACCACCTGTTAAACACACATGTTCGATGCTTGAATCGCACATGACCTGCAATGGAGCCACACATGAAACACAGCTGAGCCATGCGTGAGCCATGTGCCAGCCATGAGTAAGTATGCGGGAGCCACATTTCAGCAACATTTGAGTCACATGGAAGTCACACCAAATGCCAGTCACACTTGAACCACAGGTCAGCCTCACTCGAAGCACGTGTCAGCCACACTGACATAACTTGCCTGCCATGCCTGAACTACGTGACAACCATGCCACAAACACATGTGAGTCACGATTGAGCAGTACCACAGCTGTGCATTTGCCACACATTAGCCATGTGTGAGCCATTCATGGAAACAGCCTGAATCATGTGTCAGATACGTAGGAACCAGTGCTGTGGCACGCCTACATCACGTGTGAGCCATGGCTGAGCCATGCCTTAACCACTGGTGAAAGTCTCCTCTACGATATGTGACCCACACAAGTCTTGTGTGAGCAACGCCTGACTTACACCCGAACCATGTGTGAGCCATGAATGAACCACATGGGAGACACCCTTGAAGCACATCTGAACCACCTGTGAAACACACAAGATTGATGCTTGAACCACACATGAACCGCTGTGGAGCCACACATGAAACCCAGCTGAGCCATGCATGAGCCACGTGCCAGGCATGACTGAGTATACGGGAGCCACGTTTCAGCAACCTGTGAGTCACGTGGGAGCCACACCTGTATGGCATGTCACACACACGAGACAACATGTCTGCCACACATGGGTCCTGTGTGATACATGCCTGAGTCACGTGTCAGCCATGACTGAGACATGTGTGAGCCACACCGGAGTCCTGCTTCACACATGCTGGAGTCACATTTCAGCCACGCCTGAACCACCTGCCACCCATGCGTGAACCCTACACCAGACACCCCTGAACCACACAAAGGCCATGCAAGAGCCATGTGTGAACCAAACCCAGGTGACATGTCATGCACGCCTGTGTCACGTGGCCGCCTCACCTGAGTCATGTGTCACCCACGGCTGAATAAACTGTGAGCCACGCCTGAGTCACATCTCAGCAGTGCCGAAGTCACATACCAGCCAGGCCTGAACAAAGTGCCAGTGACAATTGAACCACAGGTCAGCCTCACTTGAAGCACGTTTCAGCCACACTGGCACAACTTGCCTGCCATGACTGAACCACGTGCCAACCATGCCAAAAACACATGTGAACCACACCTGAGCAACACCACAGCCGTGCATGAGCCACTCCTGAGCCTTGTGTGAGCCAAGCATGTCAAAAGCCTGAATCACGTGTCAGCCACATGGGAACCAGTGCTGTGGTAAGCCTGTATCATGTGTGAGACATGGCTGAGCTATGCCTTAACCACCGGTGAAAGTGTCCTCTACGATATGTGACCCACAAGAGTCGTGTGTGAGCATCGCCTGAATTACACCTGAACCATGTGTGAGCCATGCATGAACCACATGTGAGACACCCTTGAAGCACATCTGAACCAACTGTGAGACACACATGTTAGATTCTTGAACTGCACATGAACCGCACTGGTGCCACACATGAACCGCAGGGGAGCCACAGATGAAACACAGCTGAGCCATATGTGAGCCACGTGCCAGCCATGACTGAGTATGCGGGAGCCATGTTTCAGCAACCTGTGAGTCACATGGGAGCCACACCTGTACAGCATGCCATACACACGTGACCACATGTCTGACACACATGGATCCTGTGGTATGAAGGCCTGAGTCACGTGTAAGCCATATCTGCAACATTTGTTAGCCATACCGGAGTTATGTTTCACCCATGCCTGCATCACATTTCTGCCACGCCTGAACCACCTGCCACCCATGCGTGAACACTGCAACAGCCAGCCCTGAGCCACACAAAGGCCATGCATGAAGCATGTGTGACCCACACCTGTGTGAGGTGTCATGCACGCCTGTGTCACATGGCCACCTGACCTGAGTCATGTGTCAGCCATGCCTGCATAACGTTTAAGCCACGCCTGAGTCAGGTCTCAGCCGTGCTGATGTCACGTGCCAGCCCATCCTGAACCAAGTGCCAGTCACACTTGAACCACAGGTCAGCCTCTCTCGAACCACGTGTCAGCCACACTGGCACAGCTTGCCTGCCATACCTGAACCACGTGACAACCATGCCACAAACACATATGAGTCATGCTTGAGCAGTACCATAGCTGTGCATGTGCCACACAGGAGCCATGTGTAAGCCATGCATGGCAAAAGCCTGAATCAGGTGTCAGATACGTGGGAGCCAGTGCTGTGGCACGCCTGCATCATGTGTTAGCCATGGCTGAGCTATGCCTGAACCACGTGTGAAAGTGTCCTCTACCATTTGTGACCCAGACGAGTCGTGCGTGAGCCACGCCTGAATTACACCCAAACCATGTGTGAGCCATGCATGAACCACATGGGAGACACCCTTGAAGGACTTCTCAACCACCTGTGAAACACACATGATCGATGCTTGAACTGCACATGAAATGCAGGGGAGCCACACATGAAACCCAGCTGAGCCATGCGTGAGCCACGAGCCAGCCAAGATTGAATATGTGGGAGCCACGTTTCAGCAACCTGTGAGTCACGTGGCAGCCACACCTGTACGGCATGTCACATACACCTGACCACCTGTCTGCCACACATGGATCCTGTGCGATGCATGCCTGAGTCTCGTGTCAGCCATGACTGAGACATGCGTGAGCCACAGCACAGTCATGTTTCACACATGCCTGAGTCACATGTCAGCCATGCCTGAACCACTTGCCACCCATGTGTGGACCACGCACCAGCCACCACTGAGCCACATGAAGGCCGTGCATGAACCAAGTGCGAGCCACACCTGCGTGATGTGACAGGCACGCCTGTGTCACATGGCTGCCTCACCTGAGTCACGTGTCAGCCATGCCTGAAAAATGGTGAGCCACGCCTGAGTCTCATCTCAGCCATGCCAAAGTCACAAGCCAGCCACGAATGAACCATGTGCCCGGCCCAATTTAAACACACAAGAGCCTCACTTGAAGCACGTGTCAGCCACGCTCGAGCCACCTGCCTGCCATGCCTGAACCACGTGCCAACCATGTCACAAACAAGTGTGAGCCACGCCTGAGCAGCACCACAGCCATGCATGAGCCACACCTCAGCTGGGTGGGAGCCATGCGTGACAAACGCCTGAATCATGCGTCAGCCACATGGGACCCTGTTCTGTTTCGTGCCTGCATCATGTGTGAGCCTTGGCTGAGCTGCACCTGAACCATGTGTGAGCCATGCCTAAATCATGTGTGAAAGTCTCCTGTAGCATTTGTGACGCACACAAGTCACGTGTGAGCCGTGCCTGAATTCCATCTGAACCGTGTGTGAGCCACATCTGAACCGTGCCAGATCCACGTGTGAGGCACCCTTGAACCACATCTGAAGCACATGGGAAGCACGCATGTTCAATGCTTGAACCACACATGAAGCTCAGGTGAGCCACACATGAAACACAGCTGAGGCATGCATGAGCCACGTGCCAGCCATGACTGAGTATGTGGGGGACAGGTTTCAGCAATGTGGGAGACACACCTGTATGACATGTCCCACGTGTGACCACATGCCTGCCACGCATGGATAATGTGCGATGCATGCCTGAGTCACGTGTGAGCAATGCCTGCATCGTGTCACCCCTGCATCAGTAAAGTGCCGACCACAGCTGAATCACCTGTCACCCACATCCAAACCACATGTCAGCCACGCCTGAGCCATGTGTCAACTGCGACACACCAAGTGTCAGCCCCACAGCAATCACGTGTCACTGCAGCCTCAACGAAGCACCACACAGCACTGGAACCCGTGTCCGACACACCTGAATCCCTTGCCTGAAACACGTGTGAGCAACGCCTGAGTCTCGTGTCAGACATGCATGAGCCACGTGCCAGCCATGACTGAATATGTGGGGGCCACGTTTCAGTAACGTGGGAGCCACACCTGTACAACATGTCCCACGTGTGACCATATTCCTGGCACACATGGATAAAGTGCGATGAATGCCTGAGTCTCGTGTGGGCCCTGCCTGCGTCATGCATCAGCCGCGCATCACAGAATTGCCAGCCACACCTCAATCACCTGCCACCCACATCCGAACCACATGTCAGCCACGCCTGAGCCATGTGTCAACTGTGACACACCAAGTGTCAGCCACACAGCCATCACGTGTCACTGCAGCCTGAATGAAGCATCACATACCACTGGAACCCGTAGCCGACACACCTGAATCCCATGCCTGAAACACATGCCAGCAATGCCTGAATCTCCTTTCTGACATGCTTGAGCCATGTGCCTACCATGCCAGAGCCATGCCCCAGCCATGCATGAGCCTCCCCTGAGACATGTGTTTGCCATGTGTGACAAGCTCCTGAATCATGTGTCAGCCACACCTGGCCCCGGTCTGAGGCTCGCTTGAACTACATGTGAGCCATGGCTGAGCCATGCCTGCACCATGTGTGAGCCATGCCTGAATCACAGCTCAAACACTCCTCAACCATAGGTGACACGCACATAAGCCATGTGTGAGTGACACGTGGGTTACACCTGAACCATTTCGGAGAAGCACCTGAACCATGACTGAACCACATGAGACACACTTGAACCACATGGGAAAGATGTGTGAAGCACACATGTTCAAGGTGTGAAGCACACGTGAACCACAAGGGAGCCACTCGTGAATCATGGCTGGGCCATGTGTGAGCCACGTGCCAGCCACATCTGAGTAGGTGGGAGCCATGTGTCAGCAGCAAGTGAGTCACATGTGTGCCACACATGAACGACATGCAACCTGTGCATGAAACACATGTCTGCCATGTTTGGATAATGTGCGATGAATGCCTGAGTCACGTGTCAGCCATGCCTGCGTCATGTGTCAGCCACACCTGAAACACCTGGCACCCCTGCGTGAACCACACAACAGCCAGCCCTGAGCCAGTGAAGGCCATGCATGAACCAGGTGTGAGCCAAGCCTGCATGATGTGACATTCATGCCTGTGTCACGTGGCTGCCTCACCTGAGTCACGTGTCAGCCATGCCTGAAAAACGTGTGAGCCACGCCTGAGTCTCATCTCAGCCATGCTGAAGTGGCATGCCAGCCACGACTGAACCATGTGCCAGTCCCCATTTAAGCACACGCCGCCTCACTTGAAGCATGTGTCAGCCACGCTCAAGCCACCTGCTGCCATGCATGAACCATGTGCCAACCATGTCACAAACAAGTGTGAGCCACGCCTGAGCAGCACCACAGCCATGCATGAGCCACACCTCAGCCGTGAGGGAGCCATGCATGACAAATGCCTGAATCTTGCGTCAGCTACATGGGACCCAGTTCTGTTTCATGCCTGCATCACCTGTGAGCCTTGGCTGAGCTGCACCTGAACCATGTGTGAGCCATGCCTAAATCATGTGTGAAAGTCTCCTGTAGCATTTGTGACGCACACAAGTCACGTGTGAGCCGTGCCTTAATTCCATCTGAACCGTGTGTGAGCCACATCTGAACCGTGCCGGATCCACATGTGAGGCACCCTTGAACCACATCTGAAGCACATGGGAAGCACGCATGTTCAATGCTTGAACCACACATGAAGCTCAGGTGAGCCACACATGAAACACAGCTGAGGCATGCATGAGCCACGTGCCAGCCATGACTGAGTATGTGGGGGCCACGTTTCAGCAACGTGGGAGCCACACATGTACAACATGTCCCACGTGTGACCCCATGCCTGCCACACATGGATAATGTCCGATGAATGCCTGAGTAACGTGTGGGCCATGCCTGCGTCATGTGTCAGCCCTGCATCAGAAAAGTGCCAGCCACACCTGAATCACCTGTCACCCACATCTGAACCACATGTCAGCCACGCCTGAGCCCTGTGTCAACTGTGACACACCAAGTGTCAGTCCCACAGCAATCATGCGTCACTGCGGCCTGAGCGAAGCATCACATACCACAGGAACCCGCGTGTGACATGCCTTAATCCCATGCCTGAAACACATGCCAGCAACTCCTGAATCTCGTGTCAGACATGCCTGAGCCATGCGCCAACCATGCCAGAGCCACGCCTCAGCATGTCGTGAGCCTCACCTGACACATGTGTTAGCCATGTGTGACAAACTCCTGAATCATGTGTCAGCCATACCTTGCCCCAGTGTGAGGCTCGCCTGAACTACATGTGATGCCATGGCTGAGCCATGCCTGCACCATGTGTGAGCCATGCCTGAATGACGGGTGGAACACTCCTCAACCATAGGTGACACGCACATGAGCCATGTGTGAGCAACACCTGGGTTACACCTGAACCGTTTGGGAGCCACACCTGAACCATGACTGAACCACATGAGACACACTTGAACCACATGGGAAACACGTGTGAATCACACATGTTCAAGGTTTGAACCACATGTGAACCACAAGTGAGCCACTCGTGAATCATGGCTGGGCCATGCGTGAGCCACGTTTCCGCCATGTCTGAGTAGGTGGGAGCCATGTGTCAGCAGCAAGTGAGTCCCGTGTGAGCCACACATGAACGATATGTAACGCATGCATGAAACACATGTCTGCCAGGCATGGATAATGTGCGATGAATGCCTGAGTCACGTGTCTGCCATGCCTGCGTCATGTGTCAGCCACACCTGAAACACCTGGCAACCCCGCATGAACCACGCTCAGGCCACCCCTGAGCCACGTGAAGGCCGTGCATGAACCAGGTGCGAGCCACACCTGTGTGATGTCTCAGACACGCCTGTGTCACATGGCTGCCTCATCTGAGTCATGTGTCAGCCATGCCTGAAAAACATGTGAGCCACAGCTGAGTCTACATGTCTCAGCTGAGCCTCACCCCTGGCTTGGGTGTGGCTCTGGCATGGTAGGCACGTGGCTCAAGCATGTCAGAAAGGAGATTCAGGCATTGCTGGCATGTGTTTCAGGCATGGGATTCAGGTGTGTCAGCCACGGGTTCCAGTGGTATGTGATGCTTCGTTCAGGCTGCAGTGACACGTGATGGCTGTGTGGCTGACACTTGGTGTGTCACAGTTGACACATGGCTCAGGAATGGCTGACATGTGGTTCAGATGTGGGTGGCAGGTGATTGAGGTGTGGCTGGCAATTCTGTGATGCGCGGCTGATGCATGACGCAGGCAGGGCCCACACGAGACTCAGGCATTCATCGCACTTTATCCATGTGTGCCAGGAATATGGTCACACGTGGGACATGTTGTACAGGTGTGGCTCCCACGTTGCTGAAACGTGGCCCCCACATATTCAGTCATGGCTGGCACGTGGCTCATGCATGTCTGACACGAGACTCAGGCGTTGCTCACACGTGTTTCAGGCATGGGATTCAGGTGTGTCAGACACGGGTTCCAGTGCTGTGTGGTGCTTCGTTGAGGCCACAGTGACACGTGATTGCTGACACTTGGTGTGTCGCAGTTGACACATGGCTCAGGCGTGGCTGACATGTGGTTCGGATGTGGGTGACAGGTGATTCAGTTGTGGCTGGCACTTTACTGACGCGGGGCTGACACATGATGCAGGCATTGCTCACACGTGACTCAGGCATTCATCGCACATTATCCATGCGTGGCAGGCATGTGGTCACACGTAGGACATGTCGTACAGGTGTGGTTCCCACGTTGCTGAAACGTGGCCCCCACATACTCAGTCATGGCTGGCACGTGGCTCATGCATGCCTCAGCTGTGTTTCATGTGTGGCTCACCTGAGCTTCATGTGTGGTTCAAGCATTGAACATGCGTGCTTCCCATGTGCTTCAGATGTGGTTCAAGGGTGCCTCACATGTGGATCCGGCACGGTTCAGATGTGGCTCACACACGGTTCAGATGGAATTAAGGCACGGCTCACACGTGACTTGCGTGCGTCACAAATGCTACAGGAGACTTTCACACATGATTTAGGCATGGCTCACACATGGTTCAGGTGCAGCTCAGCCAAGGCTCACACGTGATGCAGGCACGAAACAGAACAGGGTCCCATGTGGCTGACGCATGATTCAGGCGTTTGTCACGCATGGCTCCCACCCAGCTGAGGTGTGGCTCATGCATGGCTGTGGTGCTGCTCAGGCGTGGCTCACACTTGTTTGTGACATGGTTGGCACGTGGTTCAGGCATGGCAGGCAGGTGGCTCGAGCGTGGCTGACACGTGCTTCAAGTGAGGCTCGTGTGTGTTTAAATTGGGACGGGCACATGGTTCAGTCGTGGCTGGAATGTGACTTCAGCATGGCTGAGATGAGACTCAGGCATGGCTCACTCATTTTTCAGGCATGGCTGACACAGGACTCAGGTGAGGCAGCCACCTGACACAGGGTGCCTGTCACATCATGCAGGTGTGGCTCGCACCTGGTCCATGCACGGCCTTCACGTGGCTCAGGGGTGGCTGTTGCGTGGGTTCCTGCGTGGGTGCCAGGTGTTTCAGGTGTGGCTGACACAAGTGGTTCTCTCGTGGTTCAGGCATAGCTTAGGCATGGCTCACACGTAGTTCAGGCATGGCACAGAACTGGTTCAGCATGGCTCATGTATAGCTCGGGTGTGGTTCAGTTGTGCCTCACGTGTGTTTCAGGCGTGGCTAATGTGTGGCTCAGGTGTGTCTCCTGAGTTGCTCAGGCATGGTTCACAAGTGGCTGATTCTTGGTTCAGGCGTGGCTGAAGTGTGGCTCAGGCCTGGCTGGCACATGGTTCAGGAGTGGCTGGCATGTGTTTCAGGTGTGGCTGGCACATGGTTCTGGCATGGCTCACACGTGGTTCAGGTGAGGCTCACATGTGATTAACGAGTGGCTCAGGTGAGGCTGACACGTGTCTCAGGTATGACGGGCATGTGGCTCTGGCATGGCTCACATGTGGCTAAGGTGTGGCACGCACGTGACTGACACATGTTATAGGCGTGGCTGACACGTGGCTCACATATGTCTCAGGCGTGGTTCTTGTGTCACTCACATGTTCCTCAGATGTTGTTCAAGTGTGGCTCACAGGTGTTTCATGCATGGTTCAGGTGTGGCTCCCACATAGGTCAGGTGTGGTTCACAAGCGGTTCAGGTGTGGCTCACACGTGATTCAGGTGTAGATCAGGTGTGGCTCAAGCCAGGTCAATGTGTGGCTCACACGTGTTTCAGGATTGGCTCACAGGTGGATCGGGCGTTCCTGACATGTGGTGCAGGAGTGGCTGAGACGTGGCTCACACATGGCTCAGGTGCGGCTTGTATGTGGCTCAGGCAAAGCTGACGTGTGGCTCATGTATGGCTCAGGCATGGCTCAGGCATGGCTGACGTGTGGCTCATATGTGTTTAAGGGGTGGCTTGGGTGTTTCAGGTGTAGCTGACGTGTTGAAGGCATGGCTGGCATGTGGCTCAGGTGCAGCACAGGCGAGGCTTATGCAGGGCCCACACATGGCTCAGCTTTGGCTCATGCATGGCTGATGTGTTGTTCAGCTGCAACTGACACGTGGTTCAGGTGTGGCTGGCACGTGATTCAGGTGTGGCTGGCATGTGTTTCACCCATAGCTTACAGATGACTCAGACATTGCCGACACATGACTGAGGCATGTCTGACACATGACTCAGGCATGGTTGACACGTGACTCAAGTGTGGCTGACAGGTTATTCAGCTTTGGCTCGTGCATTGTTCAGGCATGGCTGATGCGTGGTTCAGACATAGCTGGCATGTGGCTCAGGGGTGGCTGGTGTGTGGTTCAGGCTTGGTTGACACACGGTTCAGGCATGGGTGACATGTGGCTCTGGAATGTCTCTCACGTGACTCAAGCATGTCTCACAAGTGATACGGGCATGGCTTGCTCATGTTTCAGGCCTTTTTTACACGTGGCTCAGGCAGGGCTGGCATGTGACTCAGGCGTGGCTGGCATGTGGTTCAGGCAGGGGGAAACGTGATTCAGGCATAGCAGGCACTTGTTTCAGGTGTGGATGGCACATGGTTCTGGAGTGGCCATCATGTGTTTCCAGCGTGGATGGCACGTGGATCCAGTGTGGTCAGCTCATGGTGCAGGTGTGGCAAGCAAGTGGTTCAGGCATGGCAGAAAGTTGATTGAGGCACGGCAGAAATGTGGTTCTTGCATGGCGGGCACATCGTTCAGGGGTGGCTGGCATAGTGGTTCTGGCGTGGCTGGCACATGGTTGATGTTTGGTGGAAACATGTTTCAGTCGTGGCTGGCATGTGGCTCAGGTGTGGACAGCATGTGATTCCACCATGTCTGGCACGCGGTTCTGGTGTGGATGGCATGTGGATCCAGCATGATTGGCACGTGGTTCAGGTGTGGCTGGTATGTGGTACAGTCGTGGCAAGCCCATCATTAAGGCATGCCCAGTAAGTGATTCTGGTGTGGCTGGTACGTGGTTGAGGCATTGATGGCACGTAGTACAGGCATGGCCGTCACATGGTTCAGGAGTGGATGACACGTGTTTCTGGCATAGCCAGCACGTGGGTCAGGAGTGGCCAGCATGTGGATCTTGGGTGGTCAGCTTGTTCAGGAGTGGCAGGCACATGATGCAGGTGTGGCAAGCACCTGGTTAAGGAATGGCTGGCATGTGGTTCATGCATGACTGTAATGTGGTTCAGGCATGTGTGACACGTGGATCAGGTGTGGATGACACGTGGTTCTGGCGTGGCTGGCAGGTGGTTCATGCAAGGCTTGCATGTGGTTCAGGATGGCTAGCATATTGATCAGTCATGACTGTCAAGTGTTTATATAGTGTGTGACACGTGTCTCAGGTGTGGCTGACATGTGTCTCAGGTGTGGCTGAAATGTACCTCACACATGGCTGGCACATGAATCAGGATGACTGGCATATGTTTGAGGTGTGACTGGCACATGGTTCAGTCATGGCTGGCACATTGTTCAGGCGTAGCTGGGAGGTGGTTCATGTGTGGCTGGCACATAGTTCTGGCATGCATGACATGTGGTTCATGCATGCCCAGCACATGGTTCAGGTGCAGATGGCACATGGTTCAGGCGTAGCTGACACGTGACAGGCTTGGCTGACACGTGGTTCAAGAGTGGCTTGTGTGTTTCAGGTGTGGCTGACACACAGTTCTGATGTAGCTCAGAAGTGGCTCAGGCGTGGCCCAGGTGTGGCTCAGGTGTGGCTCATGTGTGGTTCAGGCTTGGCTTGTGTGTGGATCAATTGTGGCTGGCATGTTTTTCAGGATTGGCTGGCTTGTGGTTGTGGTGTGGCTTACATGTGGTTCACACATGGCTCACACGTGGTTCAAGTGTGAGTGACACGTGGTTCAGGCTTGGGTCACACATGGTTCAGGTGTGGCTCAGGCATGCCTCAGTCATGAGTCACATGTGACTCCCGTGTTGCTGAGGCATGGCTGATGTGTGATTCAGGTGTGGGTGAGATGTGGTTCAGGTGTGGCTCACATTGTTCTGGCGTGGCTGGTGCTTGGGTAAGGCATGGTTGAGACATGGTTCAGGCATTGCTGGCATGTGTTTAATGTGTGGGTGAAACATGGTTCAGGCATGGCTGACATGTGGTACAGAGGTGGCTGACACATGACTCAGGTGTGGCTGACACGTGACTCAGGCATGGCTCGCACATGGTTCAGGCGTGGCTCACAAGTGCTTCAGTCGTGGCTGGCATGTGGTTCACACATGGCAGGAACATGGTAAATGCATGGCTGACACATAGTTCATGCATGGCTGTCACCTGGTTAATGCATGGCAGGCATGTTGTTCATTTGTGACTGACACGTTGTTCAGGCATGGATGGCACATTGTTCAGGCATGGCTGGCTTGTGGTTCAGGAGTGGATGGCACATTGTTCAAGTATGGCTCGCACATGGTTCAGGTATGGCTGACACATGGTTCAGGCAAGGCTGACGTGTTTCAGGCCTGTATGACACATTACTCTGGCGTGGCAGACACGTGATTAACGTGTGGCTTGCATGTGGTTCAGGCGTGGGGAAGACGTGGTTCAGGCATGGCTGACACGTTGTTCAAGCATGGCTCTGGTTGTTCTGGCATGGCTTGCACATGGTTGATGAGTGGATGACATGTGGTTCAGGCATGGGTGACATGTGGTTCAGGTGTGGCTGACGTGATTCTGGCATGGTTAGCACATGGTTCATGTAGGGAGACACGTGGTTCACCCATGGCTCACACGTGATACAGGCAGGGCATGCAAGTTTTAAAGGCATGGCTTGCACGTGGTCCAAGTGTGGCTGACGGGTGTTTCAGACATGGCTGAAACGTGATTCAGGCATGGCTCACATGTGGTTCAGGAGTGGCTGACAAGTGAGTCAGGAGCAGCTGATGAATGGCTGACTCACACGTGGTTCAGGTGTAGCTCACATGTGGTTCATGTGTGGCCGGCATTGGTTCTTGTGTGGATGGCACATTGTTGTGTCATGGCTCACACATGGTTCCTGCATTGCTCGAATGTGTTTCAGGCATGGCCTGCACGTGGTTTGGGCCTGGCTGTCACATGGTTCAGGCCTTGCTGACACATGACTCCAGCGTGACTGACACGTGGTCCTGGTGTGTTTCAGATGTGGTTCAGGCATGGCAGACATGTGATTCATGCATGGCTTGAACATGATTCAGGCGTGGCTGGCACATGGTTCAGGTGTGGGTGAGACATGGTTCAGGCATGGCTGGCATGTTGTTGAGGCATGGCTCGCATTGCTCTAGCATGGCACACATGTGATTCATGCATGGCTTGCACATAGTTCAGGCTTGGCTCGCACATGATTCAGGCGTGGCTGAAATGTGATTCGGGTGTGGCTGGCAGATGATTCAAGCATGGGTAACACTTGATTCAGGCGTGGGTGACACGTGGTCCAGTCGTGGCTCACATGTGATTCATATGTTTCTTGCACCTGGTTCATGTGTGGCTGACATGTGCCTCAGGCATGGCTGATGTGTGGTTCAGGAGTGGCTTGTATGATCAGGCGTGGATGACATGTGGTTCAGTCATAGCTCAGGAGTGGCTCACATGTGGCTCAGCCATGGTCTGGGCGTGGCTCATGCATGGTTCAGGTGTGGCTCGTGTGTTCATTCAGATGTGGCTGGAACACGGTTCATGTTTGGCTGCAACATGGTTCATGTGTGTCTGGCACATGACTCAGGCATGGCTGGCAAATGATTCAGGCTTGGGTGACACATGGTTCAAGCATTGCTGACAGCTGGTTCAGGCATGGCTGACACATGATGCTGGCATGGGTTACAAGTGGCTGACATGTGGTTCAGGCATGGCTCATGTGGTCCAGACATGGTTGACATGTGTTTCAGATGTGGCTGACAAATGTTGCAGGCATAGCTCAGGAGTGGCCCACACATGGCTCAAAAGTGGTTAACACATGACTCAGGTGTGGCCCCCACGTGATTCAGACATGGCTCTCACATGGTTCAGGTGTGGCTGGCAAGTGTTTCCGGTGTGGGCCACACCTAGTTCAGATGTGGGCCATTCATTGCTCAGGTGTGGCTGACATGTAACTTTGGCATGGCTGGCACGTGACTCAGGTGTGGCTAGCATGTGGTACAGGAATGGCTCACACATGCTTCAGGAGTGGCTCCCACGTGGTTCAGGTGTAGCTTGCATGTGGTTCAGGTGTAGGGGACACGTTGTTCAGGCGTAGCTCAGGCATGGCTCAGGCATGTCGCAGTCATAGGTCACACATGGCTCAAACGTGGTTGATGCATGGCTCACGTGTGGTTAAGGTATGCCTTGTGTGATTCAGGCATGGCTGGCACATGGTTCTGGCGTGGCTGGCATGTGGTTCAGGCCTGACATGTTCAGGCATGGCTCACACGTGTTTCAGGTGTGGCTTGCACATGGTTCAGGTGTTGCTCACACGTGGTTCAGGCATGGTTGACACCTTGATCAGGTGCAGCTCGGGATTGGCTCACATGTGGCTCAGACTTGGCCCAAGAATGGCTCACATGTGGTTTAGGCTTGGTTCACACGTGATCCAGGAGTGGCTAGTGCATAGTTCTGGCATGGCTGGCACGTGGCTCAGGTGTTGCTCACACGTGGTTCAGGCATGGGTGACACCTTGATCAGGTGCAGCTCGGGATTGGCTCACATGTGGCTCAGACTTGGCCCAAGAATGGCTCACATGTGGTTTAGGCTTGGTTCACACGTGATCCAGGAGTGGCTAGTGCATAGTTCTGGCGTGGCTGGCATGTGGCTCAGGAGTGGCTGACATGTGACTCAGGCGCAACTGATGGATGGTTGACTCACACGGGGTTCAGGCATAGCTCGCATGTGGTTCATGTGTGGCTGGCACATTGTTGCAGCATGGCTCACACATGGTTTCTGCATTGCTCGAATGTGTTTCAAGCATGGCCCACACGTAGTTCAAGCATTGCCTCCACATGGTTCAGGCATGGATGCCACATGGTTCAGAAGTAGCTAGCACATCTTTCAGAATTGTTTGGCATGTGGTCCAGGTGTGTCTGGCACATGGTTCATGCGTGGCCAGCACTTGGTTCAGGCGTGGTTGGCACATGGTTCAGGTGTGGTTGGCATGTGTTTCTGCCATGGCTGGCATGTGTTTCAGGGGTGTTCAGCACGTGGATCTGGCCTGGCCATCATGGGGATCCAGCGTGGTCAGCACGTGGTTCAGGCATGGTCGACATGTGGTTCAGGCGTGGTTGGCACGTGTTTCTTGGCATGGCCAGCACATGTTTCAGGGGTATGCAGCACGTGGATCTGGCCTGGCCATCACAGGGATCCAGCGTGGTCAGCATGTGGTTCAGGCATGGTCAACATGTGGTTCAGGCGTGGTTGGCATGTGTTTCTTGGCATGGCCAGCACATGTTTCAGGCGTGTTCAGCACATGGTCGGCATGTGATTCAGGTGTGGCTGACACGTGGTTCAGACATGCATGATCCGTCTCTGACACACAGCTCAGGCATGTTCCAGCTGTGGCTGACATGTGGTTAACTTGTGTTTCAAGCATGATTCATGTGTGCTGCACACGTGGTTCACATGTTGTTCAAGTGTGGTTCAAGCATGGTTCAGGGTTTGCTCAAACATGGTTCAGGCGTAGTTCAGGTGTGGCTCAGTGGTGGTTAACATGTGGCTTACACATGCATCAGGTGTGGTTCACACGTGCTTCAGGCATGGCTCACATGTGGTTCAGGCGTGGCTGCCATGAGACTCAGGCATGGCTGACAGCTGGCTCCGGCATGGCTCACACACGGTTCAGGTGTGTCTGACACTTGGCTCACTCGTGACCGCCACATGGCTCATGCATGGCTTCCACGTGCCTCAGGCATGGCAGACACGTGGCTCAGGTGTGGCTCAGTTGAGGCTCCCTTGTGGCTTAAGCATGCATTGCTCAGGAGTGGCTCATGAGTTGCTCAGGTGAGGCTGACACATGGCTGAAGCATGGTTCAGGCATCACTGATGCATGGTTCGGGTGTGGCTGGCATGAGTTTCAGGAATGGGTGGCACATTTTTCAGGTGTGGCTGGCATGAGGTTGGGGCATGGTTGACACGTGGTTCATGCATGCCTGGCACGTGATTCAGGTGTGGCAGGCACGTGTTTCCTGTGTGGCCCCACGTGATTCTGCTGTGGCAAGCATGTGATTCAGGCATGGCCACAACGTGGTTCAGGAGTGGATGGCATGTGGTTAAGGCATGGCCAGCATGTGGTTCATGAATGGAAGGCACGTGATTCAGGAGTGTTCAGCACATGGTTCTTGCATGGCTGGCATGTGGTTCCAGCATGGCTGGCATGTATTTCAGGAGTGGATGGCAGGTGGTTCAGGAGTGACCGGCTCGTGGATCTGGCATGGTTGGCACTTGGTTCAGGTGTGGCGGAAGCATGGTTCAGCTATGGCTGTCACATGGTTCAGGAGTGGCCAGCACGTGGTTCAGTGTGGCCCAATGTGGTTCTGGCATGGCTGGCATGTGGTTCAGGTGTTGCCAGCACGTGGTTCAGGAGTGGATGGCGTGTCTTTCAGGAATGGCCAGCACTTGGTTCAGGCATGGATAGCATGTGGTTCAGGCATGACTGGCACCTGGTTCAGGCATGGCTGGCATGTGGTTCCAGCGTGGCCAGCACATGGTTCTGGAGTGGATAGCATGTGCTTCATGTGTGGATGGCATGTGATTCTGGCATGGCTGGTATGTGTTTCACGTGTGGCAGGCACAAATTTCAGGTGTGGCCAGCATGTGGTTCAGGTGTGGATGCCACATTTTCAGGTATGTGTGACCCATGACTCAGTTGCTGGTGACATGTGACACAGGTGTGTGTCCTATGTGGCTCACACGTGATTCAGGAGTAGCTGTGACATGGTTCATGCATGGCTGGCACATCTTTCAGATGTGGCTTACACATGGTTCAGGCATGGCTCACACGTTTTTCAGGCTTGTCTGACAAGTGTATCTGGCGTGGCTGGCACGTGACACAGGCATCGATCACAGGTGGTTCAGGCGTGGCTCATGCATGGCTGAGACGTGTTTCTGGTGTAGCTCACGTGTGGTTCAGGCGTCTTTCAGGCATGGTTCATGTGTTCATCACATGTGGTTCAGATGTTAAATTGTGGCTCACATATGGTTCAGGCATGGTTCAGGTGTGGCTCACACATGGTTCAGGTGTGGTTCACATGTGGTTCAGGCATGGCTCACACGTGGTTCAGGCATAGCTCAGGCATGGGTCACAGCAAGTTCAGTCATGGCACACAACCTGTTCAGGCATGGCTCTCACATGGTTCATGCATGGCTTGCACATGACTCAGGCATGGATCACACGTGTTTGAGGTGTGGCTGACATGTGGCTTATGCATGGCTCAGGCGAGTTTCAGGTGTGGCTCACATGTGGTTCAGGTGTCTTTCAAGCGTGCTTCAAGTGTGCTTCACATGTTCTTCAGATGTTGTTCAAGTGTGGCTCACATGTGGTTCAGGCATGGTTCAGGTGAGGCTCATAAATGGTTCAAGGGTAGTTCAGGTGTGGCTCACACATGGTTCATGTGTGGGTCACACATGTTTCAGGTGTGGTTCACACGTGGTTCAGGTGAGGCTCAGTCGTGGCTCACACAACATTCAGTCATGGTACATGACTTCTTCAGGAGTGGCTCTCAAGTGGTTCATGTGTGCCTTGCAAGTGACTCAGGCATGGCTCACATGTGGTCCATTCGTGGCTTGCATGTGGTTCAGGTGTGGCTGACACATGGTTCAGGCATGGCAGATACGTGGCTCACATATGGCTCAGTCATGGTTCTTGTGTCACTCACATGTTCCTCAGATGTTGTTCAAGTGTGGCTCACAGGTGTTTCAGGCATGTATCAGGTGTGGCTCACACATGGTTCAGGCGTAGTTGAGATGTGGCTCACGTGTGGTTCAGATGTGGCTCAAGTGTGTCCCACATGTGGGTCAGGCATGGTTCAGCTGTGGCTCAGACATGATTCAGGTGTAGATCAGGTGTGGCTCACAAATGGCTCACGTGTGGGTCACACATGATTCTGGTGAGGTTGACACATGGTTCAGGCATGGCTGACATGTGGTTCAGGCGTGGCAGGCCTGTGGTTCAGTTGTGGAAGGCAAGAGTTTCAGGCATGGCTGGTATGTGATTCAGGCACTGGTGGCATGCGGTTCAGGTGTGGCATAAAAGTGGATCAGGTATGGAGGAAATGTTGTTCTGGCGTGGCCGGCATGTGTGCCATGCATGGCCGGCACATTGTACAGGTGTGGCAGAAATGTAGTCAAGGGGTGGTGGAAAAGTCATTTGGGCATGGTGGGAACGTGGTTCAGGTGTGGCATAAATGTGATTTGGGCATGGGTGGCACATGGTTCAAGCATGGCCAGCATGTGGGTCTGCTGTGTTCAGCACGTGGATACAGCTTGGCCGTCACATGGTTCAGATGTGCCCGGTGTGTGTTTCAGGATTGGCAGGTGTGTGTTTCAGGCATGGAGTGCAGTTGTTTCAGGTGTCACCAGCATGTGGTTCAGGCATGGCTGGCACATGATTCCAGCATGGCTGTCACATGGTTCAGATGTGGACAGCACGTTGTTCAGGCTTGGCCAGCATGTGGACCCGGCATGCTCAGCAAGTTGTTCTAGCTTGGTCAGCACATGGTTCAGGCATGGCTGGCAGGTGGTTTCAGCGTGGTCATCATGTGGTTCAGGCTTGGCCGTTATATGTTACAAGTGTGGCCAGCACTTGTTTCCAGCATGGATGGCACGTGGTTACAGCATGTATGGCATGCTGTTCTGATGTGGATGGCACGTGGCTCTGGCATGGATGGCTCGTGGTTCTGGTGTGACCATCCTGTGGTTGAGGTTGGGCAGTTACATGGTACAGGAGTGGGTGGCATATGGTTCTGGTGTGGCCAGCATGTTTGTCATGCATGGCCAGCATGTTGTACAGGTGTGGAAGAAATGTGGCCAAGGGGTGGTGGAAAAGTCATTCGGGAATGGCAGAAACGTGGGTCAGGTGTGGCAGAAACATGGTCCAGGCACGGCATAAACATGTTTCAGGCACAGATGGCACATGGATCTGGCATGGCCGGCATGTGTGTCACACGTGGCTGGCATGTTGTACAGATGTGGCAGAAACATAGTCCAGGCATGGTGGAAATGTCATTCAGGTGTGACAGAAATGGGGTTCAGGCATGGCGGAAATGTATTTCAGGATTTGCCTGCACGTGGTTCAGGCATGGCAGCCGCGTGGTTCAGGCATGGTGGAAACATGGCTCAGGCATGGATGGCATGTGGTTCCAGTGTGGCTGGCATGTGGTTCATGCATGGATGGCACGTGGTTCAGGCATGGCTGTCACATGGTGCAGGCGTGGATGGCATGTGGTTCAGACATTGCAGGCACATGGTTCAGGCATGGTGGAATCATGGTTCAGGCATGGCAGAAACATGGTTCGGGCGTGGCCAGCAATTGTTTCAGGCATTGCCAGCACATGGTTCTGTCATGGCCAGCACATGTTTTATGGGTTTCTGGTGCATGTTTCCAGCATGGTGGCACATGGTTGAGGTGTAATGGAAATGTTTTTCAAGTGTTGTGGGAACGTCATTCAGGCATGATAGAAACGTGGTTCAGGTGTGACAGAAATGTGGTTCAGCCATCACCAGCATGTGGTTCAAGCGGGGCCAGCATATGGATCTGGCATGGCTAGCACGTAGTTCAGTGTGGTGGAAATGTGATTCAGGTGTGGCTGGCACGGGTTCAGGTATGGATGGCATATGGATCCGGTGTGTTTGTCATGTGGTTCAGGCATGGCAGGCACGTGGTTCAGGTGTGGCAGGCACATGGTTCAGGTGTGGCAGGCACATGGTTCGGGCATGGCATAAACATGGGTCAGGCATGGCAGAAACATGGTTCAGGCATGGCCAGCATGTGGTTCAGGGGTGGCTGGCATGTGGATCTGGTGTGGATGGCACATGGTTCAGGCACAGCAGAGACATGATTCAGGCATGGCTGGCACATGTTTCAGTCGTGGATGGCATGTGGTCCCACCATGTCTGGCACATGTTTCTGGCATCAATGACACGTGGATCTGGTGTGGTTGGCACATGGTTCAGGTGTGGCTGTCATGTGGTTCAATTGTGACAGTCCCGTTCTTCAGGCATGGCCAGCACATGGTTCAAGAGTGGACAGAACATGGTTCATGATTGGCTGGGACGTTGTTCAGGCATGGCCAGCACGTGATTCAGGTGTGGTAGGCAGGTGGTTCAAGCATGGCTGGCAAGTGGTTCAGGAATGGCCGGCATGTGAGTCTCACATGACCAGCATGTTGTACAGGTGTGGCAGAAACATGGTCCAGGCATGGTGGAAAATTCTTTCAGGCATGCCACAAACTTGGTTCAGGTGTGGTGGAAACATGGTTCAGGTGTTGCCTGCATGTGCTTCATGTGCTTTGGTTCAGGCACGGCATAAACGTGGTTCAGGCATGGAGGAAATGTGGTTCTGGTGTGGACAACATGTGGGTCACTCATGGCTGGCACATTGCACCGGCATGGCATAAATGTGGTCCAGGCATGTGGAAAAGTCATTCAGGCATGGCAGAAATGTGGTTCAGGCATGGCATAAACATGGTTCAGCTGTAACAGGCACATGGTTTAAGCGTGGCCTGCACGTGGGTTCTGGCATGGCTGACATGTGGATCTTGTATGGTCAGTATGTGGTTCAGGCGTGGCAGGCACGTTGTTCAGGCATGACTGGCTCATGGTTCAGGCGTGTCCGTCAAGTGATTCAGGCATGGAAGGCACGTGGTTCCACCATGTCAGGCACATTGATCTGGTATTGTCAGCACGTATTTCAGGTGTGGCTGGCACATGGCTCAGGCATGGCAGGCAAGTGGTTCAAACATGGCTGGCAAGTGGTTCAGGTGTGGTCAGCATGTGGTTCAGGTGTTGATTGTATGTGGCTCAGGCATTGACAGCACGTTGTTCAGGCGTGGTCAGCATGTAGATGGAATGTGGTTCTGGTGTGGCCGGCATGTTGTTCAGGTGAAGATGGCACATGGTTCTGGCATGGCCAGCACGTGGGTATCACATGGCCAGCATGTTGTACAGGCATGGCTGAAACATGGTCCAGGTGTGGTGGAAAAGTCATTTAGGCCTGCCACAAACTTGGTTCAGGCATGGCAGAAAAGTAGTTCAGGTGTTGCCTGCATGTGGTTCAGGCATGGCAGCCGCAGGGTTCAGGCGTGGCTAAAACGTGGGTCAGGCATGGGTAACATGCTGTTCAGGCGTGGGTGACACGTCATTCTGATGTGGCTATCATGTGGTTCATGCGTGGCTTGCATGAGGTTCAGGGTGGCTGGAACTTTGATCAGGCATGGCTGACATGTATTTACATCATGTGTGACCTGTGTCTCACGTGTGGCTGACACGTGGTTCTGGTGTGGGTGACACGTGGCTCTGGCACATGGATTTGGTGTGGTCGGCACATGGATTTGGCAAGGCCATCACGTGGTTAGGCATGGCTGGCATGTGGTTCAGGCGTGGATGGCACATGGTTCCAGAGTGGCTGGCATGTGGTTTCAGCGTGGCCATCATGTGGTTTAGGCTTGGTCGTTACATGGTACAGCTGTGGCCAGCACGTGTTTCTGGCACAGCTGGCACATTGATCTTGTGTGGCTATCATGTGGTTCACAAGTGGCCAGCAAGTGATTCAGGCATGGAGGCACATGGTTCCAGCATGTCAGGCACATGGCTCCAGTGTGGATGGCAAGTTGATCTGGCATCATTGGCACATATTTCAGGCGTGGCTGGCATGTGGTTCAGGGATGGCAGGCAAGTGGTTGAAGCATTGCTGGCAAGTGGTTCAGGTGTGGTCAGCATGTGGTTCAGGTGTTGATTGTATGTGGCTCAGTCATTGACAGCGTGTTGTTCAGGTGTGGCTGGCACATGGTTCAGGCGTGGTGGAATCGTGGTTCAGCCATGGCAGAAGCATGGTTCAGGTGTGGCTGGCAATTGTTTCAGGTGTTGCCAGCATGTGGTTCTGTTGTGGCCAGCACATGCTTTAGGGGTTTCTGGCATGTGTTTCCAGCATGGTCGGCACGTGGTTGAGGTGTAATGGAAACGTTTTTCAAGTGTTGCGGAAACATCATTCAGGCGTGGCAGAAACGTGGTTCAGGCATGGCAGAGATGTGGTTCAGCCATCACTGGCATGTGGTTCAAGTATGGCTGGCATGTGGATCTTGTGTGGCTGGCACGTAGTTCAGTATGATGGAAACATGATTCAACTGTGGCTGGCACAAGTTCAGGCATGGATGGCACATGGATCCAGTGTGTTTGTCATGTGGTTCAGGCGTGGCAGGCATGTGGTTCAGGTGTGGCAGGCACATGGTTCGGGCATGGCATAAACGTGGGTCAGGCATGGCAGAAACATGATTCAGGCATGGCCAGCATGTGGTTCAGAGGTGGCTGGCACGTGGATCTGGCATGGATGGCACAAGGTTCAGGCATGGCAGAAACGTGGTTTAGGCATAGCTGGCAAGTGTTTCAGTCGTGGATGGCATGTGGTTCCACCGTGTCTGGCACATGGTTCCAGCATCAATGACACGTGGATCTGGTGTGGTTGGCACATGGTTCAGGTGTGGCTGTCATGTGGTTCAGGTGTGGCAGTCCCATTCTTCAGGTGTGGCCAGCACATGGTTCAAGTGTGGCTGGCATGTGGTTCAGGCATGGCCAGCATGTGTCTCACAACACCAGCATGTTGTACAGGCATGGCAGAAATGTGGTCCAAGCATGGTGGAAAATTCATTCAGGCGTGCCACAAACTTGGTTCAGTTGTGGTGGAAACATGGTTCAGGTGTTGTCTGCATGTGCTTCAGGTGTGGCAGCCATGTGGTTCAGGAGTGGCATAAATGTGGTTCAGGCATGGAGGAAACGTGGTTCTGGCATGGCTGGCATGTGGATCATGTGTGGCTGGCACGTTGTACAGGCATGGCAGAAATGTGGTCCAGGCATTGTGGAAAAGTCATTCAGGGGTGACAGAAACGTGGTTCAGGCATGCATGGCATAAACATGGTTCAAGCTTGGAGGAAAGGTGGTTCAGTCATGGTCAGCAAGTGGTTCAGGCGTGGCTGGCACGTGGATCTGGCATGGGTGTAATGTGGTTCAGGCATGGATGACATGTGGTTCAGGTGTGGGTGACACGTGGTTCTAGTGTGGGTGGCACATGGTTCATGCGTGGCTCACATATGGTTCAGGGTGGCTGGCACATTGACCACTCGTGGCTGGCAAGGTTTTATATCATGTGACACATGTCTCAGGCATGGCCAGCACATGGTTCAGCTGTGGCAGCCACATGGTTCAGGCATGGAGGAAAGATGGTTGAGGCATGGCCAGCACGTGGGTCTCACATGACCAGCACATTGTACAGGCATGGCAGAAATGTGATGCAGGCATGGTGGAAAATTCATTCAGGCATGCATGCTGCAAACTTGGTTCAAGTGTGGTGGAAACATGGTTCAGGTCTTGCCTGCATGTGCTTCAGGTGTGGCAGCCACATGGTTCAAGCATGGCATAAACATGGTTCAGGCATGGAGGAAACATGGTTCTGGAGTGGACGGCATGTGGGTCATGCATGGCTGGCATGTTGTAAAGGCATGGCAGAAATGTGGTCTAGGCATTGTGGAAAAGTCATTCAGGCGTGACAGAAATGTGGCTCAGGCATGGTGGAAACATGGTTCAGGCATGGCATAAACACGGTTCAAGCTTGTAGGAAAGGAGGTTCAGGCATGGCCAACAAGTGGTTCAGGCATGGTTGGCACGTAGTTAAGGTGTGCTGGCCCATGGTTCAGTTGTGGCCGGCAAGTGTTTCAGGCATGGCCAGTATATGGTTCATGCATTGTTGGCACGTGGTTCAGGTGTGGCAGCCATGTGGTTCAGGCATGGCATAAAAGTGGATCAGGCATTGTGGAAACATGGTTCTGGTGTGACCAGCATGTGTGTCATGCATGGCTGGCATGTTGTACAGGTGTGGCAGAAATTCGGTCAAGGGGTGGTGGAAAAGTCATTCAGGCGTGGTGTAAATGTGGTTCAGGTGTGGTGGAAACGTGGTTTGGGCATGGATGGCACATGGATCTGGCATGGCCGGCATGTGTGTCACACATGGCCGGCACGTTGTACAGATGTCGCAGAAACATAGCCCAGGCATGGTGGAAATGTCATTCAGGCATGATGCATACCTGGTTCAGGCTTGGCAGAAACGTGGTTCAGGCATTGCCTGCACATCGTTCAGGCATGGCAGAAACGTGGTTCAGGTGGGGCCAGCATGTGGTTCAGGCGGGGCAGGCACATCATTCAGGCATGGCTGGCATTTGGTGCTGGCATGGCTGACATGTGGTTCCGGTGTGGCTGACACATTGTTCAGGCATAGCTGGCACATGATTCAAGCATTGCTGACACCTAGTTCAGGCTTGGCTGGCATGAGGATCCAGCATGCTCGGCATGTGTATCTGGATGGTCAGCACGTGGTTCAGGTGTGGCAGGCACGTGGTTCAAGCATGGCTGGCATGTGGTTCAGGCGTGGTTGAAATGTGGTTCAGGAGTGGGAGTCAGTTTGTTCAGGTGTGGGTGACACGTGGTCCTGGTGTGGCTGGCATGTGGCTCACGTGTAGCTTGCATGTGGTTCAGTGTGTCTGGCACATGTTTATGTCATGTTTGACATGTGTTTCAGGCATGGCTGACATGTGGTTCAGGCATGGTCGGCATATGTCTCAGGCATGGCCAGCATGTGGTTCAGTCATGGCCAGCACATGGTTTAGGAGTGGATGTCACATGGTCCAGGCATGGTCGGCACTTGGTTCAGGCATGGCCAGCTAGTTGATCTCGTGTGGCTGGCACATGGTTCAAGCAAGGCAGAAACGTTCAGGCATGGCTGGCATGTCATTCTGGTGTGGATGGCACATGGTTCCAGCGTGACTGGCATGTGGTTTTGGCTTGGTCATTACATGGTACAGCTGTGGCTGGCACATATTTCTGGCATGGCCAGCATGTGGTTCATGTGTGGCCAGCATGTGTGTCTCACATGACCAGCACATTGTACAGGCATGACAGAAACATGGTCCAGGCGTGGTGGAAAATTTGTTCAGTCATGCCACAAACTTGGTTCAGGCATGGAGGAAACGTGGTTCTGGCATGGATGGCATGTGGGTCACATGTGGCTGGCATGTTGTACAGGCATGGCAGAAATGTGGTCCAGGCATTGTGGAAAAAGTCGTTCAGGCGTGGCAGAAACGTGATTCAGGTGTGGCGGACACATGGCTCAGGCATGGTGGAAACATGGTTCAAGCTTGGAGGAAAGGTCATTCAGGCATGGCCGGCATGTGGTTCAGGCATGGCCAGCACATGGTTAAGGGGTGGCCAGCACGTGGTTTAGGCTTGGGAGCACGTGGTTCTGGCATGGCTGGCATGTAGATCCAGCATGGCCAGCATGTGGTTCAGCCGTAGATGGCACGTGGTTCAAACGTGGCCAGCAAGTGGTTCAGGTGTGGCCAGCATGTGGTTCAGGTATTGATTGTATGTAGCTCAGGCGTTGACAGCATGTTGTTCAGGCGTGGCCGGCATGTGGTTCAGGCATGGATGGAACATGTTTCAGGCGTGGCCAGCATGTTGTTCAGGCATGGGTGGCACATGGTTCTGGTATGGCCAGCCCGTGGGTACCACGTGGCCAGCATGTTATACAGGCGTGGCTGAAATGTGGTCCAGGCATGGTGGAAAAGTCATTCAGGCCTGCCAGAAACTTGGTTCAGGTGTGGGGGAAACATGGTTCAGGTGTTGCCTGCATGTGGTTCAGGCATGACAGCCACATGGTTCAGGTGTGGCATAAACATGGTTCAGGCATGGAGGAAACATGGTTCCAAGCATGAGTGGCATTTGGATCATGTGTGGCTGGCATGTTGTACAGGCATGACAGAAATGTGGTCCAGGCATGATGGAAAAGTCATTCAGGCATGGCAGAAACGTGGTTCAGGCATGGCTGGCAAGTGGTTTATGGGTGGCCAGTATGTGGTTCAAGTGTTGATGGCACATGGTTCAGACATGCCCGGCACATGGATCTGGCATGGGTTTAACGTGGCAGGGTCAGTGATAAACACCAATTTAGAGACACCACATAGAGTGTTAAACACAAAGTCTGAGATGCCCCTGTGAGTGTTACACACGAAGTTATAGATGGCAAGGGAATGCAACACATGAACTCCGTGGCACCAGAGGTAGTGTGATACATGTAGTCAGAGGCACCACGGGTTGTGTTACACACAAAATCAGAGATGCCAGGGGGAGTGTGATACACAAAGTCAGGGATGCCAGGCGGAGTATGACACATGAAGTCAGAGACAGTGCATGGATTATTATCCAGGATGTCAAAGATGCCTGAGCGATCATGACACATGAAGTCACAGACTCAAGGGGAAGTATGACACACGACTCACAGAACACCAGGCAGATTGTGACACATGAAATCAGAGACACCACTGTGGGTGTTCCACAAGATGTCTGAGACTTCACAGGGGAGTGTTACACTCAAAGGCAGAAAGGCCATGTTGAGTGTTACACATGAAGTCAGAACCACCAGGGGGAGTTTTCAACATGACATCCAAGACGCCAACTAGAGTGTGGAAGAATGACACATGAAGTCAGAGACGATGGATGGAGTGTCACACGTGATGCCTGAGATGAAAAGTGAAGTGTTACACACAAAATCATACACACCAGGAGGAGTGTTACACACACAGACATCACATGGAGTGTTACACATAAAGTAAGAGACACCAGGTGGATTGTTACACATGAATTCATAGACACCACATGGAGTGTGACACACAAAATCAGAGACACCATTGGGGTGGTAAAAATGAAGTAAGAGATGTCAGGGGCAGTGTAACACATGAAGTCAGAGATACCAGGGGGAGTGTGAAGCATGAATTAACAGACACCAGGTTGAGTGGTACAAACAGAACCAGAGATGCCAAGCAGTGCGTTACACAAGAAGCCAGAGAGGGCACGTGTAGTGTTACACAGAACATCAAAGACTCCAGAGGGACTGTAAAACATGGAATCAGAGATGCCAGGGGGAGTGTTACACATGAAGTTATAGGCGGCAGAGGGAGTAGATGCATAAACTCAGAGACATAAGGGAGAGTGTGACACACGGAGTCAGATATGCCACTGGGTGTGTTACACATGAAGTCAGTTACGCCAGGGGAAGTTTGATACAAGAAGTCAGGGATCTCATGCAGATTATGACACCACGTGGAAGTGTTACTCACGGAGTCAGAGACAAGAGAGGGAGTGTTACACATGAAGTCAAAGACACCAGGGGGGTAGTGACAGATGAATTCAGAGATGACAGGCAGAGTGTGACATATGAAGTTAGAGATGCCATGGCGGTGTGTTAGGCATGAAAACAATGATACCATGGCAAGTTTACACAACAATTAAGAGATGACAGAGAGAGTGTGAAACATGGTCACATACGTGAAGGGGATTTTGGCAGACGAGGTCAGAGACCACAGATGAAGTGTGAAACACAAAGTCAGAGATGTCATGGTGAGTGCAACACATAGGCTCGTAGATGCAAGGTGTAGTGTTACACACAAAGCCAGAGAAAACAGGGGGACTGTGACACACGAATTCAGAGATGTCAGTGGGGAGAGTTACACACGAAGTCAGAATTGCCAGGAAGAGTGTCATAAACCAAGTCAAAGAAACAAGGGCTAGAGTGACACACCAAGTCAGAGATGACAGGGGGTTTGTGACACACAAAGTCAGAGATGACAGGTGGCATGGGACAAAAGAAGTCAGAGATGCCAGGGAAGTGTTACTCAGGAAGTCAGAGACGTCACAGTGATTGTTACACACGAAGTCAAAGATGCTTGGGGGAGTGTGCCACACCAAGTCAAAGATGCCAGGTGGACTGTTACAGAAGAAGTCAGAGATGCCATGTAGACTATTACACAGGAATTCAGAACACAAGGGGGAGTGTGACACAGGAAATCTATGACAACAATGGGACTGTGACACACAAAGTAAGAGAAACAATGGTGAGTATTACACTCAAAGTCAGAAGTGCCAGGGGAGCTTGACACACAAAATCAGAACCACCAGTGTGAGTGTTACACAGGAAGTCTGAGACGCCATGCTGGAGTGTTAGAGTCAAAGGCAGAAGCACCAAGTGGAGTATTACACAAGAACTCAAAGATGCCGGGGGAGTGTACCACACAAAGTCAGAGACACTACATGCACTGTTACACATGATGTCACAGAGACCAGGGGGAGTGTTACATATGAAGTCAGAGACACCACATGGAGTGTTAGACATGAAGTCTGAGATGCCAGGCAGAGTGTGACACAAGAAGTCACAAACAGAATGGCTAGTGTTAAACAGGAAGTCAGAGACATCAGAGAGTGTGTTACACACATAGTCAGACATGCCAAAGGGAGTGTGACACACGAATTCAAAGATTCCAATGGAAGTGCAAAACACAGAGTCAGAGACTCCAGGGGATCTGTGACACAAGAAGTCAGGGGTGAAACAGGGAATGTTACACACAAATTCGGAGCTGCCAGTGGGAGTGTGACACACAAAGTGAGAGACACCAGGCAGATTGTGACACACAAAATCAGAGATGCCACAGTGAGTGTTACACTCTAAGTCAGTGACACCATGGGGAGTGTGACACAGGAAGTCAGAGACGACAGGTGGATTGTGACACACAGAGGACACAGGAGGAGTGTGACACAAAGAGGCTCCACAGGGACAATTACAAGGAAGTCAGAGATGCAAGGATATGTGTTACACTCAAAGTCAGAGACAACAGTATGTGTTTGACACACGAAATCAGAGCTGCCAGCGTGAGTGTTACACAAGAAGTCTGAGAGGACAACGGGGAGTGTTACACTCAAAGTCAGAAGTGCCACATGGACTGTTATACCTGAAGTAAGAGATTCCAGGGGGACTGTGACACACAGAGTCAGAGATGCCACGTGGAGTGTTACACATGATGTCACACACACCAGGGGGACTTTTACACCGAATTCTGAGATGCCACAGGAATGTTACACACTAAGTCTGAGACACAAGGGAGAGTGTGAGAAAACAATTCAGAAACCCCAGGTGTAGTGTTACACAGGAAGTCAGGGACACCAGGTGGTGTGTTACAAATGAAGTAAGAGAAGCCACATGGCCTATGACACATAGAGTCAGAGACGCCATGCAAAATATGACACAGGAAGTCAGAGATGCCAGGGTAAGTGTGACATACAAAGTCAGAGGCAAAATGGGGAGTGTTACACATAAAGTCAATGACACCAGTGGGAGTGTAACACATGAAGTTAGACACACCAGGCATATTGTGACACACAAAATCACAGATGACATGGTGAGTGTTACAAACTAAGTCAAAGACACCACGAGGAGTGTGACAAATGAAGTCAGAGACACCAGGAGGAGAGTTACACAAGAAGTCATAGATGAAAGGGGAACTGTTACAGAAAACGTCAGAGATGTCACAGGGAGTGTGACCCAGTAAGTCAGAGATGCTAGTGGGAAGTGTTACACACAAAGTGAGAGATGACAGGAGGAGTGTTACACACGAAGTCAGAGACAACTGGGGTAGTGTGACACATGAAGTCACTGACACCAGGAGGCATGTTACACACCAACTCAGAATTGACAGGGAGAGTCAGAGACCATGGGAGTGTGTTATGCATGAAAACAATGATACCAGGGCTCATGTTACCCACCAAGTCAGAGATGACAGGAGGAATGTGAAACAAGAAGTCCCGGACACCAAGGGGATTGTGACACACGAGGTCAGAGACCACAGATGAAATGTGAAACATGATGTCATTTCTGCCATGGTGAGTGTGACACACGAAGTCTGAGATGTCCAGTGGAGTGTTACAGACGAAGTCAGAGATGACTGGGGGAGCGTTATGCACAAAGTCAGGGGCAACAGGGGGAGTGTGACACAGGAAGTCAGAGGCAACATGGGCAGTGTTACCAAATCAGAAATGCCAGAGGGATTGTTACAGATGAAGACAGAAACAACAGGGGGAAGTTACACACGATGTCAGAGACAATGGTGTGACTGTTACACATGAAGACAGAAACGCCAGGGGGGTTGTGATACATGAAGTCAGGGATGCCAGGCAGAGTATGACACACAAAGTGAGAGATGTCAGGGGGAGTGTTACAGATGAAGTCTGGGATACAACAAGGAGTGTTACAGATGAATACAGAGACACCGGGTGGATTGATACACATCAAGTCTGAGAATCCAGGAGGAGTGTAACAAAGGAAGTCAGAAATGCCAGGAGGATTGTTACACAGGAAGTCAGAGGCAACAGTCTGTTTGTGACAGACAAAGCCTGAGATGCCAAGGGAGGGTAACACACAAAGTCAGAGTAACCATGGGAATTGTGACAGACTAAGTCAGGGGTGCCTTAGATAGTATTACTCACAAAGTTAGAGACACAAGGTGGATTGTGAAACAGGAAGTCAGAGACGCAATGGTGAGTGCAACACTGGAAGTCAGAGACACCAGGGGTAGTGTGACACATGAAATCAGAGACAACAGTATGAGTGTTACACAATAATTCTGAGACTCCCCTGGGGAGTGTTACACACAAAGGCAGAAAGGCCACGATGTGGGTTACACATGAAGTCACAGGCACCAGGGGCTGTGTGTCACATGATGTCAGAGAGGCAATGTGGAGTGTTACACACAAAGTCAGAGACACCAGGGGGACTGTTACACATGAAATCAGAGACGCCATATGGAGGTGTACACACAAAATCAGAGACACCACATGGAGTGTTACACACAAAGTCGCAGACACAAAGACCAGTGTTACACAAGAAGTCAGAGACTCCACAGGGAGTATGACACATGAAGTCGGAGATGACATTTACAGTGTGACACTCGAAGTCAGACAGGTGTCAGGGAATGTTACACACAATTCAGAGATGCCAGAGGAGTGTTATACACAAGTTCCAAGATGCCAGTGGGAGTGTTACATATGAAGTGATAGACAGAAGGTGGAGTGGGACACAAGAAGCCACAGATGCCATGGAGAGTGTGATACACAAAGTCAGAGACCACAGCTGAAGTGTGAAACAAGAAGTCATAGATGTCATGGGGAATGTGACACATGAAGTCAGAGACATTAGGGGTAGTGTCAATCACGAAGATAGAGATGCCAGGCAGATTGTGACACACGAAGTCAGAGATACCATGGTGAATGTTAGACACAAAGTCAGAGAAAACTGGGGGACAGTTACACACTAAGCCAGAGAAGCCCTGCAGGGTGTTACCCATGAAGTCAAAGACAAAAGGGGGAGTGTTACACAGGAAGTCAAAAACACCACAGGGAGTGTGACACATGAAGTCAGAGATGACAGGTGGAGTGTGACACACGAATTCAGAGACCACAGGTAGAGTGCGACACACGAAGTCAGCAATGACGTGGGGCATGTGTCTCACAAAGTGAGAGATGCCAAGGGGAATATTATGAAGTGGAACACACCAGGGGAAGTGTTACACACGAAGTCAGAGAGAACAGGGGGAGTGTGACACATGAAGTCAGAGACAGCATGTGGAGTTTGACACATGATGTCAGAGACACCATGGGGTCTGTGAAACAGGAAGTATGATATGCCTTGGGGAGTCTTACACACGAACTCACTGACACCAATGGAAGTGTGACACATGAATTCACAGAAACCAGGGGGAGTATTACACATGATTTCAGAGATGTCATGTTGGTGTGTTACACATGAAGTCAGAGATGACATGGGGAGTGTGACACATAAAGTCAGAGACACCAATGGGAAAGTTACACAAGAAGTCAGAGAGAACAGGTAGAGTATTACACTCAACATGAGACACACCAGAAGAAGTGTAACACACGAAGTCAGAGACACCACAGGGAAATGTTACACATGGAGTCAGAGATGACAGGGTGATTGTGATGCACGAAGTCAGAGACATCATGGGAACTGTTACACATGAAGTCAAAGACACAAAGGTGTTAGTGACACAGGAATTCAGTGATGAAAAGGGGACTGTGACACACAAAATCAGAGATGCCAAGGGAATATTACACATTGACTGAGAAACAGTACAGGGACTGTGACACTCAAAGTCTGAGATTCCAAGTGGAGTGTTACACATGAGGTCAGAGATGCCATATAGAGTTGTACACACAGTCAGAGACACCAGGGGAAGTGTTACAAATGAAGTGATAGACACCAGTGGGAGTGTTATGCAGGAAGTCATAGATGCCATGGGGCATGTGACATATGAAGTCAGAGACAAAAGGTCAAGTGTGACACATGAAGTCAGCAACACCATGGGGAAATTTACACATGATGTCAGAGATGCTTGGAGTAGTGTCTAACACAAAGTCAGAGATGATACATGGAGTGTTACACACGATTTCACAGACACCAGGAGGAGTGTTATAGACAAAGTCAGAGATGCCACATTGAGTGTGAAACATGAAGTCTGAGATGCCAGGCAGAACATGACACATGAAGTCACAGATACCACATTGAGTGAGACACACAAAATCCAAGATGCCACAGGGGAGTCTTACACATGAAGGCAGAAAGGCCATGTGGAATGTTTCCCATGAAATCAGAGACACCAGTTGGCGTGTTGTACATGAAGTCAGAGATGCCATTGGGTGTGCTATGCACAAAGTTACACATAGCAGGGGGAGTATAATGAACATACTCAGAGACACAAATAGCAGTGTGACACACGAAGTCATAGCTGCCACAGGGTGACTTACATGTGATTACAGACGAGGTGGAGTGTGATATAAGAAGCCAGGTACACCACACTGAGTGTGATGCACGAATTCTGGGATGCCACAGGGAGTGTTATACACAAAGCCAGAGATGCCAGGGAAATGTGACACAAGAAGTCAGAGCTGCCAGGTAGAGTTTTACAGACAATGTCAGAGATGCCAGGGGAAGTGCTACACACAAACTCAAGACACAAGTTGGACTGCTACACACAAAGTCTGAGATGTGAGGTGGTGTGTGATACACAAAGTCAGAAACACCAGGGGTAGTGTTACACAGGATGCCAGAGACACCAGGGAGTGTGTGACACAAGAAGTCAGAGATGGCAATGGGGAGAGTTAGGCATGATGTCAAACACACCAAGGTGAGTGTTTAACAGGAAATCAGAGACACCACGTCGAGCGCCATACACAAAATTGGAGATGCCATTGGGAGTGTTACACATGAAGTTATAGATGGCAGGGTGTATGTGATGCATGAACACAGAGACATCAGACGGAGTGTGACAAAGGAAGTCAGAGACGCTGTGGGGGTTGTTACACATGAAGTCAGAGATGGTAGGTGGAGTGTGATACATGAAGTCAGGGATGCCACTGGGTGTGTTACACACGAAGTCATACATGTCAGGGGGAGTTTTACACACGATGTCTGAGAGGCCACATGGAGTGTTATGCGTGAAACCAGAGATGCAAGTGGGAGCACTACAAATGAAACTAGAGATGTGAGGGGGAGTGTGATGCACGAACTCAGAGACACAAAGGGGAGAGTGTCACACGAAGACAGAGACAACAGGGGGATTGTTACACATTAAGCCAGAGAAGACATGGGGGATTGTTACCCACAAAGACACCATGGGGAGTGATATGCAGGATGTCTGAGATACCATGGGGTGTGTCACACACAAAACCAGAGACACCATAGGGAGTGTGTCACACAATGTCAGAGATGCCAGAGGGTGTGTGACAGAAGAAGTCAGAGACGCCAGGGGGAGTGTGATACACGAATTCGGTGATGCCAGGAAGAGTGTGACACATGAAACAGAGATGGCACAGGGATTGTCATACACGAAGTCATGATGAAAAAGGGAGTGTGACACATGAAGTCACAGACGCTGGGGTGAGTGTGACACATAAAGTCAGAGATGCCAGACACATGAAGTGAGAGACAGCCTAGGGATGTGAAACATGAAGTCAGATTCGCTAGGGGAAATATGACACAGGAAGTAAGAGATGTCACCGAAGTGTTACACACAAAGTCAGAGATGCCAGAGGGAGTGTAACACACGAAGTCAGAGACACAATGGTGAATGTTACACTCAAAGTCAGAGATGCCAGTGTTAGTGAGACACGTGAAATCAGAGACACCAGTGTGAGTGTTACACAAGAAGTCTGAAACTCCATGGGGGAGTGTTACACTCAAAGGCCAAAAGTCCACATTGAATGTTACACATGCAGTGAGAGACACAAGGGGGTGTGTACAACACGAAGCCTGAAATGCCACCTGGAGTGTTACACAAGAAGTCAGAGACACCAGAGGGAGTGTTACAAACAAAGTCAGAAACGCCGTGTGGAGGGTTACACACGAAGTCTGAGGTGTCACTGGGAATGTTACACAAGAAGGAAGAAATGCCATGTGGACTGTTACATACTAAGTCAGATAAGCCGGGGGAGTGTTACACACAAAGTCAGAGACATGTTGAGTGCTACACATGAATTCAGAGACAAAAGAGGGAGGGTTACACACGTATTGAAAGACGCCACACTGGTTGTTAAACACAAAGTCCAAGACACCAGGCATACTGTAAGGTAAGATTTCAGAGATGCCACGGGGAGTGTTACACACAGTGTCAGAGATGAAAGGACAACTGTGACACACGAAGTCAGAGATGCCACTGGGAATGTTACACATGAAGTCAGAGACACCAGATGGATTGTGACACACAAAATGTGAGACAAAAGGGGGAGTGTTACAGCCAAAGTCAAAGATGCCATAAGGGTGTGATACATGAAGTCAGGCAGAGCGTGACACATGAAGTCAGAGACACCCTGTGGAGTGTTACACACGAACTCAGAAACACAAAGTGGATTGTTACACACGAAGTCTGAGATGCCAGGGGGAATGTGACACAGGAAGTTACAAATGCCAGGGTGCTTGTGATAGACAAATCAGAGATGCCACAAAGAGTGTGACACACGAAGTGAGAGATGACAGCAGTTTTGTGACACATGAAGTGAGAGATGACATGTGGCATCAGATAAAAGAAGTCAGAGTCACCAGGGGAAGTGTTACTCAGGAAGTCAGAGACACCATGTAGACTATTTCATACGAATTCAGAACAGAATGGTGGTTGTGACACACAAAATCTGGCATATCAGTGAGAGTGTGAAACACAAATTAAGAGACACAACACTGAGTGTTACACTCAAAGTCAGAGACACCAGGGGGAGTTTGACACATGACATCAGAGCCACAAGGGTAAATATTACACAAGAAATCCAAGATGCCATAGGGGAGTGTTGGACTCGAAGGCAGAAATGCCACGTGGAGTGTTACACATGAAACCAGAGACGCCAGGGAGAATGTACCACACAAAGTCAGGGATGCGATGTGGAGTGTTACACACAATGTCACAGACACCTGGGAGAGTGTTAAACATGAATTCAGAGACACCATGTGGAGTGTTACACACCAAGTCCTAGATGCCAGGCAGAGTGTGACACACGAAGTCAGAGAAGCCACGTGGAGTGTGACACAAGATGTCCAAGATGCTACGGGGAGTGTTACACATGAAGGCAGATATGCTATGTGGAGTGTTACATATGAATTCAGAGATGCCAGGGGAAGTGTTACACATGAAGTCACTGAAGCCACATGGAGTGTTAGACACGAAGTCAGAGAGACAATGCAGTCAGAGACACCATATGGAGTGTTACAGACGAACTCAGAGACACCAGGGGAGCGTTAAACACAGAGTCAGAAACACCACGTGGTGTGTTACACACAAAGTCCATGATGCAAAGTGTAGTGTGACACACAAAGTCAAAGACACCAGGTGAAGTTTGACACTCAGAGTCAGAATCCCAAGTTGCAGTGTGCCAAACAAAGTTCAAGATGACATGAGGAGTGTGACACACGATTCCAGAGACACCATGGGGAATGTGACACACGAAGTCCTAGATGCCACTAGGTGTGTTAAACACAAAGTCAGAGACGACGGGGGTAGTGTGATACACTAAGTCAGCGACACTAGATGGAGTGTGACACACGAAGTAAGAGATGACACAGGGAGTGTTACACATGAAATCTGAGAAGCCAGGGACAGTGTGACACAAGTCAGAAACACCAGGGGTAGTGTTACACAGAACTCAGAGACACCAGTTAGTGTGTTACACACAAAATCAGAGACACCATGGAGTGTGTTACACAGGAAGTCAGAGACTCCATGGGGAGTGTGACACATGAAGTGAGAGATGCCAGGGGGAGTCTGACAAATGAATTCAGAGACACCAAGTGGAGAGTGACACATGAAGTCAAAGATTCCAGGGAAAGTGTTATGCATGATGTCAGAGATTCCAGTGGGAGTGTTACACACGAAGTCAGTGATGCCTGGAGGAGTGTTACATATGAATTCAAAGACCCAGGAGAGAGTGACACACGAATTCAGAGATGACCTGGGGTGTGTGACACACAAAGCCAGAGAAGCCACATGGAGTGTTATACACGACATCAGAGACACTGGGGGAGTGTTACACATGAAGTCAGAGACATCACGTGCAGTGTTACACATGAAATTCTCCTTGCTACGGGCATAGTCACACACAAATTCAGAGACGCCAGTGGTTGAGTGACACAAAGTCAGAGATGCCACCAGGTCTTCATGTTACACAGGAATTCAGAGATGCCAAAGGGAGTGTAATACATGAAGTGAGAAACACAAGGTGTAGAGTTACACAGGAATTCAGAGACACCAGGGAGTGTGTGACACACGAAGTCAGAGATGCCAAGGGGAATGTGACACATGAAGTCAGAGATGCCAAGGGGAGTTTTACACACAAAGACACAGATGCCATGTGGAGTGTTAAACAAGAAGTCAAAGACACCAGGGGAAGTGTTACATTCAAATTCAGAGACACAAGGGGGATTTTGACAGAGGAAATCAGAGACTGCAGTGTGAGTGTTACACAAGTATTCTGAAATTCCATGGAGGTGTGTTACACTAGAAGGCAGAAAGGACACAATGACTGTTACACGTGAAGTCAGAGACACCACAGAGTGTGTACAAAACAAAGTCCCACACTCCCCGTGATGTGTTACACAGATGGCAGAGACACCATGGGGAGTGGTACACACAAAGGCAGAAATGCCACATGGAGTGTTACACATGAAATCTGAGAAGCCAAGGGCAGTGTGACAGGGGGAGTGTTACATACGAAATCTGAGAAGCCAGGGTGAGCGTGACAAAAGTCAGAAGCACCAGGGCTATTTTAACACAGGAAGTCAGAGACTCCAAGGAGTGGGTGACAGACCAAGTCAGAAATGCCAGGGGAAATCTGACACATGAAGTCTAGGTGACACAGTGAGTTTTACACATAAAGTCAGAGACAACAGTGGGAGTCTGACACATGAAGTTAGAGATGCCATGCAGATTGTGACAAACAATATCAGAGATGCCACAGTGAGTCTTACACACTGTTGGAGATGCCAGTGTGAGTGTGACACACAAAGTCAGAAATGCCATTGGGTGTGTGACACACGAATCAGAGACACCATGTGGAGTGTTACATATGAAGTCTGGGACTCCACCATGGAGAGTTATGCACGAAGGAAGAAATGCCACACAGAGTATCACACACGAAGTCAGAGACACCAGGAGGAGTGTTACACGTGAAGTCAGAGACACCACATTTAGCGTTACACATGAAGTTAGAAAGACCAATTTTAGTGTTACACACAAAGTCAGAGATGCCAAAGGAAAAGTTACAAATGAAGCTACAGACACCAGGGGTAGCATTACACAGGAATATAGATGCCAATGGAAGTGTTATACACAAGGTAAGAGACACCAGGGTGAGTGTTACTCACAAATTCAGAGACATCACAGGGGACAGTTACTCATGAAGCCAGAGATGCTATGGGGTGTTTTACACATGAAGTCACAGACACCAGGTGGAGTGTTACACACAAATTCAGGGATGCCACCAGAGTCTGTAATGAATGAAGTCAAAGACACCAGGCAGAGTTTTACACCCTAAGTCAGACAAACCACGGCATGTGATACACATGGAGTCAGAGATGCCACAGTGAGTGTTACACCCCAAGTCAGAGACACCTGAGGGAGTAGGACACACGAAGTCAGAGATGCCAGGGGAAGTGTGAGACACTAAGTCAGAGATGCCATTGTGAGTGTTACACAAGAAGTCTGAGACCCCACGGGGGAGTGTTACCCTTGAAGGCAGGAAGGCCTCGTTGAGTGTTACATGTAAAGTGAGAGACAGAAGGGGGTGTGTACAACACAAAGTTTGAGATGCCACATGGATTGTTACACACAAAATCAGAGACCCCAGGACGACTGCTACACACTAAGCCAGAGAAGCCACAGGTGAGTGCTGACCACGAAGTCTGGAGACACCAGAGAGAGTGTTAGGCAGGAAGTCAGAGATGCCTTGGGGAGTGTGACACATGATGTCAGAGACGCAAGGTGGAGTGTTACACATGAAGTCATAGATGCTACAAGAACTGTTACACCTAAAGACTAAGACACCTTGGGGGAGTGTTACACACGAAGTCACAGACACAAGTGGGAGTGTTAACACAGGAAGTCAGAGATACCCCGTGGCATGTTACACATGAAGTAAGAGACACCCAGGGGAATTTTACACATGGAGTCAGAAATTCCACATGGTATGTTACAAATGATGTCCACGATGCAGGGGGAGTGTAACACATGAAGTCAGAGACGCCAGGAAGAGTATGACACATGAAGAGACCCAAGGTGCAGTGTGACACATGAAGTAAGAGACAACAGGGGAACTGTGATGCACGAACTCAGAGAAACCCTGGGGAGTGTGACACACGATGTCAGAGACACCACCAGGTGTGTTACACATGAAGTCAGAGACAACAGGGTTACTGTGACACACGAAGTCAGATATGCCAGGGAAAGCATGACACACAAATTTAGAGGTGCCACAGGAAGTGTTACACGCAAAGTCAGAGACACTAGGGGTAGCGTGAAACACAAAGATAGAGAAGCCAGGCGAATTGTGACACACAAAGTCAAAGATACCACGGTGAGTGCTACACACGAAGTCAGAGACACCAGGTGGAGTGTGACACACAATGTCTGAGATGAGAGGAGGTGTGCTATGCACAAAATCAGAGATGACAGAGGGAGGGTGATACACAAATTCAGAGATGCCACATAGGAGAGCTATGCACTAATTCAGAGACACCACATTGGAAGTTACACATGAAGTCAGATATGACAGTGGGAGTGTTACACAAGGAGTCAGAGACACCACAGTGAGATTTACACACGAAGTCAGGGTGACGACATGGTGTGTTACACATGAAGTCAGAGACGTCACTGAAACTGTGAGACACAAAGATATAGATGCCAAGGAGAGTGCTACAGATGAAGTCACAGACACCAGGGGAAGTGTTACGCACAAAGTCAGAAACGACAGGGGGAGTGTTATGCACGAAATCAGAAATGCCAGCATGAGAGTTAGACATGAAGTCAGAAAGGCTAGGGGGAGTGTTACACACAAAGTCTGAGATGCCAGGGGCAGTGTTACACAGGAAGTCAGAAAGGCCACATGAAGGGTTACACTCGAAGGGAGAGACTCTAGGGAGTCCATGACACACAAATTCAGAGACCGCGAGGGGAATGTTACACACGAACTCAGAGATGCCACGAGGGTGTGTGAGGCTCAATGTCAGAGATGACAGGTGGAGTATTACACAGGAAGTCACAGAGACACAAGGAGTGTTACACTCGAAGTCAGAGATGCCACGTGGGCATGTGGCACCCAAAGGCAGAAACATCATGTGGCATGTTACACATGAAGTCAGAGACACCAGGGGTAGTGTTGAATAAGCAGCCAGAGATCCCATGTGTAGTGTTACACAGGAAGTCATAGACAACAGAGAGAGTGTTACAATGAAAACAGATGCCATGGTGAGTGTTACACATGCAGTCCAAGATGCCAGGCAGCGTGTGACACACGAATGCACAGACACAATGATCAGCATTACAGACGAAGTCTGAGATGTCAAGGGGAATGTGGCACACGAAGTCAGAGACACTGCGTGGACTTTGACACATGACCAGAGGTGCCAGGGGGAAAAGGACACATGATGTTGGAGACGCCGGGAAAGTGTTACACACAAACTCTGAGACTACACAGGGATTGTTATACCCAAAGTCAGAGATGCCCAGGGGAGTGGGACAAATAAAGTCAGAGACGCTATTGAAAGTGTGACACACAAAGTCACTGATGCAAAGGGGAGTGTTGCACATGAAGTCAGAGACGACAGGTGGAGTGTGACCCTCTAACTCAGAGATGGATGGGGAATTTTACACACAAATTCAGAGATGCCACTGGGAGTGTTATACATGAAGTTAGAGACGCCAGTGGGAGTGTTACACACAAATTTACAGATGGTAGAGTCAGTGTGATACACGAACTCAGAGACACAAGGGAGAGTGTGACACACGAAGTCAGAGATGTCACCACGTGTGTTACACATGAAGTCAGAAATGCCAGGGGTAGTGTGACACAGGAATTCAGGGATGCCAAGAGGAGTGTGACATAATGTCAGAGCCTCCATGGGATGTGTTAGACATGAAATGCAAGATGCCAGGGCAAGTGTGACACACAAAGTCAGAAACCCCAAGGGTATTGTTACAAAAGAATTCAGAGACACCACAGAGTGTGCAAAACACAAAGTGAGAGACACCATGGTGAGTGTGACACACAAATTCAGGGATGCCAGGGGAATAGTGACAACTGAAGTCACAGGTGGGACAGGGAGTGTTACGCACAAATTCAGAGACCCTAGGAGTAGTGTGAAACAAGAAGTTAGAAATTCCAGGCAGATTGTGACACAAATTCAGAGACACTGTGGTGAGCGTTACTCACAATCTCAAAGACACCATGTGGAACGTTATACACGATGTTGGTGACACACGTGTAGTGTTATGCAGGAATTCAGAAAGGCCAGATGGATTGTTACACCTGAAGGGAAAGACGCCAGGGTGCCTGTGACACATGAAATCAGAGACGCCAAGGGGAGTGTTACACAAGAACTCAGAGGCAACACAGGACATGTGAGGCATGAAGTCAGAGATGACAGGTGGAGTTTTACACAAGAAGTCAGAGACAGTATATGGAGTGTTACACAGGAAGTCTGAGACACCATGGGGAGTGTTAAACATGAAGGCAGAAACATCAAGTGTCATGTTACACACGAAGTCAGAGACACCAAGGGGAGTGCTGCACATCAAGTCATAGACACCACGTGTGTTGACACACAGGAAGTCATCCACACTAGGGGGAGAGTTACAAACGAAATCATAGATACGACAGTGAGTGTTACAGACACAGTCCCAGATGGCAGGCAGCATGGAACACATCAAGGCAGAGACAAGATGTGGAGTGTTACACACGAAGTCCAAGACACCAGGGAAATTGTGACAAGTGAAGTCAGAGATGCCAGTGGGAGTGTTACACAAGAAGTCAGAGATGCCTGGGGAGTTTTACACACAAAGTCAGAAATGCCATGGGGGAGTTTTACACACAAAGGAAGAAATGGGATGTGTAGTGTTACACATGAAGTCAGGGACGCCATAAGGAGTGTTACAAATGAAGTCAGAGATGCCATGTAGAGTGTTACACATGAAGTCAGAGGCACCACATGGAGTGTTACACACAGAGTCAGAAACACCATGTGGTTTGTTACACAGGAAGTCAGCGACACGAGGGGGGGAGATTGACACATGAAGTCAGAGACGCCAGGGGGAGTTTGACACAAGAAGTCAGAGACCCAAAGTACAGTGTGACACATGAATTCAGAGATGAAAGGGGGAGTGTTACACACGAAGTCAGAGGCACTAGAGGGACTGTGAGACATGAAGTGTGAAATGCCGATCAGATTGTGACACATGAAATCAGAGATGCAATGGTGAGTGCTACACTCGAAGTGAGAGATGCCAGGGTAGTTTGACACACTAAATCAGAGATGCCAGTGTTAGTGTTACACAACTGGTCTGAAATTCCATGGGGGAGTATTACACTCGAAGGCAGAAAGACCACATTGAGTGTTGGATATGAAGTTAGAGACACCAGGGGGTGTGTAGCAAAGTCTGAGAAGCCCCATGGAGTGTTACACATGACATCAGAGACACCAGAGGGAGTATTACAAGTGAAGCCAGAGACACCACGTGGATTGTTACACACAAAGTTCAAGATGACATGCAGGAGTGTTATACACGAAGGAAGAAATGCCAAGTGGAGTGGTACACGTGAAGTCAGAGGTGCAAAGGGGAGTGTTGCACACGAAGTCAGAGATGCCAGGCGGAGTCTTACACAAGAAGTCAGACAAGACAGGTGGAGTGTGACAAACGAATTCAGAGATGCCACATGGGAGTGTTACACATGAAGGCAGAAATGACATATGGAATGTTACACATGATGTCAGAGACGCCAGGGGGAGAGTTACCTAAGATGTCAGAGATGCCTGAGGGAGTGTTACACATGAACTCAAAGATGCTACGTGGAGTGTGACACACGAATTCCAAGATACCACAGGGAAGGTTTACACACGAATGCAGAAACATCATATGGAATATTACACATGAAGTCAAAGATGCCAGGGGGAGTGTTACACACAAAGTCAGAGACGCCAGACTAAGTGTAACACATGAAGTTATAGGCAGCAGGGGGAATGTGAAACACGAAGTCAGAGATACCAGAGGGATTGTGATACACGAAATCTGAGACAAAAGGGGGAAGGTTACAGCCAAATTCAGAGACGCCATGGGAAGTGATACACATGACGCCAGAAACAAAAATGGGATTGTGACACACGAAGTCAGAGACTACAAGATGAGGGTTACACACAATGTCAGAGACGCCAAGGGGAGTGACACACAAAGTCAGAGAGGCCAAGTGGTGTGTGACACACGAATTCATCGATGCCAGGTGGAGTTTTACAACAAAGTTGGGAACACAAGGGGGAGTGTTATGCATGAAGTCAAGGTTGCCAGGTGGAGAGTTACACACAAAACCAAATACACTAGTGGGAGAGTGACACATGAAGTCAAAGATGACAGGGGCAGTGTGACACACACAATGTATGAGATGCCACAGGGAGTGTTATGAACTAATTCATACATGACACGGGGAGTGTAATACACAAAATCAGAAATGGCAGGGGTAGTGTTACACACGAAGTATGAGATGCCAGGGGGAGTGTGACACATGATGTCAGAGATGGCAGGGGGAGTGATACGCAAGAAGATAGAAATGGCATGTGATATGTGAAACATGAAGTAGTCACAGGTGCCATGGGCAGTGTGAGACATGTAGACAGAAATGCCGATGGGTGTGCTGCACACAAAGTCAGAGACACCAAGGGGAGTGTTACACTTGAAAGCAGTGATGCCTGGGGGAGAGTTACACATGAATTCAGAGACACTAGGGGGCATGTTATGAAGAAATCAGAGACTCCAGGGAGAGGGTTACACGCGAAGTCAGAAATGACGTGGGAAGTGAGACACATCACATCAGAGACGACAGGGGGAGTGTAAATCGAGGAGTCACAGTCGCAATGAGGATTGTGATACAAGAAGACAGAGATGCAAGGGGGAGTATTACACATGAAGTGAGATGACGAGAGGAGTGTGATACATGAATTCATAGACGCTACATAGGAGAATTATACACGAATTCAGAGATGCCACATAGAGTGATGCACATGATGGCAGAGATGGCAGGGGTAATGTTACACACGAAGTCAAGATGCCACATGGAGTGTTACACATGAAGTCAGAGAAACCGGACGGAGTGTTACACAGGGAGCGACAGATGCCAGGGAGAGTGTTATACATGAAGTCACAGACACCAGGGGGAGTGTTGCACACAAAGTCAGAGACAAAATGGGGAGTGTGACACACGAAGACAGAGATGACAGGGTGAGTGTCATGCAGGAAGTGAGTGATGCCCAGGGGTGTGTGACACACAAAGTGAGAGACAATCGGGTGATCGATACGGGCAAAGTCAGAGACACCAAATTGAGTGTTACAGACAAAGTCAGAGATGCAGGGGGAATTGTTACAAACAAAGTCATAGAAACCGCAGGGAGTTTTATGCAGGAAATGAGAGACACCACAGGGCATGTGACACGCGAAGTCAGAAACTAAATGTCTAGTGTGACACACGAAGTCAGAGACACTACAGAGAATATTAAACATAGACTCAGATGTCAGGGGGAGTGTTATAAATGAAGTCAAAGAAACCAGGGGTAGTGTGACAAACAAAATCAGAGATACCAGAGAGAGAGTGACACATTAATCAAAGATGACAAGGGGAGTGTGACACACGAAGTCATAGACACCAGGGTAGTGTTACACAAGAAATCAGAGAGGCCATGTGGAGTAGTACACACAAAGTCAGAGACACCAGTTGGAGTGTTACTAATGAAGTTAGAGTCTCCAGGGGGAGAGGGTCACATGGTGCCAGAGACAGTGGGGGACTCTTAAAAACTAAGCCAGAAAAGCCACGGAGGAGTGTTAAACATGAAGTCAAAGACACCAGGGTAGAGTTTCACAGGAAGTCAGAGATGTTCGGGGAGTGACACACGAAATCAGAGACAACAGGTGGAGTGTGGCACAGGAAGTCAGAGATGGCATGGTGATTATTACACACAGACTCAGAGACACAAGGTGAAGTGTGACACATGAAGTCATAGACAGCAAGGGGATTGTTATAAATGAGGTATGATGACAGGGCGAGTTTGAAACACAAAGTTACAGACGACAGGGGGAGGGTGAAATGAAGTCAGAGATACCAGGGGGAGTATTACACACAAAGTCACAAACGACATGTGGAGTGTTACACACAAAGTCATAGACACCAGGGGGAGTGTTACACACAGAGTTAGAGATGCCACATGGAGTGTTACACAGGAAGTCTGCAACACCCCAGAGAGAGTGGCACGTGAATTCAGAGACACCAGGGGGAGTGTGACAAACTAAGTCAGAGATGTCGGATGGAGTGTGACACATGAAGTCAGAGATGACAGACGGAGTGTTACCCATGAAGTCAGAGATGACAGAGGAAGTGTGAAAAAGGAGTCACAGATGCCAGAGGGAGTCTTGCACAAGAAGTCAGAGACGCCAGGGGGAGTGTGACACATGAAGCCAGAAACATGAGGTAGAGTGTTACACATGAAGTCAGAGATACCAGGTGGAGTGTGTGACACACACTCTGACAACATCAGAGATGGCAGTGGAGTGTTTCACAAAAACTCAAAGACAAAAGTGGGATAGTTACACAAGAAGTCTGTGGCGCCAATGGGTGTGTGACACACAAAGTCATAAGGACCAGAGGTAGTGTTAAGCAGGAAGTCAGAGACAACAGGGAGTGTGTGACACACAAATCAGACATGTCAATGGGGAGTGTTATGCACAAAGTGAAAGACACCAACGTGAGTGTAACAGAGGAAGCTCGAGACGGCTGGGGGAATGTGATATACAAAGTCAGAGAAGCTGGGGGGTGTTAAACATGAAGTCAGAGATGCCAGATGGAGGGTGACACATGATGTCAGAGATGACAGGGGAAGTGTCACACATGAAGTCATGTAGGACAAGGGGAGTGTAACACATGAACATGTGATGTCAGAGACCCCACAGGCTTTTGACTCACGATTTCAGAGATGCCAGGGCTAGTGTTACACACAAAGTCAGAGACTCCAGGGAGAGTGTTATGCACCATCAGAGATGCCACACCAAGTGTTACACATGGAGTCAGAGACGGCACAGGGGAGTGTTACGCCCACCATCAAAGACACCCAGGTTAGTGTTACGCATGAAGTCAAAGACATGAGGGGGAGTGTTACACACCAAGTCAAATACACCAGAGGGAGAGTGACACACAAAGTCAAAGATGATAGGGAAGTGTGACATACAATGTCAGAGATGCCACAGGGGAGTATTACATTCGAAGTCAGTGATGCCAAGAGGAGTGTGACACACCAAGTCAGAGACAACAGGTGGAGTGAGATACACGAAGTCAAAGACCCCAGGGGTAGTGTTACACAGGGAGTCAGAAATGATGGGGGAGCATTACTAACGAAGTCAGAGAAGACACGGGGAGTGTTACACAAAAATTCAGAGACTCCATGGGAGAGTGTTACACTCGAATTCAAAGACACCGGGTGGAGTGTTACACACGAAGTAAGAGACACCAGTGGGAGTGTTAAACACGAAGTCAGAGACAACAGGAGGAGTGTTATGCACAAAGAAAGAGATGACATGGGGCGTGTTTCACATGACTTCCAAGATGCCAGGGGGAGTGTGACAAACCAAATCTGAGATACCATAGGAGTGTTACACACGAAGTCAGAGATGCCAGGTGGAGTATTACATGCCAAGTCAGAGACATCAGAGGGAGTGTCACACAGGAAGTCAGCAACACCACGGGGAGTATGACAGACAAAGTCAGAGAAGACAGCTTGTGTGTGACACTCAAATTCAGAGACGCCACTCGGTATGTTACACATGAAGTCAGAGACGCCAGGGGGAGCATTATACACGAAGTCAGAGACACCAGGGGGAGCATTATACACGACATCAGAGACGTCAGGGAGAGTGTTACACACAAAGTCAGCGACAACAGGGGGAGTGTAATGCAAGATATCAGAGACTCCACGGGGAGTGTGACAAATGAATCGGAGACGACAGGTCGAGTGAGACACTCGAAGTAAGAGATGCCAAGGGGAATGTTACATATGAAGTCAGAGATGCCAGGGGGAGTGTTAAACACGACGTCAGAGATGCCGGGGGGAGTGATATGCATGAAGTCAGAGATGCCATGGGTAGTGTGACATGCGAAATCAGAGACACCAAATAAAGCGTTACACACAAAGTCAGAGACACCACAGGAAGTGTTATAAACAAAGTCAAAGACAACAGGGGAAATGCTACGCACGAAGTCAAAGACAAGTGTAGGAGTGTTACACTCAAAATCATAGACACTGGGGAGAGAGTGACACACGAATTCTGAAACAACACAGGGAATGTGACACACAAATTCAGAGACGCTATGGGGGAGTGTTATGCACGAAGTCAGAGATCACACGGGGAGTGTTACACACAAAGTCAAAAGATGCCATGTGGAGTGTTACACACGAAGTCGGAGATGCCACAGGGGATTGTTACACTCGAAGGCAGAAACACCACGTGGAGCATTACACATGAAGCCAGAGAACCAGGGGGAGTATGACACACAAAATCAGAGATGCCATGTGGAGTGTCACACACGAAATCAAAGTTGACAGGGGGATGTTACAGAAGAAGACAGAGACGACAAGGGGAGTGTGACACACGAAGTCGGAGACATCAGGGGAAGTGTCACACCTGAAGTCAGAGCCACCATGGGGAGTGTTACACACGAAGTCAGAGATGCCAGCGGATTATGATGCATGAAGTCAGAGATGATAGGAGGATTGTGACACACAGAGTTATGGACGCCATAGGGAGTGTTACAGACAAAGTAAGAGACACCAGGGGAAGTGTGACACTCAAAGTCAAAGACGCCAGGGGGCATTTGATTGACGAAGTCAGAGATGCCAGGTATAGTGTTATACAAGAAGTCAGAGACACCACTGGGAGTGTTACACACAAAGTTATAGACAGCAGGGGGAGTGAGATGCACGAAATCAGAGACACCAGGGGGAGTGTCACACACGATGTCAGAGGCAACACCGGGGGTGCTACACACAAAGTAAGAGACCCAGGGGGAGTGTTACACACAAACTCAGAGTGACCAGCGGAAGTGCTACGCATGAAGTCAAAGATGACAGCGTGAGTGTTATGCATGAAGTCAGAGACGCCACGGGGAATGTGACACACGAATTTAGAGACAACAGGGAGAGTGTTACACACAAAGTCAGAGATGCCAAGGGGAGTGTGACACACATAGTCAGAGACACGGACAGGAGTGTTAAACACTGAGCGATAGAGGCCAGGCAGAGTGTTACACACCGAGTTAGAGAGGCCACGTGGAGCGTTGCACACAACGTCAGAGCACAAGGGGGAGTGTGACACACGTAGTCAGAGACACCAGAGGGAGTGTTACACACAGAGCCAGAGATGCCAGGGGGACTGTTACACATGAAGTCAGAGAGGATACGTGGAGTGTTACACATGAAATCAGAAACGACAGGTCGAGTGAGGCACTTGAAGTCAGAGATGCCACAGGGAATGTTTCACAAGAAGTCAGAGACACCAGGGGGAGTGTGACACACGAAGTCTGACAGGCCAGTTGGAGTGTGACACACAAAGTCAGAGATGCCAGGGGGCGTTACGAGCGAAGTCAGAGAAAACGGGGGAATGTTACCCAGTAAGTCAGAAATGACAGGGGTAGTGTGACGCACGAAGTCAGAGACGCCAGGGGGAGAGTTATACAAGAAGTCAGAGACACCATGTGGAGTGTTACATGCGAAGGTGTGAACTCGGGAAGCCTTTCCATCTGCTGGAGGGGCAGCCTTGGTGGACCTTCAGGTCACAATTGCCCTTTCATCCTTTTCACTGTCTGGAGGGGAAGGTAGGTGGAGGATGGGACCTGAAAGCCCTGCAGCCTTACGGATTTTCTGCTTGCTTAGTGATGCCTTTATAAGTCCTAGCTGGAACCTTGAATAAAAAGTTTCACCAGTTTTTTTAATCACAAAGGGCTTAGTGTGACAGACCGGGGTGAAGGGGGTTAATTTTGCTCTATTTTATGAATAATTTAAAATACAGAAAAGTAAAGGATTCTTATTACCTGGGCTTACCGTTTTAGATCCACCTCTCTTCACCGCCTCTCACCAAGTGAGAGCACAAAGTATCAGAATGTTGTCATTTGCTAATCAACTGCCCAAGGTCAAGGGATTAGCTGATCCAATGAAAAACACCAAAAACGAAAAGCTTGAGTGACACGAATCTCCTCTTTTTAAAAAATAGACTTTAGGGGCCGGCCTGGTGGTGCAGCAGTTGGGTTCAGGTTTGCCCCCTGGATCCCGGGTGCGGACATGGCACCACTCGTGAAGCCATGCTGTGACAGACGTCCCACATAAATTGGAGGAAGATGGTCACCAGTGTTAGCTCAGAGCCAGTCTTCCTCAGCAAAAAGAGGAGGATTGGCGGCGGATGTTAGTTCAGGGCTAATCTGCCTCAAAAAAAATTAAATTAAAAATTAAAAAATAGACTTTATTTTTACAGAGCAGTTTTAAGTATACAGCATAATTGAGCAGAAAGTATAGAGATTTCCCATATACTTCTCATCCATTCCCCCCAACACAAGGCCTCCACAGCATCACATTTGTTACACGATGAACCGACCTCAACACACCCTTGCCACTCAAAGCCCATAATTTATCTTAGGGTGCACTCTTGGTGTAAGGGTAATTTTGGCCTCATAGAATGAGTTAGGAAGTATTCCCTGTGCTTCCAGTTTCTGGAAGAGAGTTTAGAGAATTGCTATAATTTCTTCCTTAAATGTTTGGTAAAATTCAGCTTTATGTGGTGGGATAAAGTGAAGGAAATCCTTCAGAAAGAACAATACTTAAACAAAATTAAAAACTTCTGCTCTGTGAAAAACACTGTTTATAGAATAAAAAGGCAAGCCACAGGCTTGGAGAAAATATTTGCAAAAAACATTTCTGACAAAGGATTTGTATACAAAATATACAAAGAACTATTAAAACTCAATATTAAAATAACTCAATTTTAAAATGAGTAAAATAATTGATATGCTAAGATAGGAGGGGAAATGGAATTTTTAAAACGCACAATTAAAACCACAAAAAGCTGAAAAGAATGGAAAACAAAAACAGGAACAAAGAACAAGGAAAACAAACAGAAAACAGTGACAAATATGGCAGCTATTAATCCGACTATATCAGTAATCACTTTAATGTTCATGGTCAAAGTATACCAATTAAAAGCAGAGATTATCAGAGTGGATTTAAAAACAACACCTGTGCCCATGACTAATGATTGGGTAAACAAGATGTGGTGTATATATATATACAATGGAATACTACTCAGCCATAAAAAAAGACAAATTCATCCCATTTGCAGTAACATGGAAGGACCTGGAGGGAATTATGCCAAGCGAAATAAGCCAGACTGAGAAAGACAAACACCAGATGATTACACTCGTATGTGGAATATAAACAAACACACGGACAAAGAAAACAGTTCAGTGGTTACCAGGGGAAGGGGCTTGGGGGTGGGTAGAGGGGGTGAAGGCTAGCACTTATGTGATGACAGATAAGAAATGATGCACAACTGAAATCTCACATAGATGTAAACTATTATGAACTCAATAAAAAGAAAAAAGAATACAAGATTGTATCATACACTGGGACAGAAAGATACTATGAACTCAAGGGTATTAATTTTATAGATATCTTGAATCTTGGCATAAACTAGTCACTTTAGAGAGAAATCAAATATGTAGGATTCAACATCCCTTTGAAGGAATTACTGAAATACCAGAAAGCCCTTCCTTGAGGAAGCCTTCCTTGGTGAGATCTCAAAACAATGTTAAACTGAGATTGCACTGTAGTAGGAGCTATCAGACGATCTTTAAATAAAACTTTTTACCCTTCATATCGGTATAATATTATATACCAGTATAATCCCTTCGATTTTTAAGCTCCATAGTCTAAAGGGATCCAGGGTGGGTCAGAGTTTCTAGATTGTGAACCAAGAGTTCAAGACAACAGACTCAACAATTATCAGTTGCATAAAATTTGAAATCAATACAAATCTATTTACAGAAACTCTATGTGTGCATAACAAATCACATCTGGGATTCTTCATTAAGCTTTTATGCTGGTTTTTGGTCTTGGAATACATGTATTTTAATAATGACGTTACTGTTCTGGCTCAAAAAAAAAAAAAACACCTAACAATATGTTGTCTACAAGAAGACTATTTTAAATATAAAGATATATATGATAAAAGTAAAGGGATTGGGCCTGCCCGGTGGTCCAGTGGTTAAGTTCTCATACTCTGCTTGGGCGCCTGGGGCTCACGGGTTTGGATCCCGGGCACAGTCCTACACCCTGCTCATCAAGCCACGCTGTGGTGGTGTCCCACATACAAAATAGAGGAAGACTGGCCCAGGTGTTACCTCAGGGACAATCTTCCTCAAGCAAAAAGAGGAAGATTGGCAACAGATGTTAGCTCAGGGCCTATCTTCCTCACACACACACACAAAAAGACCAAAAAAAACAAAAAAATAAATAAATAAAAGTAAAGGGATGGAGAAAGAGATACTATGACAAAACTAATTAAAAGAAAGCTGGAGTAGCTATATTAATTAAACAGAGCTGACTTCAAAGCAAGGAAATTAAACAGGGAAAAAGAGGAATATATAAATGAGATAAAGGGCTCAATTCTCCAAGAAGCCATGACAATCCCTAACATGTATGTGTCTAAGAATAGAGCATCAAAATATATGAGGCTAAACTGATGGAACTACAAGGAGATGAATCCACTACAGTCATTATAGTTGGAGACTTCAACACCCTTCTATCAGAAATGGACTAATCTAGGGGGCCGGCCCATGGCCGAGTGGTTAAGTTTGCGTGCTCCGCTTTGGTGGCCCAGGGTTTCACGGGTTCAGATCCTGAGTGCGGACATGGCACCACTCATCAGGCCATGCTGAGGTGGGGTCCCACATAGCACAACCAGAGGCACTCACAACTAGGATCTACAACTATGTGCTGGGGGGCTTTGAGGAGAAGAGAAAGGGAAAAAAAAGAAGATTGGCAACAGATGTATGCTCAGGTGCCAATCTTTAAAAAAAGAAAGAAAGAAAGAAATGGACTGATCTAGGAGGCAGAAGATAAGTAAGGACATAGTTGAACTCAACAGCACCATCAATCAACTGGATATAATTGATTTCTACGGTCTACTTCATCCAATAAAGCAGAATACACATTTTTCTCAAGCTCATATGAAACATTCACCAAGACAGACCCCCTTCTGGGCCATAAAACACACCTTAACAAATTTAAAAGAATAGAAATCATACAACGTATGTTCTCAGAACACAATAGAATTGAACTAGCAATCACCAGAAAGACAGCTAGATAATCCCAAAAAACTTGGAGACTAAACAAAAACACTTCTAAATGGGTCAAAGAAGAAATCTCAAGAGAAATTAAATGATAGTTTTAACTAAATGAAAATGAAAACAACTTAAAATTTGTGGGATGCAGTGAAAACAGTGCTTAGAGGGAAATATATTGCATTAAAGTCATATATTAGAAAAGAAGACCTAAAATCAATCTAAGTTTCCACCTTAGGAAACCAGAAAAAGAAGAGCAAATTAAATCTAACGTAAGCAGAAGGAAAAAATAATCAATGCAATTGGACATAGGAAATCAATAGAGAAAATCAATAAAACCAAAAGCTGGTTCTTTGAAAAAATTCAATAAAATTAATAAACCTCTACCCAGGCTAACTAAGAAGAAAAGAGAGAAGACATAAATTATTAATATCAGAAATGAAAGAGGGGACATCACTATGCAGTTTAAAAAGATACTAAAGGAATTCTGTGATCAAGTCTATGCCCTCAAGTCTGATAATTTAAATGAAATGGACCAGTTCCTTGAAAGACAACCTGCCAAAACTCACACAAGAATAAATAGACAAACTGAATAGGCCTACCTGTATATCTATTAAAGAAATTGAATCAATAATTAATAACTTTGGAAAACAGAAAGCACCAGCCCCAGATGTGTTCACTGGTGAATTCTAACAAACATTTAAGGGAGAAATTATGCCAATTTTCTACAATGTGTTCCAGAAGATGGAAGGAGACAGAAAACATCATAACTCATTCTATGAGGCCAGCATTGCCCTAATACCGAAAACAAAGACAGTGCAACAAAACTATAGATCTATTTCTCATGAACGTGGATGCAAAAATCCTCAACAAGATATTAGCAAACCTAATCAAACAAAATTCCTCTCTAAAGATTATTGATACTATCCTTTTCAGATTAAGGATTAGAGCCTGGAGATTAAATGCATAACACATTTATGTTTTTGTATTTCCTTGGGTCCTCCTATAGCACAGTCATCCTATCCTTTTTGTCCAGAGATTATTACACTGAGTTATAATGAACTCCATAGAGTTGAGTTCAAGAGTTAACCCATACAATCTTGGATGGACTAAGTCTACTACTTTTTTTTTTTTCCAATCCTGGGCACAGACTACAGCACCTAGCGTTACAACAGATGTCTATTACGTTTGATGGATGATTGAACTGAGATTTGTTCAGGCAATTTAAAGATCCTAATCAAAGAAGGGGCGCTCCAGCTGCCTCGCATGCCTGGAATACGTCCAGCCACAGAGTCAGGCTACAATGATGGGAGTGCTTTAGGCATTTATTCAATTTATTTCATTAGCTCTAAAACTACAGTAAACATTCAGGTTGAGTGTTTGTGTGAAGCTCTGAAGCAGCATCTCTTAGGCCAGAGATTTTTAAACTGTGGGTGATTAAATTTTATGGATTACAACCAACTTTTTAAAAACTAATTTAGCCTTAAATATATCAAAACGCTGTTCACGTAGCAATGGTAAACACTGTTTTGTCAACTTTTTGTTTCAAATTTTTTATGTATGTTTTGGGTCCCGGTGTAAAACTGAGTGATGTTTACAAGCCACGGTTAATAACGTTTCCGAGCCACTGAGAACGGGGTACCGGGGGAGGGAGTCGAGCAAGGCAAAGCGCAGGAGCTCGGCCGAGCCCCACGCCCGGTCAGGAACGCGCGGGCGGCGCCCAAGTCGTTCAGGATGCGCACGCATGATTTAGAGAGCGGATTGGTCAAAACGCGAGGGTCCCGCCCACAGCGTCTCGCCCACCAATGGCTGTGCGGCTTGCGGGGCGGGGCGGGGCGAGCCTCGCGCGGGCCCCTTGAGCAGCGGGGCGTGGCCGCCGCGAAGGCTAGCCGTGCGACGGCGCGGGCGGGGGTGCAGGCGGCCGCGGCGACGTCTGACGCGCCGGACCTTCTTCGCCAAACCATGTCCCGGCAAGATGCGAGCGCCAACGCCTCCCCATGGGTCGTTGCTTCCCGGCGAACCTCGAGGCCGGCAGAGGAGCCAAGCGGCAGAGGTGGCGGCTGGAGGGAGACCCCCGGCCGCCGGCAGTCTGCGGCCGCCGGTCTCTGGGAACCGCCGCTCTGCTTTGGGCTGAAGAGCGACTGGGTCGGCGCGGTGATCGGTGAGAGCGACGGGGCGGGCGGGGGGCGGGCGGGGCCGCGGCGACCCCCGCAGAAGGGCGGCCCCGCCCCGCCCGCCTCTCCCGCAGGCAGCTGCCGCCTGAGGAGACTCAGGTCCCTCGACCTTTCTAGTGCCTTCTGGTGCTAGAATGATGTCTTTTAATGCACCTTTTGATATTTTAAAGCGACGATGTTTGAAGAGAGCAAACTTTTAGAAAACTTAAGAATTATTTGAGTTGAAAGATCAGGCCTTTGACAGCTTGCCCCAAAACGGACGACAAAGCGGTGCTGAAATCAGTCCGTTTGAGCACCATTAGAGCCCTTAACCGAAGATGAGAAGCTTAGGATGGTACGGTAGTGCTGCTCGGAGCAATAGCTGTGTCCTGCATGTAGTTTCTTTAATTTGATTATGAGTTATATGCTGAAAAACAGGATCTTTTTTCTGAGTATATCTTGAGTCTTGTAAATTTATCTTTGAAAAGCATTTAGAAATTATTGGAATTTAGATTTGCTCCGTTTCTTGCCGTTAAGTCTAAGGGGGAATTCCAACATTTTGCCCATTAGGTATGGGAGCTAATATTTTGCTTTACCTCTTTTTTAACCTGTTTTGAAGAAATGAACAGATTTTGTAGGCTTCTCTTAAATAGAGGGCTGTAAGACTGATTGCAGGCCAGCCAGAGATTCCTTGACCCTTCAGGGAGGCTCGGGCTCAAGGATCTAAAGAGTGACACTGCACAAACTAAAGGCGTCAGGTTTGCAATAAAAATCACCTAAGCTCTCAACACTTATTGAGCACTTGTGAAGTGCAAGCACCGTGCTAGGGAGCATCACTTGATGTTGGTTCTGGATCCAGTTTTTTAAAATTGTGGTACACGACATAAATTCAGACATAACAATTTTGTGTCCAGTACGGTATTGTTAACCATAAGAACAGTGTTGTGTAGTAGATCTCTAGAACATTGTCACCTTACATGACTGAACCCACCCATTGAACAGCTCCTCATTTCCCCCTGTCTCTGGCAACCACCGTTTCTATAAGTTCGATTATATTACATGCCTCGTAGAAGTAAAATCATGCACTTATTTTTGTAATGAGCTGATTTCACTTAGCATAATGTCCTCAAGGTTCATTGTCACAAATGGCAGAATTTCCTTTTTTAAGGCTGAAGACTTCCATTATATGTATATGCCACATTTTCATCATTCGGTCATCTGTTGACATTTAGATTTTTTTCGACCTCTTAGCTTGTGAATAATGCTGAAATGAACCTGAGGGGCAAATGTCATTTTAGATCCTGATTTAAATTCATTTGCATAAATGCTCACAAGTGGGATTGCTGAATCATATGGTATTTCTATTTTAAGTTTTTCGAGGAACCTCCATACTGTTTTCCATAGTAGCTGTATCAGTTTGCATCCCCATCCACAGTGCACAACGGTTCCCTTTTTTCCACATCCTCACCAACACTTAGGTCGTCTTTTTGATGATGGCTGTTGGAACAGGTGTGAGGTATCTCACTGTGGTTTTGATTTGCATTTCCCTGATGATTTCAGCATCTTTTCATATATACCTGTTGGATATTTGTATGTCTTCTTTGGAGAAATGTCTATTCAAGACCTTTAACCATTTTTTAATTGCAATTTTTTTTTGTTGAGTTGTAGTGTGCAAAGCCTCCAGTTTCTCCGCTATCTTGCCAACACTTTGCATCCAGATGGCTTTTGCTTGAGCTGATGATGAATCCTTAGTATCTGTCTCTGGGAAAGGAGCCTCCCACTACCCACCAAAATTTGGAATAGAGACCTCTTGCTTCCCTTTTTCCAAACCGAAAGTGATTACTGGACCCTAGGAGCCTTTGTTCGGATGATTTGGGGAAGAACTAGAGGAGTTTCTTAGAGGAAGATGTGTAAATCCCCTTTGTTAATTTAAATTTGCTTTTTTTAAAAAAAAAATTCTTTATTTTTAAAAACAGGTCATGGTGGATCAAAAATAAGAGACATCCAAAGTACAACAAACACCAAAATACAAGTAAGTGATCTGTGTTCCTAAATTCTTAAAGAGCAAAGTTCATTCCTAACTCTAGTTTTTGATGTACTGTGGTAACTTAGATAAGTAGCCCAAGCTCTTCATACTGCCATTCTTTCCAAGAACTCACCTGAGCTGTGCTCCATTCTAGTCTATGTTTTTTGACTCATGAAGGTAAAAATCTTTAGAGAGAATCTCCACTGAGGAATGAGATCTTGGGAATATTCGTCATGCCCTTCCTGACCTTTATCCCTCAAACCTTGAGCTGCTCCTGTGCTCCCAATCTCAGTAAACAGCAGCATCATTCCCCAGGTTCCTGAGCCAGAAATCTCAGGTTACCCACTCTTCTTATCCCACAACCAGTCCATCACAGAGTCCTTTCTATGTCCTGTATTTCTCTAAGGGAATCAGATCATTTGGGGCATTCTCCCCTAACTGATCATCCTCCTTCTAGGCTTATCCTCCTACAACCATTCTCCACTGTGGCCAGAGCATCTTTCCAAAACACAAATCCTGTGTTCATGACCTTTTCCTGCACAAAAGCCTTCCATAATAGATCCGACACTGATTGACAGCAATACCATATTTATCTTATGTTTTATACTACTTGAAGTTGAGTGACTGTTGGAGGGAGAAATGGTGAAGGGACTCCAGTCTCCTCTATTTTTCCCCTTGTATCTAGATAATAAAAGGGTATCCCGAAGCAGAAGTCAAAATTTTTGGCAGCAAGATGATGCAGACAAAAGCAAAAGCCGTGATAGATAATCTTGTTAAAAAACAAGAAAATTATAATTCAGAACCCAGAGTTGGTAAGTAATTTTTGCTCACTAAAGCCCTGTAAAATTTTTAAAATTTCATGCAGTGTTATAAGTCGTATTATAGCTGATGCTTTTTCTGATTACAAAGATTTAGATTGCCATCATTAGATCTAATCTAGAAGTTTTTTGCGATGGAATCCCAGAATACTTTTTTCCTTACACTACAACACTTAATCTCTGTGATTAGGCCTAGCAGTTTTACTTTTAGCCACAGGTGAGTGAAAAAAACAAAACAGCCTTTTAACACAGTTCACTGTTAATGATAGAGCAAGGATTAGTCCTGGCCTCCTGTCGCCATGGTCTCTTCCCTAAACACGACTTACTTTGAAAACTGCCTAATTATTTGGTATTTTAAAAATCTCAGATCTGCTTAGACTCGAGAAAAGCCATTATTGAACCATTTCCAGAAGCAACAAGCAAGTAAAAAGAAGGGTCTTGGCTTCAGAGGCAGCATTGCTTCTTACTGTTTCTTGGAAAGGAATCTCCAAGAAGCCTCTAAGACTGTTTCTTTATTTGTTAACCTGGGGTAATGTCTGCCTCACAGGAGTATTGTAAAGATTAAGTGATACATGTGATTTATTAGCAGACACTAGGCTCTCGTACTGTTTAACTTCTCTTTTCCAATAAATTAAATTTTTTTTCCAATTCGTAAATCTGAAGTAGATAACTGACAAAAGCATGACCAGAATTGTCATGGTACCATAGTACTAAAGCCCTAAATTTTATATTTAGCATTACTGTCTGGTTATTAAAACAAAATAGTAAAATGGTTCTGGGGATTTTGTACTGGTAGGATTTGTTTTGAAACTAATTTGGTGAGAATATTTTTAACAGATATCGTTGCACTCCACCCTTCTGCTGGAGGGGGTGTAAGGGCAAATATCAGTGTTGTCACGGAAGATCAGCCATTGATTGACTGGGATCAAATTCGAGAAGAAGGTTTGAAATGGGAAAAAAAAAAGTGGGCAGGTTAGTGCTGCATCCTAACATTTATACTTGGTCTTGGTGTTTCTCTTAAGGTTTTTATCCTCTATAAAGTGTGTTACTTTTTGTAATGAAATCTACATGAAAAATGATAGTAAAATTTGAAGTGCTGCGGTGAGCCCCTGGGGCATGATAGTTTCTGTGTTGTCTGCGTTGTGGTTTATGCTATAAATATTAAACTTGTCTGCACCTTGTCTTATTCGAGGTAACTCACTGCAAAAGTTTAATAAAATAAAAAGAAAATCAGTCCCAGGGGGAAATGAGAGGCATAAACAGGCCAACCCTCAGGTGTTAACATTGTTGCTGTGATTGAGCAGAACTTGGTCTTGGAGTGTCTTAGCTGACAAGGGCAAAGTAAGAGGGAAAACATTTAATGAGGGCATACGGTTCTTGAGAAGAGATGGGTTTTTGAAATTTAATTTTAGATGAAATTCTCACTTGGAATTATATATGGAGTGTAACGTTCCACATTATATTCACCAAATTTCAGAGTAAATTCAGGCACTAATTTTGGCTATCAGAATCAGGTAGTAATACAACATCATTTATTTAAAAATAAAAAGCTGTATTAACAATGATTAATTCCACTGTGGTGGTCAGCGCATCTGCATGTGAAGTTCCAGTTTCCAATTCATAAATCTGAAGTAGATGACTGACAAAAGCATGACCAGAATGGTCAACAATCTGTGTGTTGATATTTCGGATGGGAGGCCAGATAAAGGATTTAAGTTTGGAGGAGGTATGATAGGCATTTAAGAAAGAAAACAAAATAGCTTTAGGGGACAAAGTAAGGATAAATATTTTATTCCTAAAAAGCAATGGGATGGACCTTCAAAGAAAAGATAAAATCAATTTACTATGTTTGAGAGATTTATCAGCTGTGATGATTGTATGTCTTCTAAAGCTTGGCTTATTTTATTTTATACTTAATTATTAAAGATCTCTTTCTTGGGCGAAAAATGTAATTGAAAGACAAACCAGAAAGGGAAATTTCTTTTTTTTCTGCTTTATCTCCCCAACACCCCCCGTACACAGTTGTATATCTTAGTTGCAGGTCCTTCTAGTTGTGGGATGTGGGACGCCGCCTCAACGTGGCCTGACGAGCGGTGCCATGTCCGCGCCCAGGATCCAAACCCTGGGCCACTGCAGCAGAGCGCGCGAACTTAACCACTCGGCCACAGAGCTGGCCCCCAGAAAGGGAAATTTCTTAGACACTGGCATAAGCCTGGCTGGCAAAATGTAGAATGACTGTCTAAAGCTGTGTGTATGCAAAGTGAACTTAATACATATTTTAGTTTGATTTCTGTTACTTTGAATAAGTGTCAGTGAAATGTAAATTCTCATTTGTCAAAGTTTGAATTTTCGTCTTTGTCCCAGATTTGCCTCTAATTAAGAAAAACTTTTACATGGAGTCAGAAACAACAAGTTCAATGTCACAAATGCAAGTAGACAATTGGAGGTGGGTCATTTTATTACTTTAAGTATTTGTATAGTTAGGTTATTAGATTAACTCATTAGGCTAAAATTTGAAATGATTGCATTTGAAGACCATATTCAAATGAAAACTTGGTCACATCCTACATGATATATATTTTAGAGCATTGCCATCCAATAAAACTTTCTGCAGAGATGGAAAATGGGCCATATTTGTGTCTAATGGAATAGTCACAATAGTCAATAGCTATTGAACACTTAAAATGTGGCTAGTATAATTGAGAAACTGAATTTTTAACTTAAAATTTTAAATTTAAAAAGACACGTGGTTAGTGCCTCCTGTATTGGACAGTGGTTTTAGAGAATTATTTTTAAAACTTGAAAATCGTAAGAAATTGATCTGATATCTGAATGTTAGAATAATTTCTTACTCTTCAGTCTTTATCTGGCATGAAGGGTCCTAATGGCAGCGTTTTTTTCCGATGAAAGCCTGTTATAAAACTAAGGTAGTATAGTATAGCGGAAAGAACAGTTACTCTAGGGTTTCAGTGGGGCTCAGACTTTGGACAAGTAACTAATGATGATCACCTGTCAAATGAGAAGAATTCCCACTTCACAGGCTTGTTGAAGATAAATTGAGGAAATATATGTGGCACCTTGTAGGCCCTCCCTCAGGTGTTTGCCAGATCTGCTTTTTGAATAATGACGCGTATAATTTTCAGGCTTTGTTCTTAACCTTTCCATGAAACTTTCATTGACCCATTTCATACATACAGTGTGATTTTTTTTTTCCTTCTCTCTGCAACTATCTGAAAAGAAAAAGATAGGCTCACTTCTATTTCTTAGTTAGTACATTTTACTCTGTCTTTACTAACAGTCTTGTTTTAATCAGTTGCAGTTGAATTTGTAGGTATGACGTGAACTAATGCTGGAAAACGTTTCTTGCTTGGGGAGTATAGCAACGAAAGCCACTAATGCTTGTTCCATTTTTCCTTAAAGGAAGGAAAATTATAATATAATGTGTGATGACCTGAAAGGTGGTGAGAAACGTCCTATCCCCAATCCCACATGTAAATTTGAGGATGCCTTTCAGTGTTATCCTGAAGTTATGGAAAACATTCAAAAGGCAGGTTTTCAAAAGCCAACACCAATTCAGGTATGCTTTCTTTAATTCTCATATTTCACTGGTTTTCCCCCCCAAACAGTATCAGATTGTTAGAAGTTAAATCACCAGGAAGCAACTGGCTCCCGTGAGCATGCCCCGCAGCTCCTTCCCACCAGTGTCCAGCACTCAAGACATGTTCGCTGAAAGACATTTCAGACTAGGAGAGGAGGGACACTTGGCAAAAGGAAATGTAGTAATTATTTTAACGTTTATTGTTCTGTTTCAGTCACAGGCGTGGCCAATAGTTCTACAAGGAATAGATCTTATCGGAGTAGCCCAAACTGGAACAGGGAAGACACTGTCCTACTTAATGCCTGGGTTTATCCATCTGGACTCTCAACCAATGTAAGAATTTCTACAGCTGGATTCTCTTCATAGAAGTTTAATAGATATAGATACCAAGAATACAGTTAAAGTTTCTTTTATCTATTGCATTGGTCAAAAGGTAACGCCTCATCTCAGGGAAATACGCTTGTACTGGGCTGCTGAAAGTAGAAATTGACGAAACATTTTTAGGAAGCAGTAGGTAGTATCTACCGAAAGTCTTAATAGTGAAACATTGGAAACAAATTGTTTGAATTATCATGTCCAGTACAAAATGCTATTCTCTGAGAGAATGTTTGACACAGGAAAGCATTGGCCGTGTTAAATGAAAAGGCTGGTAGGTAGGCCCTTGGATTTTTTTTGTTTGGCTGTTTTTCTCTATTTCTCCACTCTTTATGGTGGATGTATGTGATTTGACAGTCATTACTAAATATCTTGAAAGCACTGAATCAATGTCCCTTTTTATCTGAGACAGATGCTTTAATGTTAATCTGTTTTCTCTCTAAAGAGCTAGAGAAAAAAGGAATGGACCTGGCATGTTAGTCCTCACACCCACTCGAGAATTAGCTCTTCAAGTGGAAGCTGAATGTTCTAAGTATTCTTATAAAGGTCTTAAAAGGTCAGTCATTTCTTTGGCTGTTCTTGCATCAGTATTTTAAACATTTGTAGCTTTAAACATTCTCCCCATTATTTTTCACACATTTTGAGAATCTGAAACGGCTCAGCATTGGTCAGCTATTACTCCTGATCCGAATCAGTGGTAGCCAGGGTGCTGGGGTCAAGTAATGATGATAGAAACATGGCTCTCTGGGACACACTGCTGTCACTGGATGGGTGTAGGTAGTTCTCAGAAAGGGACAAATCACTATCAAAGGGATCTGCTACTCTTTTTGATTTATATACCTTTTATTTTGTTATTTTATATCCAATATGCTTAGGTTGGTTGGGATTTTGAGTTGTGATGGGGTATTCCTTGCCTGAACATGAACTTCTGTCTTTTCTTTTTAAGTGTTTGTATATATGGTGGTGGAGATAGAAATGGACAAATACAAGACCTGACAAAAGGTGTAGATATCATTATTGCAACTCCAGGAAGATTGAACGATCTGCAAATGAATAACTTTGTGAACCTGAAAAGTGTAACCTACTTGGTAATCACAGAGCTGGGGTGTGGGATACCAGCAGAAAGAGCTGAACTTGAAAAAGCTGTCTTAGATGGATGTCCATTTTATAATGGTTTTAAATCCTAGGAACATTTCCCAGTCCCTCTAGTATGTTAAAATAAGGATTTTTAGGATAATTCTAAATGTTTTTTTATACTTTTTGGAAAATTTAGATAATTACAAAAAAAAATAGAAAGTCCACATGGATGTTTTAGACATTTAAATTTTTTTCATTAAATAGATTTAGAGGGGCAGGCCCTGTGGCCAAGTGGTTAAGTTCGCATGCTCCACTGCAGGCGGCCCAGTGTTTCAGGTTCGAATCCTGGGCGCGGACATGGCACCACTCATCGAGCCACGCTGAGGTGGCATCCCACATGCCACAACTGGAGGGACCCACAACTAAGAATATACAACTATGTACTGGGGGGCTTTGGGGAGAAAAAGGAAAAAAAATCTTTAAATAGATTTAGAAACTATTAGTTAGCCAACTTAAAAAGATCAAGTCAATCTGTGTTACAACTACAGATAGCTTATTTTCTCTTAGATAAATTAATTGCTTACATAAAAGGGAAAATGAGAAAAAATTACCTTTTTGGTATTCATAAAAGAGAGTATACATATTAGCTGCCTTCCATATCTAATCCAGCCACAACCATTTTTTTTTCTGTTTTATTTTTTATTGAGGTTATGATGGTTTACAACCTTGTGAAATTTCACTTGTACATTATTTGTCAATCATGTTATAGGTGCACCACTTCACCCTTTGTGCCCACCCCCACTCCCCATTTCTCCTGGTAGCCACCAATCTGTTCTTTTTTTGCCGTGTGTTTGTTTATCTTCCACATATGCGTCGAGTCACAGAAAGATTGTCTTTCTCTATCTGGCTCACCTTGCTGAACATAATACCCTCAAGGTCCATTCATGTTGTTGTGAATGGGACGATTTTATCCTGTTTTATGGCTGAGTAGTATTCCATTGTGTGTATATATATATATCACATCTTCTTTATCCAATCATCAGTCGATGGGCATCTAGGTTGCCTCCACATCTTGGCTACTGTGAATAATGCTGCAATGAACATAGGGGTGCATGAGTCTCTTTGAATTGCTGATTTCAAGTTCTTTGGATAGATCCCCAATAGTGGGATGACTGGATCATATGGTATTTCTATTTTTTATTTTTTTTTATTGAGTTCATAATAGTTTACATCTATGTGAGTTTTAGTTGTACGTTATTTCTTATCTGTCACCGCATAAGTGCTCCCCTTCACCCCCAGTACCCACCCCTCAACCCCCTTCCTCTGGTAACCACTGAACTGTTTTCTTTGTCCGTATGTTTGTTTATATTCCACATATGAGTGTAATCATCTGGTGTTTGTCTTTCTCAGTCTGGCTTATTTGGCTTAGCATAATTCCCTCCAGGTCCTTCCATGTTATTGCAAATGGGATGAACTTGTCTTTTTTTTATGGCTGAGTAGTATTCCATTATATATATACCACATCTTCGATTGATGGGCACTTGGGTTGCTTCCATGTCTTGGCTATTGTGAATAGTGGTGCAAGGAACATCAGGGTGGGTATGTTACTTTGACTTACTGATTTCAAGTTGTTTGGGTAGCTACCCAGTAGTGGGATAGCTGGGTCGTATGGTAGTTTTATTTTTAGTTTTTTGAGGAATCTCTGTACTGTTTTCCATAGTCAGCCACAACCATTTTTAACGCAGGTATTAGATGAAGCCGACAAGATGCTGGACATGGGATTTGAACCCCAGATAATGAAGATTTTGTTGGATGTGCGCCCAGACAGGCAGACTGTTATGACAAGGTAAGTAGATGCATGACTGCTCATCTGCAAAACCATTGGACTGGAATCCATTCTTTTTGGTTGATTTCCCCACAGGATTTTAGAGCTTTACTTGAGAACATTTTGAGATCCTTAGGTGAAAGATCATGTCATCACTTAGCTCAGCAACTCAGTGTAACAGTGTCACGTGGCTGTTGGGTTACCTAGGTTACAGTAGAGATTTCTATCAAACATGCACAGGGGATTCCTGCTGCATAGTAGGGTCCTAAGTGATCACCTGGCCTTAGAGGTAAACATTTGGTTACTGAAGACTTTTTTGCCCAAGATAAAAGTGAGGAAACAGTGACTGTTGTTTAAAGGCAGAGTGACCTATAGACCTGGGCTTGTATCTTCTGTGTCATAAGCATTAAAAAGAGTAGTGTATAACTGAGGAAATATACTAAATTTCCTCACTTCATTTTCCTACTACTTTTCCCATCATTGTATAATTACTGTGAAAGTACAAAAGGCGGTTATTTTCATAATACATATGGTTGAAGAAACATTTCACTTTACAGAGCCTTTCATCAGTACACTTAAAATGTTTTTATTTGACATAAGCACTTGGTTTTGCCTGCTCATAATGTATGAAAAATTCTAGAGTTTTTTTGTCTTTTATAAAGGCCAAGAGAAAACTAGTCTAACACTTAAATTCATTTTACCTTTCCATAGATTAGAATTTAAAATATAGGTCTCTCTCACCTTTGATTTAGAAACCTATTTATTAAACTTATTTAAAGGTTTCATCTAGTAGCTTCACTATAGTTGAACAATTCTTTGTGAAACATTAGTTTTCTGTAAAATCTGCCGTATTGAAAAATACTAAATTTGTCTTTCATAGGTAATTTGGTTCATAGCATTCTTTTTTTTAAAGATTTTATTTTTTTCCTTTTTCTCCCCAAAGCCCCCCAGTACATAGTTGTATATTCTTGGTTGTGGGTCCTTCTAGTTGTGGCATGTGGGACGCTGCCTCAGCGTGGTTTGATGAGCAGTGCCATGTCCGCGCCCAGGATTCGAACCAACGAAACACTGGGCTGCCTGCAGCAGAGCGCACGAACTTAACCGCTCGGCCACGGGGCCAGCCCCTGGTTCATAGCATTCTTAAGGAAACTTAGTAATATTTGATTTATAATAAATCTTATTGTATTGTATTTTATTTGGTGAGGAAGATTGGCCCTGTAACATCTGTTGCCAGTCTTGCTGTTTTTGCTGAGGAAGATTGTTCCTGAGCTAACATCTGTGGCAGTCTTCCTCTATTTTGCATATCGGACACCACCACAGCATGGCTTGATGAGCGGTGTGTAGGTCTGTGACCAGGATCTGAACCTGCGAAACCCCAGGCCACCAAAGTGGAGTATGCAAACTGAACTATCACGCCACCAGGCTGGCCCCTGATTTATAATTTTAATATTTGTGTATCATGTTTTATTTCCAGTGCAACGTGGCCATATTCTGTCCGTCGACTCGCACAATCTTATTTGAAAGAGCCAATGATTGTATATGTTGGTACTCTGGACCTAGTTGTAAGCTTGTTTTTTATTACTATTGTTAAAAATATTTCTTATTATGGAAGTTTTAATTACTTTGTGTTTTGGCATGTCTACTCTGTCTGCTCCCTAATTTTAGAGCAAATCCTAGATGGCTATGATTTTATCCATAAATTCTTTATGTCTAAAACACTAATCTTTAACTACGGTACTATTATCACTCATCTAAAATTTTAATAATCTGTTAATACCATCAAATATCCAGTCAGTGTTCCTAATTTCCTGACATCCCATTTTTATTAACTCTGTTAGAATCAGGTTCTAAACAAGGTCTACAGATGTGCATAGATGTAAGTCTGATGTGCTCTTTTTGTGAAGGTAAGACTGATCGATGGGTTCAGATGTTGTTAGTAATGAAACAATTCATAATCAAAGATCTGCATTCTATCTCTCCTCCATTATAAAGTTCTCTGGCTTTTCACTTAGTAATTGAAATTGGCCTTTCAAATTAATCATCAATGAAAATTGACTTTTTACTTAATCACTAGCAATTAATAATAGTGGGTGATTGCCTAGGCTCATTTCATTAAATTTCACAAAAGGCAGGATAAATGCTTGATTCTTTCCTTTCATTAAATGCTATTAAAGCCTGTTTTATCTCTGGGTCAAAAAATGGTAACAATGTTACCTTTTATTTTGCATTAAATTGTCAAAATACTCGTTGAATGCAAACTCCTGTGTCCTAAGCTGATCATTTTCCTTCATTGGAAGGGCTATACCCAAACTTCATGATGATAGTTTTTGTAAGCTTGGCCTCACCCCATGTGTGTTTCTCTTCCTCCAATGGGTAACCACTTGCTTTCAGCACACTCCCAAGCATGCAGGGGTTCCCAACTTAGCTTGGGTGAGTAAGTGATAGAAAAGTGAAAGGCTGAGCTACTGATCTTTAAGTAGAAACAGGTAATTTTGCAAGGACTTGCCTTCTTTCCTGTGAGTAGTTTATTAAAACAGTAACCAGTGATAGAAATAGATATATTTCGAGCCAGTGTGTGAGGTTTGCCCATCGATGCTGATGTACTGTGGTCTCTGAACCCTTCAGGCTGTGAGTACCGTGAAGCAGAATATAATTGTCACCACAGAAGAAGAGAAACGATCTCACATCCAGACTTTCCTAGAGAGCATGTCTCCCAAAGACAAAGTCATAGTGTTTGTCAGCAGAAAAGCTGTGTAAGTATTTTTCTCTTTTACATTTTTAAGCATCAGTCAAACTGGTTTGTTTAGCATTATTTCTGTTTGTATACTAATTTCAAATGGGGGTGTGTATGTCTTACAGTACCTTATTTCGGAGTTTCGCTAATAGAGGTAAAACTAGTGAACTAATGGTGTGTTAGAATAAGCACTTAAGATTACTGACTTTATCTTTTGCCTAAGTGCTGATCACTTATCAAGTGACCTCATTCTCCAACATATATCAGTGGAGTCTCTGCACGGCAACAGAGAGCAGAGCGATCGAGAGAGAGCATTAGAAAACTTTAAAACAGGTACTTTTATGCAATTAGTATTTGTTGTTGTTTAAAAGCATACAATGCCTGGGCTTGGCTGAGTGACAGCACCTTTTCAGGGAACCCATTTCTAAGATCTGTCCTCCACTTGCAGATTCCAAAACTATACCTGTTAGAGCTCTAAATATTATTAATCAGACTCTCAGAACTATCCAAACTCAAAAAGCTAATTTTTAAACCTGGATATCAAGGTAATTTGCAGTGGGGGAGATTTCTATTAAGTGACCTGAAAGGCATACATCTTTGTGACATGGTTCAGATGATTCAGGGGCCATTTGCTGAACCATGGTTTCTATTGTGTTGTAACTTGCCAGCAGTTAAAAAGAAAGACTAGGGGCCGGGCCGTGGCCGAGTGGTTAAGTTCGCGGGATCCGCTTCGGGGGCCCAGGGTTTCACCGGTTCGGATCCTGGGCACAGATGTGGCACTGCTCATCAGGCCATGTTGAGGTGGCATCCCACGTGACACAACTAGAAGGACCCACAATTCGAATATACAACTATGTACTGGGGGGCTTTGGGGAGAATAATTAAAAAAACAACTTGGGAACAGATGTTAGCTCAGGTGCCAATCTTTAAAAAAAGTAAAAAAGAAAGATTATAACTATCCCTTTCCCATTTTCATTATAGTTTGTGTGTTTTGTTTGTTTTCCTTCTTCTCCCCAAAGCCCCCCACTACATAGTTGTATATCTTAGTTGTAGGTCCTTCTGGTTGTGGCATGTGGGATGCCACCTCAGCATGGCCTGATGAGCGGTGCTAGGTCCATACCCAAGATCCAAACCGGCGAAACCCTGGGCCGCTGCAGCAGAGCATGTGAACCCAACCACTCAGCCACAGGGCCGGCCCCATCATAAGTGTTTTAATATTAGAAGCAGTAATAGTTCACCTGATTAGATATTAGGGGAAAATATACTTTTCAGATATGCCTTGGGTTGGTTTATGCCAGTGTGTGTCTATATTCTTTTTGGCTTTACTCTTTAGGTAAAGTGAGAATACTGATTGCTACTGACTTAGCATCTCGAGGGCTCGACGTGCATGATGTCACACATGTCTATAATTATGATTTTCCCCGGAACATTGAAGAATATGTGCACAGGGTAGGGCGCACTGGAAGGGCAGGGTAAGTCTGCATAGTCCACTCATGGAAGAAGTCAACCCTGGCTCCTCATTATTCCCCTCAGAGACTGCTCTCACTTAGAAAACTGTTTTGTTCTCTTGCCTGTCAATTGCTCTGCCCCAGAATCTACTTTGCTTTTACTTTATCCCTGTCCAATTGATCTGTTCTAGGGTCAAGCAGACCCCTCTATGATTAGCTGCATGTAACTGGTTCCGATTTCACTCTTCGCTTTATATCTCTAGTGTTACAACAGTGAGCTAAACCCTATGGTAATCTTGTCCAACCGGGCATCTGTAAGAGGACCTCTTTTCCCGCGGAGAGTACTACCATCATAAGCCCCCTGTGACAACCACCGCTGATTATTTAGATTGCAAATGGCTGTTTCAATGATGCTAAACTGTAACATATAACATATATTAGGGCTTGTGAAAGAGTTGAGGGTTTGCTACTGCTGTTTTTATTTTGTTTTGCTAACTGAAGCATGAATATAAATTATAACTCAAATTACATGAGTTTTTCTCCCCCTTAAAGGAGAACTGGAGTGTCAATTACCCTTCTCACTAGAAATGATTGGAGAGTTGCCAATGAATTAATTAATATTCTGGAAAGAGCAAATCAGGTGAGAATATACAACTTATTAGAACTCTACCTCATATCACTTTTCTAATTTTAAAATAATTTCATTTATTCCAAGTACTGGGGCTTACTGTTTATCAAGAAAGACAGATAAAATAAGTAATTAAACATGTGAGGGCCGTAGCATGGCACGGTAAGGAGCTACCATATCGTATAATTAGGTAACCTAATCTAATAGGGATGAGCATCAGTGAAAACCTTGCTCAGGAAGAAGCCAGTGGGTTTGGAGGTTGGGAGAGATGTAGAATGGGCAAAGTGTTCCAGCAAGAGAAGATACGCAGACCTGGAGGTGACAAAGAACGTGCAGTACGTGGCACCAGATAAGGCATGTTAAGGTCACTGGGAAGCAACTGAAGGGGCTATGCAAGGAGGGGAGTAGCATAATGATGGGGGTTTTTAAGATCAGTCTGGTTTTATAGCTTGAAGATAGCCTCAGAGTTTAATGTGCAGGAAGACACATTTCATTCTGCTTGAAAGATGTCATGTAATCAATTGTGGAGATTCTCTGACTGAAATGATTCAGAGGCATTTTTAGCATACTGTAGAAAAACTGTTACACTAAAAGAAAAATCTCATTCCTAATAATACATTTAACGGTTTTAGAGTATCCCAGAGGACCTTGTGTCAATGGCTGAAAGATACAAAGCAAATAAACTGAAAAAAGAAATGGAAAAAAAGTTGGGAAGACCCCAAGGAAAACCCAAGAAGTTTTATTAATGTCTGTGTTGAAGTGGTGCAAGCCGACTTACAGAAGGTAAAACTTGAATAGCACCTGGACTTTCAAATGCCTCTTTCCCTTAATGAGGTTTTGTTAGTGTGTTGCAATCAGCATTCTCTCTAAGTCATTGACATAGGAAATTATTAGGTATTAGTCTTGATCTGTTGCCTAAATTTCCAGTTAATGTATCTTATTTAGAGTTAAAAGTATTAATTCAGAGTTGCGAAAATAAACTTGAAGTTGTACAGAAGGATCATGAAGAGGGAAATAGAGTTGGTGGAGGTATAAAGTGGTATAACCTCTTCTGAGCAATTTGGTAATGTGTCAGTTATAAATACATATACCTTCTGATCCAGCAGTTCCTCTTCTAGGAATATCTATAAGTGTCTGCATATACAAGTAAAGATTTATTTATTAGAGCAGTATTTGTAGTAGAAAAGACAAAACTAAGTTCAGTAGGGGACCATGTGGATAAACTATGGAGAAAATATTTTTGCAAATCATATATCTGATAAGGGATTAATACCTACAATATAGAGAACTCCTAAAACCAAACAGAAACAACCAACCAGATTAAAAAATGGGCCAAGGACTTGAATAGACATTTCTCCAAGTGGCCTATGAACCTATGAATACAAATAGATATGAAAAGATGCTCAACCTCACTAATCACTAGGGAAATGCAAATCAAAACCACAGTGAGATTACCTCACACTCATTGGGATGGCTACTATAGAATGGCTATTATCAAATAAACAGAAAATAAATGTTGGCAAGGATGTGGACAAATTGGAACCCTTGTACACGGTTGGTAGGAATGTAAAATGGTGGGTCCAGTATGCAAAATATGGCAGTTCCTCCAAAAATTAAAACTATCATCCAGCAATTCCACTTCTGGGCATATATCCAAAAGAATTGAAGCAGGGTCCCTAACAGAGATTGGTACACTCATGTTCATAGCAGCTTTATTCATAATAGCCAAAAGGTGTTGCATGGTGAGTGGATACGCAAAGCAGTATGTAAAAGGAAGTTCTAACACGTGCTACATGGATGAACCTTGAGGACATGATGCTCAGTGAAATAAGCCAGTCACAAAAGGACATATTGTATGATTCCACTTACATGAGGAACTTAGAGTAGTCAATTCATAGAGACAAAGTAGAATGGTGGTTGCCAGGAGCTGGTGGGAGGGGGAAATGAGATATTTAATGGGCATGGAGTTTCAGTTTTGCACAATGAAACAGTTCTGGAGATTGGTTGTAGAATAATGAATATACTTAATACTACTGAATTTACTTAATACTACTTAAAAATGGTTAGGATGGTAAATTTTGTTATGTGTAGTTTATCACAATTAAAAATTTTTTAAAAGGCTTGGGAACAGCAGGGGCTGGCATGGTGGCGTGTGGTTAGGTTCGCGCACTCTGCTTCGGTGTTCTGGGGTTTGCAGGTTCAGATCCGAGGCACAGACCTATGCACCTCTCATCAAGCCATGCTGTGGCAGAGTCCCACATATAAAATAGAGGAAGATTGGCACAGATATTAGATCAGGGACAATCTTCCTCACCAAAAAGAAAAAAAAAGATTTGAGAACAGCAACTTACATTTTTTTCTACTTATTTTTCAGAATTCAAGATTTTTTAGAGATGTACTATTTAAGATATATGGAAGTATTGGAAACAAGCTGTCAGTATGAAGAAACTTGACTAATTCTTAAAATAATAGTGTTTAAAAATGTAGAATTCAGTATTTTATACTTTCTTTAATACAGTCAAGAGTATTTAAACTTGAATTTTTTTCCATGGATATTAAGAAGTGTAGCATTAAAATTTTTTGACTTTTCATTATCTTTTTATTTAAAAAACATATTTTGTCTCCTGTAATTTTTCTGTATTGAGGTCTCTAAAGGGTTTAAAGTTTGTTCAGATGTTGTCATGGCAGTGAAAAAGACACTGTTAACAAAATAAAATTTTTTCTATGATAAACAGACAAGCTGATCTCTGTCTTTCTGAATAGCCCTTTAATTTTGTGTTTGTTAAACAGTATTTTATTTGGGGGTATTTTTCTTCAGTGATTAAACTTTACCTACTTTGAAATGAAACAGTAAAAGGATTTCGTGGGACCAAAATATGCAATAGCTGTTTCTTACATTCTAGCCTATAGTTGCATGCTAAAATAAATCATAGGAAAATAATTTCACTTCCATGAAAGGTTTTTTGATTAGTCACATTCCCTAACTTCGCTTTACAGTTTTGTGTAGTTTTTTGCTCCATACATGATAGTTACTTGTATGTATTACCATTTAGTATTTACAGAAGTATTCATATTTGTATAGTCAGGCCATAATCATCTCATCTTACATTATTCATTCATGCAATAATAGTTTCCTGGTATTAGTGATAAGATTGGTAAGATAACAGAAAAGAAATAAAGGTAAAAGCAGAAATTAATGAATAAGAAAATAAAATAAATCCTGCTACAAAACATTAAACAAGCTGAGTTCTTCAACTCATTCTATGAAACTAGCATAACATATCAAAACTGAAAATAGCATTAAATTAAGCCATTCTCACTTCTGTACATAAGTAAACTCTCTAGAAAGTAACAGCAGTCTGAGCACTGCAGTGGAATAAAATGCAAACCCTAGAAAAGACCAGGCAGCTCTATCCACACAGATGCAGTGCTTTCAAGATCAAGTGAAAAACGTTTTATCAGACTGTGTACACAGAGAAGCATATTCTTAGGGTATATAAGAGGTATAAGTGATGGTCTTTGGGGAGGTAAATGATACTTTACTTTCACTGCCCTTAGGTACTTTTTGAGTTTTTTTGGTATTTGCATATATCACTTGTCAGAAAAAAATCTAGTAACAAGGAAATGCATCACAAACACTTACCAAAAAGTGTATACAGTAAGGGGCCGGCCTGGTGGTGCAGTGGTTAAGTTCACACCATTTCGCTTCGGCGACCCAGGGTTCGCCGGGTACAGACCTAGCACCGCTCGTCAAGCCATGCTGAGGCGACCTCCCACATATAAAGTACAGGAAGATGGGCACGGATGTTAGCTCAGGGCCAGTCTTCCTCAGCAAAAAGAGGATGATTGGTGGTAGATGTTAACTCAGGGCTAATCTTCAAAAAGAAAAAATTGTATACAATAAGAATAAATTTTTGTAATAAAAGTTATATGAACGTATGCATTAAAATAGGTGAAAAAATACATTAATATGGGTTATAAACATTTTCAGTGGAGGTGGGCTAGATTAACAGCTAGGAGACATTCTTCCTTCTTAAAATGCAGAATTAAATATAAGAAGTGTTAAGTACAGGGTCTCTTTGAGCTGATAAAAATGTTCTGGAATACAAAGTGGTGGTGATTACACCACTTTTTGAATATACCAAAAACCACTGAATTGTACACTTTAAATGGATGAATTGTACGTGATTACATCTCAATAGAGCTGTTAATTTAAGTCTCCTTAAAAGCAGAAGAGTTGGCAGGACAGTAAGGAACCAGTAGTCCCAAGTCCAAGAGAGTGAAGCAGAGCACAGGCAACTCCAAACCCCTTTGGGACGTGAGGACATTCATTCAATGACCCTATTCTGCTAGGCCAGTGGGGATGGGGGTGCAGGCCAGTGGGGCACAGGGCATCTTCCCAGGCTAAACTAAATATTCAGACTGACAATGCCACCAACCGCCATGTTTCAGCATCAGATTCACTCGAGAGTATGAGACAGGAAACTCAGCTTGCCAGCAAGGCACTGTCTGGTGTTCATGGGAGTAGCCCTCGCAGAAGTCCATATATTGGACCTAGTCTCATTGGCGCTCCCACGTGACAGTTCAGTAGCAAAAGGATATAGTCATCCCTCGCTATCCGCCAGGTATTGGTTCCCAGGACTGCCACAAATACCAAAATCCACAGTGCTCAAGTCCCTTAGTTGGCCCTCCCTATCCATGGGTTCCACATGGGCGGATTCAACCAACGGTCAGATCATAAACACCATACAGAGGGCCAACTGTGGGCCCATCTTGGTGGATATGAGGTCCACCCTGGCTTGGAAGCTCCATGGCCCACGGGAGCCTGTATCTCTTATAATAACTTCATAGGCATAGATTCCCATATCAAAAAACTGGATTTTGACTTTGGTGACAAAACATCAAGGAGCAAAGTCCACTCCAGGTAAAGAATTTAAATAAGACCCTCCTCACATTAAATTAAGACCCCAAAGGGCTAACACCTTAAGGTGAGGTAAACCAAAAGTAAACTCACTTCCAGCTTTCTGCAAGCAAAGTGGCCCTGGCAATTTGAAGATTAGGAGTCAAACTGAAAAGTGACAAGTAACATTGAGAATTGCAGCCCCAGGTTATGCAGATGTGAAGCCCAGGTTCACATTGCCTAGGTGGTCCAAGAGGCCTCCAGAAATAATCTTGATGTGAGGGTTCACTAACTGCTGAGCTCCCCCAGAAGCCTGGTAAATGCAAACATCATCTCTGGAGTAAGCACCTTCACTCGGCAAATAAGACTCTCCACAAATAGTCCTTCAAGAACAAAGAACGGTATCAATAAAAAGAATACATACATACCTATGCACCACAGATGAGAACCAGAAGAAACGACAGAGCAGCAGAAGTAAACGAGAAATACTGAAATTATCAAATGATAAAATAACTATGCTTACTACAATTGAATAGACAAAGCGCAAGCTTCAAAATACCTACCAGGAACAGGGAACTATAAAAAATAACACAGCAGATGAGACTAAGAGCCAAAGAAAGCTTCTGGAAAATAAATATATACGATAATAAAAAATTTCCAACTCAATGACCACATATGAAACCACAAAAGTGGAATGATGATAATGTTGAAGCCAGGTGATAAATACATGAGAATATAATATTGTCCTCTCTACTTCTGTGTATATTTGAATATTTTCATAATAAAAATAATTTTAAGCACAAGTTTACCAAAAGATTAGACATAACTGAACACTGAATAAGTGAACTAAAAGATAAGTCAGAATCTAGATTGCAGCACAGGAAGACAAAAAAGACATAAAATACAAGAGATAATAGAAAATTCAGTTGGAAGTTTTAATACACATTTAACTGGAGTCCCAGAGATGAGAAAGAAATCAGGGCCAGGACAATATTTAAAGAGATCATGGCTGAGAATTTTCCAGAACTGATGAAAAACATCCACAGAATCAAGCTGAATGAATCTCATGCAGGATACATATACACACATCACAATGAAATTCCAGAATACCAAAGACAAAAATCTTAAAGTCAACCAGAAAAAAAATTAGGCTAACAATGCTATCTCCCTAATGACATTTTTCATGAAAATAGAAGAATTCTAAAATTTATATGGAACAACAAAAGACCCTGAATAGCCAAAACAATCCTGAGAAAAAAGAACAAAGCTGGAGGCATCACAATCCCTAACTTCAAAATATACTACAAAGCTATAGTAATCAAAACAGCATGGTACTGGTACAAAAACAAACACACAGATCAATGGAACAGAATTGAGAGCCAAGAAATAAATCCACACATCTATGGGCGGCTGATCTTCAACAAAGGAGCTGAGAACATACAGTGGAGAAAGAAACGTCTCTTCAGTAAATGGTGTTGGGAAAACTGGAGAGCCACATGCAAAAGTATAAAAGTAGACTATTATCTTACACCATGCACAAAAATTAACCAAAATGGATTCAAGACATGAATGTAAGACCTGAAAACATAAAACTCCTAGAAGAAAACTGAGGCAGTATGCTCTTCGACATTGGTCTTAGCAGCATCTTTTTGAATATCATATCTACTTGCCAAGGGAAATAAAAGAAAAGTAAACAAATGGAACTACATCCAACCAAAAATCTGCACAACAAAGGAAACCAGCAACAAAATGAAAAGACAACCTACCAACCAGGAGAAGATATTTGCAAATCATATACCTGACAAGAGGTTAATTTCCAAAATATATAAAGAACTTGTACAATTTAACAACAAAAAAAACAAACAACCTGATCAAAAAATGGGCAAAGGATCTGAACAAACAGTTTTCCAAAGAAGATACACAGATGGCCAACAGGCACATGAAAATATGTTCAACATCCACCAATTATTAGGGAAATGCAAACCAAAACCACAATGAGATATCACCTAATGCTCATTAGAATGGCTATTATTAAAAAGACAAGAAATAACAAGTGTTGGAGAGGATGTAGAGAAAAAGGAACTCTCATACACTGCTAGTTTGAATGTAAATTGGTGCATCTGCTATGGAAAACAGAATGGAGATTCCTCAAAAAATTAAAAATACAAACACCATATCATCCAGCTATTCTACTTATGGATATTTATACAAAGAACAGGAAAATGCTAATTCAAAAAGATATACGCCCACCCCCCCCCCCAGTGTTCACTGCAACATTATCAATAGTCATTAATGAACATTAATGTCAATGTCAATCAACATTAACAATAGTCAAGACTTAGAAGCAACCTAAGTGCCCATCAACAGATGAATGGATAAAGATTTGGAATGGGTGTATGTATGTACGTACACACACACACACACACACCTGGAACACTACTCAGCCATAAAAAAAGACAAAATCTTGCCATTTGTGACAACATGGATGGACCTTGAGGGTATTAGGCTAAGCAAAGTAAGTCAGATAGAGAAAGACAATTACCATATGACTTCACTCATATGTGGAATATAAAAAACAAACAGATACAGAGAACAGGTTAGTGGTTTCCAGAGGGGAAAGGGGTAGGGGAAAGGCAAAATAGGTAAAGGGGCACATGTGTACAGTGACGGATGGCAACTAGACTTTTGGTGGTGAACATGATGCTGTCTATACAGAAGTGCAAATATAATGATGTACTCCTGAAATTTATATAATGTTATAAACCAATGTGACCTCAATAAAAAGATAGTAATAATAATGCTATCTTTCTGGGTAGTGGAATCATAAGCAATTTTCACTTTCTTCTTTACACTTAAATGTGAGCATCTCATTTTGTTACAGTGAACACATATTACTTTTAAATTCTTTCATTTTTATCAAAGTCATATATGCATGTAGCATACAGAGGCAAATGGTTCTACAAGGCCTTCTTTTAAAGAGTAATCCCCAACCCTTCTACCCTTCATTTTCCATCACTAAGATACAACCATTTCATCTTCCAGCCATTTCTAAATTACATGCTTATATTGCATTTTCTTGGTTTTTCCAATTTGATATTATCTACTGACTTTCCACTGTAAGACAAATCAGCTCTTTCACACCTGTGATGGTCAGACTGTCAGACTTTTGGGGTGGTCCCATGATCCTTCCTGGGGTTCATAACTAGGTAGTAGAGAATTTAACCTAACTCAAAGAGAGGTCTTACCTTCTTTGCCCATTGGCCTTTGGGAGGTAATCACTAAGCCTTTGGAACATGCCAGGAAGTCTAACAGTGTGATTTGTGGTGGGGCTTTCAGTGATACCACATGACCTCGAGGAGGGTTGGACACAGGTCAGACATGTGAGCAGCAAACCACTGAGCGCCAATAAAAACTCTGGACACTGATGCTCAAGTGAGCTTCCCTCGTTGGCAATATTCCATGTGTACTGTTAGACATCTATGAATGCACAGGGAAAGGAGAATAGAAGTTCTGTGTTTGGTACCCTCCTGGACTCTATAATAAACTGTAACCATGTGTGTAACAGTTTCAGCGAGTTCTGTGAGTCTTTCCAGTGAATTATCAAACCTGAGAGTGATTTCAGGAATCTCCTGAAATTGCAATTGGTGTCAGAAATGAGGGTGATCTTATGGGAACTGTTTTCCCCCTAACTGCAGTTGGCTAAACTGACACAACACCCTTGAATGATCTCCCCTCTCCTGAGTATGGATGTGACCTGTGACTTACTTCCCACCAATTAAATATGGTAAAACTGATGGCATATACAGGATTATGTGTATGTAGCTATGTTAAATAAGACTGTAGCACCCCTCCTGCTGCAGTCTCTCTTTCCCTTGCTGGCTTTGAAGTGAGCTGCCATGTTATGGCATGCCAGTGTTGGGAGATTCACATGGCAAAAAACCAAAGGAAGTTTCTAGCAGGTGAAGGCAACTTCTAGCCAATAGTCACAAAGAAAGTCAAGTCCTCTGTCTGACAACTGTAAATCACTGAATACTGCCAACAAAAGTGGATCCTTCTCCAGTCGAGCTTCAGATGTCACTGCAGCCCCAGCAGATACCTTAATTGTGGCCTTGTGTGACCCTGCACAGAGCCATGCCCAGAATCTTGACCCACAGAAACTGTGAGATAATGAATGTGTGTCGTTCTAAGCCAGTAAGTTTGTGGTAACTTGTTATGTAGCAATAGGAAATCAATGCAATCCAACCCCCTCCATCATCACTATCACCACACAAGCACTCAGCCTGCTGCCCTATCCTCCCCATATAATTGGTCATAATTTTGATCAGATTAATAGTCAATGCAAAGAAGAGAGATTAGTAGTTACCAGAGGGGTAGGGGTTGGGGGGGGTGGGCATAAAGGGTAAAGGGTGACTGACAAATAATGATGTACAACTGAAATTTCACAATGTTGTAAACTATTATGACCTCAATAAAATGAAATAAAAAAGATTAATAGTCAATGGTCATATTATTTTGACTTCATAAATAGTTACAGCTGAGCAATATTCTCAAATCAGAATATGACTACTTTTCTTTTCTTATACACATTCATATTTCCCAGGAGTTAAAAGTAGCTTGGGGAGTGACGTCAGCAAGATGGTGGAGTGAGTGGTTCCCTTTGTCACTCCCTCTTCGAACTACAACTAAATGGACATTCATTGATCAACAGAGGATACTCACACAGCACCTCAGGACGCCTGAGAGACCCGTGCTGCTATACATTGGACTACCTGCAGGGAGGAGGTTGGAGATAGGTGAGCACTCTTCAGCCCCCAGACAGCTCAGCAGCTGCGAGGGACCGCTCTCCCGGCTAAAGTGCTCATAGCACCACTATGGCCCAAAGGGTGGGCATGCACCTCAGCACAACTGTGGAAACAGGTGATGGCAGCCCTGAGCCCCCATGATTTCTCTTTGGTCCAGTGGGAAAGCCCACAGTCCCACCCCAACCCCAGGGAGTGACTCAGGCTCCATGCCAGTGGGGATGCTGCACCCACCAAACACAAAGGCTGATGTGACCTAGGAACAGACAGTGGCATATCTGCAGCCTGGGTGAAAGTGCCCCCAGCTACCACAAACATCCAAGATAGGACAGCACCCCCAAAGGGGCAGTAAAACTGGCAGGTCTGTGGGAGAAGGTGGCAGCAGCAGCCCAGAGCCCCCATGTGATTGTTCCCACAGTTGAAGGGAGACCCCACAGGGCCACTGCGATCCCAAGGAGTGGCCCAGGCTCAGAAAGGAATGGCTGATGGGGATCCTGGTGGGCTCGGATTACACAGCTCCTGCCCCCCTCCCCAGTGGCAGCAGGTGGAATCTGTGACCAAATTCTATCTCTATGCAGAAGCACAAATCCACGCCACCAAGCAGTATAAAAAATATATTAAATGTCCAGAGCAGAAGGAAAATGACAAATACCCAGAAATTAACCCTGAAGACACAGAAATCTATAACCTAAATGACAAAGAATTCAAAATAGCTATCATTAAGGAAACTCAACAACTTAAAAGAGAATAGATAGTTCAATGAGTTCAGGAGTTACTTCACAAAAGAGCTTGAAACTATAAAGAATAACCAATCAGAAATGTTAGAGATGAAAAAAACAATGGATGTGATTAAAGCAGAATATAGATTTCCTGAATGGTAAAACAGATATTATGGAGGACAGAATTAGCCATCTTGAAGACAGAAACATATAAATGCTTCAGATAGAGGAATAGAGAGAACTAAGACTAAAAAGAAATGAAGAAACTCTCCAAGAAATATCAAACTCAATTAGGAAATGCTACATAGGCATTATAGGTATCCCAGAGGGAGAAGAAAAGGAGAATGGAGCAGAAAGCTTGTTCAAAGAAATAATAGATGAGAATTTCCCAAACCTGGGGAAGGAGCTGGAAATCCATGTGACAGAAGCCAACAGATATCCAAACTTTATCAATGTGAAAAGACCAACTCCAAGGCATATGGTAGTAGTAAAGCTGGCAAAAATCACTGACAAAGAAAAAATATTAAGGGCAGCAAGGCAGAAGAAAATAACTTACAAAGGAACCCCTATCAGGCCTTCAGCGGATTTTTCAGCAGAAACCTTACAGGCTAGGAGAGACTGGAATGATATTCAACATTCTGAAAGAAAAAAACTTTCACCAAGAATACTCTATCCAGTGAAAATATCCTTCAGATATGATGGAGAAATAAAACTTTCTCAGACAAACAAAAGTTAAGGGAGTTCATCGCCACAAGACCCCCCACCGCTACAACAAATCCTCAAGAAGGCCCTCATACCTGAAAAAAAAAAAAAAGAGTTACAAAACCCTGAGCAAGGAGATAAATAGAAAGACAAAATCAGAAAACTGCAGCTCTCCATCAGAACAGGTTAGCAAATGCTTAATTATAACATTAAAGATAAAGGGAAGGAAAACACCAAAAATAAATATAATCTTGTCATTTTAACCACAAACTCACAATATATGATGAAATAACATGTGACAATAACAACTTAGAAGGGGAAGTGGAAAGGGATGGAACCAGTTTAGTCTAAGGAAATAAGAGGCTATCAGAAAATGGACTATATCATCTATGAGATTATTTTATACAAACCTCATGGTAACCACTAAACAAATAACTAGAACAGAGACACAAATGATGAATAAGGAGAAAACGAGCATAGAAAACTACCTAACTGAATTGGTAGTCCAAAATACATGGGACGAGAAACAAAGGAAATGCAGGAGAACCAGAAAATGAGCGACAAAATGGCAGCACTCGGCCCTCATATATCCATAATCACTCTAAAAGTAAATGGATTGACTTCTCCAATAAAAAGACACAGAGTGGCTGAATGGATTAAAAAACAAGACCCAACAACATGCTGCCTCCAGGAAACACATCTCAGCCCCAAAGACAAACAGAGACTTCAAGTGAGTGAAGGGATGGAAGATGATACTCCAAGCTAACAGTGAACAAAAGAAAGCAGGTGTTGCCATATTTATATCAGACCAAGTAGACCTCAAGACAAAACAGGTAAAGAGAGACAAAGAGGGGCAGTATATAATGATAAAAGGGAACTCCACCAAGAAAACATTACACTAATAAATATTTCTAAATGCAATACAGGAGCACCAAAGTACATAAAACAACTATCAACAAACCTAAAATGAGATATTAACAACAATACAATAATAGTAGGGGACCTCAACACCCAACTTACACCAATGGACAGATCAGCCAGACAGAAAGTCAACAAGGAAATTAAAGAATTAAATTAAATACTACACCAGATGGACTTAATAAGTATAACGGAACACTCTGTCCACAAACAGCAGGTTACACATTCTTCTCAAGTGCTCATGGAATATTCTCAAGGATAGACCATATGTTGGGAAACAAAGCAAGCCTCAATAAATTTAAGAAGATCAAAATATCATCTTTTCTGACCATAATGCTATGAAACTAGAAGTCAACTACAAGAAAAAAGCTGGAAAAGGGGTAAAGGTATGGATATTAAACAACATGCTACTGAACAACAATGGATAATTGAAGAAATTAAAGGAGAAATCAAAAATTATCTGGAGACAAATGAAAATGAAAACACAACACACCAACTCATCTGGGATGCAGGAAATGAGTTCTAAGAGGGAAATTCATGGCAATACAGGCCCACCTTAACAAACAAGAAAAATCTCAAATAAGCAATCTCAAATTACACTTAATAGAATTAGAAAAAGAAGAAACAGAGCTCAGAGTCAGCATAAGAAGGGAAATAATAAAAATTAGAGCAGAAATAAATGAAATTGAAACAAAAAAGATAGTAGAAAGGATCAATGAATCAAACAGCTGGTTCTTCAAGAAGATAAACAAAATTGACAAACCCTTAGCCAGGCTGAGAAAAAAAGAGAGAAGGCTCAAATAAATAAATTTAGAAATGAAAGAGGAGAAATTACAATGGATACCACAGAAATACAAAACATAAGAGAATGCTATGAAAAACTATATGCCAACAAATTGGACAATCCAGAAGAAATGGATAAATTCGCAGACTCTTACAACCTCCCAAAACTGGGTCAATAAGAAACAGAATCTGAATAGACCAATCACAAGTAAAGAGATTGAAACAGTATTCAAAAACTTCCCAAAACATAAAAGTCCAGGACCACATGGCTTCTCTGGAGAGTTCTACCAAACACTGAAAGAAGATTTAATACCTAGCCTTCTCAAACTATTCCAAAAAATTGGAGAAGATGGATCACTTCCTAACACATTCTACAAGGCCAACATCACCCTGATATCAAAGCCAGACAAGGACAACACAAAGAAGAAAAATTCAGGCCAATATTGCTGATGAATTTAGATGCAAAAATCCTCAACAAAATATTGGCAAACCAAATTCAGCAATACATTAAAAAGATCGTACACCATGATCAAGTGGGATTTACACCAGGGAGACAGGGGTGGTTCAACATCTGCAAGTCAATCAATGTGACACACTACATTAACAAAATGAGGAACAAAAACCACATGATCATCTCAACAGATGCATAGAATGCATTTGATAAGATCCAACATCCACTTATGATAAAAACTCTCAATAAAATGGGTATAGAAGGAAAATACCTCAACTCAATAAAGGCCATATATGACAAATCCACAGCCGACATCATACTCAATGGGGAAAAACTGAAAGCCATCCCTTTGAGAACAGGAACATGACAAGGATGCCCATTCTCACCACTCTTATTCAACATAGTACTGGAGGTTTTGGCCAGAGCAATTAGGCAGGAAAAAGAAATAAAAGGAATCCAAATAGGCAATGAAAAAGTGAAACTCTTGCTGTTTGCAGATGACATGATTTTATATATAGAAAACCCTGAAGAACCCACCAGAAAACTATTAGAAATAATCAACAACCACAGCAAAGTCACAGCAAAGTCAACTTACAAAAGTCAGTTGCATTTCTATACTCTAACAACACAATAACATAAAAATAACTGAAGAACACAATCCCATTCACAATAACAAAAAAAGAATAAAATATCTTGGAATAAATTTAACCAAGGAAGTGAAAGACCTATACAATGAAAACTACAAGACATTACTGAAAGAAATTGATGATGACATAAAGAAATGGAAAGACATTCCATGCACATGGATGAAGAATAAACATAGTTAAAATGTCCATATTGCCTAAAGCAATCTACAGATTCAATGCAATCCCAATCAGAATCCCAATGACATTCTTCACAGAAATAGAACAAAGAATCCTAAACCTCATATGGGGCAACAAAAGACCCCGAATGGGTAAAGAAATCCTGAGAAAAAACAACAAAGCTGGAGGCATCACAATCCCTGACTTCAAAATATGCTACAAAACTATAGTAATCAAAATAGCATGGTACTGATAAAAAAAACAGACAGACAGACTAATGGAATAGAATTGAAAGCCCAGAAATAAAACCACACATCTGTGGACAGCTAACCTTTGACAAAGGAGCTCAGAACATACAATGGAGAAAGGAAAGTCTCTTCAATAAATGGTGTTGGGAAAACTGGACAGCCACATGCAAAAGAATGAAAGTAGACCATTCTCTTAAACCATACACAAAATTAAACTCAAAAGACTTGAAGACCTGAAACCATAAAACTTCTGGAAGAAAACATAGGCAGTACACTCTTTGACATCGGTATTAAAAGGATCTTTTCGAATACCGTGTCTCCTCAGACAAGGGAAACAAAAGAAAAAATAAACAAATGGGACTTCATCAGACTAAAGAGCAAAGGAAACCAGGAACAAAACGAAAAGACAACCCACCAGCTAGGAGAAAATATTTGGAAATCACATATCTGACAAGGGGTTAATCTCCATAATATACAAAGAACTCACACAATTCAACAACAACAAAAAAAGTCAAACAACCTGATCAAAAAATGGGCAGACAATATGAACAGACATTTCTTCAAAGAAGATATACAAATGACCAACAGGCACATGAAAAGATGCTCAAGATCACTGATCAGCAGGGAAATGCAAATCAAAACTACACTAAGATATCACCTTACACTAGTCAGAATGGCTATAATAACCAAGACAAAAAATAACAAGTGTTGGAGAGGATGTGGAGAAAAGGGCACCCTCATACACTGCTGGTGGGAATGCAAACTGGTGCAGCCACTATGGAAAACAGTATGGAGATTTCTCAAAAAAATTAAAAATACAAATCATATGACCCAGATATCCCACTACTGGGTATTTATCCAAAGAACTTGAAATCAACAATTCAAGGAGACTTATGCACCCCTATGTTCACTGCAGCATTATTCACAATCGCCAAGACGTGGAAGCAACCCAAGTGCCCATCAACTGATGACTGGATAAAGAAGATGTGGTATACATAGACTGTGGAATACTACTCAGCCAGAAAAAAAGACAATCGTCACAGTCACAATAACATGGATGGACCTTGAAGGTATTATGTTAAGTGAAATAAGGCAGACAGAGAAACACAAACACCATGTGATTTCACTCATATGTGGAAGATAAACACATGGACAAAGAGAACTATTTAGTGGTTACCAGGTGGATGAGGGTACAGCGTGGGTACAAAGGGTGAAGGGGCGCATCTATATGGTGACTGACCAACAATAATGCACAACTGAATTTTCACAATGTTGTAAACTGTGATAACCTCGATTAAAAAAAATCAGTCGGTTGGATTTTTTTTTGGATTTGTTTGCCTAGTTTTCTATTTATCATTTATTGTCCCCCAAACTCTCCTCCAAATGTCTAACTTTTCTCTTGGTATGTTCAAACAAAGTAGGCTGTTAAAAAAGATACATAAAATGCACAGACCATAAAGGAGAAGACTAGTAAATTCAACTACACTAAAATTTTAAATTGTTTACTAAAAGAGAGTAAAACAGTAAAGATGATCCACACAGTGGGAGAAGTTACTCATTATACAGACAACCCACAAACTATAAGTAACCAAAATATATAAAGAATTTCTATAAAACAATGAGAAAACGATAAAATAGCCAATAAGAAAACGTACAAAATATATGAATACGAAGAAGTTAAAAGCCAGCAGCTGCCCCTAGGTCGAACGGCCCAAGCACAGAGGAGAGAGGCTGACATTTTACTTCACACCCATTTCTTTGAGTTTTGTGTTATGTGTATACATTGCCTTTTCAGAAAGACATACAAAAGTGTTACTGAAAATAAAAATAAATAAAAGAAAAGAAGTTCTATGTTTTGTATTTAGCCATGTGTATCGAAGTACCCTATATTTTCTATAAGATTATGAATTTCGAGACATACATGTCTACATGACAATGTAGAGCTTATTATCTCATTTCCTTCGACATGTGCTAACATGTAGGCGAGGCCATTGCTCACAAATACATGTATGTTGAGCAAAACCTACCAGTTTTATGGAGGCTGTGACCATTTTCAATATAGTCTCTTGCAGCCTCCACGCACCCACGCTTGGTGAGGAGCGGTGCTCAATTAAGTGCGCAATAAACTCAATTAATGTGATGCACATTCTGTCCTTCTCTTCATTCCAATCTGGTAAGCTTTCAGATTTTAAATACTCCTTTTCCTGCTTATTCCTTAACTAATCTCTTTCCTAGGACAATCAATCCTTTTATACTGATTAGCGTTTATTAAAACAAACTGAAAGCTAAATATTTACATTCATTTTAGTCAATCATTGCTGCAACAAATTTCAAACATTCCAAGGTCATACAGTCACTCTAATTCTTGATTCTTTTTAAAAACATAATTTCAAAATTCACCAAAAACTGGAAATCCATTGTTTCTCTCATATTCAATTTGCTTTGAGAGAAATTCTTTACTTATTTTTTCAATTTGGTCTTGAGAGAACAGATTCACTCCGGGAATAAAATAATGCTCAAGCCGTTCTGTCTTGAGGCAGTGAAGAAAGTACGTCACGCAGTTATCAAAGCAGGATTCCAGGTCATTGGAGTGCCACTGACTGTCATGTGGGTCCTGGGTACATACATGAAAGAAGGCAGTCTTCACATGATAAGAACAGAACTTATCCAGTTCCTTTCGGTTTCCGAACTTTTTTTTCAGTTGTTCTAATAGATATTTCATTAGTTTTAAACAATCTTTCCTGTTGAATAAAAAAGAAAACCATTTATTTTTACTTATTTACAATCTGTTTCATTCCACAAAGAGCTTTAGGCGTCTTATAGGATAAACATATGAAGATACCAAAAAAAATACAGGTATTAATAAAGATACAAAAATAATAAAGATATATAAATAATACAAATATAGAGTCACTCTAAAATCTGATTATTTTTTCAAATATATGCTTTGAAGTTTCAAAAACATTTTTTTCCTCCCTTTTCCCCATTCCTAGCTTAAATATTTTATTCTATCAGGATCAATTCAACTATTTGAAACTGGCACATATTTATATTACTCATTCACTTACTTAACACCTAGAAAAAATCTTGTTTACATTTTTTTTTTAAAGATTTTATTATTTCCTTTTTCTCCCCAAAGCCCCCCGGTACATAGTTGTATATTCTTCGTTGTGGGTTCTTGTAGTTGTGGCATGTGGGACGCTGCCTCAGCGTGGTCTGATGAGCAGTGCCATGTCCGCGCCCAGGATTCGAACCAACAAAACACTGGGCTGCCTGCAGCGGAGCGCGCGAACTTAACTACTCGGCCATGGGGCCAGCCCCAATCTTGTTTACATTTTTATAAAATTATTCTGCCCTATTAGACTGCAAATATTTAGACTATGCATCCAGTTATTTAGTAGTTGACAAAATTTAATGTTTATAAAATTATTTAGCCTTATCAGCAATATACTTTTCTTAAAGTTTGCTTCAGAGCCTGCATATGAAGCCTTAAAGAAGCACCCTGCACCTGCACGTTGGGCATTCTTGTTTTGACCTTTTAACTTTTGTGACCCTTTTACTGGACAACTATAGAAGCTTGAATGATTCCTTTTCAACCTCAGTTCTTTTTGGTGTGTATGCTACCAAGATAAATAACTACCCATCTCTGAGTGTTATTTCAAGTTTAGCCAGTCAGTCTCCAGCCTTCAATGCAGCCAAACCATCTCAAAGCAAGCACCAGTATCCAGTAAAAGTGATCCTTTGGCCTCCTCCCATTGTGTGATATTAATATTCATTACCTCGAAGCAACCAGAATACTAAAACACACCCAATTGTCTTGGCAAGTCATGGCTAGTGTTCACACTCCATCTCTCTGTACACACCCACCTGATCCAGGTTCAGGCCTGTGGTCCCTGGCCTTGCCTTCTAACAATACTCTTTCCTTGGTCCTTTAGCTCTGATCCCCTGGCTTCATGCTCACCCTCTAGATAATACTCCAAGTCAACCCAGCCATGCACTGCCCCCAGGACTCAACCCAGCAATGATCATCTTCAGGTTTGAGCTATGGAGTCAACAAAGAACTAAACATTCCATAGATAATCCCCCACTTAACAAAATAAGGAGGCTACCTGCAACATTTCACTCCATGAGTCTCACAGCATGTTTTAGACTGTCCATGATTTTTCAAGATATCCTTTTCAATGTGAGAGAAGGAGAGCCGCCATGTTTCTTCTTAATTTCCAAAAGAAAAACAGAAAAGCACTTTACCAAAAACATCCATATATAAACAACACAATATTTAAGTGATTTCCTTCCTTATCAGGAGGAGATAGACTAAAAGAAGTGAACAGATAAATAATGTAAATATAAATTAAAACAAATGATTTGAAGCGAACAACGGGCTAAGATAGGAAAAAATGGGGGAGAGACATCAGAGTTTAATAAGTTAGCCATGGTAACATGTATTTTGTTTATTTTTGCATACTATCCTTGTGTTTGTATTTTGTTTATTTGTTACACCAGCTTTGCAAGTTTTGGTATTCATGTAAAATGAACTAGGGGGCATTTCCTTTCTTTCTATTCCTTGGGAGAGTTTATGTTAGAATAGAATGATTCCCCTGTTCTCCCCAAGTTTTACCAAGGCTGGCTCTTTTAAGCTCTGACCATCCTATTACCTAGTTGGTTTTATAGTGGGAATGCATGATTGGTTTATAATTTAAAAATCAATCAATATAGTCTGACACATTAACAGAATAGAGGCGAAAGATAAGATCTTCTCAACAGAAACAGAAAATGCAGCTAATAAAATTTAAGATTCATTCATCAGTTTAAAAAAACCCACCTCTCAGCAATTTACATCTGGATGGAAACTTGATCTGATCAAAGGTAGATTTAAAAAAAAACAGTAGCATGATAATATAAGGTAACAAGCTGAAGTTTTCCCTTTGAAATCAGGAAGGCAGCATGTCTGCTATCCCCATATCTGTTCAACATGCACTGGCTATCCTAGCAAGTATAGTAAGGGAAGGAAAAACAGGGTTATAGCATTGGAAAGGGAGAAACACAGCTATCATTACTGATAGATGATATAATTGCATATGTAGAAAAGAAGATGGGTGACAAGTACGTGTGAGTTCAATATATTCTTCAGCCTACTTTCCTATTGGTTTAAAATTTCTCATAATAAAAAAGTACAATTACTGCAAGTAAATGTAACAAAAGACATACAAAACTTCAGTAGAGAAAACTCTAAAACTCCATTGAGAAGTATTAGAGAAAATCTAAATAAATGGAGATGTGTATCCATACATGGATTGGAAGATTCCTTGTAAATATATCACGTCTCCCCAAATTCACCTATAGATTAAACGTACTCTCAATCAAAATTCCAAAAAAATGTTTTTGTGGAACTTGACAAGATGATACCAAAATTTTGATGAAATACAGAGGTCAAGAATATCTAAAACACTCTTAAAGAAGGACAAAGAGGAGAACTTATCCTACCAGATATCAAGACTTAGAAAAGCCACATTATGTATGACAATAAGGTATAGTGAAAGGATAGAGAAATATTTTAGTGGGACAGAATAAAGAGTGTAGTTAACAGCTACACAATTATATGGATAATATGGAGAAGGTGGCAGAGTTGAGTGTGTTCATTGCCACTGTATAAATCCATTTATGAACTCCATTTATGCCATTCTAGAAAAGGCAAAACTATAGAGATGGTAAACAGATCAGTGGTTGCCAAAGATTTGGGATGAGGAGGGTTGAAGAAGTGAAGCATAGGGGACGTTTTAGGGCAGTGAAACTATTACGTAAGGATAGATACATGATACAATGCATTTGTCAAAACCAGTAGAACTTTATAGCACAAAGAGTGAACCTTAATGTATGCAAACTTTAAAAAAAATAATTTAGGAAGTCAAAGGATCCAGCAAATAATGCAGACTGTGAAAAGGGATTCTAACTGCACTACAAATGCATGTAACAACCTCCCTGAAGGGGGTGGGGCAAAAGGGGCTGACCTAAGTTACTTTGGAAACAAGGTCTGTAAGACTGAAGGCAAAAGGAATCGTACCCAAGCACTGTACTCTAGTTGACAGTGGCTTCCCACGGGGAGTGGGTTCACAACTCTGAACAACTGTGCATGTGTACTAGAACTGAACAATGAAGCAAACAGGTGTCAGACGGTGGGCGCCAAGTTTTTCACCACTGGAATGAGAAGTCACAGACAGCAAGGAGAGAAGGTTAGAATGATCCATGTGATGATGGATTATAGTTAGAGACATCAGTATGAACTCACGTATAACTTAATATAGTACCAGTGATTATAGATAGAAATATGTGTACATACGCATTTATACTAAGGTTAGTATAAATACATATATTTCCTTGCTCCTTCAACCGAGAGGGATGACACCTTCGTAGCAGAGCACACATGGCACCCAGATCTTATTTTCTAGTATATTCTCCAACAAAAGGATTCAGGGCTCCTTGGAGATATGACTGATTCTAGGACTGAAGCAGGAAATACAGAAGATGAGCCTGGAGCTTCTTGTAGTGCCAAAAAGTGAGTTACTGCTGAAAACACAAAAACCCCACAAATATGGGGGTTATGTCAAAAGGACACAGGAGCCAACTGAAAGAGATCCTAAAGGCCAAAGCTGGAACGACTTTAGCAATAAAATAAATAAAGTAGTATTGGATTACAGCCCAAAGTATAAAACAAATATCCATGCATCCATACTGATATAAATGATTTAGTAAATGAATAAATGGGGGAGAAGAGACAAATCTCCCATGCAAAAGAACTCCAAATAATTCGTGTAAATACTCTGCTCTTAAGGAAGTGGAGCATAACTCCCCAATCCTTAAGCGTGAACGGTGCACAGTGGCTCCCTTCCAAATAGTACAGTATGAAAAGGGAGAAAAAGAGTAATTTAACAGTGGAGAAACCTCGCAAACACGACCTCAGCCAGGTGACCAAGGTCAACACCAACAGTGCTGAGTCGTGTGCCCTTGATGTCATGTGATGAGAATGGTGCTTCACCTCTGTGGTCTTCCTCCCAAAACCCAGAACTCTAGTCTAATCCTGAGAAAAACATCAGACACCTGCCAGACAAGGGACATTCTACAAAATACCTGACTGGTATTACTCAAAACTGTCGAGGTCATCAAAGACAAGGCAAGACTGAGAAACTGTCACAGTCAAGAGGAGCCTGAGGAGACATAGGGACTAATGTCATGTGAGGTCCTGGATGGGGTCGCGGAGCAGGCAAGGTATATTAGGTAAAACAAAAGAAACCTGAATACAGTAAGGACTTTAGTTAACAATACTGTATCAATACTGGTTCATTAATTGTTACAAATGTATCATATTAATGTAAGATGTTAATAATAGGGAAATATGTATGGGTATATAGGAACTCTACTATCTGTGCAATCTGTCTCTAAATCTAAAACTATTCTACAATTAAAACTTTATTTTAAAAAACTACACTGAAATATTTCTTACTTTTTGGATTATTGGCAAAAATTCCAAAGTTTACTGAGCTCTGTTCATAAGGCTGACGGTGAAACAGGTACTCTTACGCATTGCTGTGGGAGTGCAAACTGGTGCAATCCCTGTGGGGGTGATTTGGGCAATATCTAGTGAAATTACATGTGTATTTACTTCCTGACCAGCTGTAAAAATAGAATGTAAAAAGCAATGGGTGCTACCTCAATATAGAGCTATGGCGTGATGTCCAGGATATCTTATTATGTGAAAAGAGGAAGGTGTACTTTTTATCTTAAAAAGGGAGGTAGCATATGCATATGTGTATATATATATATACATATATATATATATATATATATATACATATATATATATATATCATATACGTATATATATATAGGTACTTACTTTTTAAAAAATGTAAAGGTAAACCAAAAACAATTTAAAGGGTTTCCAATCAGGGAAGGAGAGAAGAGTGGAGAGGGGACATGAATGGAAGCTATCTTTCTCTAAGACCTTTTTCTGTTTGGGAACCACGTGAATGCTTTTAAAACAAAATGCTTATAAAACAAAATTAAATCAAAATTTAAATCCAGTATCTAAAATTAGAAACCATAATGAACAAATTTAACTATGTTGAAGTGGGTAGCTGGAGAAATTTTTTCAAGTGGGTTTAAACTTGATATTTGGGCTGTCCTTTTATCTTAAGAACAAAAGAACTGCAAAGAAATCTTCAATTTTTTTTAAAATTATACTCTAGGTAATAATACTGGTATTGTTATTTTGAAACAGGTGGGTAGATTAAAAAAACAAATTTGAAATTTTTAATTAAAAATCAAACAAATTATATTCTTAAAAATATAGTTTGTGAGAGCAGGAAATGTCTAGTAAAAACGTTTGGAAAGAAAAAAGCCAGGCAATCTAATCCAAGGATTTTCATTACTAATATCCTCTGTTCAGTCACCTGGGGACACACACACACACACACACAGAGGCACGGTTTTGCCTGAATATCGATAGTCTGGAATGATGGGAGATGGAGAACAGCCAAGGGTAACAGACAGCAGAGGTCAGGTAAGTACCCATCACCAGCCTCCACTTTCATCTTAACACAAGGATGTGAGCAATTATCCAACCACAGTGGCCTTTGTACAGCCACAGGGCCACTGAGGACACTTTCTCATCTCTAAGCTGATCTGTCTCCCAGTCTTCCCCAAGGCGGTCGGTAGAGGGCCAACAGGAGAGAGGCATGGGTCATGCTGAGATTTCTGCATCACATATGCTGGGGGTTTCCTGTGGCAGCCATTCTAGAAATTGTTCAGGGGTGCAACCCTGCTTCGCAGAAAGCTATGTTCCTTCTACAAAGCTACAGATAACAATATACAAAATTCCCTCTTATAAACATCTTTTCTTGCAGAAAATGACCCTATATATATGCAAAATAAAAAGTTGTGGTGTGTGTCCACAAAACCATAAGCCATCACACTAAGCGTGATTGACCACTTCTGGGATCTGTTTAGCAACACTCATTCTAACTTGGTTCATTTTTTTGTGGTCTCCTCCAATTTCCCTGGAGTCCTTATACAAATTTATAAGACAAAAAGAAAATAATCAGCGAATTTTCTTCTGCCATCTGAGAAAATAGCACCAACATTCAGTTTTATCTGTAGACTAACGCAGCCCAGTTCTCAGAAGTTGAATACTGCCTAAGAGTACCACCCGAAAATCTGTCCTGATGTGTGAAGCCAGGGTACACAGGTGAGAAGGAGACCTCACCACTGTGCCCAACCACAGCTGAGGCTGCAAAAAAGGTCTGCCAGCTGCATGGGGAGCCGTGGAAGGAGAAGATGAAGGAAAGAGAGAAATAGGGCTGGGAATGAGAGCCTGGGCTCTGAGGATATTAATGATGTGCAACTGCCGGGAACATAACACGGGATTTTTACATGCACTGTCTCACGTCTATCTTCCCAGAATCTTTCCAGCAGCTTTGATGAACCCAGTACACAGATGAGCAAACAGTTTAGAGAGGCTTGGTAACTAGCCCAAGACCACATAGCTAGTAAAAGAAGAATCTTCAAGATTCAGATCCAGGGCAGTCTGACTCCAAGGCCAGTACTTCCTTTCTTTATTAAAAACAATCAAACAAAAATAACATTTGAATGTGGGCTAATAGACATTTTAAAGATGAGTATTTGATATTATTACTATAACTATGCCCTTTTCAATTCCATCTCTTACCAAACTCCCATCTTGTAGCCTATTTAGCCTGATGGCTCTTGAAATGCAACAGCATTCACTGATTTTTTACTGTCCTAGTATATAACATTAACGATTCTTTTATATATCTTTAAATTAAGCTTCACATTCAAGATACCTTGAAAACCATTTCCTTCCTTTGCATGCTTGGGTACCAGGTAAAACGGCTGTCGTCTTAGACTGTTCTTAACTTTTGTTCCAAGCCAGTTATTGATGGGCAGGCCTTCCTTGGTGCTAGCAGGCCAGCTGCTTTTTGATTCCAAAGCCAGGATTATATCCACAGATATTTCTTTAGGTTTTCTAATGAGAAGTGTTACAGCAGGGCTCCCTCTTCTCTTCCTCTCCACGATGACATCTGTATCTGTTTAAATGTATAAAAGGGAAGAAAGGGTTTATCAATCCAATTTTCTATGAAAATATAGGGAAAATAATAGAACTATGATTGGAGATCTATAAAGTGCTAAGTGTACAGTGAAAATTAGTTCTAAAGTGGAAACTGACCCCACAAAGCAAAGTGTTTTATTCATTTAACCAATATTTATGGATACTTATCATGGGGGGCCAGTTGTCAAGAATCTCTCTAGTATATATGATGAGGAGTCCCTGAAGACATTGAGCTTTGGGAGGACTGTGATTAAATTTCCATCTAAATTTATGGATGGCACTTTGAAGGGAAGCCTGGAGACGAGGCTAGAGGAGCAAGCAGCAGGGAGGAGAGAGGCAGTAGAGAAGATCACGGCAAAAGCCCAACACAGAGGGTGGGTGCCTGTGATAGCACAGAGGCTGTGAGCATTAAGATACAGGGAGCAACCCATGTTCACTGCAGCGTTATTCACAATAGCCAACATACAGAAACAACCTGAGTGCCCATTGATGGAGGAATGGATAAAGAAAATGTGGTATATATACATAATATATAAGGCTGAATATTACTCAGCCTTAACAAGAAGGAGATCCTGCCATTTGTAACAACATGGATGAACCTGAAGGACATTATGCTGAGCGAATTAAGCTAGACACAGAAAGGCAAATACTGCATCATCTCACTTATATGTGGAATCTAAAAAAGGAGAATATGTAGAAGCAGAGAGTAGAATGGTGGTTGCCAGGGGCAAGCAGGTGGGGAAAATAGGGAGATGCTGGTCAAAGGGTACAAAGTTGCAGTTATGTAAGGTAAGTGTAGAGATCTAATTACAGCATGAGGTCCATCATTAATACAACCATATTGAATACCGGAAATGTGCTGAGAGAGTAGATTTCAGTTACTCTCACCACACATTAAAAAAAAGGTAACTATGTGAGAAGATACGCTAATTAGCTTGACTGTGGTAATCATTTCACTATGTATACATATATCAAAACATCATGTTGTACACCTTAAATATATACCATTTTTATTTCTTAAAAAAAGACACAAGTAGCATAAGTGAAAGCAATTAAAGAAGTTCAAATTAACAGACCTAGTAGATGGACTGAATCTGTGAGGTAAGGAATAAAGTAGGAGACTGGGATGCCATCCTAGGATTTTGGCCTGGGAAATGGTTGACGCTGATGCGATTCTTCAATACAGACTAAGCAAGAAGAAGAAAGATAGGGTTGAGATGAACTTCACTGTAGACACACCAAGCTCTAGGTGCCTGTAGGACACTCAAGTGGAGATGGCCACTGGGCAGGTGCCTATGGTGGTCAGAAATTCAGGAAAGGCCTCTAGATGAGAGATACTGAATTTGGGGTTGTATAAGCAACAGTTAGAGATTACTCCCAGATAAGACGTCTGGAAGGAACCACAGTGAGACAGAAGATAGAGCACCACGGAGAAAATCCTAGAGAACATTCTCATTTTCTAATCACAAAATCTGCAAACCTACACACCTCTTACCCATTATTTCTTCCCTCCTGCTACCACCAAGGAAGTGTCTGTCCACCTATTAAAGGACCCCCTGCACATGGTCTCTGGATCCCTCCTCCTCACCTTCTCAAGCACCTTGCTCCTTCAGTTCTTCCCTCTCCTGCATCAGCAGCCTCCCCTTCCCTACTGAATCATTCTTATCTGCGTACAAAGGGTTCCAATATACTAAATATATTTAGAATAAATTCTAAAACATACCTCTCCCTTGACCCTACATCTGCCTCCTTGCCACACTTACCCATCTTTCTACTTCCTTTGCAGCCGAAAGTTTTTTAAAAGTTGCATACACACACTGTTTCTACTGCATTCCTGCCCTTTCTCTCGTGTGCTCATGACCCCATTGAAACTGCTAAGTCATAGTTACCAAAACCCCCACAAAACTGAAGACCAAATCCAGTGGTTTTCTGGATGTCAGTAGCATTCTAAATACTGACCACTCCTTCTGCAAAACACTCATAGCCTCCTTTTGCTCCTTCTCTTCTTCCCAACCTCGAATGGGATCCCTTCTTACCACTCTACTTAACATTGCAATTTACCCCCACCCTATCCCAACACTCCTTATCCCTCTCACTTTACTATACTTTTTCACCATAGGACTTATTACTTTCCAGTTTACAAGGTAATTATGGTTTCCATCTGTTATTAATTGCATGTCGGCCCTCACATGATTATAAGTACAGAAGGGTGAGGATCTTCATCTATTTGTTCATTAATATATCTGAAACACCTCGAACACCTAGCACATTGGATGATCAATGAATACTGATTAAATTAATGAACAAATGAATCTACACTCTCTGCCTAAGTGGTCTCATCCATTTCCAATGTCATTTATATGTTTCCATGCCGCCCAAATATATCCTCTGAACTCCAAAATTATATCCAACTACATACTTGACACATTCACTTCAACATATCACAGGAATCTCTAACTTCACATGTCCAAAGCCAAAGTCTTAATTCATACCCCAAAATATGCTCCTTCTCAGTTCTTCCTATCTTAGAAAATGGCATAATCAATGCACACAGGTGCTCAATCCAGAATCCGGGAGCCTTCTTTAATCCAGTCTTCTCTCTCACCCCATACACTGAATCCAGAAGCAGGCACTACTATGGTTTGGGTCTGTCTGCTTCTCCCCATCCCCCATGCCCCACTTGTACCCTATTTAAGACACCATCATCTTTCACCTGAACTATTACAACATTTTCCTTTCTAATCTCCTTATTTGTATTATAATATCTTCTCCAAAGAAGCCAAAGTAAACTTTTAAAAATACAAAGCCAATCATTACTCCCTAATTAAAACCTGGCTTCTCAATGAACATGGAATAAAATCTAAACTCCTTTCCAGCATCTACAAGTCCTTGAAGAATATGGCCCCTGGCTGCCTTTTCAACTTCCTTTCATGCCATTCCTCCCCTTGTCCACATGGGCCTCTTTTTGTGCCCTTAGCTTGTCAGGCTCTTTTCTGCCTCAGGGCCTGGCTCACCACCCACTCCACTCCAATTGCTACCACTCCTCCCAGTTCATTCTCTTCACAGCACTCACTGCAATCTGTGTTTACAAGTGTCAGGCTTTAAGAGGAGATCCCACCGATTTTATTCAACCACTTATACCCAGTGACAGAGGCAGCAGTTCAGTGATTATCCAATGGAGACCAAAACAGAGCCAATCAACATTTAGGAAGAATATCAAGAAAATGTAGTGGAGTAAAACCAAGAGCAAAGAACTGTTTCTAGGAGGTAGTAGTCAACAGCCTGTTTCAGGGAAGTCAAGAAAGATCAGGAAAAGAGTGTCTGGCAATTAGTAGGTACAATTACACCTTTAAGAATCAAAAGGCAAAAATCTTACCTTCAATGTGTTTAATTTCTTCCTTAATGATTTTCCTAAACTTGGATAGCATCTTAGAAGCTGACAATATTTCCTCTTCTAAAAACTGACTCAGAGGATTTCCTTTGGGATTTCTTTTGAACTTCACAAAGTAATGAGCACCACTGTTGCAATATTCTTCCAGCTCAATTCTGGGGACCTCCAGTTTGAACATAACATCAAATTCATTAGGAGCAGAAATCTAAAAAATAGTAAAAATAGCACTGAAATGTGTGCCTGTGAATGTTTTCCAAGCAAATGCAATTTTTCTTCTTGAAATTTAAAACTCTACTTTGAGGAGGTGATGTCAGCATCATGGGGGAGGGAGCTCTTCCCTTAGACTCTCCCCCCTAAGATATAACAAAAAGGACATTCATACACCAACAGAGGACACTCACACACACACAATAGACATCTGAGATTCCACACAGCCAACGTCTGAAGGTGGAGGTGCTGGACCCCCCACGAAGAAGGGGAAGGAGGTAAGGGGATCTCCTCTGCCTCCCCAGCAGCGACCCAGGGCACAGGACTGCACACAGCTCTGAGAAAAGAGGGTGGAGGGACAGCTTTCTGTGTGAACACCTTTGCTCTCCAAGCTACCTCCCAGCCATGTGAAAGCTGCACACAGAGGAGGCTTAGCTATTGTGGGGGTGTGTTCATCAAGCCAGCACCCCAGGAGGGTAGACAGCGAAGGAAGAGCAAGAACGCCCCTGGGATCACACACATGAAAGAAAGCTCCCCTCCATCTGCCTGGCATACAAGCTTGGCCACTCGGCCAGAGCAAGGGATGCCCACCAGAGTGCATGAGCATGCCTTTGCAAAGCGGCAGTGGAGAGAGGGCAACTGCAGATGGGCCCTGTTGGCATAGATTCCAAAGGGCAGGCACAGATGCCAGAGATAGTGGAGGGCTCAGAATACAGAGTTCCTGACCCTGCCCCCAGGGGCAGCAGGTAGAATCTGTGACAAGATCTTACCAATATGCAAAGGCACAAATCCACCTCCTCAAATAGGATGAAGAGGTATGTTAACACTCCAGACCAGAAGGAAAACAGCAAGCACCCAGAAATCAATCCTAAAGGAACAGAAATTTACAATCTAAATGAGAGAAAATTCAAAATAGCTACCATTAAAAAACTCGATGAGTTACAACAAAATACAGAGAGAGAGTTGAATAAAATCAGGAATAAAATTAATGAACAGAGGGAATTCTTCACAAAAGAGATTGAGACTATAAAGAAAAACCAATCAGAAATGTTGGAGATGGAAACGGAGATGGAAAACACAATGAATGAAATAAAGAAAAACATGGAGTCCTTGAATAACAGAGCTGATATTATGGAGGAGAGAATTAGCCATTTGGAGGACGGAAACATAGAAATGCTTCAGATTGAGGAACTAAGACTAAAAAGAAATGAAGAAATTCTCTGAGAAATATCCAACTCAATTAGGAAATGCAAAATAAGTATTACAGGTATTCCAGAGGGAGAAAATAGGGACAAAGGAGGACAAAGCTTATTCAAAGAAATAAATGCTGATGGGGCCGGCCCAGTGGCACAGCAGTTAAGTGTGCATGTTCCGCTTTGGTGGCCTGGGGTTCACCAGTTCGGATCCTGGGTGCGGACATGGCATTGCTTGATAAGCCATGCTGTGGTAGGCATCCAACATATAAAGTGGAGGAAGATGGACACAGATGTTAGCTCAGAGCCAGTCTTCTTCAGCAAAAAGAGGAGGATTGGCAGCAGATGTTAGCTCTGGGCTAATCTTCCTCAAAAAAAAAAAAAGAAAGAATAGCCGAGAACTTCCCAAATCTGAGGAAGAAGCTGGAATTACAAGTAAAACAAGCTAACAGAACGCCTAATTACATCAATGCAAAAAGACCTTCTCCAAGGCATATAGTAGTGAAACTGTCAAAAGTCAATGACAAAGAAAAAAATACTAAGGGCAGCAAGGCAGAAGAAAATAACTTACAAAGGAACCCCTATCAGGCCTTCAGCAGATTTCTCATCAGAAACCTTCCAGGCTAGAAGAGAGTGGAATGATATACTCAAAATTCTGAAAGACAAAAACTTTCAGCCAAAAATACTGTATCCAGTGAAAATAACTTTCATATATAAGGAAGAAATAAAAACTTTCCCAGATAAACAAACACTGAGGGAATTCATTGCCACAAGACCACCCCCCCCCCCGACAAGAAATGATCAAGGCCCTCATACCTGAAGAAAAAAAGAAAGGGTTTACAAAGTCTTGAGCAAGGAGATAAATAGGCAGACAAAATCAGAAAATTGCAGCTCTCTATGACAAAAGGTTAGCAACCAATTATGACATTAAAGACAAAGGAAAAGAAACCACAAAAAAATAACTAGAATCTCGTCATTTTAACCACAAACTCACAATACAAGATGGAATAAGCTGTGACAACAGTAACTTAGAAGGGAAAGAGGAAAGGGATGGAAACTGCTTAGACTAAGGAAACAAGAGGCTATCAGAAAATGGACTATCCCATCTGTGAGATATTTATATAAACTTCACAGTAACCACTAAATGATCAGAACAGAGACACAAAGGATAAATAAAGAGAAAACTAAGACAACCAACATAGAGAACTACCAAACTGAATCAGCAGTCTGAAATACAAGAGATGAGAAACAAAGGAAATACAGAACTGTAAAAAAAAAAGTGAAAAAAATGGCAGTATTAAGCCCTCATATATCAATAATCACTCTAAATGTAAATGGATTGAATTCTCCAATCAAAAGACACAAAGTAGCAGGACGGATTAAAAAACAAGACCCAACAATATGCTGCCTCCAGGAAACACATCTCAACTCTAAAGACAAACAGAGGCTCAGAGTGAAGCATGGAACACGATACACCAAGCTAATGGCAAACAAAAGAATGCAGGTGTTGCCATACTTATATTGGACAAAGTAGAATTCAAGATAAAAAACACAATGAGAAACAAAGAGGGAGAGTATACAATAAAAAGGACCCTCCTCCAAGAGGATGTAACACTTATGAATATGTATATACTCAACCCAAAAGCAGCAAGGTACACAAAGCAGTTATTAACAAATCTAAAAGGGATATTAACAGCAACACAATAATAGTAGGGGCAGTTAACCCCCCACTTACATCAATGGATAGATCATCCAGACAGAAAGTTAACAAGGAAACAGTGGAATTAAACAAAAAACTAGACCAGAAGGACACAGTAGATAGATATAGAACACTCCATCCAAAATTAGAGGAATACACATTCTTCTCAAACGCACATGTAAGGGGTTGGCCCCATGGCTGAGTGGGTAAGTTCACACGCTCTGCTTCAGCAGCCCGGGGTTTCACCAGTTCGGATCCCGGGCGCGGACATGGCACCACTCATCAAGCCATGCTGAGGTGGCATCCCACATGCCACAACTAGAAAGACCCACAATTAAAAATATACAACTATGTACTGGGGGGCTTTGGGGAGAAAAAGGAAAAATTTTAAAATCTTTAAAAAGAAAAAAAAGCACATGGAACATTCTCAAAGATAGACCATATGTCAGGAAATAAAGCAGGCCTCAATAAATTTAAGAAGATTGAAATTATATCAAGTATCTTTTCCAAACACAATGCTATGAAACCAGAAATCAACTACAAGAAAAAAGTGACAAATATGTGGAGACTAAAGAACATGTTACTAAACAACCAATGGATCATGGAAGAAATCAAAGGAGAATCAAAAAATATCTGGAGAAAAATGAAAATGAAAATACACTGTACCAACTCATAAAGGATGCAGCAAAAGTAGCACTAAGAAGGAAATTCATAGCAATACAGGCCCACCTTAACAAATAAGAAAAATCTCAAATAAGAAATCTTAAACTACAGCTAACAGAACTAGAAAAAGAACAAATAAAGCCCAAAGTCAGCAGAAGGAGGAAAGTAATATAATTAGAGCATAAAATAAATTAAATTGAAACCATAAAGACAGTAGAAAGGATCAATGAAACTAAGAGCTGCTTCTTTGAGAAGACAAACAAAATTGACAAACCCTTAGCCAGACTCACTAAGAAAAAAAGAGAGAAGGCTCAAATATATAAAATTAGAAATAAAAGAGGAGAAATTAAAACAGATACCACAGCAATATAAGGGACGATAACAGAACACTATGAAAAACTATATGACAACAAATTGGACTATCTAGAACAAATGGATAAATTCTTAGACTCATACAACCTCACAAAACTGGATCAAGAAAAAATAGAGAATCTTGGGGCCGGCCCAGTGGCATAATGGTTAAGTTCACATGCTCTGCTTTGGCAGCCCAGTGTTCAAAGGTTCAGACCAGAGGCACCAACCTACACACTGCTCATCAAGCCATGCTGTGGTGTCATCCCACATACAGAAAAGAGGAAGACTGGCACAGATGTTAACTCAGTGAGAACCTTCCTCAAGCAAAAAGAGGAAGATTGGCAACAGACGTTAACTCAGTGACAATCTTCCTCACCAAAAACAATAAGAAGAAGAAGAAGAAATAAAAGAATCTGAATAGATCAATGACAAGTAAAGAGATTGAAACAGTAATACAAAAGACAAAAGTCCAGGAGGAGGTAGCTTCTCTGGAGAATTTTACCAAACATTCAAACATTTAATACCTATCCTTCTCAAACTATTCCACAAAATTGAAGAAGACAGAACACTTCCTAACACATTTTATGAGGCCAACATCACCTTGATCCCCAAGCCAGACAAGAACACCACAAAGAAGGAAAATTACAGACCAACATCTATGATGAACACAGATGCAAAAATCCTCAACAAAATATTGGCAAACCGAATATAGCAATACATCAAAAAGATCATACATAATGATCAAGTGGGATTTATGCCAGGGACACAGGGATGGTTCAACATCTGCAAATCAATGAATGTGATACATTACATTAACAAAATCAGGAATAAAAAACCACATGATCATCTCAATAGACGCAGAGAAAGCATCTGACAAGATCCAGCATCCATTTATGATAAAAACTCTCAATAAAATGGTTATAGAGGAAAGTACCTCAACATAATGAAGGTCATATATGACAAACCCACAGCCAACATCATACACACCAGGGATAAACTGGAAGCCATCCCTCTGAGAACAGTAACAAGACAAAGATGCCCACTCTCACCACTCTTATTCAACATAGTACTGGAGGTTTTGGCCAGAGCAATTAGGCAAGAAAAAGAAATAAAAGGTATCTAAATAGGCAGGCGAGAATTGAAACTCTCACCGTTTGCAGACGACATGATTTTATATATAGAAAACCCTAAAGAATCCATTAGAAAACCATTAGAAATAATATACAACTACAGCCAAGTTGCAGAGTACAAAATCAACTTACAAAAATCAATTGCATTTCTATATTCTAACAACAAACTAACAGAGAACTCAAAAATACAACCCCATTTATAGTCACAACAAAAAGGATAAAATATTTTGAAATAAATTTAACCAGGGAGGTGAAAGACCAATACAAGGAAAACTATAAGACATTACTGAAAGAAACTGATGATGACATAAAGAAATGGAAAGACATTCCATGCACATGGATTGGAAGAATAAACACAGTTAAAATGTCCATACTGCCTAAAGCAATCTACAGATTCAATGCAATCCCAATCAGATTCCCAACGACAATCTTCACAATTTAGAACAAAGAATCCTGAAGTTCACATGGGGCAACAAAAGACCACTGAACAAAAGACCGTGAGACCTGCAAACTGGTGCAGCCACTGTGGAAAACAGTATGGAGATTTCTAAAAAAATTAAAAATAGAAATATCATATGAACCAGCTATCCCACTACTGGGTATTTATCCAAACAACTTGACATCAACAATTCAAAGAGCATGCACCCCTATGTTCATTGCAGCATTATTCACAATAGCCAAGACATGGAAGCAACCCAAGTGCCCATCAACTGAGGAATGGATAAAGAAAATGTGGTATAAACATACAATGGAATACTACTCAGCCAAAAAAAAAGAAAAGACAAAATCACGTCATTCACAACAACATGGATGGACCTTGAGGGTATTATGTTAAGCAAAATAAGCCAGAGAAAGACAAACACCACATGATTTCACTCATACGTGGAAGACAAACTAACACATGGACAAAGAGAACGGATTAGCGGTTACCAGAGGGGAAGGGGCTTGGGGAGTGGGCATAAGGGGCGAAGAGGTACATTTATCTGGTGACTGACAAATAATAATGTACACCAGAAATTTCACAATTTTAGAGACTATCACGCCCTTTAAAAAATGTGAAAAACAAGTTCCACTTTGAAAATCAAAATTCCTAATATTTATACCCTTTGGGAGTGGGACTAATGGAGCTGAGAGAATATTATTGGTTTTACTTTGTAGGATCTATGTTCATTTTTTTTACCATGAGAATGCATTATTTTTATAATTTAATACAATTTTAAATGATAGCATGTAAGCTTTCAAAATCTGTGCCAGTTTTTTTCCGAGTTTAAAGCTTAATAAAATTAAAGACCTTTAAGATGCTATCTTTTATGTCACAAGATACACACTGCAGCCACCCTCCTGTCACAATGGTCTCAAAAATCTGAGTAGTCACCTGCTGGCTAGTTGAGCAAGGGCCATCTCACTTACAGCTACCAGTCCCCACGTGTGTGTGCTCCGAGTCGTGGACTACATTAGTGTGTTTGACCCATAGCATTTTAGGAGCTTCAAAGAATCTTTTTCTTCTTCACAATAATAATAATTACAGCAATTATAATAAATGATTATCTTTCCTATATCAAAAATGCCACAAGTTTCATTAGTTAGGAATACACTTCAAATACAGCCATTGGACTGTAATATTCAGCATGGTACCTAGTGGCCACATATGTCTCTTGATCGGGTGACATGTGGCTAGTCCAAACTGAGACGTACTGTGCTGTGTACTGAACTATTCTCCCAAAATTCTTATGTTGAAGCCCTAACCCCCAGCATGACTGTACTTGGAGATAGGACTTTTAGGAGGCAGTTAAGCTTAAATGAGATCATGAGGTTGGGGTCCTAATCTGATAGGGCTTGTGGCCTTATAAGAAGAAATGAGAGAGAGATCGCTTTCTCTCTGCACACGTGCACCGAGGAACACCGTGAGGACACAGGGAGTAGGTGGCTGTCTACAAGCCATGAAGAGAGCCCACACCAGAATCTAACCATGCTGGCACCCTCATCGTGGACTTCTAGCCTCCAGAACTATGAGAAAATAAATTTCCGTTGTTTAAGCCACTCAGTCTATGGTATTTTTTTGTGGCAGGCCAAGCTGACTAGGACATATTATAAGGGTGATACAAACACTTGGAGTGACGTCAGTGGGAATGAAGAAGACCCTCTGAAAACCCACTCTTTCATAAAAGCAACAAGAACATGGGCAGAAATAGTCAAATCCAACTTTTTCAGATCTCTGTAAATTAACCAAAGTTTTGCAACAATCCAAAGAGGATTTACTCAAGAAAAATGGCTGAATCCTAGCAAGAACAGTGAGCTCTGCAGGCATTCTAAATTGCCCTATTCCCATCCCCAGCAACATAGAAGGTTCTCTCGTTTCCACTCCCTGTCAGAACCCCCCAGCAAAAATAGCCCCTACCCTGACTTCTAACACCACAGATTAAGTTCGCCTGTTTGGGAAGATCATATAAACTGAATCATATAGTATGTACTCTTTTATATCTGACTTCTTTTGTTCAACATTATCTTTGTGAGATTCATCCATATTATTACAGGTATAGTTTGTTGGTTTTCATTCTCTCTAGCATTCCAAGTTAATGGAATATACCAAAATATATTTAGTTATTCTGTTGTTGAGTGTAGGCTCGTTTCCAGTGTTTAAGTATTACAATTAGTTCTGAGTTTAATTATTACAAAGCTGTTCTGAGCATTCTTCCATATGCCTTTTGTTGGACATGAGCACTCATTTCTATTGTACATATATCTGGGAGTGGAACTGCTGGACCACAGGATAGGCGTATCTTTAACTTTAGAAGAAATCGTCAATTTTCTAAAGTAGTAGTATCAGTTTATCCTACCATCAACATAAGGGAGTTTCAGTTGTTCCACACCTTCTTCAACACTTGGAATTGTCCAGTCTTTAAAAATTTCAGCTATTCTGGTGGATAGATGTGTGGTATAAGCTCACCATGGTTTTAACTAACATTTTCCTGATGATTAATGACACTGAGAACCTTTCATATGTTAACTGCTATTTGCATTGCATACTAAAGTGTCTGTTCAAGTCCTCTGCCAAATTTTAAATCGATTCGTCTGTCTTTCTCTTACTGATCTGTACTAGTCCTTTGCCAGGTGTACATACTGAAAGCATCTTCTCCCAGTCTGTGGCTTGCATTTTCACTCTCAGTGGTGTCTTCTGATGAAGAGAAGTTCTTCATTCTAATGAAGTCCAATTTATCTGTCTTTTATGGTTAGCAATTTTAGTGTCTTATTTAAGAAATATTTGCACATCCCAAAATTATGAAGATACTCTTCTATGCTTTTTTGCACAAGTTTTATTGTTTTATCTTTCACCTTTAGGTCTATGATATATCTCAAGTTAATTTTTGTGTCCGATGTGTGGTAGGTGTCACGGGTCATGTTTTTTCCCTTATGGATGTGCAATTGACCAAGCACCGATTATTGAAAGGACCATCCTTTCCTCCACTGAATTACATTACTGCATACATTGTCTACTGTACATTGAATTATAGATGCAGGTCTGTTTCTGGACTTTCTATTCAAGTGGCCTGTCTATCATTGCACCAGTAACAGCTGCTTGATTAGAACAGCTTTATAGTAAGTCTCACTCTTTGCTAGGGTAAATCCTTCAACATTTTTTCTGCTTTAGAATTGCCTTGGATATTTTAATTCCTTTGCATTTCCATATAAGACTTACAATCAGCTTGTCAATTTAAACAAAAAATTGATGGGATTTTGACTGAGATTGCACGGAATCTATAGATCAACTTGAGGAAAACTGAACATGATATGGTTTTCCATTTGTTTGGTCCTTCTTCAAATTTATTCAGTAATGTTTTGAAGTTTTAAACATCTTTTAACAAGATTTATTCCTAAATATTTGTTTTTGATACTATTATAATTGGTATCATAATTTTTAAATTTTCATTGTCACTTGTTTTTTTGCTAGTATATTGAAATTTTTTCATTTATTGACTTTGTATCCAGCAAACTTGCTAAATTCACTGACTTGTACAAAAATGTAATCAAGTCATCTGCATATAAGTTTTATTACTCCCTTTTTGCTCTTATGCATTTTATTTCTTTTCTCTGCTTTGTTGCATTGGCTGTATGTATTCCTTTGCCTTGTCTTTTTTTGTTCAACATTATGTTTGTAAGATTCATTCATGTTGTTGCATGTTGCCGTAGTTTATTCCTTTTCTTTACTGGTTAATGTGCCATTGGCTAATGGCACCACAGGTGATTTCCAGACAACCTTTTCACTCAGTCCAAATCATAACTAGCAAAGTGCATTAACATCTAGGACAAAAAGAACATTATGGACTGGCAATTTTACAGGGACTTTCTATAAGACATTTTCACCTAGAACTTGATAACATTACAATAAAATATATGAATGGAAATGTGTCAATATAGAACCAAGTAAATAAATTACTGAGAAGTGTGTTTTGTCTATCCTTTTACCAATTATAAAGAGTCTAGAATCCAATTTTGAAATCCAAGTGTATGCATAAAAAGAAAATACACCAAATAAACAGAAACAATATTGTTTTTCTATATGCTTTTCTGAATTTTCCTGGGACATGGACAGGGAACAGGGGCAGATATGGGAGAAGCTGAGGAAAGAAGTAAGGAGGCAAGGTGCCATTGAGCTGTGGGAGCCTGCTGGAGGCACGCAGTGGGCCACCTCTACAATGAACACGTATATATGTTATAATCAGTTAAAAAACAATAAATACATTTTAGATTTTTTAAATTGCATTGAACTTCTTTCCATCAGCATGGAGTGGCTCTGAGGAGACTGTTCTCTAAATGTCTTCTGGTTCTCTAGTTCTAACTAATAACTTTCTTTTTCCTTTGTACCCTCCATGATATTGAACCCTCCATGATATTTATGTAGTAAGAATCACACTCAAGACAGATAGAGTGACGAAAGTTTTGCTCACTTGGCTTCCAAGAAACTGTAGATGGAATTTTATGAGTGGTCTTCAGTGCTAAAAGAGTTACAGATCCAAAGACTGATACATACACTGTCTTTTTGGCAATAAACAAATTTCACTGAGTGTACACCAATGACATGAGTGGTTGTACAGGGTACACAGTTGTGTCTAACATTCCATGAGAATGGGGCTCACAAACTAGGTAGGAAGCCAAAACAAAAATATATGAAAGGTTTAATTTCCACTGAAGGTTACTGGGTTATATACTTACTATGGGAATGAAATCTGAATTTGCTACCCTGAGAAGGCAGGGGTCTTGAGAGAGAGCAACCATCCTTTCTTCTTGAACACATTCATTCATTCATTCATTCACTTGAATGCTTGCTAAGTGTTAAGGCTTAGAGATACAAAAATGCATAACATTTGGCCTGCTCTCTTAAGAGTTTACAATCCGAAGGTCTGGCCCCGTGGCTAAGTGGTTAAGTTTGCACACTCTGCTGCAAGTGGCCCAGTGTTTCACTGGTTCAAATCCTGGGCACGGACATGGCACTGCTCCTCAAACCATGCTGAGGCAGCGTCCCACATGCCACAACTAGAAGGACCCACAACAAAGAATATACAACTATGTACTGGGGGGCTTTGGGGAGAAAAAGGAAAAAAAATCTTTTTTAAAAAAAGTTTATAACCCTAAAACCTTAAATCTAAAGTTTTAAAATCATCCACCTTCTGGAGGAAAGTAGTTAATTGAATAAAGGCAATATGTAACTCTAAAATAAATTATGATTATCTAATAAAGATATGCCGTCAGCCTCTATATCTGTTCGTGCTACACCCAAGATCTTACACAGAGCAATAGAGGTGCACAGCCCCGCGCTCGGAAAACTAACTAGACCACAAATAACTAAAGAAACCCGCCACGCGTGGGGAAACAGCCTTCAGTAAGGAAGCTGCTCCTAAACCTTCAGTCTATGTTGGAATAATGACTTAAGGACTCAACCGCACACGAGCAAATGGAGCTGTGCAATACAAACTTAATTACATCGGATGCGTATTTAGGAAGTCTGCTTTTTAGTATCTGTAGGAGATTTTCTCTTAATTTGTTTTAACATCACTCACTGTGAGCTTCCAATGACCTCTGTTTAAAAAATTGAGGGGGAGAGAGTGCCTGCGGGGGCTGGGAGGACAGACAAGCTATTTCTCCGAAGGAGTACAGACGTCCTCCGTATAGGAGGATGTTTCTTAGCTATACCGATTTTATGGACTCTTTCGCAGACTACTCCTATTCAAGTCAGAATCCGCCCACGGGGCACCAAGAGCGGCGCTGTTACACAAACACACAGGTCGGCGTGCGTGAACGAATCCATACATCCGAATTCCCTCAAGAGCAGCGCCTTGACTGTAGCTGGCAATCCCTATAGGCTGGCTCTACGTGCACTGGATGCACAGATGAATAAATGAATCCGTGTTCGTCCTTTTAAGTAGAACTATGTCACACATCACAAAAGAACGAGCGCCTAGGCTACTTCGGGAGGGAAGCGAGGGACCGCGACCCGCGGGAGGCGGGAACAGGGGGCGGGGGCGGGGGCGGCCGGGGGCTCACCTTCACGCGCTCGTAGTAGCTCCCGGTGTGCAGCAGCGCGACCCCTCTGAACTCGGACTCGCGGCGCTGCAGCCTCTGCAGCAGGTGGTCCACCACCCTGTTCACCACCTCCGCCGCCGCCGAGACCTCCTGGCGGCTCAGCCTCAGCTTGTCCAGCACCGCCCGAGGCTCCCAGGCGCCGGGCGGCGCTCCCCTCCGGCCGAGACTCGGGGCTGGGACCAGCGGGCCGACGCCGCCGAGCTCCGCGGGCCCGGGCTGGGGCCTCGCCGTCTCCGCGGAGCGCGCGCCCCGCTCGCAGCGAGAGCCTGCCCTGGAAAGGGCCGACCCCTCCGCCGGACCCGCCGGACCCGCCGTGCCCGCCGCGCTCGACGGCTCCTGCCCGGCGCGGGCGCTCTGCGCGCGGCGCGGTGGCCTCTCCCGCGGGCCCGGCGCGCTCTTCTTCCGCAGGGAGCCCGGCGCCCTGGCGGGCTCGCCGCTCTGCGCGCGGGGCCGGGCGGCCGCGGGGACGGCGGGGGACACGTCGGGCTCCGTCAGCGCGCCCCTCCCGCCCTGCGCCGAAGCCTTGGGCGCCGCGGCCCCCGCCTTGGGAGCGGTGCGCGCCGCCGGCCCGCGCCGAGGGTCCATGGCCGGCGCCCCTGGACCTCCGAGAGCAGCCTGGGCTCCGACAGGCCTGCGGGCAGGAGCCGGCGGGCGCGGCGGGAAACGAAAGTGACGAGCCTGGCGGGAGTGACGCCTCGAGGGCCCCGCCCCGGCCCGCCCGCCGCGAGGGGCGCGCGCCGCACCCCGCGAGCCCGAGGGAGGCGAGGTGCGCTCGGCAGCCTGGAGAGCCGGACGCATTTGCTGGCGCACCGCCTAAGATGGTTTTGGACAACCACGAACCTTCTCGCACATTGAAGTTGACAGAGAAACTTCTTCAATGGAAGTTTAAATAAAGGTTATTTTTTTAATTAATGGGAAATTGAAAATGTTCGACTTTTACAAGATGGAATGAAATGAGGATTGATTGCCATTGGAATAAATATTTCATTTTATTTGCCTTTTTAAAAGCACACGTAATCTTCAGTTGTGTAGAGTTCTTACCCGCGAGATGTATCCATTAGTGTTAAAAGGCCATCAAAGAGTGGCGCTCACATTTGTAGTAACTCATGCTGCTTTGGCCGCTGCGATTTCAGAGTATCTCGACAGGGGCTTTCAAATATATATTTCTAAAGCCAAGCCCTTTACAGAAATACCTATTAGACAGGAACCCCCTGGGTTTAGAATGCCCTGGTTACTTTTTTTCTTTTTTTGCTATCCTAACCATTTTTAAGTATACAGTTCAGTGACATTAAATACATTAAGATAGTTGTGCTACCATCGCCACCATCCATCTCCAGAACTCTTCATCTTGCAAAACTGAAACTCACCCATTAAACAATGTCTCCATTCCCACCTCTCTCCAGCCCCTGGCAACCAACATTCTACTTTCCGTCTCTACGAATCTGACTGCTCTAGGGGCCTCATGCCAGTGGAGTCATACAGCATTTGTCCTTATGTGACTGGCTTATTTACTTCGTGTAATGTCCTCGAGGTTCATCCATGTTGTAGCGTGTGTCAGTCTTCCTGTTTCGGGCTGAATAATCCCACCGTATACATACACCACATTTTGTTTGATTACTTTTTTAAAAGGTTTCCCTGAAACTTGATACATCCTTCTCTTTGATACAAAGAGGTTTTCTTACACCCCAGGGCAATGAGCCCTAGTTTGAACTGTGATTGGAGAGAGACATATTTTTCTTTCGTAAAAGGGAAGGAGGACTATTGTGTAATCAGGTTTCTTCTTAAGCAGACCAATTTCAGGGAATAGTAAAATGGAAGTTGAAAGGTGGAAATCCATTTCCTTCAAATTACAAGTGCACTTGGGCAGTCTCCCAGGATGCCCAGGGGTATGCTCACCCCATTCTGAAGACCTCTGCTCTATGGTCCTATTATTCTCCTGCAAGGGCTCCAACTGCTTGTCTTGGAATCCTGTAAATGACTCCACAGCCAGCTGAATGCTGTCTTCCAGCCAAAGTCTTCTAAAGTCCACCAGTGTTTGCTTAACCAAAAACGCGCAAGCAACAATCCGCTGGACCAGGATCAAATGCCTCTGCCGCTGATCTGTCAAAGCAGGAAAACTTGTTCCTTCCTCAATCTTGTCCGGCAACCAGTGTCCAGATAATAGAGGGAATGACTTCTTAGTTGAGTCTTAATATGGATCTGGGACTTTATCATAGGAAAAACCAGGAGGTTTGTTTGTGGGTATATATTTTACCTAGTTGTTTTTGCACCTTATCTTTTATATCTCATGTTTGTGTCAGCAATTCACTTAACAAATATTTGAGTGCCTACTATGTGCCAGGCTCTATTCTAAGCTCTTGGGATATATTGATAAACAAAGATCCTTGCCCTCCTGGAGCTGACATTCTGGCACGGAGAAACAGACAGTAAACATAATACATAAATTATCTTACATAGTAGAAGATAATAAGCTGTACTGAAAAAGGAAAAAACAGTGGAAGAGGGATCAGGAATGAGGAATGGTAGAATACTAAAATACTGAGAGAGTGACCTTTGAGCAAAGATTCAAAGGAGGGGATATCCACAGGAAGAGTGTTTCAAGCAGAAAGAAAAGCTAATACAAGGATCTAAGGTGGCACTATGCCTAGTAGTTCAAACAACAGCAAGTGTGGCTGGAGCTTGCGATGTTAGAGATGATGTGTCAGTTATCAACTTATTGCCTCTCAGCTCCAAATATGCCCTTCAATATATGCTCTCTGATAAACAATAGAATTCCTTAAAACAATGTAATTCTCTTTTAAAGTGCCCACTACATTAGGTTTTCTCAGTAGAGGTTCTGGAGGAACGCTGCAGAGGGAAGAGGTTTCCTGCAATTTCCAGCATAGTGGGAAAAGTGGAAGGAGGCTGACGGGGGAAAGGTCACTTTATGGGTGTAAGAGCATCTGAAAGAGCCTATCCCAGCTACAGGCCCAGAAAGTGGTCCCTCTGGGACCTTGCGACAATGGCCTGGCCATAACCTGTCTACAGCTTACTGGACAGAGAAACTAAGATTCCTGCCTGGCCTACATATGGCTGCATGGGGTCCTGAGGGTCCTCAGGGTCACACACAAGGCAGCTGACCCTTCTGCAAGCCCTGTCTGTAGGACAAGGACTGAGAATATTCATTTCTGTAAATCCAACCTTTCTTCAAAATGGTAGTAAAATTGACTAATTTGTAGTTGACCTCCTTTCTCCTCTGATGCTTGTCCCCTGCCTGAACTGCCTGTGAAACGATATGCCTCTCAGAAACAGAGATTTGACTTCCTACTTTTCTCCTTACTCAACAACTGGTAGAAACTAGTAACTTGAAATTAAGTATAGAAGGAAAAGAAATTTAGTAACAACTAAATTATCTGTTCTTTACATTTTTTTATAATGCCCCCAAATTCCTGGTGACATGTACTTTATTATTCTTCCAAATTCTCTTTTCTGTAATCATGGTAGTAAAAGAAGGCTTTTACAATCCAGGGCCCTTGAGACTGTGTTTCCAGGTGTCCTGTAATTTTGGTAGATCATTTCTTAACAGAAAAATCAAGCCTGAGGTAAAGATTAAGAATATAAAACAGTCCAACTTAAGACCAGTTATTATTACCTTGACTCTTAAAAAGGGTGTGCAGTAAAGGGTTAACTTAGCACGTTTATGGTGTTCAAACTCTGCACATCCCAAAGAAACAACTGGCCTCTGATAGGCACCTGGGACATAATTTCTAAGCCCTTTGAATCTCCTGCCTGATAAAAGTGTCTTTGTATATACCTGGGACTTTGGGCCATGCCAGATACTTTATACAAACAATCTGATTTATGATGAGCCCTGGGGCCATGCTGTATCAGTCTGATCTCTAGAGGGGCTGGAGACTGAGTAACTAAGGTCAGTCATGCAGGCACAGCGTTACGAGACTCCCAATAAAAGCCCTAAATACCAAGGCTTGGGCGAGCTTCCCAGGTTGGCAATACCTTGTCATTGCCAGGAAAGATAAGAACTATCTGTATGACTCCCCTGGGAGGACAACTGGAAGCTCATGCCTGGTGGCTTCTAGACTCTGCCCTATGTGTCTTTTGCCTTTGCTTAATTTAATCTGTATCCTTTCACTGTAGGTAACCACAACCATAAATAAAACAGCTTTTCTGAGTTCTGTGAGCCCTTCTAGCTTATCGTTAAACTGGAGGACAATCTTTGGGATCCCCAACACAAAGGTAAAAGGCTAACTTCATCATAAAGAAGAGCTTTACCATCTTTTACAGCAGAAATCAAGTTAATCATATACCTATCCCTGTCTAAACACCTTATCTTTGGGTCTCATTGAAAAACATGCCACATGAGAGATTAGTGAAATTGAAAATGTAGGCCTCTGGTTCCCTAATTAAAGGCTCAAGCTATTGATTTTCAAATATTTATTAAGGGATGCAGCAAAAGTAGTACTAAGAGGGAACTCTATAGCAAGATAGGCCGACCTCAAGAAACAAGAAAAATCTCAAATAAACAATCTAACATAAGACCTAAAAGAACTGTAAAAAGAAGAACAAGTGAAACCAAAGTTAGTACAAGGAAGGAAATAATAAAAATAAGAGCAGAAATAAATGAAATAGAGACTAAAAAGACAATAGAAAAGATTAATGAAACTAAGAGCTGCTTCTTTGAGAAGATAAACAAAATTGACAAACTCTTAGCCTGATTCACTAAGAAAAAAAGAGAGAAGGCTCAAATAAATAAAATTAGAACTGAAAGTGGAGAAATTACAATGGATACCACAGAAATACAAAGGATTATAAGAGAATACTATGAAAAACTATATGGCAACAAATTGGATAACCTAGAATAAATGGATACATTCTTAGACTAATACAACCTCCCAAAACGGAATCAAGAAGAAATAGAGAATCTGAATAGACCAAGCACAAGTAAAGAGATTGAAATGGTAATCAAAAACCTCCCAAAAAACAAGAGTCCAGGACCAGACGACTTCTCTGGAGAATTCCATCAAACATTCAAAGAAGCTTATCCTTCTCAAACTATCCCAAAAAATTGAAGACGGAAAGCTTCCTAACTCATTCTACGAGGTCAAACATCACCCTGATACCAAAACCAGACAAGGACAATACAAAGAAGGAAAATTATAGGCCAGTTATCTCTAATGAACATAAATGCAAAAATCCTCAACAAAATATTGGCAAACCAAATAAAGAAAGACATTAAAAGGATCATACACCATGATCAAGTGGGACACAAGGATGGTTCAACATCCACAAATCAATCAACATGATACACCACATTAACAAAATGAGGACCAAAAACCACATGATCATCTCAATAGATGCAGAAAAAGCATCTGACAAGATTCAACATCCGTTTATGATAAAAATTCTCAATAAATGGGTATAGAAGGAAAGTACCTCAACATAATAAAGGCCATATATGACAACCCACATCACCATCCTTCTTAAGGGTCAAAAGCTGAAAGCTATCCTTCTGAGAACAGGAACAAGACAAGGGTGCTCACTCTCACCACTCTTATTCAACATAGTACTGGAGGTCTTGGCCAGAGCAATTAGGCAAGAAAAAGAAATAAAAGTATCCAAATTGGAAAGGAAGAAGTAGAACTCTCGCTGTTTGTGGATGAGATGATCCAACATATAGAAAACTCTAATGAATCCATCAGAAAACTATTAAAAATAATCAACAACTACAGCAAAGTTGCAGGTACAAAATCAACTTACAAAAATCAGTTGCATTTCTATACACTAATAATGAACTAGCAGAAAGAGAAGTCAAGAATATAATCCCATTTACAATTGCAATAAAAAGAATAAAATATCTAGGAATAAATTTAACCATGGAGGTTGAAAAACCTGTACATGGAAAACTATAACACATTATTGAAAGAAATTGAACATGACATTAAGAAGAGGAAAGATATTGTATGCTCATGGATTGGAAGAATAAACATAGTTAAAATGTCCATATTACCTAAAGCAATCTACAGATTCAAGGCAATCCCACTCAGAATCCCAAAGACATTCTTCATGAAAATAGAACAAAGCATCCTAAAAGTATAAGGAACAAGAAAAGACCCCAAATAGCCAAAACAGTCCTGAGAAAAAAGAACAAAGCTGGAAGCATCACACTCCCTGACATCAAAATATACTACAAAACTATAGTAATCAAAACAGCATGGTACTGGTACAAAAACAGACACACAGATCAATGGAAAGGAATTGAAAGCCCAGACATAAAACCACACATCTACGGAGAGCTAATCTTTGACAAAGGAGCCAAGAACATAAAATGCAGAAAGGAAAGTCACTCTAATAAATGGCGTTGGGAAAACTGGACAGCCACATGTAAAAGGGTGAAAGCAGACCATTATCTTACACCATTCACAAAAATTAACTCAAAGTGGATTCAAGACTCGAATGTAAGGCCTGAAACCATAAAGCTCCTAGAAGAAATTATAAGTACTAACTCTTTGACATCAATCTTAGCAGCATCTTTTGAATACTATGTCTACCCATGCACGGGAAACAAAAGAAAAAATAAACAGTTGGGACTACATCCAACTAAAAAGCTTCTGCAAGGCAAAAGAAACCATGAACAAAACAAAAACACAACCCACCAACTGGGAGAAAATATTTGCAAATTATATATCAGACAAGGGGTTAATTTCCAAAATACTTAAAGAACTCATATATCTCCACAACAAAAAAACTAACAACCCGATCAAAAACTGGGCAGAGGATCTGAACAGACATTTTTCTGAAGAAGATATACAGATGGCCAACAGGCACATGAAAAGATGTTCAACATCACTAATCATCAGGGAAATGCAAATCAAAACTACAATGAGATATCACCTGACACCTATTAGAATGGCTATAATTACCAAGACAAAAAATAACAAATGTTGGAGAGGATGTGGAGAAATGGGAACCCTAATACACTGCTGCGGGAATGCAAACTGGTGCAGCCACTATGGAAAACAGTATGGAGATTTCTCAAAAACTTAAAAAAAGAAGTACCATACAAATCCAGCTATCCTACTACTGAGTATTTATCCAAAGAACTTGAAATCAACAATTCAAAAAGATTTATGCACCCTATGTTCATTGCAGCATTATTCACAATAGCCAAGACATGGATGCATCCTGAGTGCCCATCAACTGATGAATGGATAAAGATGTGGTATATATATACAATGAAATAATACTCAGCTATTAACAAAAGACAAAATCGTCCCATTTGCAACAACATGGATGGACCCTGAGGGTATTATGTTAAGCAAAATAAGCCAGACACAGAAAGACAAACACTGTATGATTTCACTCATATGTGGAAGAGAAACAAACACATGAATAAAGAGAACAGATTATTGGTTACCAGAGGAGATGTAGGTGCACGCATGGCAACTAGACTTTCGGTGGTGTACACAACGCATCCATACAGAAGCCAAATATTATTAATGTATACCTGAAATTTATATAATGTTATAAACCAGTGTGACTGCAACAAAATAAAATATTTATTGGTAAAATAGTGTATTTGGTAGCTCCAAAAAATGACATACATCTGTATTTATTGTCATAGAAAATGACCATGATAATCTATTATGTGAAAAAATAGATTACTAAACAATGTATATAGTATGATCCTATTTTCATTAAAAATATCAAATATATATTTATCATTAAAACAATTAAAATCCAATGCTGAGTACAGTGTGAAAAAATAATGTTACACACTGTTAGTGCAACATGACACAAAGTTTCTAGAAAGTTACTTTATCACTTATCTATTAAAAATTAAAACCTTGAAGGGGCCAGCCCGGTGGTGCAGCAGTTAAGTGCGCACATTCCGCTTCAGCGGCCCGGGGTTCACCGGTTTGGACCCCAGGTGTGGACATGGCACCGCTTGGCAAGCCATGCTGTGGTAGGTGTCCCACATATAAAGTAGAGGAAGATGGGCATGGATGTTAGCTCAGGGCCAGTTTTCCTCAGCAAGAAAAGAGGATTGGCAGCAGTTAGCTCAGGGCTAACCTTCCTCAAAAAAAAAGATTAAGTTAAATTTAAAAGAAAAGTAAAACCTTGAAGAGCTCTTTTGCCCAGTATTTTCACTTATAGAAAGAGTCCCATAAATTTTAAAATATATATATACAATGATCATAATAGCAAAAAATTAGAAACAATCCAAATGCCCAGAAATTGGAGTTGATTAAGTAAATTATGGTTTACATACACAATTGAATACTATATAACACTAAAAAGTGAGGTAGATTCATATATACTGGCATTGAAAGAGTCGAAAATACATTGTTAAATGGAATACTACTCAGCCATAAAAAAGACAGAATCGTCCCATTTGCAACAACATGGATGGACTTTGAAAGTATGATGTTTAAGCAAAATAAGGCAGACAGAGAAAGACAAACCCCACATGATTTCACTCACATGTGGAAGACATGTGACACATGGACAAACACACGGATACCAAAGGGGAAGAGGGTTGGGGGGTGGGCATAAGGAGTAAAGGGGCACACATGTGGTGACTGACAATAATGTACAACTGAAGTTTCACTGTTAGAAACTAGTATGACCTCAATAAAAAAAATACAGCTAAAAAAAGAAGCAAAATGAAAAACAAAGGAGTCACAGTATTATATGTCCAAAATAGTAGTAACATGTATGTATACATAACATGTATATGTATAAAAAAGCCTAGGAGGCACCTGCTGTGGTTTAGTGGTTAAGCACTCCACTTCGGTAGCCCGGCTTTGCATGTTTCATCCTGGGAGGACCTACACCACTCGTTACCCATGCTATGGCAGCAACACACATACAAAAATCAAAACAAAATAAGAAGATTGGCACAGATGTTAGCTCAGGGCAAATCTTCCTCAGCAAAAGAAGAAGAAGGAAAAAAACCCTAGGAGGCACTGTCGACGAAAATAATCCATAACCAATCTATAAATGAAAATTTGGGTGAGTTTATTCTGAGCTTAAATCTGAGTATTATAACCCGGGAAAGTCTTTCCACAAAGGAACAGCACTCCAAAGAAGTGGGGGTACATAGGGTGGGTATATACCCTCAAAGAGGGTGTTTCACATATGATTGAAATGTCCCTTTTACAATAGTCACGAGGCTGCTCTGTCAGCACAGCAATTGATGGAAACAGCAGATAGGCCTGCTGTATCAGTGAACCCCGCAGGCTGGCAGGTCTGTTGCCTCGAGCTGGGCGGTCACAGATGAGCTGAGCGCTGCAATCAGTTCCCAGCCTAAAGAAAGATACTTAATCTTTAAGGAGATGCTAACGTTGGGAGGGGGAGGGAAGTTGCACCTTTATCTCAAAATGTCTAAGCAGATATACAATGCATGCTCAATGGCCACAGTCAGCCCCTTTTGGAAAAAACAAAGTCAGGCCTAATTAGGTTTATACCACATGGCTTCCTCATATACTCCAATATATCCTATTGCTTGCCATTTCAATTTGTCAGCATTAACAACAAAATGCTAGGGGGCAGGACTGCAAGGCATGTGGGAAGTTATGGATTCTTTTAAGGTTTAAATTGTGTATAAAGAACGCTTCTTATTAACGTAATAAGACAAAGCGATGTATTTGATAGATTTTAATAATCAGCACAATCAAACCGCCACACGGGTTGTTCACTATCCAAACAATGGCCTTCTAAGAAAGGCTTTAAAAACATCAATTCCAAAAGGCTGGACATGTGTCAAATAAAAATGGCAAGGAATAGGATATATTGGAGAATATGAGGAAGCCATTTGATATAAACCTAATTCGGCCTGACCTTGTCTTTCCAAAAGGGCCTGACTGGGGCCGTTGAGCATGCATTGTATATCTGCTTTAGATTTTCCCTATGGCAAGAACAAAGGCCCTTCAGGTAAAGGTGCAACTTCCCTCCCCCTCCCAACGTTGGCGTCTCCTTAAGGATTAAGCATCTTTCCTTAGGCTAGAAACTGATTGCTGTGCTCACCTGTGACCGCCCCAGCTGGGGACAATAGACTTGCCTCCTGCTACGCCCACCAAGATAGCAGACCCACTACCTGCTGTGTCCACCAAGTGCTGTGCCGACAGGGCAATCTTGTGACTATTGTGGGAGGGACATTTCAATCCTCTGTGAAACATCCTCTTTGAGGGTATATAACCACCCTTATACCCCCACTTCTTTGGAGTGCTCTGTTCCTTTGTGGAAAGACTCTCCCGGGTTATAATCCTCAGATTTAAGCTCAGAATAAACTCACCCAAATTTTCATTTATAGATTGGATATGGATTATTTTCGTCGACAATGTTGTCTGTTAGAAATTTGACAGCATAATAGCTTTAAATGATAGCTAAAATTGTCTAATGTCTCAAAGTTTTTATGGGTAGTCTAAACATCATTATTGGGAACAAATGGTTTAGATATAAATGAAATGAGTTTATAGATAAACTTTTAGCAATAATTATAGTTTATGGTATGTGTATTTAAAATAACTTCCAAAATGTTTTTGGTAACTCGAAATTTTGAAGTTTTGCTAGGTTAATTTGAAGGATAAAATTCGTTGAGTACCTAGGTAATTTCCAAATAAGATATTAGACATTAATTATTAAATGTAAGTTTATCTACTTTTGGCTTCTTATTGCAAAGAGGCTAAAAGTGTTTGGGTCTATTGGAAAGTGTGCCTTGTGTTTTATTGTAAAGTGGCATGATTCTAGAAATTATGAAAAAGTGTTTAGAATGTTGATATAAAAGACAATTCGTAATTGCTTAGTTTTTAGTGTTTACTATGGTCTGTTAAAAGGTTAAAGAGTTCTAATGTATGTGATTAAAGCTACTGGAAATTAATAAGGAAAACAGCTCTGTATTCAAGGAAAGTAAAATGTAAGTTTTCAGTAAAGAAGGTATAAAGAATGGAAATATTTTTGTTTGCTTGGTTAAGGAAGATAAATTTGTCCTAATGTACTAGAAGGGAAGAGAGAAGGCATGGGACAAATTCTGAAGGCAAAAAGAAAGCTGTAGAAGGTTTGTGAAAGAAATTCTGAAAAGAGTTTTGTACCTGGTCAAGTTGGCTAAGATTGAAATGAATCTAATTAAGTAAATGGGTTTTAATATGAAAAAAAAGTAAACTGGTACAAAAATTAGAATTTGGCTCTCTCTCTCTTAAAAGGATAATTTTCTTAAACTCTTAGTCTGCTCTTGATAAAGAGATTATAACAGATTTTTTCCTTCTGAGTAAGTTTACAGAAGATCTATGCTTTGTTAAGGTAATTTCCTAGGTGCAAAAAGACAGGGGTCTCTCTATTAAGGTTTTTTTTTTTTTTTTTTGCTGTTGTCACTTTGATTAAATATTATGAGCCTTGTTTCATTGACCCTTGTTTTACAATGACAAGATCAGCAACCTCTTGATCTTGTTTAAGTGTTTAAAAATCTTTTGATATTTTTGACAAGCTTCTCCCTCAAACAAACAGTCCAGTCCTGAATAAAGGCTTTCCTTTGACTTGGATGAAGGAAGAGAATTTCTCTGGGGATTTTCAGAGGGCCCCTGAAACTTCTCAAAGAAGTTTGTTCTCTCTTCCTATGAAGGAGGGACACTAGTTAGGCTTGTTTGGAATGCTAAATTACATGAGAAGCACTGTCAAGTAAATGATAATAAACCTCAGGTTATATTGTGTAGGTAAATGTTATTCACTATTTTAACCTTGCTACTGATGAGGATTATTTTAGGCTGGTTACTGTTGAAAATTGCAGATGAGGAGACTCTGAGAAGTGGAGATTGCTTGCCCTTTGATAAGAGACATTTGCATTTGTGAAGGAAGTCTCCATCTGTGGGTGTTTCCCTCTCTGCACCAGGAGGAATGGGGGAAGACCTTATCTCTAGAAACTCTTAGTGGGGGTGTCAAGGACTTAAGTCTTGTTTATTGTGCTTGTCTGGTGACCTCATGTAGCTGACTCTCCCCACCACCAACGTCCTCCTTTGTCTTTAGCTAAAGATAGTATTTAGGGTGGTGGCTTCTGGCACTTACTTAATCTGATTTGATTCTTATCTGAAAGTTATAGGACCACCCAATAGCCAGACCCCACCTGCACTGATACCATTTTAACTTTTTTACATATTCTTTCCTTTGTCCTGTAAAGAAATGACTCACATGCCTATGCCTTAGATTTAGCTCTACTGTCAACCCATGTTTGCAGCAGCAGCTCCTCCTGCCCATAGGTCCTGTCCCCATGCTATTCTCTAGATGGGAGAGCACTACTGCCAGACCTTGAAAGAGTCCAAAAAAAAAAAAAAAACACCTTTCTTTTGACTTCTCAGCTCACCGACCCCGCATCAGCTACCTTGCTTCCAACATCACAAGGGGAGAAGACCACGACTGCATTCTATTGTTTAATTTGGTTTACAAATGGGTCTTACTTAAATGATAAACAAGGGTGGTTAATCCAGTAAAAAGATTTGCTTCTACAGGCTTAAGAAATCACCACGGAAGAAGAAAAATAATATATGTAGGTTGCAACAAAAGGGGAAATTAATACTTTTGGCAACTTTCTCCCAGTGGCTCATATAGCCTCTACTACTTGCGCTATATGCCCAAAGTATAATCCAGAGAAACCACTTCATGAGTCACGAGTCCACTTTCCCTTCCTAAGGGACCCTTTGAGGTATGACAATTGGACTTTGTCCAAATGCCACCATCTCAAGGATAAATATATCTTGTAATGATCTGTATGTTCTCACATTGTTTTGAGGCCTTTCCTTGCAGAAGAGCAACGGCTTTAACAGTAGGTAAATTACTATTAGAGAGAATAATTCCTGTTTGGGGAATTCCTACTGAGTTACATAGTGACTGGGGAACTCAAATCTGTTTGTAATGTTTGGCCAATATTGCACTGCGCTTACCATCCCCAATCCTCAGGACTGGTAAAACTAATGGCACAACTAGAACTTAAATGGCAAGCTTTCAGAAGCATTTACTCTCTCACGGCCAAAAGGTCTTGTGCTAGTGCTCCTTAATGTTAGATCTATACTTTTTGTAAACATCAGCTGTCTCATTTTGAAATAATAATAAAACAGCCTATGCAATGAGATGAAGAAATATATGAACCAGCTTTCCTTAAGGGATATATTACATTGTTGTCACGGTCTTACTGAGGTACTTAAAGTAAAATGAAAGATTGGTAGCTGATTCTTTCACAGAGCTCCCAGAACTTAAGGATCTTGGACTGTAACCTGAAGAATTTATTTATTGAAAGAGACATCAAATAAGACTGTTCGCAGCCCTGTCGAAAAGGACCAAACCAGGAGGAGAAGACGACGACATCTGTTGTAGACAGCTGTCCCAAGACTCCGGACTAGGCCTGTATTCCCAACCTTATATCTTCCCATTTAAACATTTGTTATGCTTAAACTGTATACCTATTTTATAATTTGTTTGGAATATTATTATACTTAAAGAAAGTGATTAATTTGGAACAGACTGGTCTTGAAGGCCAGGAATTTATCGAGTGACTCCTAATGGAACTCAATGGTTATGTGGAACAAATCTTTGGCCTTGGCTACTGCCTGGGTGGCTAAAACACTGCACCCTGAGTTTCCTTTAAAAGCAGGGAAGGAGTCAGGCTGAGTTAAAACCTCTTGCCAATCTCCCTCTCTTTAAGGCCAGATGGGCTTGTTCAGTGTTCCACTGGTATGGCTATATTTTCAGCTATATGTGCTTCTTCTTTGGGGCTAAAAGATGTCGTTATTACATATGGAAGCTCTGACTAAATTTACTCAAGGAGCCCTTAATGATAGTCAAGCAGGAATAGCCTTATTAAATACCGAAATAACTTTAATGCAAAAGGCTGTCCTTCAAAACAGAATGGCTTTAGATATTCTTACTGCATCCCAAGGTGGTACATATACAATTATTCAGACTGAATGCTGTGTTTTTGTACGTGATGAATCTTCTAATGTGTCATCTCTGCTAAAGCACATGAAGAAGCAAATGGATGTCTTATGTGAATCCTGCACCCACTTTGATTTATTTGGTTGGCTCCCTTTTCAGTATCAGTTCCCTTTTGCGATCCAGATTGGAATTCCTATTTCTATTATTTATTGGAATCCTTGTACTGGTCATAATATTCAAACTAATTGTTGTTTTCTTTACTCAGTGTTGTAAGAGTAGCATACAAACTAGAGTAATGATTGCTCGACGGCTTGAGATGGTTGATCTATCTTATAACCCTGGACAAATTTCCTTTTCTGATAGAGACCATGACTAAGAATTCATTTCAGACTAATCCTTTCAAAAATGCTGTTATTATCGTTACTGTACTTGTTCTATAATCATATACAATGTAAATGCAAGGTGTCATAGAAAAGCGCATATGCAATGTTTGTGCAACAATCTAAATTAATTACATAACATATGAAATGCTTCCTCTGTTAATAAATACACTTCCATGCTTGTCCACTATTTCCCCCCAACGCGGATGACTAGGCAAATAATGAGATAAAAGCCTAGCACCGAGGGACATGATGGACCCAGGGCACGCAGCAACCACCCTGGCGCTGAAGGACAATGTTTTGATCATCGATGCTTTCTACCGAAAGATTAGAGATCAAAAGGGGAAAATGTCAAATAAAAATGGCAAGCAATAGGATATATTGGAGAATATGAGAAAGCCATTTGATATAAACCTAATTCGGCCTGACCTTGTCTTTCCAAAAGGGCCTGACTGGGGCCGTTGAGCATGCATTGTATATCTGCTTTAGATTTTCCCTATGGCAAGAACAAAGGCCCTTCAGGTAAAGGTGCAACTTCCCTCCCCCTCCCAACGTTGGCGTCTCCTTAAGGATTAAGCATCTTTCCTTAGGCTAGAAACTGATTGCTGTGCTCACCTGTGACCGCCCCAGCTGGGGACAATAGACTTGCCTCCTGCTACGCCCACCAAGATAGCAGACCCACTACCTGCTGTGTCCACCAAGTGCTGTGCCGACAGGGCAATCTTGTGACTATTGTGGGAGGGACATTTCAATCATATGTGAAACACCCTCTTTGAGGGTATATAACCGCCCTATGTACCCCCACTTCTTTGGAGTGCTCTGTTCCTTTGTGCAAAGACTCTCCCGGGTTATAATCCTAAAATTTAAGCTCGGAATAAACTCACCCAAATTTTCATTTATACATTGGTTATGGATTATTTTCGTCGACACATCTAACTTCAACCGCCCGATTCCTCTGGTGAGCCATCATGAATCTGTCACCCACAAATATAGGTATTTGAACTCCTTTCGGATCTATTCCTATCCAGACTCCAGTCTTCATAAACAAGCAGAAGTCAAGGAGATCGTGTACCAGAAAATTCAGTCTGCTAAGCCATAGTGATCAAAATCATCGCCTGCAGGTGGCCAACTGGCGATCAGGGCTGCAACTCGCCAGAAGACAAAAGATGACCGAGGTGGAGCCGCAGAAAGAGCCCTGCCAGCGGGCCACCGCCCTCTGCCCGAAAAGTCGCGCCAAACCGCCGATAGCGGCGACGCTGGGCGTAGACGTGCTACGCCGTGACGTCAGAGCAAGATGGCGGCGCCCTGAAGACGCTCTCTCGAGCCCAGAGGATTGGGCCTCCGTCCTGTCAGCTGCAGAGGCAGACGCTGCCATTCTCCAGCTATGTTCTCCTTCCGAGGCTGTGGTCGCTGGGTCGCGGCTTCCCTCACCAAACAGCACCCTCCGTCTGCCCGGCTCAGCGGGGAGAACGCCGCGCCCGGGACGCCGCGCTTCGACGTGGTCGTCGTCGGCGGAGGACATGCCGGGGCCGAGGCAGCCGCCGCTGCCGCCCGGTGCGGCTCCCGGACCCTGCTGCTCACGCACCGCGCGGACGCCATCGGTGAGGAGCGCGAGCCGCCGCGTCCCCGCCGCCGCCGCCCCTGCCCGCGCCCGGGCCGAGCGGCATCGCAGGCCCTGGGGCTCTCGCCGGGCGCGCGTCCCCGGGCATGGGGCGCCCGGTAATCGTTTATTAAACGACCATTGTGTTTTTATCAGATTTTGTGAAGCTCTTTTGAAGAATGATGCTACTTTTTGTTGCATTCTATAATAATTCTAATAATGCCATAATTTAAAGCAAGACCGTTTTGTAGCATCATGATAGATGCTAGTGACGTTATCTTGTAAATTATGCGTGCATATGTTTTTCCTCCTGCATTTTGCTTAAGAGTGAAGTTATTGAAATATTAACTGTTCTGTAAAAATTGTGAATAAGTCACTGCTTGTGTACTGAAATACTTTTTAAAAATTACCATTCAGCTTGCAACTGTGGAGAAATATACAGTGTAAACAGCAGTTCTTTGGGGCGACTATATGATTACCCAAGAGATTACACTTTGCTTCTTATACATTTCAGTGTCGTTTACATTTTTAAAAAAATAAAGACCAGGTACTACCTTTCAATAAAAAAAATATAATGAACAGAAAACTATTTTTGAACTAAGATCATTAAAGAGTATAAGTAATGTACTTCTGTCAGAAATAAAGGTTTTTCCCATCAAAACCTATTATTCATATTCTTCTACCAACAAAGGAATATATAAGTTTTCTTTTTAAGAATTTTCAGTGATATTTTAATAACTTTTATAGATAAGCTTACTCAATGACAATTCTATCTTAAAATCAAAGTTCCTAAGGTAATTTGATATGGTGAAGCATCAAGTATTTCTACTTGGTTTCAGCAAAGAAAGATTGCTTTGGCTTAGAAGGTTGAATGAATGTGAGAATACAGAATGCAAGAATTGTCCTCTTGTGGTTCAGTCATATCATCCTCTAGTACTGAAATCGGAGGCAGAAAGTCTTTTTTTTTTTTTTTTTACTAACCTGGAAAAGAATGCCTTTTGGCAAGCTGTCGTTTGCCTTTCATGACAGAGAGAAAAGCTTTCTGATCCTGTTTATTCTGTGTCATATCACTTAGGCATTTCATGGAGAAAGTTCCCTCTTGAAAAGATTGTTCGATGTTCTGAACTTTAGTCTAACCTCCACTGTGTACTAGCTGTGTGACCTTGGACAGAGGACAGTTTATCCTCAATTTCTTTCTCTATGAAATAGAAATAATAGTACCGACCTCATATGGTTGCTGTAAAGTTTAAGTCAGAAAATACATGCAAATCATCTGGAACAGCGCTTGCCCATATTAAGTGGTCAGATGTTAACTATTGTTTTATCATAAGCCTTTCACATAGCCGACTTCAGTTCTTTAGTAGAGTGAGAAATGGAGTGTACGTTTTTACTGCTGTTGCCCACCCCAAGTACTAGTACCACACTTGGGATGTTAGTAGGCTCTACTTAAGAGCGCAGAGGACCAATAGACTTCGTTATTCCAACTCCAAATGACTGGGAATGAATGTTGGGTCCCGAAGTTCTATGTTGAGAAAGATTTTGAGGGCGAAGCAAAAGAGAGTGCTGTGTTCACCTTTTATGCCTGTGAGAAAAGGGGCTCAACATTGATAAATATAGTTGAGAAAAAGTTTTTAGCAATTTAAAAAGATGAAGATTTCTTGGCACTTGACTTCCACAAATGTGTATTTTCTAAATAGGTATATAATATACACCAATTCAGAAAAGAGCCCAGAAGTTGTTTGCTTTAGAGATATAAGGAAGTAGTGGAATTTCAGTAATTTATTCTTAGGGTTTGGGGTGTTTTTTTTTTTTTCTCATATGTATGGGGACACTCGTTTCTGGGGATGAAAGTTTGAGAAAAAGGTCAGAAATTGGATTCAAGATTTAAAAAAAAATTTTTTTTAATTAACTCATATGTAATGAGAGTTAAAGCTATTTTGATGAGTAGCAATATCTAAAACATCACTTTAGATGCTCTAGGAGCCAGACATAATTTAAACATGTGCAGCTAGGTGGATGTCAAACAACATGGAGTAACAATGAGTAGTGAGCTGGAAAATACATTCTCATTCAGGTTTTTTGTTTGTTTATTTTAACGAAAGCCTTTATGTGTACCAAGCAAAACATTGCAGGGAAACAACTGGGTTATGACCTCTGATCTAAAAGTATCTGAAATGTGTCCTTTCCAAAGATGGGAAGAGGAGTATTTAAGAGTAGTACAGAGTAAGAGGAAAAAATCCTAGTTGCTGATGTCATTTCACATTTTAGTTTATATTTTGGTTACTTATTCATTAACAAATAATTCAAATGTTTCAGGTATGATTAAGTTATTGTGTGTGTGTTTTTCCTAAACAAAATGTCCTTGGCTGAAATATTTACAGTTGATATGATGTCTGGGAAAGAGGGAAGTGAGAAGAGGTATAAAAGACATAAGATTGGACCTGCTTCGATAATTGGGAATTCATTACAATGTTCTATTTCTTATTTTTTGTTTCTTTAATAAAATAGTTTAACATTTTTATGTGAAATAATATGTTGAATTAGAAACTCAGGAGTGCAAATTGCTTGCTTTCATGTAAACTCGATAGGATAAATATCCACTATGCTTATGGATTTTATACAAAGTGTCTGGAACACTTCTCTTTTTTTTTTTAAACATTGGCACCTGAGCTAACATCTGTTGCCAATCTTCTTTCTCTTTTTTTTTCCCCTTCTTCACCCCAAAGCCCCCCAAGTACGTAGTTGTATATTCTAGTTGTAGGTCCTTCTAGTTCTGCTCTGTGGGACGCTGCCTCAGCATGGCTTGATGAGCGGTGCCATGTCCATGCCTGGGATCCGAACCGGTGAAACCCTGGGCCGCTAAAGTGGAGCGCTCGAACTTAGCTACTCGGCCACAGGGCCGGCCCTGGAGCACTTTTCTAAGATATCCATTTAAAGACACTTATGTAAATAGTAATATTTTACAACTTTGAGAAAATAATTAGAAGAATTGTTAAAATGTTGGTGATAAATTATTTATGATTAAAAATGTAAAAAAAAAACTTCAAAGAAATTATGTGATTTTTAAAAAGTGAAGATCAGAAGCAAAGAGTATTTTACACTGACCTGGGAAATAAGTTAAAATAATTATTAGTAAATGTTACTTAGGCTTACTTTGTGCCAGTCACTGTGCTAATAGCTTTATGTACCCTACCTCATTTTACAAATAACAAATCCTTATTCAATGAGTTTAAACAAAAAGGAGAATTTATTACCTATCAAGAAGTCTGCAAGTAGATAAGCTCTAAAGTTGGTTAATTCAGCAGCCCACAACATCCAAGGATTCAGATTCCTTCCATATCTCCATTATGACGCTCTTGGATCATCTTCAAGCTAGCTGTCCTGATGATTGCAAAATGGCTGTTGTAGTTCCAGGTGTCACATCCAGGTGTGACAACTTTCAGCAGAAGTTTTTTCTCCTTGTATCTCTTTAAAGAGAAAAAGAAAAAAAAAATCTTTCCTCATGACTTATTTCCCCGCCTTAAACCAGACACAGGCAAGTAAGAACAGGAACACCGTGACTACTTTAGGTCGATAAAGATTTATCCCTCAACTCAGTTTAGATCACACTCCCCAAACACAGTTTCACAGGGGAGAGTATTTACCTAAATAAAATTGTGATTCTGTATGAAAGGAAGAAGGAGGGAAGTAATCTACTACAGCTATCATCCCTGTTGTTACAGTGCAGCAACTGAGGTACAGAAAATTAGATGACTTGTGGAAATCACAGAGTCTGTCAGTGGTAGATCTAGGAATTAAGCCAGATCTCTTTCACTCACTCCTAAGCCATGCTCCTAATCACAGCACTCCTCAGCCTCTGGGGACCATAAAAACTTGTGGAGGGCTCGATGGTGGCTGCAGTAGACCTGAAGATGTTAACACAGCTTTCCCACTCCACCTCCCATAAAAACCTTTGAGGTAACCACATTAGTTTAGATCTCCAAAGAAGATTAGGGGAATTTAAAGACACGGTATTAAATCTGGGTTCCTACTTTCAGGAAGTTTATAATTTAATTGTTTCTGCAAAATGAGCAAAAAGAAAACAGCAGATGGCATTTATAGAAGACGTAATTGATTATAGCAGTGAATCAGTGCAAAGGGACTTCTTAAAAGTATGTTTGAGGGCCGGCCGGGTGGTGCAGCCGTTAAGTGCTCACGTTCTGCTTCTTGGTGGCCCAGGGTTCGCTGGTTCAGATCCCAGGTGTGGACATGGCACCACTTGGCAAGCCATGCTGTGGTAGGCGTCCCACATAGAAAGTAGAGGAAGATGGGCACGGGCTCGGGGCCAGTCTTCCCCCAAAACAGACAAACAGAAAGTATGTTTGATTCAGGAAGGTTTTATGAGGTAAGGATTTCAAAACCACACTTTGAAGGAAAAGGCAACCTAATGAAAGAGTAAAATATGCATCAAGGAAAAGATGATCAAAAGAAACTGCTCACAGTGGTTTCTCTTCAGGATGCCTTCAGCAACTCTTGCATCCCACTGGGACTTCGGAGTTTTCCTTTCAGTGTGTGTTTCAAGTTTTTTATTTTTTATCATATGAGATGATTCTAGTCACTTGTACAGACACGTCCCTATTAAACACTCACAATGTGCAAGGTACTCATATATTTATTTCGTTTATGTCTTTTCTTATAGGTCAGATGTCCTGTAATCCTTCCTTTGGCGGCATCGGAAAGGGCCATTTAATGAGGGAAGTAGATGCCTTGGATGGCCTGTGTTGTCGAATCTGTGACCAGTCTGGTGTACATTACAAAGTATTAAACCGGCGTAAGGGACCAGCTGTTTGGGGTCTGAGAGCTCAAATTGATAGGAAACTCTATAAGCAGAACATGCAGGTAAGAATAGGGCATGAAAACAGGAGAGATTATAGTGGTTGTTTAACTGTTATGTTTCAACTTGGGTTCTTTTTTGACAGAAAGAAATCCTAAACACGCCACTGCTTACTGTTCAGGAGGGAGCTGTAGAAGATCTTATTCTTACAGAGCCAGAGCCTGAGCACACTGGGAAATGCCGTGTCCGTGGTGTTGTTTTGGGTGTGTACTGGTTATAGATGATAATAATGTGTCAAACTCCATGTGAGAAATTTATTTTAGAGCAAAGTATGGCGATATTTTGCTTATTCGAGGAAATTGTTGTGTTTTCTCTTTATGGATAAGAAAAATTGTATGAAAAAATCATATTTCTCTTTTCATTTTCATCTTCATGAAGCTCAGTCAAATTCTGAGCTCATCTGTACCATCTTAGTGTAGGATTTTATGGCCTACACAGTTGTGTCTTTTTCTCCTGGTCTTTCTGTTGTAATTTGTATTTTTCCTAGTTATGACTTTAAATTTTTAAAATGTATATTTTATAAGATTATTATATTTTTATTTATGTATTAATTTTTTAATCAAAATAACATATGCATGTAATTTTTTTAAAAAATCAAATAGAATTTAAAAGTTTGTATGGAAAAACAATTCTCTCTCTCTCTAGACTTAACCACTTCAACTTTCTTAGTTGTCACTTTGGATATATAGCTCCCTATTTTTAACAGTATGCTTATGCTTTTACTCCCTAAATTATCAGTCTTGGACATTATCTATTAACTTTTTGTTATGGTAGCTCTTTTTTAATTTCCTACTTTCTTGCCCTCTGTCCTTCCAATAAAATTATACTGTAAATTTCGGTTGATAGTATTTACATTATTATGATTATTTAAGTATTGTTCACTGCAGATCCAAGCAGAATGTTATGTTTGTTTCCTTTCATATACCTCTTTACTTTGTCTTGGGTTAATCATTACTTTATTTTTTTATTTGCTTATTTTACCGGTTCAACTTTTTCATCAGAAAAAACGATTGTTTTCTCAATACTCAAATAATCTATCAATTCTGGTTTTTCCTTTGATGCTTCCGTCTCACAGACATCACCTTTCACGCCCCTCAGACGCCTGTGCTGTAGTCGGGACAGTTGCTCTCCAGGCCGTCTACACAGGTGTCATTTTGAGATTTCCTTTCACCACGTGGCTGTGTTACGTCCCCCCTTGTCTCCCTGGACTTCAGACTGTTTCTTTCTTATCACCTCATCTTGTTGGAGCACATCTTCCAGTAGCTTCCTAAGATTCATGACAGGTAGATTTTCTGAGTCCCTACATATCTAAAAATGTATTCTTCTCCCATTAGACTTCACTCTTAATTTGGTGAAGAATAGGATTCTAGTTTAAATCCTTTTTTCCTGAGAATTTTGACAGTCTTACTCCACTATCTTTTAGTTTCCAGTTTTGCTGTTAAGAAGCTCAGTGCATACTGATTTAAATTTTTTTGTATATGAGATATTTTTTCTTTCTGAAATCTTCTAGGATCTTGTATTTGTCTCTGGTGTTCTAAAATTTTAAAATGATGTCCCTCAATGTGGTCTTTGTTCATACATCGTGGTAGGGTACCAGGTGTTCGCTTTCAATCTAGAAATCTTTGTCCTTGGTTTCTGGAGTGGTTTCTTCTATTATTTCTGCATGCCCTCTTTCTCTCACTTCTGTCCCTTCTTGGATTGGTCATCTAGGTTTCTTCTATTTTTATTGTTTGTCGTGTTGCCATGCTTTCTTAGGAGATTTCCTTAACTTTATTGTCCAAATCCTTATAATGAATTTTTAAAATTTATGTTTTCCTTTATAAACAGTGTCCTTTTTTTCTGATTGTTTATTTTTCTTAGCATCTTGTTCTTGGTTTCTGAATTTGATGTTTTCTCTAATCTGTATAAGGATTGTAATTATCAATTTTGAAGTTTCTTTCTGATCTGTGTATTGTTTTGTCCAGATTTCTTTATTCTGTTGCTTCTTTGGGCTGCTCCCTTTCATGTAGAGGGCTTTCTTCAAGTGTCTGGGGAACTTTGGTTGTCAGTTCAGATTTTAAAATGAGGCCCTAAAACACTGATTGGAAGATTTGTGTGTGCAGTTAGTATTATTGCTTGGCTGACTCTGTGGTCTGGTGATTAGGGATTGAGCTGGCTTTTTGTTGGGGAACTCCCAAATGGCGATGTCTGTTAGTTCTCAGGAGAAGAGTCAGCTTTCTGGCTAGGGGACTAATATGGCTGCCTGCGAGCATTCTGGGAACAAAATGGCAAGAGGAGCTGTGCTAAAGAATGTCACTATTTAAAATACAGATCTTGACCTAATTTCCCTGTTTTAAAGTTAATTTTTGTTATAGATTTGTTAGTTTTTTTGAATGGGGAGTACATACACATGGTAAACAGTTTAAAGGAGACAAAAGAATACAGAGTGAAAACGTGGTTTCTCTCTCTTCTTGTCCCCCAGCCAACCAGTTTTCTTTTGCAAGAGCATTTCTAGTTTCTTGTGTAGTCTCTCTACCTATGCATATATATGTGTCTTCAGGGGTACATATCGTATATATATTTTAAATTTTTGTCACATAGTAGTAGTATGTTATGTGCACTGTCCTGTACTTTCCCCCCCACTTAATCTGTGTTTGCTTTGCTTTTGGAGCTATGTTTCTTTTTTTAAAGTTTGTGTTTTTGTTCTGGTGATTACGTTATAATAACTATGATTTATATAATATGCTTTATCTTCTGTTTCTTCTGTGTTTATTGACTTCCCTCTACAAACAATAACTAAATTAGTTTTATTTTCATTTCCTTTTCTCTCCAGATTTAATGATTATGTTATTGTTATTAATGTAGGCTTTTATACCTTTAAATTACTTATGCTTCTGTTACTTAATTTAATATCTTTAAATGCTGATTTTTGAACCTGTCTATATCTTATAGGCCCAAAGATATGATTTTTTTTTTCTTGAGGACAAATAGCCCTGAGCTAATTACTGCCAATCCTCCTCTTTTTGCTGAGGAAGACTGACCCTGAGCTAACATCCATGCCCATCTTCCTCTACTTTATCCATGGGACGCCTACCACAGCATGGCTTTTGCTAAGCCCTGCCATGTCTGCACCCGGGATCCGAACTGGCAAACCCCAGGTCACTGAGAAGCAGAACATGCAAACTTAACCACTGAGCCACCGGGCCAGCCCCTTCTCTTCTGATTCTTGAGTTACCACCACCTCCCCTCTGCTGGATCAGAGTTATCAATCTTCCAACCACTTTCTGTCTTCCAAAAATATTTTGAAATTTCTCATCTTTTGACAGGTTCTTTTCTGTTACTTGTCTCCGTGATTTTATATGTCTTTTGTTCCTTTATTTTATTTTCTTGGAGTTTCAAGAGGGAGAAGAAATCATGTGAGGTAGTCTTTTGTATTTAGCAAGAAGTCTAAAATTAATTAATTAAAAAAATTAACTGACATTAACTTTTCCATGCTGATATGACTTTAGGAACATGTGAATTGGTGCTAACATATTATGTTCTCCCTCCCAGCTTTCTTGAATTCTTGCAATTGATAACATATGGCCTTCTTATTCATTTAAAATTCTTAAGTTTCTAAAGACAAAGTTTTTCTGTAGTTCTAATGTAAAATAGTCACATTCCACTTTGATCTATGGTAACAATTAGAAGACGATTTTACTCTCTTTCCTAAATCGTTTAGTGGATGGAAGCACAGTGTTTGCGGAGAGTGTGATTCTGACTACTGGGACCTTTCTGAGAGGCATGATGGTCATTGGATTGGAGATGCACCCGGCAGGACGCCTAGGGGATCAGCCTTCCATAGGGTTGGCTCAGACTCTGGAGAGGTTGGGGTTTGTGGTGGGAAGACTGAAGACCGGGACTCCACCCCGAATTGCCAAAGAGTCCATTAATTTCAGCATTCTAAACAAGCAGACACCAGATAATCCACCCACACCGTTCAGCTTTATCCATGAGACAGTGTGGATTAAGGTAAGATAATTTATGATAATCTGGCTTTACAGCTGATATTGGTTGTTCACAGCAACATATAGCCTAACCATTTCTTTCTCTTTTTTTTGGTAGCAATTCTCTTTACATCACTATTGCTTAGGGTCCAAAAAAAGTGATCTTTAAAGGATTAGCTAATTTGGCTAATTTGGTGTTTCCCCATAAGTTCTTAAATTTCATTACTTTGATAACTGCCTATTTGAACTTTTTGAAACAATTTCAGACCTACAGAAGAGTTGCAAGACTATTAAAACAAACTCTTATAAACCATTGAAATTCACCCATTTTTAATATCTTCCCATATTTCTCTCTATATATAGAGACATATATAGATGTGTATGTTTAGTGTTTGTTTAAAACAGTAATACATTTCTTATTTTTTTCCTGAATCATTTGAGAGTAAGTTGCAGAGATCATGACCCTTTACCTCTAAATATTCAGTGTGTCTCTCAACTAAGCACAAAGACATCCTCCTATATAACCTCAACACTGATGAAATTCAGGGAATTTAACACTGATACAGTGCTGTTACCTAATATAGAGTCTATGGTCAGATTTTGCTGATTGTCCCCATATGGTTCTTTTTTTTTTTTTTTGAGGAAGATTAGCCCTGAGCTAACATCTGCTGCCAATCCTCCTCTTTTTACTGAAGAAGACTGGCCCTGAGCTAACATCCGTGCCCATCTTTCTCTGCTTTATATGTGGGACGCCTGCCACAGCATGGCCTGACAAGCAGTGCATAGGTCCACACTCAGGAGCTGAGCTGGCAAACCCTGGGCCACCGAAGTGGAACGTGCGCGCTTAACTGCTGCGCCACCGGGCTGGCCCCCTGATATGGTTCTTAATAGCAACTTGGTTTTTTTCCTATCTAGGATGATATGCTGCATTTAATTGTCATTTCTCTTTAATCTGGAACAGTTCCTCAGTCTTTCATGATACTGATACTTTTGAATAGTACAGGCTACTTGTGCCTATCTTTTGAATTAAAAAAATGTATATTGTGTGTTTAGAATTGAGGACTAATAATTGATGGTCCTAGTTTTCTGCTGAGTGTTATCCTAATGAGTGGCTCTAAATAGTCTGTTATTTTGAGCAAGTCACTTTTATATTTTTGCTTTGGTAAAATGTAAATTGTGATGATACTTTCTTAGTGTGTATATTTTTAGACTTTTTAAAAATAAACTTTCAAATTACAGAAAGTAGAAAAAATGGTCTAATAAATGTGTCCATCACCCAGGTTCAAGAAATAACATTTTTTGGCATTCTTGTTTCATCTTTCCTCAACATTTTATTCTTGCTGAGTTTTAGAGCAACAATCCCAGACATCACATCATTTCACTTATAAATACTTTGGTATATGTCTTTAACAGATAAGAACTTTGTAAAAAATCAACCACAATACCATTATCACCCAGCAAAACATATTTTCTTAACATTCTCTGATACTCAGTGTTTAGTTTTCCCTAGTTGTTTTTTGCAGTTGTTTTAAAATGTTTATTTAAAATGTTTACAGTTTATTTAAAATGTTTTTTTATAATTGTTTTATTTGAACCAGGAACCAAAATAAGGTCTACACATTGCATTGGATGATGTGTCTTATAACAGTTTTTTTTTTTTTTTTCCTGTTTTTGACGTTTATATGTGGAAGAAAACTGAGTCATTTGTTCCCTAGAATTTCCTACATTCTAGATTGGTCTGATTTCATCCGTCTGGTGCCTTAAACATGTTCCTCCATCCTCTATATTTCCTGTAAACTGGTGGATCTAGAGGCTTAAATTTAGATTCATATTTTGGGTTGTTTTGACAATACTTCATAAGTAGTCCTTGGCATTATGCATAGATTTAATGTCTATGAAAGTAAGTGCATATCATGTGTGCAGTTTATTTGACTAAGAGGCAAACTAACAGAGAAGCAAAACAGTTCTGTGACTAGTCCTGTGTCTCAGCCAGAAGATCAGCTGCCGTGTTACTTGACTCACACCAACCCTAGAGTGGATGAGATTGTCCTTGAGAACCTTCACCTTAATAGTCACGTTAAGGAAACTACAAGAGGACCCCGGTAAGGGCAAAATATCAGTGCTTAGTTATTTTAAGGGGTGATGTCAATGCTCTTTTCTTTCATTAATTTTTTTTATTTCAATGTCCTGTTCTAGATACTGTCCCTCCATTGAATCAAAGGTTTTGCGTTTTCCAAACCGTCTGCATCAGGTTTGGTTGGAACCTGAAGGATTGGATTCTGGCCTCATCTACCCACAAGGGTTATCTGTGACACTACCAGCTGAACTACAAGAGAAAATGATCACATGCATCAGAGGCTTGGAGAAAGCTAAAATGGTGCAGCCAGGTAAAGGGAATCACAGCTGCCTTTCACTGTGAGCTCAGCGTCAGTTCAGCAGACAGGAGGCCTCAGTTACCCTCACGGTTAGAGCTTCCGAAGACAAAGCGCAACATCTGTGCATTTAAAATAGTGTTCATTTTTGAAGAACATTTAATGATAATCTTTGCTTCTCTGCCTTGAAGCAAACCAGCTCTGTTTTTATTTATTCTGCATCATTTATTCTTTGCTCAGGCTATGGTGTTCAATATGATTACTTAGACCCCCGTCAGATCACTCCTTCTCTTGAGACACATTTGGTGCAACGGCTCTTCTTTGCTGGACAGATAAATGGCACTACTGGTTACGAGGAAGCTGCAGCTCAAGTAAGAGGTTGTTCGAATGTTAGAAACAGAAAGGGACTATTGAACTGCTGTACCTCTTAGTGTCTGTTATAGTAACTGATAGATCTTAGGTACAACTCAACTGGAACAGAAGACTTACTTCCCTTTCAAGATCATATGGAAATGGCTACTGTATGCAATAGGATTTAAAAAACACTTGTGGCCTTATTACTCTTTTCTGAACTCGTGGATCTAAAAAAATATAGATTTATTGTACTGCCCCTGAAATTAAAAAAAAAAGAAAATGTAGTCCTTTTAACATAACTTTATTGAAAATTATATTATTATTCCTTTTAAGTGGGAAGTTGTGTTATTGTTACATCTAAGTGGGGAAAGGCTAGAAAAGTCTTACAGGTGGATTTTTTAAAAAGATTAGCCCACCTAGGCTTATTGGGAATATCAGATATTGTTGAAAACAAAGTGGTACATTACTCATATTCTGTTTCTGAATAAGGATCACATTTTCTGTCTCTATGCTATCCCTTCTGGGCAGTGCCTGCTCTCTTGGTGCCCCATGCTGTTTTTTTCCAGGTAGTGTTCTGAATAAGAAAGCCCTTTGTTTACTTCACAGTAGTGCTCTAAACATTTCAGTCTTCTTGTAGGGTGTGATAGCTGGAATCAATGCAAGTCTTCGGGTCAGACGCCAGCCTCCTTTTATCATTAGCCGAACAGAAGGCTACATAGGAGTCTTGATTGACGACCTCACCACACTGGGCACCAATGAACCATACCGTATGTTCACCAGCCGAGCTGAGTTCCGTTTGTCACTGCGCCCCGATAATGCTGACAGCAGGCTCACATTCCGAGGTCAGTCTTCATGAAGTCCGGCAGCCAGGTTTATTCTTCTGTGACACCTCTCTCATTCTGCTCTTTTCCTCCCTCTTCTAGGGTATAAGGAAGCTGGCTGTGTGTCCCAACAAAGATATGAAAGAGCTTCTTGGATGAAGTCTTCTTTAGAAGAAGGCATTTCTGTGCTAAAATCCATTGAGTTTTCAAGTTCTAAATGGAAAAAGTTAATTCCAGAGGCTTCTATAAGTGTTAGTAAAAGTCTGCCTCTCAGGTAGGCATTTTTAATATAAACCTTTCTCACTTTTTACAGAAAATAAGATCATTTCAGAAAGACATTACCTAAAGATGCCCTACTTACACATTTTAAATGAATGTAGCTTACTTTTGGCTTGTTTTCAGAATCCTTTAGATGTAACTTATCTCTTTACACAGTATTAAAAATATATATGATTCTAAATTATTATTTTTATTTTTTATATAATTTCTCTCTGGCCTCCATTGAGTTCTGACTTCCCCAAGATTTAGAGGGTACAAACCAAGAAATATTTCTTTGATCAGCCTGGAGCAATTAGAATGGTCTCATCTTGTCTGTGAGCTCCAGCAAGGAAACCTCTTTGGTTAAACAGAGTGTTATAAAGTCTTTGGACTTACTTCAGGAGTACCTTCCTACATTTTAGGGGTTTTTTGGTTTTTGTTTTTATCATTCTGGTTATATGGACTTTGAGTCTAAGGGACATTAATGGAGAGCTTTTTGCTTTACAGATATGTTCCTAAGGACCTTGCGTAGTTCAAAATCTGCATATTTCAGCACTGATTTTTCCCATTAAAAAAAAGTAAGCTGTGCTCACCTTGGCCAGCACAGACACTAAAATTGGAACAATACGGAGAAGATTGGCATGGTTCCTGTGCAAGGAAGACTTGCAGATTCATGAAGCATTCCATATTTTTGATGTACACCTGAAATTTATTCAATGTTAAAAATCAATGTTATTTCAATTAAAAAAGGTTTTTTTTTTTAAGTGTGCCAGTTGAGGGAGGGGAGTTGCTCAGACGGCATCAACCTACACTTGTAGCTTAGAAGCACAGATCTTGCAGCTGTATCTCCCGTGTATATTTCTTTTTTTTAACCTGTTTCCCTTGTGAGGATTTTGTAGATTAAAGGTATACCCATTTTAATGCTGCTTTTTATTATCTAATCTTGCCAAATGCACTCTCCTTAATTAACAGCCTAGCATAATATGTCCTTGTTTTCTTTCATCCATCATGGTGTTTTATTGTTTACAACTTCTGTTCCCAAGTTTTTACTTTCATGGAAATTTCCCAAAGCACTGGCACCACTGTTAGAGGCTATTAAGCAGATTTTTAATGATAGTAACAATAAGTATTAAAGAACCTGCATAGTAATCACCCAGACTTGGGGACCTCATTCACAGGAATGACAGCCTGATTCACAAATAAGGATGGCGGAGATACTTGTTTACCACCTAAGTGGCCTTGAGAGATAGCAGTAGTATATACATGGTTTATAGTCACTCAATTTTCCAGCTATTTGTTTGTTTTAAATTTAGGAGGGTTCACAGTGTTTCCAACTTCGCACAAAGAATTTATAACATTATGCTTTGTTTTGATCAAATGTTGTACTATTTCAAATTTATTTAATTACAATTTGCATTAAATATGACTAATTGTATTGAGATCATAGTGAGAGCAGTAGAAGTTTTCAACAAGGTTTTAATGGAATTACTTTGGTAAAAATATAAAACTGAGAGTCTCCTTTTTCATATATTTATGCATTAATTAGCATTTTAGCCATTTTGTGAAGGTGATTTTTTTTTAAGTAATTTGGCCAAATGCTTTCCTTTTTAATTCAGGTACCTTTCCCTTCAAGAGGGAACAGTGTCCCAGTCCCCATATTTGATTACAGCAGAGTATTTACAGTGTAACATTCAGCCTCCCAACATGAACTCACTTTATCAATGCCTAGATATATAAAGCTAAAAAGGTAGAAGATTGGCCAAAATGCATTTATTGCATACATGCCAGGCTCTGTACTAAGCACTAAGTTGAACAAGACTTTGAGCAGGTTTTTTTTTTTTGAAGATTGGCCCTAAGCTAACATCTGTTGCCAGTCTTCCTCTTTTTTTCTTCCTTTTCTCCCCAAAGCCCCAGTATATAGTTGTATATCCTAGTTGTGGGTCATTCTAGCTCCTCTATGTGGGGTGCTGCCACAGCATGGCTTGATGAGCAGCATGTAGGTCCACGCTCAGAATCCAAACTGGTGAACCCCAGGCCACTGAAGCAGAGCACGTGAACTTAACCACTTAGCCACAGGGCTGGCCCCTTGAGCAGGCATTTTAACAAAAGAGATACAGAGTGCATGTGCATGCATTTTCCTTTCAGGATTATAGGGAAATGCATTGATGTGTTAGATGGCTCAGACATTGTCTCTTGTGTTCTGCTGAAGTGTACGGACTTGTCCTTTCTGTGCCAGAGCTCTGGGCTCTGAGGCTTAGGCTTGATTCAAAGCAGGTCTTGAAGTTTGGACCTAAGAACAGCTCCAAGCCTTGTAAATAAATTATTTAAATTTTTTTAAAAGTTAGGTGGTCAAGGGCTGTCTGTGAGGTCACTATCCTCCTGGATTCTAGGGTAACTAGTTAGTCATTAGAAGGTCTACCCCATTATGTTCTATAATTTCTGAAAGGACAGCCATTTCTGTTTTGGAGCTTAGGGTTATATGGTTTCATTGCAGCTTATCTGATGAAGTCTCTGTAATTAGTTGACCTAATTTGTCTCTTGGAGCACAACAAAGTGACCGGTTCCTTATAGGGAGGGAATTTCTGGACTTCTAGAGCCAGAAAAGATGAGTCAAGCATCTGCAAAGGGTGATAATGCATGACTGTGATAATAGAAGGAGCTATAGAGGTTGCTGGGAGGCCTGGGAAGACTCAGCACTCCTGGATGGGCAGATCTGACTTTCTGTTGAGTTGATAATTAATTGGTTTAATTGATTTTGGGTGGACAGAATTTTTCAAAAAAGCAAGCTATTGTAAGAGGGAAAGATTGGGGCCAGCCTGGTGGCATAGTGGTTGAGTTTGGTGCACTCCACTTCAGTGGCCCAGGTTTGTGGCTTCAGATCCCAGGTGCCAGCCTACACACTGCTCATCAAGCCACACTGTGGCAGTGACCCACATACAAAATAGAGGAAGCCTGGCACAGATGTTAGCTCAGGCACAACCTTCCTAGAGCAAAGAAGGGAAGATTGGCAACAGATATTAGTTCAAGCCAATCTTCTTCACCAAAAAAAAGAAAGATCAAAGTTAGTAAATAAAAATAAAATGAATTAAGGCAGTAAATGTAGGAAAACTATATACATCAGTGAGGCCTTGTGAGACCCAAACAAAACGAGAGGGAAACTGCAGAATATTTTGCAATCTTGAAACAAGCAGGAGATCTCCTTCACAGGACATGGACTTAACATGGCTTAGATGTAAATACTTAAGAGAATTCGATTAAACCCTTGTTATCAGAGGACACTCTGTCTTTACAAGAAAGGGAGGACAAATGGGTTATAGCAATCAAAGCTTTACCAACCACTAGTTTCTCACGATAAAGGAAGGGAGTTGGGGAGAATCACACACTAAGCTCATTGAGGTCCCCCTGTGTTGCAGATGCTGCTGCATTTGCTCATTGGACTTGGAAAGAACTAGGGGTATCTTTTGATATTATTTATTCTGAGATTTAGTATTGTTTCCCAGGAATCTTGTTTTAATTTGCCTTATATGGACCCAAATGTTAATGAAACTTGTGTGTATTTACAGAGCTCTGGATGTTCTGAAGTATGAGGAAGTTGACATGGAGGTGCTGGCCAAGGCTATTCCAGAGCCCTTGAAGAAGTACACTGAATGTAGAGAGCTAGCTCAAAGACTGAAAATAGAAGGTAGGAAATACTTTTTTACTTAAGATGCCTATATGCTCTTATATGTGGACATTACGAATGGACAGCAGATCCAATAAGAGCCCTATGTCAAGAAGAGCCATTATTACCATAGGACCAGCATAGTCTTAGGCTCTGTGCTACTCAAAATGGGGTTCCCAGGCTAACAGCATTGCAACATGTGGGAGCTTGTTAGGAATGCAGAATCTCAGGCTCCACCATGGACCCACTGAGTAAGCATCTGCATTTTAACAAGATCCCCAGGGGATTTGTGTGCACATTTCAAGTTTGGGAAGTGCTACTGGAGAGTTCTCCTTTAGATAAAAAAACTTATTTTTTTCCCTTGAGCTTCCTTTTTACATTTTCCCCATCTAATGTCCTAATAATGAGAAAAATAATACTGTCTTTGGCTTTGACAAAATAGTGGAATACTCTACCATTAACAAATACTCTGTATCAGGCAAAGAAATCCAGAGTCTGTCCCTGTACATTATAACACTTGGTGTGCTCTCATACTCTGGATCAGTGTATTGACCATCAAATCCACAGATGACTTTTGTAGTTGCTCTGCCTTTTTTTAGTTTTTCATTATGAAAAGTCTCAAGCATAAACAAAAAATACTGAGAATAATATCAGCTTCTGCATTTTGACAGAAGATTTTTTCCTGAGGTAGGGAACTATGTGGAGAAAAAGGCAGGGAACAGAATGAGATGGGGAAAAGGGTAGTAAAAGTTGGAAGATGTTGTACTGTTCAAACAGGAAAGGACTTCAGTTCCTTGAGGACCAGTGAAGATGGTAAGAGTGCTGCATTCCTTCTAGAAGCAGCATTTTCTTTGAACTCCAGAGAGGTCTGTCACATTTCTCTGCTTTGGCTGTATATATAGGATGACCCAAGTACTACTTACCATCCCAGAATGCAAGCTAACAAAAGTCTACCAACAAAAGGAACTCACCGAAATCCTAGAATCATTCTTTCAAATGACCAGACACTAGTAGTATGCTAATGTATAAGAAGTAATGTTGACCTTTTATTTCAACATTCTGATTTCTCTGTTGAGTAAAATTTACCTGATTGAACATTTAGGCTGTTAGCCCCTGGGAAAAGGTGATTAAATTCTGTATTTTAAACTTGGTTTGCAATTTTGCTTTGTCTGATAAATCACTAGGTTCAGGTTAGAATAAAGAATAGTTATCTTTAGAGAGTGATGTCAGCATCATGGCAGAGTAAGCTCTTCCCTTAGTCTCTCCCTGCTAAGTTACAATAAAACAGACATTCATTACCAACAGAAGACTCCCTACAAAGCACAGTAGGACATCTGAGAGATCCACACAGCCATACATCTGAAGGTGGGGCTACTTCATCCCCAGGAAACAGTGGAAGGAGGTGAGCAGATCTCCTCCTCAGTAGCAGCAATGAAGGTAACAGGTCCTCACACAGCAGCTGGTGCACAAATGGCAGAAGAGGCAGGGGAGCAGGCAGGCCTGCACATGAATGCTTTTGCTTTCAGAGTGGCAGACCAGCCTGTAGGAATACTCCACACAGAGTGGTATGGCTCAGCCACCATGTGGGCGTCCCCATGAAGTGCAGCAGCCCAGGCAAACAGTCCATCAGCACAGAGTGGACCAGCAAACGTGTGAAAGAAGGTACCCCACCCCTCCCCACCTAGTGAACAACTCACCCAGTCCCCAGCCAAGGCAGCAGATTTGCACCAGAGCACCTCCATGTGCATGTGTGACCCACCAAGTGGCTGCAGCCAGCAGGCAAACACAGACAAGCACTGTCAGCACAACTTCCAGCAGATGCAGCAGGTTCAGAAAACAGCTCCTGCCCCTCCCCACCAGTGGTGGCAGGTGGAATCTGTGGCCTGATAACTACCACTGTGTGCCAGCAAAGGATCACTTCATCAGACACAATGAAGAAATTCATTAATGCTCCAGAGCAGAAGGAAAATGACAAGTCTCCAGAAACCAATCCTGAAGTCACAGAAATTTACAATCTAAATGATAGAGAATTCAAAATAGTTCTCATAAAGAAACTCAACAAGTTTGAAGAAAACTCAGACAGACAGTTCAATGAACTCAGGAATATAACTAATGAGCAGAGGAATTCTTCACCAAAGAGACTGAAAATCTAAAAAAAAACCAACAGAAATTCAGGGGATGAAGAACACAATGAATACGATTTTTAAAAATCTAGAAACCTTAAAAAACAGCTGCTGATATGGAGGACAGAATTAGTAATTTAGAGAACAGAAACATAGAAATGCTTCAGGTGGAGAAGGAGAGAGAACTACAACTAAAAAAAATGAAGAAACTCTTTGAGAAATATCCGACTCAGTTAGGAAATGCAACATAAAGATTATACATATTCCAGTGGGAGAAAGAAGCAGAGAGCTTGTTCAATAGAACTCCTCATTACATCACAGCAAAAAGACCTTCTCCAAGGCGTATATTAGTAAAACTGACAAAAGTCCATGACAAAGAAAAAATACTAAGGATAGCAAGGCAGAAGAAAATAACCTACAAAGGAACCCCTATCAGGCTCTCAAGTGGATTTCTCAGCAGAAACCTTACAGGCTAGGAGAGAATGGAATGATATTCAAAATTGTGAAAGACAAAAACTTGTGGGCAAGAATACTCTATCCAGGAAAACTATCTTTCAGATATGATGGAGAAATAAAAGCTTTCCCAGATAAACAAAAGTTGAGGGAGTTCCTCACCACTAGACCTCCCTACAAGAAATGATCAAGAATGCCCTCATACCTGAAACTAAAGGGCAAAGATTTACAAAGCCTTGAGCAAGGAGATAAACAGACAGACAAAATAAAAAAATTGCAGCTCTCTATCAGAACAGTTTAGCAAACAATTACATAAAAGGGAAGGCAAACATCGAAAATAACTATAAACATTTTAATCACAACACAAAACAATAATTTTTGACAAAAATAACTTAGAAGGGGAAGAGGATAGGGATGGAACCTGTTTAGGCTAATGGAGATAAGAGGCTATCAGAAAATGAGCTCTTATTTTTGAGATCTTTTATACAAATGTCATGGTAACCACTAAACAAAAAATCAGACCAGAGACATGAATCATAAATACTGAGAAAACCATCACAGAAAACCACCAAATTGAAATAGCAGTCAGAAATACAAAGGAAGAGAAACAAGCGAAATACAAAACAACCAGAAAACGAACAATAAAATGGCATTATTAAGCCTTCATATATCAGTAATCACTCTAACTGTAAATGTATTGAATTCTCCAATCAAAACACACAGAATGGCTGGATGGATTAAAAAACAAGACCAACAATATGCTGCCTCTAGGAAACACATCTCAGCTCTAAAGACAAACACAGGCTCACAGTGAAGGGAAGAAAGACGGTACTCCAAGCAAATGGCAAACAGAAGAAACCAGGTATAGCTATACTTCTATCACACAAAGCAGGCTTCAAGATAAAAAAGGCAGGGAGAGACCAGGAAGGGCAGTATATAATGATGAAAGGGACATTCCACCAAGAGGATATAACACTTATAAATATATATGCACCTAACACAGGAGCACCCAAGTATATAAAGCAACTATTAACAGACCTAAAGGGAGAAATTAACAGCAACACAATAATAGAAGGGAACCTCAGCACCCCACTTACATCAATGGATAGATCAGACAGACAGAAAGTCAGCAGGGAAATAGTGGACTTAAATGAACCACCTGAGCAGATGGACTTAATAGATATATATATAGAACATTCCATCGAAAAACAGCAGAATACACATTCTTCTCAAGTGCACATGGATCATTCTCAAAGATAGACCATATGTTGGGGAAGAAGGGACGTCTCAATAAACTTAAGAAGATTGAAATCATATCTAGCATCTTTTCTGACCACAATGCTATGAAACTAGAAATCAACTACAGGAAAAAGCCTGGGAAAGTCACAAATATGTGGAGACTAAACAACATGCTACTGAACAGCCATTGGATCAATTAAGAAATCAAAGGAGAAATCAAAAAATACCTGGAGACAAATGAAAATGAGAATACATCATACCAACTCTCATGGGATATAGCAGAAGCAGTTCTAAGAGGGCACTTCATAGTGGAACAGGCCCATCTCAACAAACAAGAATAATCTCAAATAAGTAAAATTTAAACTACACTAACAGAACTAGAAAAATAAGAACAAACAAAGCCCAAAGCCAGAAGAAGGAGAGAAATAATAAAAATTACAGCAGAAATAAATGAAATAGAGACCAAAAAAAACAGTAGAAAGGATCAATGAAACTAAGAGCTGGTTCTTTGAGAAGATAAACAAAACTGAAAAACCCTTAACAAGACTCACTGAGAAAAAAAGAGAGAAGTCTCAAATATATAAAATTAGAAATGAAAGAGAAGTTACAACAGATACCGCAGAAATACAAAGGACTATATCAAAATGCTATGAAAAACTACATGCCCACAAATTGGATAACCTAGAAGAAATGGATAAATTCTTAGACTCATACAATCTCCCAAAACTGAACCAAGAGGAAATATAGAATCTGAATAGACGAATCACAAGACATCAAAACAGTAATGAAAAATCTCCCAAAAAATAAAAGTCCAGGACCAGACAGCTTCTCTGGAGAATTCTACCAAACATTCAAAGAAGATTTAAGACCTACCCTTCTCAAACTATTCCAATGAATTGAAGAAGATGGAATGATCCTAACTCATTCTATGAGGCCAACATCACCCTGATACCAAAACCAGACAAGGACAACACAGAGAAGGAAAATCACAGGCCAATACACTGATGAACATAGATGCAAAAGTTCTCAACAAAATATTGGCAAACTGAATCCAGTAATACATTAAAAGGATCATACACCATATCAAGTGGGATTTATATCAGGGACACAGGGATGGTTCAACATCTGCAAATCAATCAACGTGCTATGTCACATTAACAAAAGGAGGAACAAAAATCACAGATCATCTCAATAGATGGCAGAGAGAGCATTTGAGAAGTTCCAACATCCATGTATGGTAAAAACTCTCAATAGAATGGGTATAGAAGGAAAGCACCTCAACATAATAAAGGCCATATATGACAAACCCATAGCCAACATCATACTCAACCGGGAAACCCTGAAAACCATCCCTCTGAGAACAGGAACAACACAAGGATGCCCTCTCTCACCACTACTATTCAACATAGTACTGGAGGTTTGGGCCAGAGCAATTAGGCAAGAAAAAGAAATAAAAGGAATCCAAACTGGAAAGGAAGAATTGAAACTCTCACTTTGCAGACAACATGATCCTATATATAGAAAACCCTAAAGAATCCACCAGAAAACTATTAGAAATAATCAACAACTACAGCAAAGTTACAGGGTACAAAATCAACTTACAAAAATCAGTTGCATTTATATACAGTAATGACAAACTGGCAGAAAGAGAAGAATACAATCCCATTTACAATCACAACAAAAGAATAAAATATCTAGGAATAAATTTAACCAAAGAGGTAAAAGACCTATACAATGAAAGCTACAAGACATTATTGAAAGAAATCAAAGATGAAATAAAGAAATGGAAAGATACTCCATGCACATAGATTGGAAGAATAAACATAATTAAAATGTCCATATGATCCAAAGCAATCTACAGATTCAGTGCCCTTCCAATCAGAATCCCAGTGACATTCTTCACAGAAATGGAACAAAGAATCCTAAAATTTATATGGAACAACAAAAGACCCCGAATAGCCAAAGCAATCCTGAGAAAAAAGAACAGGGCTGGAGGCATCACAATCCCTGAGTTCAAAATATACTACAAAGCTACAGTAATCAAAACAGCATGGTACTAGCACAAAAACAGACACACAGATCAGTGGAATGGAATTGAAAGCCCAGAAATAAACCTACACGTTGATGGACAGCTAGTCTTTGACAGAGGAGCCAAGAACATACAATGGAGAAAGGAAAGTCTTTTCAATAAATGGTGTTGGGAAAACTGGACAGCCACATACAAAGGAATGAAAGTAGATCATTCTCTTACACCATGCACAAAAGTTAACTCAAAGTGGATGCAAGACTTGAAAGTAAGACCTGAAACCATAAAACTCCTAGAAGAAAACATATGCAGTGCACTCTTTGACATCAGTGATAGCAGCATGTTTTCGAATACCATGTCTTCTCAGGCATGGGAAACAAAAGAAAAACAAAAAATTGGGACTACATCAGACTTCAGAGCTTCTGCAATGCAAAGGAAACCATGAAAAAAACAAAAAGACAACCCACCAACTGGGAGAAAATATTTCCAAATCATATTTCTGACAAGGGGTTAACCAAAATATAGAAAGAACTCTTAGAACTCAACAACAGGAAAACAACCTGATCAAAAAATGGGCAGAGGAGGGGCTGGCCCCGTGGCCCAGTGGTTAAGTTCGCGCGCTCCGCTGCAGGCGGCCCAGTGTTTCGTTGGTTCGAATGCTGGGCGCGGACATGGCACTGCTCATCAGACCACGCTGAGGCAGCGTCCCACATGCCACAACTAGAAGGACCCACAACGAAGAATATACAACTATGTACCGGGGGGCTTTGGGGAGAAAAAGGAAAAAAATAAAATCTTTAAAAAAAAAAAAATGGGCAGAGGATATAAACAGACATTTTTCCAAAGAAGATGCACAGATGACCAACAGGCACATAAAAAGATGTTCAACATCACTAATTATTAGGGAAATGCAAATCAAAACTACAATGAGATATCACCTCATTCATCAGAATGGCTATAATCACCAAGACTAAAAATAACAAATGTTGGAGAGGATGTGGAGAAATGGGAACCCTCATACACTGCTGGTGGGAGTGCAGACTGGTGCAGCCACTATGGAAAACAGTATGGAGATTTCTCAAAAAATTAGAAATAGAAATACAATACGACTCATCTATCCCACTACTGGGTATTTATCCAAAGAAATTGAAATTAACAATTGAGAGTGACATACTCACCCCTATGTTCACTGCAGCATTATTCACAATAGCCAAGACATGGAAGCAACCCAAGTGCCCATTGACTGAGGAATGGATAAAGAAGATGTGATATATACACACAATAGAATATGACTCAGCCTTTAAAAAAAGACAAAATCATCCCGTTTGCAACAACATGGATGGACTCAAGGGTATGATGTTAAGCAAAATAAGGCAGACAGAGATAGACAAACACCATATGATTTCACTCATTTGTGGAAGATAAACACACAGATAAAAAGATTAGTGGTTTCCAGGGTGGAAGGGGGTTGGGGGGTGGGCAAAAGGGGTGAAGGGGCACATATATTGTGACGGACTATTAGTGAGGAGCACAATGCAGTCTATAAAGAAACTGATAAATAATTATGTACAACTGAAATTACACAATGTTATAAACCATTATGACCTCAATAAAATAAATGGGGAAAAAAAGAATTATCGTCTTTAACTTGTTTGTAGGAATCCTTGACTTCAGCCATGGAATAGCTACTTTTTTGCCTTGTTCTTTAAAGACTCTGGCACATATAAAGACTCTAATTTATATTCATGGCTTAAAAGAAATCCCACTAGGTTAAAATACAACACATATCAGTAGTTTTCAAATCACTCTTCCTCTCCTCCTCTGCATTACACATCCACTTCTCGACATGTTTCTCGAGGACATAAATCAATTTCAGATTCTTCTTTGTATTCTCTCTCATGTTTTGCTATATACATATGTGAAAGATTAAGTAATATACCTTTAACATATACATTATCTCCTCATTTATATTCCATGATCCCCTGAAGAGTCTATGCATGAGTCATAAAATAGTATTACAATTTATTGTCCTAATTTGTTATATTACAGTGTTGTATTAAGCCCTTTACATGCATTATTTCGTTTGAGACTTAGAACTGTCCTGTGTGGCATTATTGTCTTAATTTTACAGATAAGTGGTCACTTGCCCAAGATCACACAATTGGTTAGTGGCAGAGCTGAAACTTAAACCTGCCTGGTCTAACTGCAGGGCCCGTGCACTCCTAATTATCCTTTGTTGCCATAAAGACTATCAGAAGTCATCCGGATCAGCTCGTAAACATCTAGATAAAGAAGCCGAGGCTCAGAAGGAAATGACGTGCTCGTGGTCAGAGGGTAATTTGCTGGGAGAGCCAGGCTCAGAGCTGAGGTTCTTCTGGCTGCCAGTCAAGTGATGGAAGCAGATGCAACCAAAACTTGAGGGAAGGCTTGTTTTCTTGAATGGGACAGAATGCCCACCTCAATTTAGGTTTCAAAATGGGTTCTGAATTTATTTTTCTAAGAACATAATGCTTTAATTACACAATAATTGCAGAATTATCTGTCTAACTTACCTTCTGAGTGAAACTTTAGTTGAATTATTTAAATTATCATCTGAGAAGCTCTGCTTTTTTAAATTATAGCTTTATATAGACACAATTCAGAAAACTTTTCTAGAAGAAACATCCTGTCTTTAGGACTTAACATTCAAACTGACAGCCTATTGAGGGAAATGCTCCACCAAAATTTGCACTGAAGGAAAGCAGTTTCTTTTTTTACCTTTAATTTTCCAGATTTTTGAAATGAAAAAGACATGCAATAAACTACCAGACAGAATGTTGCAGTTAATATGCAAGATACCACCTCTCTTCAATGTTAGCCTCAATTTCCTCATCTGTGGAAGGGAACACCTGCCCCACCTGTCTCATGGTGTTGGGATAAGTGGAAATGATATAAATATGCAAAAGCTCTTTATAAATTGGAAAAAACTATAAAAATATAAGTTGTTAAAATAATCTGAGTATCATAATGTAATTAATTTTGTTCACCAGCCACTTATGAATCAGTATTATTCCATCAGCAACAAGAAATAAAGGAAGTTCAGCGAGATGAAGCTCTCCAACTGCCAGAAGACCTAGATTATTTGACTCTCAGGGATGTGTCTCTGTCCTATGAAGTTCGAGAAAAGCTACAGTTCAGTCGCCCACTGACGGTAAGAAAACAGATAGTGGATAGGAACAGGTTATAAATAAAGAGACAGTGGTTTAATTCTTTAAAGCTGGATTACAGTGGCCACATAACTAACGTTTTATTTCATCATAAAAAACTTAACCTCTTATTTTCATATATCTCTTTGTATCCCACAGATGTTGGCATGTTTTCAAGAGATGAAAAAGCTTAGTCTAAATAAATAACTAGAAGTCAAGAATTGGGTTGATTATAATTATCTTCTCGTCTCAACCATGTGCTGAACCATCAGTGCAGACTAGTGTATATGCATGACTTAAACCACTTTAGGTTAAAATATGATGCATATCAGTGGTTTTCAAATCTCTTCTTGGATCTCTCCCTAGGGGTTCCATTGTGTTGCCTTGGGAGCTACTAAGGGAAAGAGGGGAGCCAAAGAGGTCCCCACTCCATGCTTCAGCCTCAGATTTGTGTGTGTGTGCACATGCACACACGGCACATCTGTAAACATCTGTAAAAACGTTCGTTATATAGTATTGGACTATAATAACAAATATTTAAAGACTGATAAGCTATATTTATTGATTCTGAGATGCACATTTTAACATCTCAAACTAAGTTGTATCTTAAAAATTGATGGTGTATTATAGTTTAGTGGGCAGTGTTTTGTTTGTTTAGTAGTGGTTCATAAAATAAAGGGGCATTTAACAAAAATATGTTTTGTAAAAAATTTTTGAAAAAAATGATTTTTATTAAAAGGAAGAGTGATTTCATCAATATAACATGGTGTTCTTAGCAATAGTCATCATGGAAACCAGGCAAACAGGCCTTAAATTTTATAATTCTCTCTATATATCCTATTCATTTTGGGTTATGTTTTTATGTATAGTCATAGGCTACATTGCCTGACATGATGGCCACTAGCCAAATGTTACCATTTACGTTAATTAAAATTAAATAAAATAAAAGTTCAGCTCTTCAGTCATAGCAGCCACATATGGCTAGTGGCTACTGTATTGGACAAGTGCATTATTATAGTGCAAATGTTATAGAAAATTCCATCATCACAGAGAGTTCAATTGGACAGCGCTGGTCATCAGAGTTCATCTGTTAGTTATGTGATCTTGGACAAGTCATTTACATCTCTGAGCCTCAGTTTCCCCAGTTTGCAAAATATTAGTAATAATCACATTTCCTTTATCTACTTTATAGTTATTTTGAAGATACATTGTGATGATAGTTTTGAAAATATTTTATAAACTATAATATATAGATTGTTAATAGGAGGAAAATAGATTTGATTTGATTTGACATAGCTCACTCATGTTTCTCTTGTGGTTTCAATTCTTAGATTGGGGCTGCGAGTCGTATTCCAGGAGTGACACCTGCTGCTCTCATCAATCTGCTCAGATTTGTGAAGACCACTCAGCAAAAACAGGCAGCTGTGAATGAATTGTCCAGAACTGATCAGTGCTTATGTGATACAGACAAACTTGAAGAGAGACAGTAATAGCTTTCTATTCATAGAAGACTTTTAGTCAATACAAGAGTATAGATAGGAGATAAGTATTTATATTTAGCACCCATTAAAATAACCTTATTAGGTTACTGTGGGTTTGTCATGAATTTATGAAGAGGACAGAGATTATAATTGTGTTTTGTGTATCTGAAAAAATAGTTATAAACTCTTACTTCATACTCTTTCTCAGGTGCTCTAATACAGCGAGCCTATTTATATGACTTTGTAAAGTGTTCATCAAAGAGAGATATAGTGGCCGTAAAACTAAACCTGAAAAAAAAAATCTCAGCTTGCAGATTTGCCTGTTCATAAGGACTTTGTCCACTAAATGTACCAAATTAAAAGTTGTATCTTTCAACTCGTTTTGAAAGTTAGGTGTCTTCTGCTTGGTTCTGCTAGGTTAGGAGGCAGTTTCACAGCCCTCAAATTCTTAGGGCTAAAAATCTGAGACTATACAAAATCATCCAGAATTATTCATCAGTGCAGACTTTCTAATACGGATTTCCAATATTAGAAAGTAGTATGTAGGATGAAAGTTGACTTCTAAGATTTCTGCAGGAAGTCCTCATCAATAATTGTCTTTGGACATTAATGAAAACTCTATAAAATCAATAGATTGGAAATCATACTTTCCTATCATCTATAATGTGGAAAACTTTTTGGTACCCTTGTTAAGAGAGAATAAAGGTTGTTACTTTATATCATACAAAATTCTTCTTACGAAACTGTCATGGCCACAATTTCTTAACATTGAAGACAAATCCTTAGTAACTGTTGACTAGTGTTTCCCTGGTTTTGAGTCAGAATTGACAGAAAAAATCAGAAAGGTGCTGGCAGTCCTCTTGCTCTCCCTCGTCAATGAAATTTGGTTACAAGGGTTAGGGTAGGATGACCAGCTGGGCTCCTCAGTCACCTCAACCTTTCTGGATAGACTAGAAGATGAATACGGTCGTGTGTGCCAGAGGGCCCTACTTGTCCCTAGAAATATCAACTTGGATCTCTGGTATCAGCCTAGGGAGAAGCTCCCATGTCAGGTTCAGGCCACAGCTGGTACTTAAGACAATTCCAAAGGCCTCGAAGTCACTTTGGCTACAGATCTATGTGTTAAGCCTGATTATGGGTGTGTGGCAGCCAAATATCTCATTGTTATAATCATATATGGCCATTTGTATGTAGCTCAGTTTTCATGGATTTATTTGAGCTAATTTTAGTCTTTCCATAAAGCAGTCAATATCAGTAGCAAGTAAAAAGTATTTGTAATACTGGATCATTTAGCAGTGATGAATTCTTTTTGATACTTGATTTAGTAATTTCAAAAAGTGGTAACTTTTCTTTTAGTTATTATGGCTATTCCTTGGCAGAATTCTTACTACAGAAGCAATATTGATTACAATACTATATTGTACTTTTAAAAAGAAGGTATTTTGTGCCACCTGCTTAGCACTAGAAAGGAAATCACTGTTTTTTAAACTTTTTTTTTCTTGTTAAATACAGGAGTAAAAGCAGTGAATGGGGTGCTTACTGAATAGAAAAATTTATCTTGAAGCAGAAAGTTCCTAAATGCTTTGGAAGGTTCTTGACAGCTGTGTAATTTGGGCCTAGTGGACACTACACATATAAAGAAATTTAAGTTTTATAATGCAATTGCATTACAACAATAACTGTCTCACTGAAAAATGTTTGATGGAAAACATTCGTTTTAGGTTCTGTCATTTAGTTTAGGATGTGAAACGTCTTTAAATCTACAATTTAAAATATGTTAACTTGGGGCTGGCCTGGTGGTATAGTGGTTGGGTTCGGCCATTCTGCTTTGGCGGCCCAGGGTTTGTGGGTTCAGATCCTGGGCATGGACCTACACACTGTTCAACAAGCCATGCTGTGGTGGCATCCCATATACAAAGCAGAGCGAAGGTTGGCACAGATGTTAGCTCAGGGACAATCTTCCTCACCAAAAAAACATAAAAATAAAAAATAAATATTAACTTATGTGTACATCATTATATTTCAACTTCTGTATAGACTACATCATATTCACAATAGCCAAGACAGGGAAACAACCTAAGTGCCTATCGATGGATGAATGGATAAAGATAGGGTATATATACAAAATGAAATATTACTCAGCCACAAAATGAAAAGATGAAGTCTTGCCATTTGTGACAATATGGATGGACCTCAAAGGTATTATGCTAAGTGAAATAGGTCAGGTGGAGAAAGACAAATGCCGTATGGTTTCATTCATATGTGGAAGATAAACAAACACACTCATGGATACAGAGAATAGATTGGTGGTTACCAAAGGGAAGGCAGGTAGACGGAAAGCAAAATGGATAAAAGAGGTCATTTGTATGGTGATGGATGGCAATTAGACTTTTGGTGGTAAATAAGATGTAGTCTATATAAAAGTCAAAGCTAGGGGCCAGCCCTGTGGCTGAGTGCTTAAGTTTGCGGGCTCTGCTTTGGTGGCCCAGCGTTTCGCAGGTTTGGACCCTGGGTGCTCACTGGCACCGCTCATCAGGCCACGCTGAGGTGGCGTCCCACATGCCACAACCAGAAGGACCTACAACTAAAAATATACAACTATCTACCCGGGGGCTTTGGGAAGAAAAAGGAAAAAAAAAAGTCGAAGCTATACACTTAATAGAGGGCCTATTCTTTTGCTTACAATAAATGAAAGTTACTTCAAAATAAAGTAATTAAAATATGTTAACTTATGCAAAATCACCTCACTTAGGAGAGTATTTCAAAACAGCCTACCTTTCTGGTGCTGCTAGCCAGAAGTGCTACAGACTATGATGCCCTAGGAAAAAAATATCTAAAAATGGAATCTTGCTCATAGAAATCCCCTAACAGTGACAAGAGTCAGCCTCCAACAGAAGTTGGCCACACTTGTAATTTCCTCCACCCACCACAGACCACACTGCCTAGTAGTTAGAAAAGCTTGGTACTAAAGTTCATTTCAACAGGTACACCAAAATAAAAAAAGAGGAAATGGCTAAGAAACACTAAGCATCTGTAAAATCATTGGTTGAGAGAGGGAGAGAGGATAAAGATAGGGACCTGTACTAAATTAAATTGGCCTTGAATTACAAAGTTACCTGATAGGCAAGAGTTTGAATTTTATTGCTGATTGTTTTAAAATATTTTGTCATTTTTGAGTTTCAACCTAAATTGGAATAGCCATGGCTTTTCCACTTAAGAAATTTCAACTCCTAGAAGAATGCCCTGTCCAGGAGAAGTGGTCAGAAATACCAGGAAGGCTACCAACAGAGACAAGGGCCTCGTTCAGAGCTAGCAGAGCTTCTTATGCTGGAAGGCACACAGTGAAAAGACACACTCCCTCGTAGGCTCCTTCTTCACAATACTTCTGTTATGGCACTTACTTTAGTCCTCCTTAATTTTTAATGTCTATCTTACCTTAGCCTCTTAACAAGATAAAAACCTTGAATGCAGGCAAAGCCATAGTTGTAGACACTCAGGATGTGCTTTATGAATGAATGGACGAAAATTACTAAAAGCAAGAGATGTCAAAACTAAAACAACTGAAAAATGGGATAAAAGTATTTATGACACAAATATTACGAACCATATGCTTTTGTGTTTGCCTTTCTCTGTCTCCATAACTCTTTTGTGTTCACATTCTTTTCAGCTTCATTTCCTCCCTATCTTCCTGCACTATCCCTGCTTTTCACTGCTCCTGATATGGTATTGAAGCTTATTTTTATGATACTCATTTTACTTATTAAGCAGATTTTTAGTATTTCCTAATTTAAAAGCCAGATAAAAGACAGTCAACAGAGTGAAAAGGTAACTCATGGAAGAAAATATTTGCAAATCATCTATGTGATAAGGGGTTAACATCCAGAATATATAAAAGACTCCTTACAACGCAAGCAAAAAAAAACCCAAAAAACCAAATTAAAAAATGGGCAAAGGAGGGGCTGACCCCGTGGCCGAGTGGTTAATTTCACGCGCTCCGCTGCAGGCGGCCCAGTGTTTCGTTAGTTCGAATCCTGGGCGCGGACATGGCACTGCTCATCAGACCACGCTGAGGCAGCATCCCACATGCCACAACTAGAAGAACCCACAACGAAGAATACACAACTATGTACTGGGGGGCTTTGGGGAGAAAAAGGAAAAAATAAAATCTTTGAAAAAAAAAATGGGCAAAGGACTTGAATAGTTATTTTTCCAAAGAAGATAAACAAATGGTGAATAACCACATGAAAAGATGCTCAACATCACTAGTCATTAGGAAAATGCAAATCAAAACCACAATGAGATAGCATCTCACACCTATTAGGATGGCTATTATCAAATAAACAGAAAATAAGAATTGGTAAGGCTCTTGAGGAATTGGAGCCCTTATGCACTGTTAGAAGAAATGTGCAATGGTGCAGCCACTATGCAAAATAGTATGACAGTTCCCTCCCAAAGTTAAAAGTAGAATTACCATATGGTCCAACAATTACTCTCCTAGGTGTATACCCAAAAGATTGAAAGCTGGGTCTCAAAGACCCTGTTCAAGTGTCATGTTCACAATAACATTATTCACAATAACCAAAAGGTGGAAGCAATGTAAATATCCATCAACGGATACATGGATAAACAAAATGTATATAAATACAGTGGAATATTTTTCAGCCCTTTTTAAAAGGAAGGAAATTCCGACACACTACAGCATGGATGAACTTTGAGGATATTATGCTACATGAAATAAAGCAGTCACAAAAGGACTAATATTGTATGATTCCTTCTGTGAGGTACCTAGAATACTCAAATTCCTAGAGACAGAATGGTGGTTGCAAGGATTTGGGAGGAGGAAGGAATAGGGAGTTTTTGTTTAACGGGTACACAGTTTCAGTTTCACTGGAAAGATTTCTGGAGATGGATGGTGGTGATGGTTGTACAACAGTGTGAATGTACTTAATGCCACTTTAGACTTAAATCCAATAGGTTTTTGAGTCTGAGATACATATATACAAATTAATTCATTTGGCTTTTAAAAAAAATTTGTGGCAATATACAATGTAAAATTTACCATCTTAATTGTTTTTATTTATTGATAATTTATCCATTTCTAAAAATATACTTGAGACATTTTAAAGAAAACAGAACAGTTCAAAATTAAGAATGAGCTGAGGAAAAGGCAGATTACTCTTGAAAGTAAAGTCCAGCTCTGAGCTTCCTGGCAATGATATAGTTCTTTCTGTCCCTCAAGGGGACAAGGAGAAAACTTTTTCCTGTTATTAAAATCTAAGAGGGGGGGCTGGCCCCGTGGCCTAGTGGTTAAGTTTGCGTGCTCCACTTTGGTAGCTCAGGGTTTTGCCGGTTCGAATCCTGGGCGCGGACATGGCACCACTCATCATGCCATGCTGAGGCGGTGTCCCACATGCCACATCTAGAAGGACCCACAACTATGTACTGGAGGGCTTTGGGAGAAAAAGGAAAAATAAAATCTAAGAGAAATTTATCACATGATCCCTTAGCGAAAACAGTGCTTTCATTAGTGATTTTATAAAAGATAAAACCTCCTACCTAATAATGTTTACTCTGTGCCAGATATAAAGGTAAGTGCTTCACGTGCATTACCACACTCAACACCTTGATAAAGCTGTTCCCGTTCTAGCGACAACGGAAACAAGACTTGGAGATATTAAGTAACTTGCCTGTGACTAACACTGCTGGTTGTCTTCCCAGTAACCGTATCTGTCCATTGCCCTTTTCTTTGCCAAAAGAACCATGGTTTTGTTCACTCTGTTTCCTTCTGCAGCTCCAGGAGCTAAATCTTCATTAGTTTAAACCAACCTTGGTCATTGCAGTACCCTCAGCATTTGGTCTAAGCCTGAGGCTGGTGAGCAAACTGACCCAACAGATTGTAAAGGGAATCTTGTGGGTGGCTTCCTTGCCCTTAAAAAGGGCACCTCTTGGCAGCAAGGCAGAAGAAAATAACCTACAAAGGAAGCCCCATCAGGCTTCCAGCAGATTTCTCAGCAGATACCTTACAGGCTAGGAGAGAGTGGAATGATATATTCAAAACTATGAAGGACAAAAACTTGCAGCCAAGAATACTCTATCCAGCGAAAATATCCTTCAAATATGATAGAGAAATAAAAACTTTCCCAGATAAAAAAAGTTAAGGGAGTTATGACCACAAGACATACCCCCACCCAACAAGAAATGCTCAGGAAGACCCTCATACCTGAAAAAAAAAAAAAAAGGGGAGGGGGGTTACAAAACCCAGAGCGAAGGAGATAAGTAGAAGGACAAAATCAGAAAATTGCAGCTCTCCATCAGAACAGGTTAGCAAATGCCAAGTATAGCATTAAAGATAAAAGGAAGGGAAATACCAACAATAAATATAATCTTGTCATTTTAACCACAAACTCACAACACAAGATGGAAGGGGGAAAAAGATATGACAATAACAACCTAGAAGGGGAAGAGGTGAGGGATGGAATGGCTTAATCTAAGGAAATAAGAGGCTATCAGAAAATGATTATCTCATCTATGAGATGTTTTATACAAACCACATGGTAATCACTAAACGAATAACAAGAATAGAGACACAAATTATAAATAAAAAGAAAGCCAATATAGAAAACTACCTACCTGAATTGGTAGTCCAAAAATCTTGGGACATGAAACAAAGGAAATGCAGGAGAACCGGAAAACAAGTGATAAAATGGCAGCATTAGGCCCCCATGTTTCAATAATCACTCTAAATGTAAATGGATTGAACTCGCCAATCAAAAGACACAGAGTGGCTGGATGGATGAAAGAACAAGATCCAACAATACGCTGCCTCCAAGAAACACACCTCAGCCCCAAAGACAAACACAGACTCAGAATGAAGAGACGGAAGACGACACTCCAAGCTAATAGTGAACATAAGAAAGCAGGTGTCGCCATACTTATATCAGACAAAGTAGACTTCAAAGCAAAACAGGTAGAGACACAAAGAGGGGCAGTTTATAATGATAAAAGGAAAGCTCCACCAAGAAGACATAACACTTATAAATATATACACACTCAACACAGGAGCACCAAAGTACATAAAGCAACTATTAACAAAACTAAAAGGAGCTATCAATGACAATACAATAATAGTAGGGGACCTCAACACCCCACTAACACCAATGGATAGATCATCCAGACAGAAAGTCAACAAGGAAATAGCAGAATTAAGTGAAAAACTAGACCAGACGGACATAATATATATATATGGAACACTCCATTCCAAAACAGCAGGTTACACATTCTTCTCAAGTGCACATGGAACATTTTCAAGGATAGAACATATGTTGCAAAACAAAGCAAGCCTCAACAAATTCAAGAGGACTGAAATAATATCAAGCACTTTTTCCAAACATAATGCTATGAAACTAGAAATCAACTACAAGAATAAAGCTGGGAAAGGGGCAAAAATGTGGAGATTAAACAACAAGCTACTGAACAACCAATAGATCATTGAAGGAGAAATCAAATATTATCTGGAGACAAATGAAAATGAAAACACACCATACTAACTCATTTGGGATGCAGCAAAACCACTACTAAGAGGGAAATTCGTTGCAATATAGACTCACCTCAATAAACAAGAAAATCTCAGATAAGCAATCTCAAACTACACCTAACAGAATTAGAAAAAGAAGAACAAACAAAGCCCAAAGTCAGTAGAAGGAGGGAAATAATAAAAATTATAGCAGAAATAAATGAAATTGAAACAAAAAAGACAGTAGAAAGGATCAATGAAACAAAGAATTGGTTCTTTGAGAAAATAAACAAAATTGACAAACTCTTAGCCAGGCTCACGAAGAAAAAAGAGAGAAGACTCAAATAAATAAAATTAGAAATGAAAGAGGAGAAATCACAATAGATACCACAGAAATACAAAAGATTATAAGAGAATACTATGAAAAACTATATGCCAACAAACTGGACAACCTGGAAGAAATGGATACATTCTTAGACTCTGATAACCTCCTAAAACTGAGTCAGGAAGCAATAGAGAATCTGAATAGACCAATCACAAGTAAAGAGATTGAAACAGTAATCAAAAACCTCCCCCAAAATAAAAGTCCAGGACCAGATGACTTCTCTGGAGAATTCTACCAAACATTCAAAGAAGATTTAATACCTATCCTTCTCAAACTATTCCAGAAAATTGAGGAAGATGGAGCACATCCTAATACATTCTATGAGGCCAACATCACCCTGATCCCAAAACCAGACAAGGACAACACAAAGAAGGAAAACTACAGGCCAGTGTCACTGATGAACATAGATGCAAAAATCCTCAACAAAATTCTGGCAAACTGAATACAGTAATACATTAAAAACATCATACACCATGATCAAGTGGGATTTATACCAGGGACACAGGGATGGTTCAACATCTGCAAGTCAATCAACATGATACACCACATTAACAAAAAATGAGAAACAAAAACCACATGATCATCTCAATAGAAGCAGAGAAAGCATTCAACAAGATCCAACACTGATTTACAATAAAAACTCTTAATAAAATGGGTATAGAAGGAAAGTACCTCAACATAATACAGCCCATATATGACAAAGCCACAGCCAACATCATACTCAATGGGCAAAAACTGAAAGCCATCCCTCGGAGAAGAAGAACAACACAAGGGTGTCCACTCTTATTCGAAATAGTACTGGAGGTTTTGGCCAGAGCAATTAGGCAGGAAAAAGAAATGAAAGGAATCCAAATAGGCACTGAAGAAGTGAAACTCTCGCTGTTTGCAGACAACATAATCTTATATATAGAAACCCCCAAAGAATCCACTGGAAAACTATTAGAAATAATAAACAGCTACAGCAAAGTTGCAGGGTATAAAATCAACATATATAAATCAGTAGCATTTCTATACTCTAACAACCAACTAACAGAAAAAGAACTCAAGAACACAATGCCATTCACAATTGCAACAAAAAGAATAAAATACCTTGGGATAAATTTAACCAAGGAAGTGAAAGACCTATACAATGAAAACTACAAGACTTTCCGGAAAGAAATGGATAACGACATAAAGAGATGGAAAGATATTCCATGCACATGGATTGGAAGAATAAACATAGTTAAAATGTCCATTCTACCTAAAGCAATCTACAGATTCGACGCTATCCCAATCAGAATCCCAACAACATTCTTTACAGAAATAGAACAAAGAATCCTAAAATTCACATGGGGCAACAAAAGACCCCAAATTGCTAAAGCAATCCTGAGAAAGAAGAACAAAGCTGGAGGCATCACAATCCCTGACTTCAAAACATACCTCAAAGCTACAGTGATCAAAACAGCATGGTACTGGTACAAAAACAGGGGCACAGATCAATGGAACAGAATTGAAAGCCCAGAAATAAAACCACACATCTATGGACAGCTTATCTTCGACAAAGGAGCTGAAGGCCTACAATGGAGAAAAAAAAGTCTCTTCAACAAATGGTGCTGGGAAAACTGGACAGCCACATGTAAAAGAATGAAAAATCGACCATTCTTTTTCACCATTCACTAAAATAAACTCAAAATGGATCAAAGACCTAAAGATTAGGCCTGAAACAATAAGTCTTCTAGAAGAGAATATACGTAGTACACTCTTTGACATCAGTATCAAAAGGATCTTTTCAGACACCATGTCTTCTCAGACAAGGGAAACAATAGAAAGAATAAATAAATGGGACTTCATCAGACTAAAGAGCTTCTTCAAGGCAAGAGAAAACAGGATTGAAACAAAAAAAACAACCCACCAATTGGGAAAAATATTTGCAAGTCATATATCTGACAAAGGGTTAATCTCCATAATATATAAAGAACTCACACAACTCAACGACAAAAAATCAAACAATCTGATCAAAAAATGGGCAGGGGACATGAACAGACATTTCTCCAAAGAAGATACACGGATGGTCAACAGGCACATGAAAAGATGCTCATCATCACTGATCATCAGTGAAATGCAAATCAAAACCACACTAAGATATCCCCTTACACCCATTAGAATGGAAAAATAACCAAAACAAAAAGTAACAAATGTTGGAGAGGTTGTGGAGAAAAAGGAACCCTCATACACTGCTGGTGGGAATGCAAACTGGTGCAGCCACTATGGAAAACAATATAGAGATTTCTCAAAAAATTAAAAATAGAAATACCATATGACCCAGCTATCCCACTACTGGGCATCTATCCAAAGAACTTGAAATCAGCAATTCCAAAAGTCCCATGCACCCCAATGTTCACTGCAGCATTATTTACAACAGCCAAGACATGGAAGCAACCTAAGTACCCATCAACGGATGATTGGATAAAAAAGATATGGTGCATACACACACACACACACACACACACACACACACACACACACAATAGAATACTACTCAGCCATAAAAAAGGATAAAATCGTCCCATTCACAACAACATGGATGGACCTTGAGGGTATTATGTTAAGTGAAATAAGCCAGATAGAGAAAGACAATCTCTGTATGACTCCACTCAGGTGTGGAAGTTAAACATGTAGACAAAGAGAACAGATTAGTGGTTACCAGGTAAAGGGGGGGGGAGGGGGGTGGGCAGGAAGGGTGAAGTGGTGCGCCTACAACACGACTGACAATAATGTACAAGTGAAATTTCACAAGGTTGTAAACTATCATAATCTCAATAAAAAGTTTTTTAAAAAGGGCACCTCTTTTTAAGATGATGAAAATCTTCTTAAATGAGATCATGGTGATGGTTGCATAACTGTACGAAGACATTAAAGACCATCTAATTGTACACTTTAAAAGAGTGAATTTTATAGTATTGACAAAGCAATAAAGCTGTTATTAAAAAAAAAACTAAAGAAATGTATGACTGGCAAGCCCAGGAGCAATGATTCCTACACCTGGTTGGACATCAGAATTCCCATAGAGCTTGTAAAAGTAGATGGCCAAGCCTTATCACAAGCAGCTCTGATCCAGTTGGACCAGAAAGGTCTTAGCATCTATGTTTAACAGCTCCATAGGTTATTCTGATGCCCAGCCAACTCTTAAAACCAACTGGCTTGCCTCCATAAATACCCATCATCTCAGAAACTAGATTGCAATTAATTTTACAGTGTGTGCTGGCTCAAGAACCTAGGATACAAATAATCTGTACTGTTGATTGAAGTACCAGAGCAGTTCAGTTATGCAGAAAACTGAACTCACATTCTATTACAGAAATTCAAGTCTAAAAGAAAGCCATTCCACCTTCCAGTGAGAGGTGGGCTATTATGATTTGTGGGTAAGTCCAGCTTTTTTTCAAATGCAAGCATTGGGCTTGCTTGAATGCCCGCCTGGACAAGTATAGGTTGAGACCCTATGCTTTGATACCATAGAGAGAGGATGCAATTATTTTGATCTAGAACCTTATTTTTGACTGTGACTGACCTAAATCAACATTTTTCAAACTGCTGACTGCAATTCATTATCAGATCATGAAATTAATTTTTTCTCATTGGTAGTAAATACTACTCTCTGAAACTTTTGTTTCAGTATTTCACATACAATTTGCCAATTTTAGGACGCATTTTTTCCATTTATCTCTAAATTGGTGCATGCCCTATAATCAATAGTCTCTGGCAATTATAATGGCAGCATGCGTGGCTTCCAATTGAAAATGTCTTAGATGCAATGAAATACAGTGCGTGTTTATACTTTTTTGCCAAAGAAAATGTATTTCTTACCGTGGATCCTAGTCAAAGAGTTTGAAAAAGACTAATCTGTTTGAATAGCACTATTCCTTGATGGGAAAACACCAACACATTAGGATTCTTTTCCATCTGTGTATTTCTCAAAGCACTTTTCTAGAAGGCTTTAAAAAACAAGTCTTACTGATCTCTTCCTATGCTTTAGCTTGATTAAGTGATGTGATTAAAGTGTAACTGCAAGTTGATGTTGAGCATACATACATCGTGGGTATTCTGACTTGACAATACCTTTCTGCCACTTTCAGTGGGTTTTTTCCTCCAAAGGACCAGAGCATCCTCCACTGGATAAAAAGTTTCTCCAAAAGTATTTGCAAATCTGGGGCCAGCCCCATGGCTGAGCAGTTAAGTTCCTGCACTCCACTTTGGTGACCCAGGGTTTCGCTGGTTTGAATCCTGGGTGCGGACACGGCACCACTCATCAATCCATGCTGAGGCAGCATCCCACATGCCACAACTAGAAGGACCCACAACTAAAAATATACAACTATGTACCAGGGGGCTTTGGGAAGAAAAAGGAAAAATAAAATCTTTAAAATAAAAAAATTTGCAAATCATATATCTGATAAGGGGTTAATCTCCAGAATATATAAAGAACTCATATAACAACAAAAAAAAAACCTGATCAAAAAGTGGGCAGAAGATATGAACATTTTTCCAAAGAAGATACACAGATGGCCAACAGGCACATGAAAAGATGTTCGACATCACTAGTTATTAGAGAAATGCAAATCAAAACTACAATGAGAATATCACCTTACACTTGTCAGAATGGCTATAGTTACCAAGACAAAAATAACAAATGTCAGAGAGGATGTAGAGAAAAGGGAACCCTCATACATAGAAATATCCTATGAACCAGCTATCCTACTAATGAGTATTTATCCAAAGAACTTGAAATCAATAATTCAAAGTGACATACACACCCCTAAGTTCATTGCAGCACTATTTACAATAGCCAAGGTGTGGAAGCAACCTAAGTGCCCATCGACTGAGGAATGGAAAAAGATGATGTGGGGTGTGTGTGTGTGTGTATATATATATACACACATATACATACACAATGGAATACTACTCAGCCATAAAAAAGACAAAATGTTGCCATTTGCAACAAAACAGATGGACCTCGAGGGTATGATGTTAAACAAAATAAGGCAGAGAAAGACAAACACTGCATGATTTCACTCATGTGGAAGATGAAACACATGGATAAAGAGAACAGATTAATGGTTACCAGAGGGGAAGGGGGTTGGGGGTTGGGCAAAAGGGGTACATGTATACAGTGACAGATAAAAATTATTGGTGCCGAGCACGATGCAGTCTATACAGAATACTGATAATAATAATGTACACCTGAAATTCCACAGTTATAAACCATTATGACCTCAATAATTTTTTTAAAAAGAATGAATCAATCAGGGGGAAAAAGTTTCTCCATCCCTCCTAAACAATCTAGGATGGAAGTCTGTTTCTCTTGGTTTAACCTTCAATTCCGACTCCCACCCTTTGTAGTATATTTCATGCTGGAGTTGCCATGCTTAATGAGCCATTACAGCACTCAGTCTAATTTAAATGTTATCCCAGTTTAGAGGCTGTAGGGGAATTTAGAGTGTGAATTTCACTTTGAACAACATCTTCTGCAGACTTAAAATACTCTTTGTATACTTGAAAACAATAATAGATTTCTAGCGTTCACTGGACTAAACTATTTTTTAAATCCAGTGCCTTATACTAATTCATTTTTAGTCTTTACTTACGTTAGTTGCTCTTTGAATTCTCTTCTAGACTTGGTCTACACCCTTTTAAAATATGGACAATCCGAATTTAAAACAGCACATTAAGATACATAAAGAACACATTGCCTTAATTTAAAAGGAAACGTTTCTAGACTATACTGTATTTAATACGAGACTGTGTGCATGTGTGTATGTGGTGTGTATGCACACATGCACACACGGTGTTTCAAACAATGAAAGGAAACTTACTAAATTTTCTCTATTTCCCATTTCACACAGGACAACCTCAAGCAGCGGGGAGTTAAACTTCAGAGCCACGTATCCGAGCTTTGAAGAAACACACCCATGATCAGTTTTACAAAATATGACAAATTTAGTTTCAAAAGATGCATTCCCTCAGTATGAAGACTTAGCTATGATAAAATGTTCTCTGTGCCCAACCATAACAATAAAAACTACATTTCTCATTAGACATTTACTGAGTTGCCAGCTCTCTGCAGAATCCTGCAGGAGGCTCAGCAGAGAAGTCCAAAGGGTCAATCAGGAGGATATGACAATAAAGCAAGGCACTAAAGGTCAAGCCTGGGTTAGGCCCTTTCTTGGTTGCAATGACATAGCTGCACCCCTCACACCCAAATAGTTACAACCCAAGCCTCAGAAAATGCTGCAGAGGCCTCACCAGGAGGCTGAGAGAACCACTTCCTCAGCTTGGGTGGTTCCAGACAGTCCTGGAATTCAAGTAACTTATGTGGCAAACTTATAGTTTATCACACCACCAACTAGGATATTTCCACAATCACAGGATTTTACTGAAATTTAACCAAGTGGAATATTTTGGTTTTTCTTTTGACACTAGCATTGCCGTTTAACGTCTGGAAACCACACTGGGAGGATAACCACACTATCTTCTGTTGGCTTTTGCTGCCAGTTACTCTCACTAGAATAAACAAAACTACCTACTTTTGACTATTTTTAAAAAGATCTCTTCTGCTTCATACAAGCAATAACCTACATTTTTAAGTCTTAAAAGAGATCGTGTTAAAGGCAATATCCAGGCTGCATATGTTGTTTCTTTGATGTGTTTCCAAGTGTAAAGTTTGAGAAAAAGCCCAAACTACCTGAATTCTTTCAGGGAAACCATGATTGGTTAAAATAAAACTTAAAATACCTAGTACAATGATTTTACTCCCACCTTGACCTTAATAAGTGGCGGAACAAACTATTTTTGTCTGCCCAAAAAGAAAAAATAAATTTAAAGCTATCCCTCCCACTTCACCTTGCTTTTACCAAACATTTGATAAGATTTCCATCACGATTACCTTGTGATTAAAATGGTGAAATATGACTTACAGGTGTTTTTTTTTTCCTGAGGAAGATTAGCCCTGAGCTAACATCCGCTGCCAATCCTCCTTTCGCGCTGAGGGAGACAGACCCTGAGCTATCATCCGAGCCCATCTTCCTCTAGTTTATATGTGGGATGCCTGCCACAGCATAGCTTGATGAGCAGCGCCATGTCCACACCCGGGATCTGAACCAGCAAACCCCAGGCTTCCAAAACAGAACGTGCACACTTAACTGCTGTGCCACCGGGCCAGTCGGGCCCCAAAGTAATGTATCTACAATAGTTAGGCTTCAATTATAGTTTTAACTAGTCGTGGAAGCTCCCACACCTGCAAATAATGGAAGTGACTTTGGTGCTACCTGGGTGAGAGAACCTACGGGTTTTGACGTGAAAAAATAGAGGTTGAGACACGCAAAACCAGAACAGTAAAGAAAACCTCAAGAAAGAAAACAGAAAAAAGGGAAAAAATGTCTTAGTACTCCTCCCTCTCCCCACAGCAGCACCTGAAACTCATGCTGTTCACTCCCTTCAGGACATGGATCCTAACTCCAAGATGCAACTTTCTCAACTGACCAGATTTATTTCTGAAGCATTTCATGATGACACATGAACTTGCATTTATTTAAGTATCAATCTAAAACATGTTAAGTCCATCTTGACACACAGGATATTAGTTGTCACCCTTTTTCTAGAATTGTCCATTTCAGGAATTGAGATTACTACAGCCAAGAATAGCTTGTTTGGCACGAGCTCAGTGCTAACCTCAGCAGAAAAGGTTACCAAGGTAAATAAGTTTTAAGAAAAACAAAATCCAGAGCCCTGGTAAGTCTTCAGGATTTTTATACCCCATACTGAAAACCACCATTTATACAGTCAACAACAGCCTTTATAGTACAGAACTAGAACTCAAATAACCAGATGAATACCCACCCACATTTCTGAGAAAATTGTTTCTACCCTCCCAATCTTGCAACCTCAAACCTCAAATTTAACCTACTTTAGCAATTCATCATTATTGACACTTTCTTACAGAATTTGTAAGTTGTGGTCAACTTACATTTTTTATTCTAAATATTCTAAAAACACCAAATATTTTAAAAACAAAGTGATTTTACTTGTTTCTGGGGCCTTCAGGGAAGTCAGCAGTTTCAACATCTGTAAACAATCCAGTCAGAGCCAGGCCTATTTAAAAATCAAGATCTCTGGTTGAATACCTTTGGACCCACCACAGTAAGATATAAATGGTAAATCACTAAAATCCCAAGTTTCAAATGTTGTCGTCAAAGTAACGTTGGCAGATAACCCAACGCTAATATTCTGCCCTGTTCACAGAAGTCAACGTTTTTCACGGACAAAGAAATAAGACTGGGTTGAATGATGGTGGTAGTTCAGAAGAGTCTCACTAGACTACGTTCTTGATGCAGATAGCTGCGCTCTTAACACATCCAGATCTGGAAGGTAAATTATCAATAGGATTAACTATGGGAAGGGCATAAAATAAGAGACTTCTGATGTGACCAAAACCCAGTTACTCTGGACTATTTTGGGCAGTATGAGTAATCAAAATAGTTTAAGAAAATCAGATATACCTTACTGACAGTCTGTTTAATTCCTGAGCCAGAGTGCCTTTCCCATTTCCTTTCAAATTCTGAAATCACACCTGAATTTCTCAGGACAAATTTCAACAAGACCCCATCTGAGATTCTTAACAAACAGGTAATTCAACAGCTGGCCAATTTAAAATATGGCTTAACGTCAAGCACCAGTCTGAGATATCCTAGTTTTATAAATCCACTGTAAAATATTTGGCTTTTTTAACCAACTCAAACGCAAGGAAATGCTATCAGTGTGGAAAACTCACTGGAGAAGAGATGAAACACTACTTTTTTAATCCAGAATTTAGAAATTTGTTTAAAACCAGCAGGTGGTGCTCGAACCAGTTGTCTCAAGTGTCCAGGTACCGTGTTCTACGGAAAGCCTATTACACTGAACCTTCCCTGTATTCTTGTTCGGATGGCTTTCCTTTCTATTTTTCTATATGGTGGTAGTGATTTTCTGCAGTTCGATCCTTTTCTTTTGTGGGGGTGGAACAATCTCTTCTAGCAGTTCTATAGCTTTGGCAGATTTACTTTTATATCACCTACCATTTACTGATCAGCTGTCCTTAAGAAGCCTATCTTGTCTAATCACAAGCAAAAAAGCACCATACTTGTAAACACCATCCAATAGGTGCTTCATGGAGCTGTGAATAAATTTCTAGTCATGACGTAATGCCTCAGGTGGTACTGTTAAATGAGCATTTTACCTAGTTTAGCATTGAGTTGAGAGCACTTTCAAATTGCAATCATTCCACGGCATTTTAGGGCTACATTCCACTTACCATGACTTTGCCTCCCAGAATCCAAGATGCCCTGCTACTCTGCCATGCTTTCAGGTGTATTAAAAACGTTCCTCTCATATGCAAAGAAAGCCTACTTAGATTATCAAATGCTATCACACAGAATTACCATTAATTTCTTAGATTCATGCCATGTTTTTCAAACTCATGTGTTCCCAGAGACCAACTATCAAACACCAATCACTAACAACTTACGACCCTTTGTGACCAATCACTGCATGTAATCTACAAATTACCAAATTAGACCTGTAATTTCTAGTGGGATATTCACTTCCATCCTATCCAACTCTCAAATTTTTAACTTCAAATTGCAATCTTCCAGTATGTCATCAGGTAACGGCACTTTTGAAAATTTCCTTAAAAAGTTTACCCCACAGTCCATCCAGTCCCAAATGGGCTCCACCCTTCACTTAGGCTAAATATTTCACTGTACCTCTACAAACTTGGCATCATCTCCAGTGTGACAATGTTCCCTCTTCACCCGAACTTGTTCTTTAGATGAAAATTCCTATTGGAAGTGAATTTTCCTCACTAAAGTGACAGGCAACACTCAATTTAGTGTCTTTTTCTCCCTAGAGTCTGGACAGTTAACTCTAGCAGAGCAATTCTGAGTTACTTAAGCCGTACACTTTACGTTTGTTAAAACTTCAGTATTTGTAAATATGAAGCTGCTAATTCCAGTAAGTGCAGAAACAAATGACCTATTAAGTTTACTCAACATTAAGTGGACAAAGTTTTATATGCAACACAACTTTGGTACTGGAAAATCTCTTATCAACTAGCTTACACATCAACAAAATTAAGTGTTCTGTCCTGAATGAAATGTTGCACTAACAGACCCCATCTCACAGGTTTTCACTATGTACATCAACAGATGCTTCTTCCACTCAAGGTGGAAAAACTCCAGGGTTGCTGCCCAAAACAAATTAAACCAAATTATCCAATTCTGCAGTTTCAGCAAATGTAACATCAGAAATGGGTCAGGGGTAACTCCTACTGAAGTTTTCTATCTAGGTGAGTTCTGTAGCACCTTCCAGTGTTGCCCAAAAGAAGACACAGGTTTCTCATTAAACTTTGTTTTAATGGGTCTCAAAATTCTGTGACAGATTTTTGGTCAAGTTGTTTCCATTAAAAAGTACTGATTTTAAAAACTAATAACTTAAAACTGCCACACAAAAAACCAAATGGTCCACAAAACATTCTCCTTTCCTTCTGAAGGTTTTACGATGCATTGTTATCATTAACCAGTCTTTTACTATTAAACTTAAATGGCCAATTGAGACAAACAGTTCTGAGACCGTTCCACCACTGATTAAGACTGGGGTGGCAGGTATTGGGGATACTATTCATTTAGCCTTCTGAGCCTTCTGGGCAGACTTGGTGACCTTGCCAGCTCCAGCTGCCTTCTTGTCCACTGCTTTGATGACACCCACAGCAACCGTCTGTCTCATGTCACGAACAGCAAAACGGCCTATTAAAACAAATTTTGTACTACTGTTAGAAACACTTGGTAAACAAAACCAATCATTTTACAGCTTTAATAAACTTTCTAATTGCGCTGAATTGTCAGTCATCCTTACCCAGAGGAGGATAGTCAGAAAAGCTCTCAACACACATGGGCTTGCCAGGAACCATATCAACGATGGCAGCATCACCAGATTTCAAGAATTTGGGGCCATCTTCCAGCTTCTTTCCAGAACGACGATCAATCTTCTCCTTCAGCTCAGCAAACTTGCAAGCAATGTGAGCTGTGTGACAATCCAGCACAGGTGCATACCCAGCACTGATTTGGCCTGGATGGTTCAGGATAATCACCTTGGAGAACAGATTTGCATTTAAGTGAGTCTCAAGAACTCTTAAAGCTCCACTATGAAATAAGAAAAGGTTCACTTTTAAGTGTTACCTGAGCTGTGAAGCCAGCTGCTTCCATTGGTGGATCATTTTTGCTGTCACCAGCCACATTGCCACGGCGAACATCTTTGACGGACACGTTCTTGACATTGAAGCCCACGTTGTCCCCAGGAAGAGCTTCGCTCAAAGCTTCATGATGCATTTCAACAGACTTTACTTCAGTTGTAACATTGACTGGAGCAAAGGTGACCACCATGCCAGGTTTCAAAACACCAGTCTCCACTCGGCCCACAGGGACAGTACCGATACCTAGTGTTCACAGCATAGTGTCAAACACCTTATGCAAAGACAGAAGGCAGTGCAGCAACGCATGCAGGCACGTGGATAATAATGTTCAACTTACCACCAATTTTGTAGACGTCCTGGAGGGGCAGACGCAAGGGCTTATCAGTTGGACGAGTTGGTGGCAGGATGCAATCCAGAGCTTCAAGCAGCGTAGTTCCACTGGCATTGCCATCTTTACGGGTGACTTTCCATCCCTTGAACCAAGGCATCTGAAAACATAAGATTGCCCATTAGAGTTACCATCAAACTTGCCCCTGTTAAGAGCCCTTTTCCAACTGTCTTGAATGTCACTTACATTAGCACTTGGCTCCAGCATGTTGTCACCATTCCAACCAGAAATTGGCACAAATGCAACTGTGTCTGGGTTGTAGCCAATTTTCTTAATGTAGGTGCTGACTTCCTTAACGATTTCCTCATATCTCTTCTGGCTGTAGGGTGGCTCAGTGGAATCCATTTTGTTAACACCAACAATTAGTTGTTTCACACCCAGTGTGTAAGCCAGAAGGGCATGCTCACGGGTCTGCCCATTCTTGGAGATACCTGCTTCAAATTCACCAACACCAGCAGCGACAATCAGGACAGCACAGTCAGCCTTTAAAAAACACAAGAGCATACCTCATTAAACAAAGCTCTTTAAAGAGGAACCACCGCGTTTTCCACTGTATTAAGACAGACCCACGGTTATTTCCAGTAATTATTAAAACTACAAACCTGAGACGTGCCTGTAATCATGTTTTTGATGAAGTCTCTGTGTCCGGGGGCATCAATGATGGTCACATAATACTTGCTGGTCTCGAATTTCCACAGGGAGATATCAATGGTGATACCACGCTCACGTTCAGCTTTCAGTTTATCCAAGACCCAGGCATACTTGAAGGAGCCCTTTCCCATCTGCAGGGATTGGATTAGGAATGGTTACTTGGTAACTAAGACATGATCCAACTCCAGCTTGAAATTCCTCACCCCACTTACTTGTCAGAAAGGCTCGACTGACTGTACAATAGCAAAACCTAAGAGCCTTCCCTTATTCTCAAAACACGGTTACAAACCTAAGTAATTCAACAGCCAATGTTCGATCACGTCCTTCCGACTAGCACGACATTCAGATCTCGACTAGAAGAACGAGCACTTCCTGAAAATTACCACTCAACGTGTTCGCTGCCAGACGTCTTATTCAAGCCTCTTCTTTCCACCTACCTCAGCAGCCTCCTTCTCGAATTTCTCGATGGTTCTTTTGTCGATCCCACCGCACTTGTAGATCAGGTGGCCAGTCGTGGTGGACTTGCCCGAATCGACGTGTCCAATGACGACGATGTTGATATGAGTCTTTTCCTTCCCCATTTTGGCTTAGATTTTGCGGTGGTTTTCACGACACCTAAATTCAGTGGAAAAACAACCTTTAAACCACTGCCCCACAGACTTGAAAAAAAGAAAAGCTACCATCCAAACTCAAAAAGAAAATTCCGTGGCGCGAGCCTGGGCCCCTCGCCGGGCGCCGGCTCGGCCGCGGCGGGAGCGCGAGCGGGCCCGGCGCGGCCCTTTGTGTGGCTCAGGCCGGCCGCAGCCTCCATTTTGAGCTCCGCCGGCGGGCCGAGCGGCCATCTTTCCGCGCACGCCGCTGGGGCGGCGCGGCCGGCGCGCGGGGGCGGCCCTCGCCGGGCGGGCTCCCTCTACCTCGGCCCCGCGCGCGGCCGACACGCGCCGCCCGACGACGGCCGCGGTGGCGTCTGCCCGCCGCCGCCAGGCCGCCCGGGCAGCCGCGGCGCTCTGGGGACTCGGCGGGCCGAAGGCCCCACCCGGCGCAGGGGGGGCCCACGCGGCGGCCGCGGGCGCAGACCGGCCTCGCCCAGGCACGAGGCGGGGGCTGCCGCCGCGGCCGGGGCCTTCAGCCCCCACCGACGGCCCGCGCTGGAGCTGAGGAACCTCGGGGCGGCTCCGCGGCACGGCGGCCGGCACAGGCCCGCGAGGCCGGGCCCACCGGGGAGGCCGGGCCCGCAGGCCACGCCCGCACTCACCTGTGTTCTGGCGGCAAACCCGTTGCGAAAAAGAACGTTCAGGGTGACTACGGCACTTATATACGGTTCTCCCCGCCTCGGGGAGAGGGCGGGGCCAGCACACGACACGCTTTCCCAGCTTACCCCGCGCCGCCGGCCCCAGCGCCCTCGCCGGCCCCTCCCCCCACTTCTCGGGGACCGTGGGCGATGTGCGCTCAGCCCACTGAAGAGCGCTCGTCGTTTCGCGCATGCTCCTCTGGCCCCCGATGACGCCAAGAGCGAGCGGGTCGGGGGCGGGGACGCACGCGCCCTCGGTTCTAGGTTAGCGGGAGTTTAACGACGGTCCCTGGGATTCCCCAGGGCAGAGGCGAGTCCTTCTTTTGTATGAATTACTCTCTGCGCCAGCCGGGGGAGGGGCGGCGGGGGCTCCAGAACCTTCCGTGGGCCGTGCCTTGCTCGCCTGCGAAGGTGGTATCGGTATTGGGGCGTCCCTTCACCCTGCAATACGCCTCTTTTCCTCGGTGCCGCTCGCTCGAGGGTCCGGGACGGACGCCTCGAGCCGCTTCCTCCGCGCCGCCCGCCGCCCCTCCCGGCCGGAGGCGAGTGGGCCGGGGCCCCCGGCCGACCGGGGCCCCGAGCTCCCGGTCGGCCTCGTGGCCGCCGCTCCGAGGCCAATGCTTCTACCGAAGGCCGCGTCACGCGTTCGCCCCGTGTGGTGCGCCCGACGTCCAGAGTTTCCGTTCATAGCAGATCAGTCCTGCAGTTTGCTTTACTTCCAACTAGTTTTATTACAAAAGACACCCGCAGTGTGTGTGTCTACCCTGGTGGTGCATTTTTTCCAGCGTACACTCATTTGATTGCAAGCATGAGAAACCTAAAAAGAATTTTTCAAATTCAGTCTTTCCACATGATGTCATGTAGAGCCTGAAAGCTTCAGCATCAGCAAGCTTCTCCATCCGGTTTCCCGTCTCCAACACTTGCTGCGAAATCACTGCTTCTCAAAAACGACCTATCCTATTCAAATAAATGGCTTCATTTTCGGTCCTATTGATTGTAACGGAATTTTAGCATAAATCTAGGGCGAAATCTGATGAGGCCTTTTTGGTTGACTATCAGGGCAGACTGAGAAATACTCCTCTGAACAAATGAGAGCCTGTATTCTTAATGAGCTAATTACAAGATCGGGTCTCTTCTTCCACGTGTAGAACATCACTGCAACTTCTGGAGGCAATCTAACTATTTGAGAACCTACTAAGTGTCTAGTGCTAAAGCAAAGCTCTGTGGCATGTGCAAAAGAAATAATTCCTTTTGGAGAGGAACCCACAATCAAATTGGAAGAGGAAGACAAACAATTGGGAAGCAGTTATGGACAAACTTGTATGGTGCTTACTTTCTATTTCATTGTAGAATATATAGTTCTTTCAGTTCTCACACTCTAAATGCCTTTTTTTCTTTTTAAATGAAAGAAGTCTTCTGGAATAGCCTTCCTTTATCTCCTTTTACCACTCTTTGTAGATACCAATTTCTAAAAATCAGTTTTTTCCATTTCTTCATTAGGAAGTTTCTAGCCTTCTCATTTTAACTTTGAGATAGTTTCCATGAAAGTAACTATGCCATATAAAGTTTCCCTAGAAATACATATAACTAATGTTTTTCTAGCAACAAAAGTCTTTTCTATAATGTTTATATTTCGATTTCTCTTTTTTCACAAATTCTTTTTTCACATTGCATTTTCCTAGTGCCCTTACCCAATTATATACACGTATAATAAAATTATCTTGCTATGCTACTACATGTTTGTAATGAAGACGTAAGAGGTACCAATGAAAATCAATCCCTAGCAATAGACCAGTGCAAACCCCCCTGCTCTGTTTCCTTAGAAATGCTGGTTAATGACTATTCTCTTTGGAGCTAGATTCCCACATGGGCCATATTTGTATATCGCCTTAATATTAACTGGACACTGTTACTACAGATTAAGATCAGGGTGCCAGACTTAGTGTTTTTCTTGCCTTCTTTAGCAGTGTATATATCAAATGATTTAGGTTTGTACATTGTTGCAGATAATACTAGGGCATATAAATATTTTAACAGGAATGGCAGAATTTTAAAAATGTAAAGAAATGGTTATCTAGTGACACGAGGGAAAGAAGCAAAGACTAAAGACCAAAAGTTGAATATTTGAAAGTTTTACATGGACTCCAGAATTGCAGGTAACATCTAAGAGAGAAAAGTCAAAATGAAAGTGGATGTTGGTAAGAGGGAAAAGTGTCAAAGACAATTTCAGTTTAGTAAAAGAAAAGTGACCTCTGTGAAATATGCACAATTTAGTAAAATGTGATATTGCAAAATTCTAATACTAAAATTGTGATAATTGGAGAGAGGCTTTCAGGTGAATTATTTTGTTTGAAAATATGGACCTACTATAGTAATTTTTATAGGTTTATGTGTGTATTCAGCACTATGTTGGACACTGGAATTCTTTGAGAGATGACCACAAACATTTCCACGGGAGCTTATAAAAACTACAGCTCCTGATTCAAATCTCACCTTTTCATTTTTCCTAGTACTGCAACTTTACTGCTTTGTATGGTGAAAAAAAATCCAACATCCCAAAGATAATTAAAGTAATGAAATGATCCGAAAGTTTTCCAGGAACAAATAATGGCAGCCGAATTTTCATTATTATGCCCAGAAAGAAAGAAGGAAAATTGAAGTAGTATGACTCCAAAGCTATCCCAGATTACAGGCAAGTTTTCCCCAAGGCCCTGTGACTGAAGGTAAGGGTATACGCTTTATAAATACCTTATAGAGAATTCTTTTTTAAAATTGCACCTAAGGAAGAGCAAAATTATACACAGTCCTTGATTTCTGTCTCAGTGACCGGGCTCCCGGCCGGGGCGCGGGGGGCCGGGCTGCAGCCGCGTGGCGAGCGCTGCGGGCTCCGACCCGGCCCGGCCCGACCCCCCGGCCGCCCTGCCCGCGCGCCGACCCGCCCCGAGGCCGCTCCCCGCGCTCCTCTGCCTGCGGAAGGAAGCGCCCGGGAGGAGACGGAAACCCACGTGGCTCGGGGTGGGGTCGGCTTCGTCACCGCGGCGTAGCCTCTAAAGGACTGGAGGAAATGCTGTGTTCTGTTTAAAAAGCTCTTTTCCCCAGACCGTATGTTTGGAACATAACCCTAGCGCATTTTGTCCCACGACTCTACAGCAGATACAGTATGCCTTTTACTAACTTGGATGTTAAAACGGCAACAGCAACATTGTTGAGACTTGTAAATGTGTTTTGGGGTCATAATCTAAGGTTGTATTTTGCTTAAGATATTCCTTAAAGTTGCTCATACCATTTAGAGTAGCAAACTCTAAAAAAGGATTTTAGTTATTAATTTACTTAGTAAAAAGGTCAACAGTAATAGTTCTTTGATGTCTCTAATTCTGATTCACCAAACATCTTTCAGTATTGGCTAATCACGCTGCCATTGGGCCTACTTTAAAGCAGCTTTAAGTAATTACATTTTGCTGTGGCTTGCCGCAGTTTTCATCTTGCCTGTGCCAATTGGAAATAATTATTTAGGGGCGGCCTAGTGGCCGACTGGTTAAGTTCCCAGCGTCCGCCTTCACGGCAGGGGATTTCGCTGGTTCGGATCCTGGGAGCAGGCATGGCACGGCTCATCAAGCCACGCTGAGGCGGCCTCCCACATGCCACAACTAGAAGGACCCACAACTAAGATATGCGACTACATACTAAGGGGATGGGGTAGGGGAGAAGAAGATTGGCAGCAGTTGTTAGTTCAGGTGCCAATCTTTAAATAAATTAAATGATTATTTAAAGGATATTTTAAAATATGATTAAGCCAAGGAATTATTTGGACAGAATCCAAGTAAAATGGTGCTTTGGTGTGGCAAGCACTGTTCTAATATTTGTAATATTTAATGTAATCCCACCACTGATATTTTACAGATGGAGAACCTGTAGGTGATTGATAATTTATGCATAATAAGCAACTGCAGACATATGCTTTTTTAAAGTTTCGCTTTTTTGCACAAAATGGTAAAATACTATATATCACCTTGCTTTTGTCACTTAATGTATCTTGGAGATCTTTTCTTGGGAGTACATTAGTGCCCAGCTGAGCAGCGTTGGAACCTAAGTAATCTGACCAGAGGGCTAGTCTTAACTTTTTTTTAGAGGAAGATTAGCCCTGAGCTGACTGTCGCCAATCCTCTTTTTGCTGAGGAAGACTGGCCCTGAGCTAACATCTGTGCCCATCTTCCCCTGCTTCTCATGTGGGATGCCTACCACAGCATGGCTTGCCAAGCGGTGCCCTGTCTGCACCTGGGATCCGAACCAGCGAACCCCAGGCCACAGAAGCAGAATGTGCACAGTTAACCACTGCGCCACTGGGCTGGCCCATAGTCTTAACTTTTACTGGCAGGTCTAGGCAGCCTGGCATAATGAAAACAGCAGTGGGATTGCAGGCAGAAAGTCAGGGACTCAGTTCTTGCTCTGCTACTTATGGATCTGTGACAGCCAGCAGTTCTTGGCTTGTCAATGCATTTGTAGCATAGGTCTGTTCGTTATCATACTTAGCACCTACCTTACAATTCTAATGTACAATGGTATGAAAAGATAGAGACACTCTATCTAGTTTGTTTGCTTTTTTTTTTAAAGATTTTATTTTTCCCTTTTTCTCCCCAAAACCCCCCCAGTACATAGTTGTATATTCTTGGTTGTGGGTCCTTCTAGTTGTGGCATGTGGGACGCTGCCTCAGCGTGGTTTGATGAGCAGTGCCATGTCCGCGCCCAGGATTCGAACCAACAAAACACTGGGCTGCCTGCAGCGGAGTGCGCGAACTTAACCACTCGGCCACGGGGCCAGCCCTGTTTGCTTATTTAATGAATGAATTTATTTATTTCTTGCTGAGGAAGATTTGCCCTGAGCTAACATCTATTGCCAATACTCCTCTTTTTTTTTTTGCTGAGGAAAGTTAGCCTTGAGCTAACATCTGTGCCAGTCTTCCTCTATTTTGTATGTGGGTCACCACCATAGCATGGCTGATGAGTGATGTAGGTCCATGCCCAGGATCCAAACCCACAAACCTGGGCCACTGAAGCAGAACATGCACCACTGAGCCACAGGGCCGGCCCCTCAATTATCTAGTTAAAACTACATTTCTACAGGCTTTTGGGAGGCTGCCCTCAGTTGATATGCCATGTGACACTAACTTGACTCAGTAGAGAAAATATATTCATTGGTATCTTTTTACTTATAAAAATTTTGAAATAGGTAATACATGTACATAGTAAAAAATTATACAGAGGTTATACAGTGAAATGTTGCTCTCTTTTAGCAATTTAGAGAGGTCCGAAGAACATGCCATGAAGATTAAGGAAACAAAGATGTTTCCACTACTGCTCTCATGATTTCAAATCCAGCGCCCGCCAGGGTGGGTGCTCTCTCATCTGGCGTGAAGGAAAGGATGGTCTTTCCTTGCTATTGTTTGTGAATCTACATTTTATAGACAATTTTCATTTTGAGTATTTCTGTGTCTTCGTAGGTAACATAGTGGAAAGAACACTGGACTAGGAGAAGAGCTGGAGTCTAACCCAGCAGTTTTATGGATTAGCTGTGTGACCTTGAATAGATCACCACTGGGCTCATTATCCTACTGTAAAATATCTAGTAACTCCTGTTTCACAGAACTGATCATAAGGATTAAATGAGATAATGTACCTGAAGATGCAGACCAGTTTTACAAATGTTAGTGCTCATATTTAGAAAAATAATCATTAGCTCTTTCAAAAACAAGAAAAATCTGCTCAAAACATAGAGAAATTTACTCTACCAATTGTCATTGTTCATGCTGATAATGAGTACTATTTGTTCCATTTCTTTTAAGTATTAGAACTATGGATTTACCGATACACATGGCCCTGTGAGGGTATGTGTTCTGTAAGTGGCAGGGACTTTTGAGCTACAGCATGCAGTGTCTGTTGGTAGTTGTGCAGGACTTCAGAGGTGAGTCTTTATCCATCCATCCATCAAACACTCATTGAGCAGCCACTTTGTGCCAGGCCCTTAGCTAGACACTGAGGACACAAAGAGCAATTGCTGCTGGATGGTGTATGTGGCAGAGCCCTGGAGAGGTCGGGAGAGAGAACACCAAGCAAACAGATGCCTCCAGGGGAGCGTGAGTGCTGGACTCTGGTAAGCCAAGGGTACTTTTGAGCGCTCAGGAGGGCCTCTGACTCGGGGAGGAGATGAGGGCAGAAGCAGGGAAGGCTTCTCAGAGTAGGAGGGTCTCAACCTGGTTGGGTAGGAGCTGTGGGAGTCAGCTAGTAGAAGGAGGCCACGGATGGTGTTTTAGATGACTGGCCTAGAAAAGAAGGTGAGAGGGAGAGTTTGCTCCTCCACACATGGGAACAGAGGGCAAGATCTGTCTGTCTGGGGGATTCCCTGAGCCCCCCAAGGCGCCTGTGAAGAACACTGGGGCTTCAAAGACAGACCCACCTGGATCCAAGTCTCTCATCCCTCACTGACTGATGGTGTGTGTCTGGGAAAGTCATTTGGCCTTTTAAGCTTCAACTCTCTCATCTATAAAGAAAGGATGAAGACCTACCCTGTAAGACTGCTATGGAAATTAGATGAGAAAAGTGTCTCAAGCACTGAGCACAGGTTTTTGCCCCCAGGTTGGAACAATAATTGGAGAGAGTTTTTTGTTTTTCCTTTTGTTTGTTTTGCCCATTGTGTTTATGATCTAGTGCTTCCAGAGTCAGGCAGCTCTGCAGTCAGAAAGCCTCCATCCAGATCCCTCTTGGCTCTACCACAGCGGGTGACTGAATGCTTGGCAAGTGACTCCACCTCTCTAAGCCTCAGTTTTCATATCTATAAAGTGCAGAGAATAAAAAAGAATATTTCTCCTGGAGGGTTATGGTGAAGATTAAATGAGACAGTCGATGTACTTAGCTCAGTGTTTGGCGCCTGGTAAGCATTAAATAAATCTTAATTGTTGCTCGTTATTTTGTTTTTGTTATTTGAGAGTCCTAATTAACTGGAATTTTGTCATAGAATGAAGTTTCTTTACCAAAAAATACCACCATGACCTTGCTTTGAGCTCTCTGTTTAACATCCCTGCATTTGAGGTTTGCTTATTTTTTTGTTTTTGTTTTTGTTTTGAGGAGAATTAGCCCTGAGCTAACATCTGCTACCAATCCTCCTCTTTTTGCTGAGGAAGACTGGCCCTGAGCTAACATCCGTGCCTGTCTTCCTCCACTTTAAATGTGGGACGCCTGCCACAGCATGGCTTGATGAGCGGTGCCATGTCCACACCCGGGGTCTGAACTGGCGAGCCCCAGGCTGCTGAAGCAGAACATGTGCACTTAACCGCTGCACCACCATGAGGTTTGCTTATTAATTTCCCTATCAGCTCCATTTTCAGAATCTTAAAGATGGCATGTTTTAAATGTTGTGAATTTAGAAAATGTTAAAGAAAATAGTATTTTTAAACTAGGATTCTTAAAAATCAAAAGCAGCAAAACAATTACCCCTAATTCTAATGTCCTTTCATATCCTTGTACTTTCTAAGGTTAAATGTTCTGTATCCTTTTCTTTTTTAAAAAATTACTTTAGTATAGGGAGTATCTTTTGAATTGTTGGTATGTCATCACCTCCGATTTTCTGCTTCCGTTATGTCTACTGGCAAGCTGTTCTTGCTGCAAAAAGATCTTTGCAGACTTATTTTTTAAAAACACCCAACTATTTTGTCTGTCATGATTGTTATGGAAACAGCACGTTGCATAATTATCAATGAAAAGGAGAAACCAGGTGGGTCCTAATAACCGAGGAACCACTATGGTAGTCTTTTGGATAATCCAGGTTTCTAGAACACACTCAAAATGAAAAAACAGTCTGAAAGCCAGCATGTGAATAAAAACTATTGACAGTCTTTCCTTGAATTTGTCTATCTGCCACCTTTGGATCCACTGCACAATAGCTGCTACTGTACTTTTTTTTGTATAGTACTGTACTGTTTCCACACTTGATTGCATTAGCCCAGTTAACCTGTACCAGCCTTTGCTATCAAGGTCCACAATAACAAACTCTCCAAGCTGGAAGAGAGGTTAGTCTTCATCGAGTGAATCCCACTAATTTTAATAAGGAAAAGAGTCAGAATGACTAAGTGATTTGCCTAGTGCTCACGTGGCTAAATATAAGGGCTGCCCATACTGTGGGCTCCATTTTTTGCCTTTGTAGGGTAAAGTAGTAGGGATTGAAGTACAAATTCTAGAGCCAGACTAACTAGGTTCAAAGTCCAGCTCTGATGTTTACTAGCTGTGTGACCTTAGACATATTACATAGCCTCTTTAAGTCTCAGCTTCCCCATTTGTCTGTAAAATGAAGATAATAATATTGTTTATTTATAGAGTTGAGGATTAAATAAGTTGATATATATTTTTAATGTTCCTGACCTTCTCTAAATATTAACTATTATTATTTTGTCTGTTTTGTTCACTATTCTGTCCTAAACACCCATCCTAATCACCTAAAACAGTACCTGAGCAATAAATATTTGTTAAATGATGAATAAGTGAATGGATGAAGGATGAGCTACATCTCTATGCCATCATTGACTAATTGACTCAAAAAGCTTTTTTTTAGGGGCCAGCCCAGTGGCACAGTGGTTAAGTACGCATGTTCCACTTTGGCGACCTAGGGTTTGCCAGTTCACATCCCGGGTGCGGAAATGGCACTGTTTGGCAGGCCATGCTGTGGCAGGTGTCCCACATAGAAAGTGGAGGAAGATGGGCACGGACGTTAGCTCAGGGCTAGTCTTCCTCAGCAAAAAGAGGAAGATTCGCAGCAGATGTTAGCTCAGGACTAATCTTCCTCAAAAGAAGAAGTTTTTAAAAATATTTTTGTGGATGATTCTCACTGTCAGACATCAACAGATTAATTTTAGTTGCAGAAGGTAAGTGAAAATTGTTAATAGAACTACTTAAAAATTTTTTTTGTCTAGATTAATTAGTATGTTATGGAGAAATAATGGCTGAACACTTCCCAAACTTAGAGAAAGACAGAGTTAATCCACTCAGTGAAACCCAAGCAAGATAATGAGACCTTTCTCAGGTACATCATAGTCAAAATGCTGAAAACTAAAGATCAAGGAAAAACTGAAGATCAAGGAGCACCATTTGAAATGACTGTGGAGATCTCATCAAAAACATGGAGGCAAAGAGATAGATGAACAACATCTTAAAATGCTGAAAGAAAAACATAATCAAACCCGTCAACCAAGAATTCTATATCTAGTGAAAATATCCTCCATGAGTGGAGGGGATAAAATCACAATGAGCTATCGCCACACACATGCTAAAATGGCTAAAATTAAAAAGACTATCAACTCTGGGCAAATAATTGGGACTCTCACACAGCTGGTGAGAATGTAAAATAGTCCAATCTCTTAGGAAAACAGTTTAGTGGTTTCCTGAAAGGTTAAAAATATATCTACCATATGACCACTTCCAGGTGTTTACTCAAGAGAAACGAAAGCATATGTCCACACAAAGACTTGAGGCTAAATGTTCATAGCAGCTTTATTTACAATCATCAAAAACTGGAAACAGCCCAAGTATCCATCAGCACCTGAGTAGATAAACAGATTGTGGTATGTCCATACAATAGAAAATTTCATGCAACAGTATGAATGACATTCAAAATGATTGTACTGACTGAAGAAGCCATACAAAAAAGAACACATATTGATATAAAATTCTAAAAAATGCACATTAGGGGCTGGCCCCAAGGCCGAGTGGTTAAGTTCATGTGTTCTGCTTTGGCGGCCTAGGGTTTCGTCGGGTCAGATCCTGGGCACAGACATGGCACCGCTCATCAGGCCACACCAAGGCAGCGTCCCACATAGCGCAGCCAGAAGGACCTACACCTAGAATAAACAACTATGTACTGGGGGCTGTGGGGAGGAGAAGAGAAAAAAAGATTGGCAACAGATGTTATCTCAGGGCCAATATTTAAAAAAAAATAAAGCAAATTAATCTGTAGTGACAACACATTAATAGTTGCTAAGGAATGGGGGGTGGGGCTGGGAAGGAGGGAGAAGAGGGGATTACAGAAATGTGAGGAAACTTTTGCAGGTAATAAATATGTTCATTATCTTGATTGTGGTGATGGTTTCATGGGTGTATACATATGTGAAAATTTTCAAATTGTATACTTTAAATATATGCAGCTTATCATATGACAATCATACCTCAATAAAATTAGGAAAAATAGGTAAACAAACAAACAAACAAAAAGAACGAAGGCAAAAGAGATACATTTTTAGATGAAAGAAAAACTAAGAGAATTTGTTACCAGCAGACTTGCATATAAGAAATCCTACAGGACATTTTTTAGGCTGAAGAGAGATAATACTACACTGAAACTCAAATCTTCAGGAAGGAATAAAGTGGGAATGATAAATATCTAGGTATATATAAAAGATGACATTTTCTCCTAATTTTTAAAAAATATATAAAACTATTTAAAGCAAAAATTATAACATTGTCTTATAGGGTTCATAACGTGTGGATTGAATGCATACAACAGTTATAGCTTAAAGGACAGGTGATGGATAAATGGGCCTATAGCATTGCAAGGCTTCTACCATGTACAAAAAGCTGATATTAACTCTTAGTAGATTGTGAAAAGTTAAGGATGTATATTGTAACCCCTGGAGCAAACACTAAAAATATGATGCAAAGAGATATAGCTAAAAAGACATTAGATAAAGTGGAATTCTAAAAGAATGTCTAAGGCTAGCCCAGTAGTGTAACCACTGTTAAGTTCATGCACTCTGCTTCAGTATCCCAGGGTTCGCTGGTTTGGATCCTGGGCATGGACCTAGCACTGCTCGTCAAGATATGCTCTGGTGGTGTCCCGCATAGAGGCACCAGAAGGACTTACAGCTGGGATATAGAACTGTGCACTGGGGCTTTAGGGAGAAGAAGGAAAAAAAAGAAGATTGGCAGCAGATGTTAGCTCAGGGCCAAAGCTTCCTCATCAAAAACAAAAAACAAAAAAAAACCCCACTTATAAATAAATAAAAAGAAAGTTTAAAGAATCCAAAAGAAGAAGAGGAACAAAAAGTAGAAGGGACAAAGAAAACAAATAGTAAAACAGTAGACCTAAATTCAATTATTTCAAAAATTACAATAAATGTTAATGGACTAAACACTCTAATTAAAAAGGAGAGTTTGGGGGGCTGGCCCCATGGCTGGGTGGTTAAGTTCGCATGCTCTGCTTTGGCGGCCAAGGGTTTCGCCAGTTTGGATCCTGGGCACGGACATGGCACCATTCATCAAGCCACACTGAGGCAGCGTCCCACATGCCACAACTAGAAGCACCTACAACTGAAAATATACAACTGTGTACCGGGGGGCTTTGGGGAGAAAAAGGAAAAATAAAATCTTTTTTAAAAACAAGAGTTTGTCAGAATGAATTAGAAAAAAAAAAAGCAGAACCCAACTATATGTTGTCTACAAGAGATACATTTTAAATATAAAGACACTGGTATATTATTACGTTAAATAGATTTTACTTATTTCGGCACATTGGAAATGGCTTTTAAAGTTTGCCTGTCTCAATCACTATACCTATAAGACAGGAAATAATTATACTCAGTCCAAGATTGTGGCAGTTAAAAATAATTAAATGAAAACTATAAGACATTATTGAAAGAAATCAATGATGACATTAAAAAATGGAAAGACATTCCCTGCTCCTGGATTGGAAGAATAAACATAGTTAAAATGTTCATTACAGATTCAATGCAATCCCAATCAGAATCCCAATGACATTCTTCACAGAAATGGAACAAAGAATCCTAAAATTCATATGGGGCAACAAAAGACACCGAATAGCTAAAGCAGTCCTGAGAAAAAAGAACAAAGCTGGAGGCATCACAATCCCTGACTTCAAAATATACTACAGAGCTACCATAATCAAAACAGCATGGAACTCATACAAAAACAGACACACAGATCAATATAACAGAATTGAAAGCCCAGAAATAAAACCACACATCTATGGACAATTAATATTTGACAAAGGAGCTAAGAACATACAATGGAGAAAGGAAAGTCTCTTCAATAAATGGTGTTGGGAAAACTGGACAGCCACATGAAAAAGAATGAAAGACCATTATATTTCACCATACACAAAAATTAACCCAAAATGGATTAGAGACTTAGAGGTAAAACATGAAACCATAAAACTCCTAGAAGAAAATATAGGCAGGGGATGGCCCCATGGCAGAGTGGCTAACTTCACATTAGCCTGGGATTTCACTGGTTCAGAGGCTGGGCATGGACATGGCACCGCTCATCAGGCCATGCGGAGGTGGCGTCCCAAATAGCACAACCATAGGCATTCACAACTAGAATATACAACTATGTGCTGAGAGGAAGAAGAAGGGGAAAAAAAGAAAATATAGGCAGTACATTCTTTGACATCAGTCTTAGAAGGATCTTTTCAAATACCATTTCAAATACCACTTGGGCAAGGGAAACAAAAGAAAAATAAATAAATGGAACTTCATCAGACTAAAGTGCTTCTGCAAGGCAAAGGAAACCAGGAACAAAATGGAAAGACAACCCACCAATTGGGGAGAAAATAATTGCGAATCATATATCTGACAAGAGGTTAATCTCCAAAATATATGAACACACAACTCAACAACAACAAAAACAACCCAATCAAAAAATGGGCAGAGGATATGAACAGACGTTTTTCCAAAGAAGATATACAGGTGGTCAATAAACACATGAAAAGATGCTCAACATCACTAATCATAGGGGAAATGCCAGTCAAAACTACACTGAGATATCACCTTAAACCCACTAGAATGGCTGTAATCACCTAGACAAAAAATAATACATATTGGAGAGGATGTGGAGAAAAGGGAACTCTCATACATTGCTGGTTGGAATGCAAATTGGTGCAGCCACTATGAAAAACAGTATGGGGATTTCTCAAAAAGTTAAAAATAGAAATACCATACAATCCAGCTATCCCACTACTTGGTATTTATCCAAAGAACTTGAAATCAGCAATTCAAAGAGACTCATGCACCCCTATGTTCATTGCAGCATTATTCACAATAGCCAAGACATGGAAGTGCCCAACAACTAATGAATGGATAAAGAAGTCGTGGAGGCTGGCCTGGTGGCACAGCAGTTGAGTTCACACATTCCGCTTCTCAGCGGCCTGGGGTTCACCAGTTCAGATCCCTGGTGTGGACATGGCACCGCTTGGCAAAAGCCATGCTGTGGTAGGCGTCCCACGTATAACGTAGAGGAAGACGGGCATGAATGTTAGCTCAGGGCCAGTCTTCCTCAGCAAAAAGAGGAGGATTGGCAGTAGTTAGCTCAGGGCTAAACTTCCTCAAAAAAAAAAAAAAAAGAAGAAGCGGTATATATATACAATCAAATACTACTCAGCCTTAAAAAAAAAGGCAAAATCATGCCATTTGCAACAACATGGATGGACCCTGAAAGTATTATGTTAAGCGAAATAAGCGAGACAGAGAAAGAAAAACACCATATGATTTCACTCATACGTGGAAGATAAACTAACACATGGACAAAGAGAACAGATTAGTGGTTACCAGAGGGGAAGGGGGGTGGGGAGTGGGCATAAGGTGCGAAGAGGCACATTTGTCTGGTGACTGACAATAATGTACACCTGAAATTTCACAGTGTTATAAACTATTATGACTTCAATAAAACAAACAAAATAATTAAGTAATTATAATGGACTTTGCAAATACTGTTTGGTGGAATTATCATTTCCTTACAATAATTACCTAACATATATTATTTTACTCTAGTCATTCTATTGTTTCTTTCTGAACAGGCTCATCAATGTTTAATGTAAGCAGTATCCTATTTAATAATATTATCCTATTTAATATTTTGTACTATATAGCATAATTGAAATCATGGTTTTGAAGTCAAATATTCCTGAATTACTCTTGGCTCTGGCATTTACTATGTGTCCTTAGGCAAATTTTTAACTTTATTTATTGAGCTTCAGTTCCTTCATCTGTAACGGGAGTATAACACTTAACGGACTAAATAAAATAATGTAATGTGAAATGCTTAGTACAGAGCCCAGCACATAGTAAAAACTCGATAAATGGTAGTTATCATCATCATCATCATTATTGATGATGAGTAGTGAATTAATATATCTTTAAAACATTGTATAACAACTGCTGAGAAAACACTTTAAAGTTTTATATTTCTGTTTGTACTTTCAACAAATTCATAATTAATACTGTATTTTAGTGAAATAAATGCAAAAACCTGCCCCCAACAACCAAATGAAGCAAAAAATACCCCACTATATAGCTATCCCCTAAATAAGTCTCTCAATAAACAACAAAGAAAAAGAATAGTGTCTCCTACAAAATTAAGTTGGTCTCTATCAAACTTCCAATGTTTGAAAACATTTTATTCTGACACTAAACTCTAACAATTAAATGAAGCAAATGAGAGCCAGAAAGCAGAAGGAGTCTGTTATTAGATTTCTAACCTGCAGCAAAAGTTGCCTACAGAAATCCTCCTTAGATGTGGGGCATGTCCATTATATGACAGAAATGTGGGAGAACATAAAAAAGAATGCAGCTATAGAATGGAACTAAGAGCCTTCAGTGTCAGAATGCTTAATTGGAATTAGAAGACAAGATTCTTCTGGGAAACTGGGAAAAATGCATTTTGTCTTGATTAACTATCATAAAATGAAGCTGTAGGGGAGGAAGACGTATCCTTTACCCTCTGGGTTCTTCTGGCTGGGCTATGAATTAAATTGATATGAGACAGTTTAACAGGAAAAAATCCAATGAAGCTTTATAGCATGCCTACATGGGAGACACTCAGGAAAACTGAGCAACTCGCCAAGATGGCAGAGGCTTTCATTTTAAATAATATCTTCACCTAAAGACAAAGGAGGCTGTTGAGGGTAGTGCTTTGAGACTTCAAGGGGGTGGAAGGCAATTTACGTGGAGATGGAAATGTAAATGGGCCAACTGCAGACAATGTGACCTAAGAGACACGTTTTACATTTCATTACAGTTATCTTTTGGTATTAGCTCCTTCCTGGAACAGGCCCTTCTATTTTAAATTCTTTTAGGCAGTTGATGGGGACGTCCAAGTTTCTTTCAGAGTCTTTTGTTCTTAAAAATAATCAAGCCAAAGAGATACATTTTGGGGTGGCCAATTCTGATCCCCCACAAAGCAATTAGTGAAGGAATATTTCACTCACGTACCTTTTTTTGCTACACAAATGACCACAGGACTTGGTAAGACGAACAAAGGATAGGACTCAAGCATGGCTGGCTCTACTTCCTCCCTCTCTCATTTCATAGGCTGCATTCTCAGAGGCACCTCCCCATCACATCTAAAATGATTCCCTGTTATTTTGCATTATAGCTCCTTCTTTATTTTCTTCTTAACATTTATCACAACATGTAGTTATCTTATTCATTTGGCTACTATTGCACTTGGTCTCCTCTACTAGAATGTAAACTCCATGACAGCAGAGACCTTATCTTTTTTTTTTTAACCATAGTATCTGTGACCTGGCACATAGTAGAAGGTCAATAAACATTTGTTGAGTGAATGAATGAATAGAGTGGGAATCTAGGATGACAATCTTCTCCTCAAGTAAATTTCTTTCACTGACGTGTACACTGTCCTCAGTTTAGGAGTCAACCATAAAAACCTTCCTTTGTACATAAAAATTGAAATATAATGATATATATATCTGAAATTTATATAATGTTATAAACCAATGTTAGCTCAGCAATAAGAAAAGAAAAAAAGACAAGGAAAAAACCAAGAGCCTTCCTTTGGTATTAAAAGTCATTCCAAAATTCATGTGTTTTCCAGTAGCTCTCCTAATGTGCCCTGGTCTTTTTCTTTTCCCAGTTTGGACTTGCACCATGCTTTCTTGTTCGATTTTTTCAGGTTTGCCCAGGAATGAGGGGTTCACCCAGGCCCTCGTAGGGGCAGGGAACATCCCTAGCCATTGTTGCCCTGATGTCTGCTCAGCAAGTAGAGAATGGCATTTTCCTGTGGCCTAAAGAGGAGTTGATCACACCCATAACTGGGATTGGCTTAGAATCAAGCAGGGCCTGGTGAGGGCTGAGGGAGCTCATTGAGAACAAAGGCATGTACCTATTTCTTCATCCATCCACCCACTCATCCATCAGTCATCCCCTCATTCAGTAATTATAGCATCTACTGAGCTCAGACCTAGACCAGAACTGTTCTAAAGGTTTTACACCTAATTAATTAATTTAATCCTTACAGTTACCCTAAGAGTTGTTAGTGTTATTATCCCCTGCTTATGAATAAGAAAACTGATAACCACATTTCAAGCAGTATTATTATTATCCCACAGAGAATATGGGTCTTGAAAGATGTAAAGGATTTTTACTGTCATTCAAGGCTGAGAAGATAGTAATTCAAAACATGTATGTTCATGGTTTGTTTAAGGAAAATTAAGTACTACTGTGCAATTCTAGAACAGTGGTTCTCAACCAAGGGTGATTTTACCTACCTCTCCTGGGGGACAACTGGCAATGTCTGGAGACATTTATTATCATGACTTGGGGGTGCTACTGGCTTTGAGTGGGTAGAGGCTAGAGATGCTGCTAAACATCATACGGTGCTCAGCACAGCCTCCTACAGCAAAGAATTATCCAGCCCAAGATGACCCAACACGTGGATAAAGAGAACAAATTAGTGGTTACCAGAGGGGAAGAGGGTTGGGGGCTGGGCAAAAGGGATAAAGGGGCACATAATTATGGTGATGGATAAAAATTAGACTACTGCGGGTCAGCACAATGAAGTATATTCAGAAACTGATAAACCATAATGTACACCTGAAATTATACAATGTTATAAACCATTATGATCTCAATAAAATTACTTGGGGAAAAAAAAGAATCATCCAGCCCAACATGTCAATAGTGCTGAGGTTTAGAAACCCTGTTCTAAAATAAACAAAGCTTGATACACTGTTTGAGGCTGTATCATGGAAGGCCCCGAGTCCATCTTTACAATCCCCAGCACTGATTAGGACTGATAAATACTTACAGAATGGACTTAAGACTTGAAAAACCAGTTGAATGTTAAATTCAGGGCAAATCTTGAAAGACGTTTTACCAGGTAAAGAACAGAAGAGGAACTCCTATTCTGCTTCAGTCAGGAGTCCTAGGTTCAGCTCTCTCTGGACATATGTCATCTTTAACAGGACCTTCCTCTGGGCTGGCCCCGTGACCAAGTAGTTAAGTTCGCGCGCTCCCCTGCAGGCGGCCCAGTGTTTCATTGGTTCGAATCCTGGGCGCGGACATGGCACTGCTCATCAAACCATGCTGAGGCGGCGTCCCACATGCCACAACTAGAAGGACCCACAACGAAGAATGTACAACTATGTACGGGGGGGGGGGGTCTTTGGGGAGAAAAAGGGGAAAATAAAATAAACTCTTTTAAAAAAAAAAAAAAAGGACCTTCCTCTGAAAAGAACCACTTTCTCTCCACAGAGGGATGGACATGTTCGAAACTTAATTCAGCAGTTTAAATAATATTTAATTCTTTTAGTTACATTTTATTGGCAATTTAATTCTATTTGATAACTGACTGAGGGAAATCTAGTTAAATTTCAAGAATGGTAATAAAAACAAAAAAGTCCTTGGAGAGTTGAAAACCGATGTCCACACTAAAACCTGCACGTGGATGTTTGTAGCAGCTCTATTCATAATTGCCAAAATTTGGAAGCAACCAAGATGCCCTTCAGACTGTCAATTGATAAACAATCTGTGGTACGTCCAGACAATGGAATGTTATTCAGCACTAAAAAGAAATGAGCTATCAGGCCGTGAAAAGACATGGAAGAAACTTCAATGCATATAACTAGGTGAAAGAGGTCAGTGTGAAAAGGCCACATATTGTATGATTCCAACTATATGACATTCTGGTCAAAACTATAGAGACAGTAAAAAGGTCAGTGGTTGCCAGGGGCTGGGGTGGGGAAGGTATGAGTCAGCGGAGCACAGAGGGTTCTTAGGGTGATGAAACCGCCCTGTGTGATGCCATAATGATAGATATGTGTTGTTACACGTTTGTTCAAACTCGTAGAATGCACAACACCAAGAGTGAATCCTAATGTAAACTGCAGACTTTGGATGATAATGATGTGTCAGTGTGGTCCATCAGAGATGCTGATGGGGAGGCCATGCATGTGTGAAGGCAGGGGGTATATGGAACTCTCCCTCCCTTCTGCTCAACTTTGCTGCGAACCTAAAAGTACTCTAAAAAATAAAGTCTATTTAAAAAAATTTAGCTGTTCTTAAATTACTTTTTTCAGTTATCTAATCATGGAGTTAGACTTCTGAGGTTAAGAGCAAGGGGCTCATTTTAGAAGTAAAAAGATAGATCACTGAATTGGAAAACAATTAACCAAAATATATAGATATTAATGTAGAAAAGGTACACAAAATCAAGCTGAAAATGGCAAACAAGGTACAAAAGTAGGGTATAATACTGAGGTCATATCACTCAAGAGATTGCAATGAACAGGATTAGAAATTTTAAAACACTACTAAATTACAGTCACAAATTTTCACCTAAGGCAATTTTTGCCTTAATTAAAAAAAAAATTTGAAGTCTGAGATTAAAACTCTTAAAGCCACAGACTTCTTCTTCTGTAATGCCCAGTTAGAAGTTAAGGGGAAATTTTAATCAGAGTGCATGGCTGACTGGTGGAGAATCAGAACACGGTCTTATAACAATTCTATCTAAAGCCCAGATTATTGAAATGCATATATCTGCATGAGACAACCAATGTTGTTCATAAAAGCAGTTGCTTTGTCCTGGGTTATGGTTATTCCTATGTTGTCTGTTTGGGATTTATAAGTGACCTTGTGTACTGTTTGAAGATTTCCGTGAGAGCAAATGAAAGCACTTGACACTCCACAGATCAAAACCACGGTTTTATTACAGAAGACTGCCTTAATGCTAGAAGCAAATCAACACAGGGTGATCATCTTGAGACTGGAAAAGATGGACCTGCACAGGGAATGGCAAACTGGATGGCATCACCCTCATAGACCCTGGGTTTCTTACTCTAGATGTTACATAATTAGTTATATCAGTGGCTATTTTCAGAGCCAGGCTCTCCTGTTACAGAAGGATTTTCTTTTTTATGAAGGCTCTCTATCCTTGCCTCTCTTACCCAGCCTTGACCAGCAGGCCCACAAGGTCTGTGTCCTTTAGTATAGGGTTTACAAATTTGGACTCCCTGATGGATTATGTTCAGGTTCTCACACAGTGAGATGTGACGACATACATGTCATCTTTGATTAGTGACGTGAACATGCTTTTTTTCAATACTACTCCCTGCCCCCAAACATGCACAGCGTCCCTCAACATCCGCATCCCTCAGCACAGTGGTAGATTTGTTACAATTGATGAACCTACATTGACACATCATTATCATCCAAAGTCCATGGTTTACGTTAAGGTTCACTTTTTTTTTTTTTAAGGAAGATTAGCCCTGGGCTAACATCTGCTGCCAATCCTCCTCTTTTTCTTTTTTTAAAGATTTTATTTTTTTCCTTTTTCTCCCCAAAGCCCCCCAGTACATAGTTGTATATTCTTCGTTGTGGGTCCTTCTATTTGTGGCATGTGGGACGCTGCCTCAGCGTGGTTTGATGAGCAGTGCCATGTCTGCACCCGGGATTCGAACCAACGAAACACTGGGCCGCCTGCAGGGGAGCGCGCGAACTTAACCACTCGGCCACAGGGCCAGCCCCCAATCCTCCTCTTTTGCTGAGGAGGACTGGCCCTGAGCTAACATCCGTGCCCATCTTCCTCCACTTTACGTATGGGACGCCTACCACAGCATGGCTTGCCAAGCGGTGCCATGTCCACACCTGGGATCCAAACCGGTGAACCCTGGGCTGCCGAGAAGTGGAACATGCGAACTTAACCACTGCACCACCGGGCCGGCCCCAAGATTCACTTTTGATGTTGTACATTCTATGGGTTTGGAAAAATGTATAATGACATGTATGCACCATTATAGTAATACACAGAGTAGGTTCACTACCCTAAAAATTCTCTGTGCTCCGCTCATTCATTCCTCCCCACCCCAGCCCATAGCAAGCACTGATCTTTTTACTGTCTCCATAGTTTCATCAATCTTTTTCAGATTGTTACTATGGTTTCTGACAAAATTCTCCTAGTGTTACTATCCCAAATAAAAACCAGGCTGGAAGGATTATTAGCCTGATGCTGAGAGGTGGGTCTTACGTTCTTTTGAATTATCAGTGTGTGCCCAGAAAGCAAGGATTGCACTGGATTAATCCGGGAAGACAAAGTACAAACGCAGAATTTGACTGGAAACCTGAATGAGCAAGTCAGGCACGAAGCACGGTGGCACTTTGGAAGCTTGAAGGAGAGAGATTCTCTCAAATGAGTCCTCACAATTCAGGAGTCTGAAAAATAAAAGTATTTTTCAGCCCATTCAAAGAAAACGGGCTTCTTCTCAGAGTTGGCACTGAGTAAGTCACTCCTGATCAGGGAGACAGGATGTGTTTGGTCATTTAGTATTTGTTACACACATGTCAGGAAGCAAAATCCCTAAGTGCAGGGCGCACACAGCCTAAACAAGCTTGTAACCTAGAGTGGAGCTTTATTTTCTGTTCTTTTCCAGCAGATCTTTGTTCCCTGAAAGGAAGTCTGATACTAATTAATTGGGAAAGATAAGTCTGGAATGATAAAGTGCTTCCCACACACTCCTGCCAATCTGTGTAGATCCCAATTTGCGCACTTTCCTACATCTCTCCACTCCCGCATCCCCCCTCAACAACGGTCAAAGACTTCAGTAAGACTGCAACAGAATCCTCATTATTGCTGAGTTCAGGAGTTATGTTTTCATACGTAAAATGTCTTGATCTAATGAAAAGAACCGGGGCCTGGGAGTCGGCTCTTCCAGACTCTGCCACTAACTCATTCACTCATTTATAGATTCATTGAGCACCTATCATGTGCCAGCCCAGGTGCTTTTCCAGGGGCCAGGCACACAGCAGGGACCCAAAACAAGCCCCTTCTCTGCTGGAGATTGCATTCTAGTAGAGGGAGATGAACAGTAAGGAGAAGTAAGAAGTCTGAGTGCTGTTTGGCAGATGGAGGTGGGGGCTATGGAGGAGAAAAGGGGAGTGTGGGCAGTGGGGTGAAGGTGAAGGGTCTCAGACGTGACGTGAGTCAGAATCACCCAGGAGTGAGCAATGTGGTAAAATGCGAGTTGCTGTTCACTATCCCAGAGTTTCTGATTTGGGAGGTCTGAGGTGGGAGCTTGAGAATTTGTGTTTTTAACAAGTTCCCCAGTGACGCTGATGCTCTGGGTCCAGGGACCACACTTTGAGAACCACTGGGGTAGATCATGTTATGTAGGGTGTACAGGGAAGGCTTCTCTGGTAATACCACATATAAATAGACTCTAAAGAAGCCAGCCGTATGGGGAAGAGCAAGAGCATTCCACTCAGAGAACAGGAAGCGGGCGCTCCAGAGGTGAGTGTGCACTTGGAATATTTGAGAAATGGCAAGGGGGCCAGAGTGGCCGGAATGGAATGGAGGGGAGGGGAGGAAAAGAAGGTCATCCAGCTTTTGACGGCTAATGTAAGGACTTTGATTTTTACCCCAAATGAGGCAGAGAGCCAGGAAAGGATTTTGAGCAGAGGAGTCATGTGCTCTGTGTTAAAAGTGTTAGGCAAATATAAGGTATGGCTGTCTCTAGTAATAAAGATGACTTTCAGCACATTGTAGAAAAGTTCATACTTATTTCTGCCTTATAGATGGAAAAATGAATGGAAAATAAAGCCTGAAATTGCTTGACAACTACTATAGACTAAATGTTTGTGTCCCCCTAAAATTCACCGCTGAAACCTAATCCCAGCGTGAGGATGTTTGGAGGTGGGCCTTTGGGAGGTGATTAGGTCAGGAGGGTGGAGCCGCAGGAATGAGATTAGTGAGAGCCCTTACTAAAGAAAGCCCAGAGAGCTTCTGCCCGCTTCTGCCATGTGAGGGTCCAGTGTGAAGCTGGGCGTCTGTGAACCAGGAAGCAGGCTCTCACCAGACACCAGATCTACTGGCACCTTGCTCTTGAATGGCCAGCCCCCAGAACTGTGAGAAAGAAACTTCTGTTGTTTGTAAGCCACCCAGTCTATGGTAGTCTGTCACAGCAGCCTGACCTGACTAAAACAACTTATTCTTTCATACTTGGAATACTGCTTATAGTGCTTCCTTAATTGAATATTAATAAACTGTTACCTTATGCCTCAAAAGAGTTTGCTTTCCTATGCCCCATTAGATTACAAACTCTACAAGGGTAGGGATGTGTGGATGGTGTGGATTTTGATCACACGTACTCCTATTTATAGTTGTTTCTATATCCTCAGCGCCTCATATCGTATGAGGCATAGTAAGCCCCCCATTATTTTTTGAAAGATGAATGAAATATTAGCTTCTACATAGAATTGTACATCGACAACTAAGCCACAAAATTTGTATGAAAAGAATTTCTTTTACCCATTTTCTCATTTGGTCCTCAGAATATCCCCATTTGGTAGGGCCAGTCATTCTGCTTTTCGAGGGGAGACAGAGAAGCCCTAAGTGAAGCGATGGCCTAGCACCACGTGGCTGGAAAGGGCTACGGTGGGCCTTCAGCCGGCCTCAACCCCAGAGCCCAGGCTCTTTGTACTATGTTGTGCTCTCTTCCATCACTAAGTCCACTTGAGGCATAATCTTTATAAGCTATTAAAATGAAATTATCTCTGATGGAAATATTCTAAAATTGCATTATGGTAATGGTTTCACAATTCAGTTAATTTACTAAAAATCATTGAAATGTACACTTAAAAATGAGTGAATTTTATATGTAAATTATTTTTTCAATAAAGTTGTTTTGAAAAATAAAATAGTCTCAACGACTCATCCCTCTTCTCAAATCATTGTAATTCCTTTGGCAGGATACTGTTAAAATCTCAAATTCCTGGGGCCAGCCCCTTGGCCAAGTGGTTAAGTTCAGTGGTTAAGTTCACATGCTCTGCTTCAGCTGCCCCAGGGTTCGCTGGTTCGGATCGTGGGCGCCGATCTATGCACCGCTCATCAAGCCATGCTGTGGTGGCATTCCACATACAAAATGAAGGAAGCCTGGCACAGATGTTAGCTCAGGGACAATCTTCCTAACCAAAGCATTAAAAAAAATCTCAAATTCCTTCCAAACGCTTTCAGGTCATTAAGTTATTGCATTACCATGTGTTTATATTGACCAAATATAACGACCTTGACCAAACTCTAGCCAGGCTCCTCTGAGTCCTCTTCTCGACTAGACCTTGGCTTATAAAGACTTGAACAAAGCACTAACATGTTTTTACTGCTCAAGTCCACATCCCTAGTATGACCCTAGCTCCCCCTTACAATGCCTGCCTGAGAAAACTCAAGGCTTCTGAAAGAACTTACTGTTTGTCCCAGCAAGGACCTGAAGGGGGCCCGGTCTGCCAGCCTCCATGAGAACGTGGGAGCCTGACTTTGGTAAGTGCCAGTTAGCAAACCAGACAGGCTTCACAGGGACCAACCAATGCCCCTTCCACATTTTGTAATTTTTCACTTCCCTGGCTCTACTGAGATCTCACTCACTCTGAGATCTCACCTATGGCTTCATTTCTCCCTTTAAGAATGCCCAGGGGCCGGCCCCAGGGCCAGTCTTCCTCAGCAAAAAGAGGTGGTTTGGCAGCAGATGTTAGCTCAGGACTAATCTTCCTCAAAAAAAAATAAAAGAAAAAAGAATGCCCAGTCACCATCCTACAAGTCAAAGCTGAGTTCACTTCACACTGGACTCTTCCCTATTGCAATGGTATATTACTGATTAAAATCTGTCCTTACCACTGTAACTAGTGTCCAGCTTTGTTTATCTTTGACAATACGTGTACAAAATACACACTATCCACACATATGCACTTAATTTAATCTAACCCTTTGGACATCCAAACATCTATCATGTTTTAGTGACATTTCAAATAATGACTATATTGCTAGAAGTCACATTATCAGTTTTCGGTCCCAAAAGCTGAAATAACCTCTTTTTAACAAACAGTGGTAGAAAAGAAGTTTTTAGAATCCAGTAGGAAAAAGGAGATACCACTGCTTGACTTCTCCAAGTTCCTGATATATTTATGCTGTGTGCTTTGTCTGGTTTTGTTTTTTTGTCCTGGTGTTGATTTGTTTTGTAATTCGTGGTTGTGAAGTTTGTGCTTGACAACTGAACAGTAACTGATTACTACCTCAAGACAGAGTAAAAATAACCATAGAGAATGAGCTTGAAGAGGTCAAATGTCTTTTCTCCCTTAGGCGCTGTACACAAAGCACAAGGCCACGTACTTTCCTTGTAGAAGACAAACTTTTGAAATATCCCAGAGAAAGCTTTTGGGGGGAAGGGGGCGGGCAGGGATTATTGTAAAGAAACCCTGGTAAAATATATATAATGTAATATTTTTCATTTTAACCATTCGTATGTGTACAATTCACGGGCATTAAATACATCCACAATGTTAGATAACCATCACTACTATCTATACCTAAAAGGTTTTCATCCCCAATGAAAACACTGTACCTATTAAACCATAAGTCCCCCTAGGCCCTGGTTGCCACTACTCTTTCTGCCAGGGAGAGCGTTTTTAATACTAGATTCTTAAATGTTAAGCTTTAAAGCTGTTCAGGAAGGCATTTTTATTTACCTTATCATTAGGGATAAATCTGACACTTAACAAGCCTTTTATAGACCATATTCTGATCTAAATCCCGGCAATGTGACTATGCGTAGGATACTACACTGTAGGTGGCAGGACAGCGAGTCAATCACACAAGCGTGTAAACAGCTAAAGTATTACACTAAGTGTGAACTAATAGAAAATCTATATCTTGGTCTCTGCCCCTGGTTCCTGGCACGGAGCTCCTAAAACCCTTGTAGCTTCCTAAGTGATAAGAGTACTAGGAGTGTCTTTTGTTCTAACATTTGGTCTTCAATCCTGATGACACAGCTCCTAAATGCCTCATAATTTCCTAGGTGATAAGAGTGTCTTTTGTTCTAGTGAGGTGACTCTTGATGAGCTCCTAGATGGCTTCGGGACCGGGGCTGGTCACCAGAAAGACCAAGCGATGACTAGAAGATTGGATCTTTTAGCCCCACCCTCTGTCTTCTAGGAGGGGCTGGAGATTGAGTTAATGATCAATCATCATGATGAAGCCTTCGTAAAAATCCAAAAAATGTGGGGTTCAGAGCACTTCTGGGTTATTGAACACTTGGAAGTGCTGGGAGGGTGGCGTGTCTGAAGAGAGCATGGAAGCTCCACGCCCCATACCTTGTTCTATGGATCCCTTCATCTGGCTGTTCATCTGTATCCTTTATTATATCTTTTATAATAAAGCAGAAAGAATAAGAAAGGTTTCCCTGAGTTCTATGAGCCATTCTAACAAATCATAAACCTAAGAAGGAGGTTATGGAAAGCCTTCTGGCAAGTTGGTCAGAAGTAACAACCTGGACTTGTGATTGGCATCTGAAGTTGGGGGCAGTCTTCTGGGACTGAGTCTTTAATTTGTGGAATCTGATGCCAACTCCGGGTGCCTAGTGTCAGAGCTGAATTTAATTGTAGGATGCTCAATTATAGGAAAACCACACAACCAGTGTCAGAAGTGAAGTGAAATGTAGTGTGAGAGTGAAGGAAAATGGGAGTTTGTTCTCAGACATCAAATAATATGAAAACAATGTGTTGTATAAAATGTTTTTTATAAAAAAATTTTTCTACATAATTTATTGTGACATGATCACTGTCAAATAAAATATTAATTTTCATCATTTGCTTCTATTCATGTCTTGACCAATTCTTCATTTTTCCTTCCAAAATGTTGCATGCCACACTTGAGGCAATTACGAATTTTTAAGAGCACAGTTAAGACCTTGAAGGTTCATCTTCAGCCACGCATACGCTTGTTACATGCAGTGGTTTTTAGCATCTGTCCTCAATGACAAGTGTTTGGAAGACATTTATCATGATGGCTTTCATATATCTCCAAAACTCATAGGCTCTGTTGCACCTCGAAGAGCCCGGCGACAGGCCCACATGGCCCAGGGGGCCTCGCGCACCTCCCTCCTTTGGTGGCCTGGTGGAAAAAAGCAGAATCCTTCTTGATTTGGTGAAATTCAAAATATCAATGATGTATTAAGAATAATATATTTTACTTAAAGTCATTTATTGGGCTCAGTTTAAACCTCTATGGTAACCTCTACCAGGGGTTGGCAAATTTTTTCTAACAAGGACCAGACAGGGAATATTTCCGGCTTTGCTGGCCATGTGGGGTCTGCGGAAACTACTCCTCTGTGTACGCCAGGTCTGCAGCAGCCATAGACAATATATAAATGATAGGTGTGGCTGTGTTCCAATATCAATTTATTTCAGGATACTAAAATTAGAATTTCATATAATTTTCACATCATAAAATTTCTTTCGATTTATTTTCAACTATTTTAAAATGTTAAAACCTTTCTTAGCTCTCAGGCCCAACAAAAACAGGCAGCAGGCAGGACTGGGTCCACGGGCCATGGTAATTTCATGACCTGTGCTCTTTATTAATACATTTGTTTGCGCTGAGGTCTTTATTTGGGCCCATTGAGTTTCACAATTTGTGAAACGTCTTAAGATTTCTTTAGAATGGCAAGCCCCACTCGTGTTTGAACAGTGAAAGTACCGAACAACAAGTTATTATTGTTTAAGAGAGGACGACCAACTGCGCTTCAATGAACAGCTTTGCTAATTACACTTTTCTAATAGCTCTTTTTGAAATTACTCACACTGCTGGTCACACATGAGGCACGATCACACCCCCTCTACCCCAAATCCGTTCACAGTTTGTCCCACTTAATCACTTTTTAACTTTTCCTTCATCCCAGTACAGGAAGAGTAGTTTCGTAATGACCTCATTAAATAGTTAGGGTTTTTGTTGTTTTTTTTTAAAGCTGAAAAATTACTCAATTTGTGTGATTTATGTTGCAACTGTGAGAGTTTGGTGAGTCAATATCACCTCATGAGTAGCTTTCACTAAAACTCAAAGCAGTTAACTTGGAGAATGAGAGCACAGCACCGTAGTCCATTGTAGTTACTCCCTGTTCAGTGCTGTGCTGGGTTTGGGGGGGGGGGTACCTTCAAGGAGTCTATAACTCAATGGGAAAGACAAGATGAAGGCACAAGAAACCATAATGAATCATTCGTTGATTTACTGAGAACTCCCATTTGCTACAAGTCACGTATTATGTGTAATTTAGTCCTAATATAGAGGAGGGAGAAATTCTTCCTCTGATTACCTTTCTAGGTTCTCAGACTGTAGTACTGCAAACTGTGCTGACAAAAGACAGATTAACAGGAGAAAAGCAAACAGATTTATTTAGCATAATTTTTACGTCCCACAGGAGGCTTCATAAGGACATGAAGACCCGAAGAAATGGTTAAACCTGAGTGTTTTTATACTAGGTTTGATGAATAGTGGAAAATCATGGGAAAATGTGGCAAGACGAAAGGGTAGGAGCTACAGGTAGTAAAGTAGGGGAAACTTAGCAAGCCTTGTGCATTCAGATTCCTCTTGACATCCCCCTGTCTTCAGAGATCAAGATGCTCCTTTCCCCAAGTGTAAGGAGGGCACCTCTTACAAAAGGGTCTTGCGACCTACATCAGGGGACAAGCAGCAGGTCAGAGAGTTCTTCCTGCACCTGCTGTTTCTCAGATTCCTTCAGCTTAAAAGGTTCACTATGCCAAGGTGCCATATTTTGGGGTAGCATGTCTTGAATCCCATCACCTACAACTATGAAGGGAAATAGATATTTTAGCCATTTCACAGGCGAGGGAGCTGAGGCTATGAGAAATTAAGAAAGTTGCTCAGGGGCCGGCTCCGTGGCTGAGTGGTTAAGTTCGTGCGCTCTGCTGCGGCGGCCCAGGGCTTGGATCCTGGGCACGGACATGGCACCGCTCGTCAGGCCACGTTGAGGCTGCGTCCCACATCCCACAACTAGAAGGACCTGCAACTAAGATATACAACTGTGTAGGGGGGGTGGGCGGGGGTTGGGGAGATAAAGCACGAAAAAAAAAAGATTGGCAACAGTTGTTAGCCCAGGTACCAATCCGAAAAAAAGGAAGATTGGCAACAGTTGTTAGCCCAGGTGCCAATCTTTAGAAAAACAAAAAAAAAAGAAAGTTGCTCAAAGTGGCAACTCACAAGTGACTGCCTGGTTCCAAAGCCAACTCTTTCCCCACCTCCACTCAGATTATCTAGTCCAATCTCTTCCATTAAGGAAATAAAGAGTTTAACATGGGAGAAATAACTTATTTACCTCCTAATTCAATAATCTTTAATAATGGCTACTGCTGGAATCGGTGTAACGAGAATAGTGCGCTTGGGCTAAAAGGCTGTGCTGCTGTAAGAAGTTCACACCACACAACCTGATCCACAAGAACGTATTTTGCATGCGGCCAACGCTGTAAAGGAAACAGATCTAAACTAAAATGAAAAACATTGTCGGGGACTGGAATTGGCCACCCCAAGATATGTCTTTTTGGCACGAGGATTATTTTGGGCTGGTTACTTTTAAAAACTGCAGACATGAGAGAAACTCTGAGAAGCAGAAGTTACCCCTTTGTTAAGAGACATTTACATTGTAAGGGAAATCTCCATCGGTAAAGGTGTCTCCCTCTCTGTATCAGGAAGGAGGGGGATGACCTTATCTCTAGAAACTCTTATCAATGCAGAAGGCAAGGACTTAAATCTGCATGATAACCTTACCTTTGTTTACTGTGCTTTTCTGGTAATCTCCATAACTGACTCCCCCCACCCCCAACATCCTCCTTTGTCTTCAGCTGAAGATGATATTTAAGGTGACAACTCCCACCATTTTGGTGAGTTGCTCCGTTTTCCTGAGTCTCTCCCATGTATACATGCGTCGACGGAAATAATCCATAACCAATCTATAAATGAAAATTTGGGTGAGTTTATTCTGAGCTGAAATCTGAGGACCATGGCCCAGGGCCTTTCTTCCCGAAGGAAGAAAGGGCACCAAGGAAGTGAGGTATACAGAGTGGTTATATACCTCCAAGCAGGACGTTTCACATATGATTGAAATGTCCCTCCCACAATAGTCACAAGATTGCCCTGTCGGTACAGTGCTTGATGGACACAGCAGGTAGTGGGTCTGCTCTCTCGGAGGGTGTAGCAGGAGGCAAGTCTATTGTCTCCAGCTGGGTGGTCACAGGTGAGTGCAGCAATCAGTTCCTAGCCTAAGGAAAGATGCTTAATCCTTAAGGGAATGCCAACGTTGGGAGGGGGAGGGAAGTTGCACCTTTATCTCAAGGGCCTTTGTTCTTGCCATAGGGAATCTCTAAAGCAGATATACAATGCATGCTCAACAGCCACGGTCAGGCCCTTTTGGAAAGACAAGGTCAGGCCAAATTAGGTTTATATCAAAAGGCTTCCTCATATTCTCCAATATATGCTATTGCTTGCCATTTTTATTTGTCACATGTTATAAAGCTTTGTTTAATTTTCTCCTGTTATTCTGTCTCATGTGAGTTGATTTCATTGTCCAGCCAGAAGGACCCAGAGCAAGTAGAGGAAATGTCTTCCTCCCCTTCATTCACATTTAATCTAAATTTAATTTCAATTTTACAATAAAGCTACAATGCTAGGGGCCAGCCCCGTGGCCAAATGGTTAAGTTCATATGCTCTGCTGTGGTAGCCCATGGTTTTGCCGGTTCGGATCCTGGGTGAGGACATGGCACTGCTCATCAGGCCACATTGAGGTGGCATCCCACATGCCATGCCTAGAAGGACCCACAACTAGAATATATACAACTATGTACCAGGGGGCTTTGGGGAGAAAAAGGAAAAATAAAATCTCTAAAAAAAAATAAATAAAGCTACAGTGCTAGAATCTATCAAGGAAGGTGGACACATATGACTTGATGCCTACATGTCAGCAGAGATCATTTAAGTCAGTCCCCAGAAGACATGACAAAAGACCTCTAAGGTCTGTTTATGGAATAATGGGAAGAAACCAGAATGTCTCCTACTTACATTTTTTTAAGTGTTAGCTCTTTTAATTGTGGTCCATGCTGTTCAGCACTGATAGTGTCATCTACAAATCAAGGCCAAGCTGCCACCAAAGTATTCAACCAGGCTGCTTAGTACTATGTGCCCAAACTCCAAGGACTTAGAATGAAGGGTGTAGAGAACATTACCATCCCCTAAAGAGCTTTGTCCAGAGAAATAGTGAGGTGAGAAAATGATAACTTAGGTACAGAGAAAGCAAGGAAGAAGAGAACCTGGCCTAGGGTGGCCAGCAAAACAACCAAGTCATCAAGACTATGTTACCAGTACATTGTGATAGGTTATTTTTTTTAAATAAATATTCTACTGAGTGAGAATATATGGAACTCACTGTACTATCCTTGCATATTTTCTGTAAATCTAAAATTATTCCAAAATACAGATTAAACAAATCTTCTAATGACATCTTGACTATTTCTCACTTCCTCTGGTGGGCAGGTGGGAAGCCAGCTCCTTCCTCAACAATGCTTTCTGTGAGCCCCACAGAACTGATGGGGCTCAGGGCAGCCGCCCCAGATGCGCCACTCTGGTATGCGGATTATTTCTAGCTGAAGACAATCAAGGCTCAGAAGACAGGAAGAACATTTGACCTTCCCTGAAACTGCCTGAAAGAATTTAACATAGAAGGCTGTTCCAGGAAGGAGCTAACGTCTTAAGATACATACAGTATCATGTAAAATAGATGTGATAGAAAGGCACCAACAAGCCCATTTTTGGCCCAGCAAAACTTGTTTAACAAACATTCGCATTTCCATCTCCGTGTAACTTGTCTTCCTCCCCTCTGAAATCCCAAACCACTACCTGCAACGTCCTCCTTTGTCTTAGCTGAAGATGATATTTAAGGCAGCAGCTTTGGCCATTCTGGCAAGTTGCTCAGTTTTCCTGGGTTTCTCCCATGTGTACATGTTATTAAACTTTGATTTTCTCCTGCTGACCTGGCTTTTTAGTCATTTAACCAGCCAAAATGGGGGAGGAATTCTCCCTCTTCCCCTACAAAATCTTGCCAGTCTTTTTTTTTTTTTTTGAGGAAGATTAGCCCTGAGCTAACTGCTGCCAATCCTCCTTTTTTTGCTGAGGAAGACTGGCCCTGAGCTAACATCTCTGCCCATCTTCCTCTCCTTTATATATGGGATGCCTACCACAGGATGGCTTGCCAAATGGTGCCATGTGTGCACCCGGGATCTGAACCAGCAAATCATGGGCCGCCGAAGCCGAACATGCAAACTTAACCACTGTGCCACCAGGCTGGCCCCTTCCTTCCTTTTTTGTTTCTCTTTTTCCTCTCTAGTACTTTTTTTTCTTTTTCTTTCTTTCTTTCTTTTTGCTTGAGGAAGATTGGCCCTGAGCTATCATCTGTGCCAATCTTCCTCTATTTTGTATGTGGGAAGCCGCCACAGCACGCTTGATGAGCAGTGTAGGTCCATCCCCAGGATGCAAACCTGGGAACCTGGGCCACTGAAGCCGAGCACGCAAACTCAACTACTACACCACCAGGCCAGCCCCTCCCCTCTAGGATTAAAATGCTGGAAAGCCATACACTAAAATGTTAACAGTGGTTGTCGCTAGTTAATACGGCTGTGAATACGTGATTTTCTTCCTTTTTTCTCCCTACTTTCTACTTTCAGGTTTGCCAATGTTCAGTCAATCAGTAAACTTAAGAAGACGTGTGTATGAAAATGGAGAAAGCTGTGGAAGGAACGCCCCGACACTGGCTAATTTAGAAGGAGGGAGAGTAGGGCAAGAGTAATTATTTGTGTCTTTGTGTTTCTTCGCCTATTAGATGTACTTTTTGAAAGTAGTAACAAAAAAACAAAACTCTCTCTCTAGTTTTTTTCCTTCTACCCTGTTTTTCTCCCCTTTTTTGCTGATCCTGTCTTCTCCCCAACTGTGAATTCTGTGTTAGGGAAGCAGCTGGATGACACTTGCTGGGATGAAAGAGCCACTGTCTGGTCTTGCTATGGAAGTGTAAACCACACTGCGTTTCTGTATAGCCTCTTTCTCCTGGAGGGCTGAGATTCCTCTTTATAATTCCGCTGCTATTTTTAACATCCCTACAGGGTAAGGAGAAAACCAGTCCCTTCATCTTTGAGCTGGTCACAAGTTTTCTAAATCTCCATTTTGCCCTGGTGCAAGTAACACAGAGCTGAAGAGGCCATCCACAGACACTTTAGAAAGTGGTCTTAGATAATTATTTCTTTCCATGCTTCTAAAGAAGCCAGACCTCATAGTTATTAAAAGCCCACAGGAAAAGCAAGAAAACATGCATATCTTGCTATGTATTTGGGGAAGGGTCTTAGAATCATTTGCGACTTGGGCAGCATCACTCCGTTGTCCTCTAAGGGTGAATGAAGAACTCTCCAGAGTGAGCAGCCTGTACACCCAGCTAAGGCAGAAGAGACTCCAGGCTGTGAGTTCCCGGGCCAAGTGGCCTTGATAATTTCTCTCATGACTCTAGAGACTGTTAATTTTTCAGTCTGTACTTGAAACCAGGCTATGAGTGTCCACTGAGTGCAGAGGGAGAAGCTAAGTCGGGCCCTGGAGAAGGCACCAGTGAGCTGGTCCCCGTGCCATGACTGCTTCCAGGGGCCTCCCAGCTGCTGGAGAGGGGAGCTGTGCCAGAACTGGGAGCCGCTGCCCCTGCCTTGCTGGCCTTTAGCACTAAGGGAAATTAACTGTAACTCCAGACACAGTCCTCATTTTTAGGTATTATTTTATTTGGGGTTATTTGGGATTATTTTAGCCATCTCAAATCTGGATTTTTCTTACACATATGGAAACCTCATTTAAATATATTTAACTAGTACTAACTGCAGAAGTCCCTTGACTCTTCAGAAAAATGGGAAAAGAGTTTTAGGCATTTTCACCACGACAGATGACGGTCGTGGCACATTCACATTTATACTTTAGTCAGCACTGTTTGGGGTTGGTCCTTTATAAAGATGCTGTGGATAGATGTCAGCCACACTTGCCTTCGGCTTTCTTTGGATTTGGGGTGACTCTTTCACCCGAGAGGCTGAAACCAGGCTGGTGGGTGAGACTTCAGAGAGATGCAGAAGATAGGTTTCAGTCAGGGTTTCAGGCTGATAGGAACACTTGAACTTGAATTGCCCAGCATACATATAAACCAAAAGCAAATAGATTTGGGACCTCGCTATGTGCTACATTTATATATAGGAAAAAATCTATGTGAGACCAGATTCTCTAATCAACAGACTTGTATGCAGTCTTTTTCCAGTTAAAAGAACTTAAAAAAAATAGCCTAGTGAACACTCCAGTGAGCGTTCCAGTTAACAACTGCTGATGTTATTCAACCACATTGATCCAGCCAACAGGTTCCAAGCAGTGTCCTTAGCATTAGCGACCCAGAGACACCAAAGACCAGGTCCCTCCCTTTTGGGAGGGCTGGTGGGGTGGGCTGAGGCACTGGAGGGGCGAGCAGAAATATGAAGTAAGAGGCATTTTAGTGTGGGATCAACAGGCCTGCTACCTCCTTCCACCCTCAAAACAGGTGATTTGGGAGCACCTCAGGGTGGAGGGTGTCCCGGACTGAGCTCAGTGACTGTCGTGCTCTGCCCAGCACAGCTGCAGGAGCAGGTGGGGAAGTCACAGCCCCTGGGGAGGCCAAGCAGTGCTAGGGTCATGGGGAGCAGCTCCCCTCCGTGGAAGACAGAGGCTGATCTAGTCTCTCTTTTGTTCTTTGCTCACAATTTTGACCTCTGCTGTCACAGTTTTGTTCTTTCTCCATCCTCATTCCTCACACCACTCCTTTCTATTTTCCCCAAACAAAGACGACAAAAGTGCAGTGCCTTAGGTCCTAAACGGGGGCGTGGCCTGGGCAGCTGGCTTGGCTCCCAAGGTGCTAGAGTCCAGGGCTGCACTTGATCTGGTTTCTCTCTGATCAGAGCACTATAACGCAAGGCTTCCAACTTCCATCCTCGTAAATTCTCTTTCCGTTTCTAAGTCCCTTTCAAAACGGTTACCCAAAGCTTTTCGGTTAGTTTGGTTACAGACTTTACTTTTCAGTGTTGCCTCCTGGTGTTAATGAACTGAACAGAAACGTGTGTCATTGATATGGGATCTGTGGCATCATCACAGAAACCGAGGAAAACCCACAGGATTCTTTTGAACTTTGAAGGGTTTTTAAGAAATATTGTCTGGTATTCGGTCTACAAACTTCATGAGGGCTGTTCCCCATTTTAAATACAGGGAAATAAGGCCCAGTGGGTTGAGGTGATTGTCTAAGTTTCACACAACGGAAAGTAGCAAAACCGAGAGTCGATGCGGGGCTTTGGTTATTAGTCCTGGATTATCGCCACCCCCGCTAGGTTTTTCAGCAAACGGTACATGTGACAAAAATCCATCTGTTTCCTTTTCTTTTTGAATTATTCAATCTCTTGCTGTCTTTTGCTTCATGTTTTCATACCATCCTGCCCTCAAAGAGGGAGAATACTTACCTTCTTTGAGTGGCCTTTGTGTCTAAGCGTCCAAATGAAGTCTCAGGGACAGGCATTTTAACTTTAACAAGAAAACTTAGCAACCATTTTGGGTGAAAGTGTGCTTTGTCAGCAGATAGAAATGGAGAGAACCTGGAATTCAAAGGTGAAAAGAGTGAACAGTTTCCAGAATTTCCTGCTTCTCATCTTCTTCAAGAATTGCTAATGACCACTGCTTATAATCATAATAAAAACCAGAGATGTTACTTACTAAAAAAACCCAAATCCAAAGGACTCTTATTTCTATTCTTCAAAGTCCCCACCCAAATTCAGTTTTTTGGAAATCATTAAGCAGCACTCCTTCGTGCCACCCAATTTCTAATCCTATTTCTGTCATTGAAATGGGTAGAGTCAAATTTTATACAGTATATGATGATTACAGTTCTAGAATTCCCTGTGCAAAGCTAACAATGTTTTACAGTAAAAGAAAAGTCAACTTCAAATAGCTAGGAATCAACACCTCAGGAAACACCCTAATGCCATCACTCCATCACCTCAGTCCTCCTGATCCTCTTCTGTTATATTTCAGAGGGAAATGTTCAACAACTAAATGTCAATGTTAATAGCTCAAGATTGAGCTACGAAGTTCAGAATTTTCTATGTCACAGAAGCCTTTAACATTTTAACCATTGGCTCCAGACATTTGACAAATGCCCTTTTGTAACTGGAAAATTATCATTGCTACTTGGAAAATAAAATGTCTACAATATTGTCCACCTAACACTAGAATTTTTCAGTAGGATTGTTTGAGTTTATCTAACAGTGCGGGAATGCGCAGTAGTATCACCAGGAACCAATTTGGGTCTATGTGGGGGCACGTCAGGAAGAGCAACCCTATTGATCTTACCAGCATGTGGATAGGGAATGGGCAAGCAAAGCTTTGATCCTGTTCCTCTGTAGTGGCCTAATGACTATTCCCGAGACAGAATGAATAGGATCTCATTCCTACTAGGATTTTTTTCTTTAAGGGACTATATATTGCAAGAAAGGACTTGGATTTCTGCTCCTGGACATTATAGTTTGGGGAATTTAGTAACCATTCTCTAAAGTTCATATCTATGATTATGCATATTATTTACATAATCATCAAGTATTTTCTTATTTTGTTTGTCCACAGAGTATTGACAAGAGATTTTCACATATTGAGGTATATGGGGTAAATATTCGGATTCGAAACAGGTTTGGCTTGAACTAAAGAAGCCTGACGTATGGCCTTCAAACACACGTTGTATGTCTGCTTTAACCATCAAAGAATGCACTCTCTTAAAGTAAGAATGCACGAGGCTGGCCCAGTGGCGCAGCGGTTAGGTGCGCACATTCTGCTTCCGCACCCCGGGGTTCGCTGGTTCAGATCCTGGGCACAGACACGGCACTGCTTGGCAAGCCATGCTGTGGTAGGCGTCCCACACATAAAGTAGAGGAAGATGGGCACGGATGTTAGCTCAGGGCCAGTCTTCCTCAGCAAAAAGAGGAGGATTGGCAGCAGTTAGCTTAGGGCTGATCTTCCTCAAAAAAAAAAAATATAAGAATGCACACTTCCCCTTCTACACCCTGTTGGTAATGGTAATGGGCACATCAGTCCTTTCCCAACATGACAGTCATGCTGACCTGCTAATGTGCAGCTGAACACCTCTTTGAAACTTTGAAAATGTACCCTGGGCATGTTTCATGTGTGTTCTTTGTTCTAATAATGTATAAGACTGTACTAAAAACCATACTTCTCTACAACGCTTTCTTCCTTTCTGGAAAAGGCCTTCTGGATTATAATCCTTGCCCTGGATCAAGTAAAACTCACTTTATCTCTCTTATCTGTGGAATGGTTACTGGTTATTTGGCAGCGATAGCGTGACTACAGAAGTATCATAAACCAGAATGAGTAAATTTCAGCTGGGCTCTTAAACTTATTCAGTTAAACCAACACTATTCACCCACCGGCATCCTAGCCGGTTGGTTGTCCAGCTTATTTTGGAATGCCTCTAGTAATAGGGAACCCACTTCCTCCTGGATGATTCTGTCTCATTTTTCAAGGACATTGCTTCAGTCTTGTGGAGCCCTTTACAACAAATGCAATTATTCTTCACCATGACAACTATCACCTCCCTTTCCACCCACTCAAGTCATCACTGACTTTCAGATACACAATGTGGTTGCATTTTTTCTGATTGACAAACGAGTTGTAGAAGCATATGCAGTATGTCCGATTGCGTATCCTTGGAATTCATGAACACCAAGTGAGCACCACTTTTTTTCCCCTGTGTGCCTGCAATCTATTCCTTTTAATAATAAATAATAAATCTTCTTGAGAATTGTAGTGAAACTCACCGGTGTCCACGATTATTTGAGCATGGCAGGGGTAGAGCGGAGGGTACTTTCCTAAGGCTAGAAAATGAGCCTTTTCAAAATTAGGCCTACAGAAAAGTACCACCAGACATTTGGAATGTGTGACTCAGATCATAGATCTAAATCAGTCATTAAAGGTGAAACCACTATTTCTTCCTATAAAAGGGGCAAAATATCTTTTTTTTCCTGCTTTTTCTCCCCAAAGTCCCCCGGTACATAGTTGTATATTTTAGTTGTGAGTCCTTGTAGTTGTGGCACGTGGGAGGCCATCTCAGCGTGGCCTGATGAGCAGTGCCATGTCCCTGCCCAGGATCCAAACTGGTGAAATCTTGGGCCGCCCAAGCGGAGCGCGTGAACTCAACCACTCAGCCATGGGCCAGCCCCAAGCAAAATATCTTTCCGTGTTTCTCACTATGTGACCCACTCATCTTCTGTGTTAGATTTCCATGTGCTGCAAGAACTAATAAATCAGGATTTCTGGGGTGGGAACTCCAAATCTGTATTTTAATCAAATACCACAGGAAGATTTGATACCAAGATTTGATAAAATTCTATCTACCCTTAATAAAATGTATTTGACATGTTATACTTTATCAAAAACTATCAGCTTTGGGGGCTGGCCCGGTGGCCGAGTGGTTAAGTTTGCGTGCTCCACTTCAGGCGGCCCAGTGTGGGCGCGGACATGGCACTGCTCATCAAACCACGCTGAGGTGGTGTCCCACATGCCACAACTAGAAGGACCCACAACTAAGAATGTACAACTATGTACCGGGGGCCTTTGGGGAGAAAAAGGAAAAAATAAAATCTTTAAAAAAAAAAAACTATCAGCTTTAAATTATTTAGTCATTTTCAACAAGGAAATTGCTTTGAAACTCTGTCATATAATAGGTTTTTTTTTTTAAAACCTTTGTATCCTGAGAGCCTAGAACAGTGTTTGATTCTTAAAGAATGCTCTTAGATAACAAATAGGTTGATTTTTGCTAAATAAATGAGTAAATGTCCTTATGGATGATCTTTTTGGAAATGAAGTTGATCCTCAAATTACAGTGGACAAATATGACCAAAAGCCATCTCGTGGTTCTTATAAAAAGTACCAACACGGACATATTTTGCTGCCTTGACTAGGCAAATACTATTCAAATAATTGTTAGCCACGAAGTTCATAACATACGGTCCAGGAGCCTGCATGTGGGAGATGGACTGTGGAAAACCACCATGATGCGAAGGTCAGTTTCCACAGAGGAGGCAGAACTGAACTGGGACCTCGATGCTTAGTTTCTAGGAAGCTGAGGGAGAAGCAAGACTATTCCAGGGAGGGGATAGTATCACACTAGGCTGGGAGCGATGGGAGAGCTGCTTGATGAAGCAGAGAGCGGGAAGTCTCGGAATAGAAGGGGGAAGGGAGTAAGGGCAGATCCCGGGGAGCCTCGAAGCTCACAGAAGTGTTTAAACTTGACCCGGTGAGAAACAGGGAGCCTCAAGGGATTTTGTAGGGCGAATAACCTGAGGAAAATAATGTATAATTAAGCCTGGAAATGCCAATAATAACGTTGGCTTCTTCCTATTGAGAGCCCGACGGGTGCCAGGCACCTGGCCCACAGCACTAGGAGGACAAGAATTACTGCTCCCACTTACCAGCTTTGTAAGATGAGACCTAAGAGGCTGGCGGACTGGCTAAGCGGCAGAGTCAGTAACGGGCTGAGCTGGGACCCACACTTGGGTCTGTGCCTCCGAAGTTTGGGCTTTAGAGCAGGAGTTGACAAGCTGTGGTGCACCAGCCAAATCCAGCACGCTGCCTGTTTTTGTACAGCCCTTGAGGGAAGAATGGATTTTACATTTTTAAAGGGTAGGAAAAAATCAAAAGAAGAATAAAATTTCTTAACATGAAAATTCTATGAAATTCACATTTTAGGGCCTATAAAATAAAGTTTTTTTGGAACAGGGCCACGCCCAGTCAATTACATGCTGTCATCTGATTTCATGCTACAGTGGCAGAACCGACTAAGCAGTTGGACAGAGACCCTATGGCTCATAAAGCCTAACTTTCCTATCTGGCCCTTTACAGAGCGTCTGCTGACTCCTGCTGTAGAGCTTTGCTGCTCAAAGGAGACCAGGAGCAAGGAGTGTCATCTGGGAGTTGGTTAGAAAGGCCCTAGGGGCCGTTCCGGTGGTGCAGCGGTTAAGTTCGCACATTCCGCTTCTCGGCGGCCCGGGTACTCCGGTTCGCATCCCGGGTGCAGACATGGCACTGCTTGGCAAAAGCCATGCTGTGGTAGGCGTCCCACATATAAAGCAGAGAAAGATGGGCAAGGATATTAGCTCAGGGCCAGTCTTCCTCAGCGAAAAGAGGAGGATTGGCAGCAGTTAGCTCAGGTCTAATCTTCCTTAAAAAAAAAAGAAAAAGGCCCACTCTCAGGCCCCACCCTGACCTGCTGAATCCAAATCTGCATTTTAGCAAGCTGTCACGTGATTTGTGTGCATCTTCAAGCATAAGAGCACTGTTACACTGGTGTGCTGTTTGGCTGAAAGGTTGGAGGAGGGCAAATCTAGCAGACTAGGACATTGAGTGGTTTAAGATTAAGAGACGGAGGGGGAAGGGACAGGGTTCACAGACATTTAAAGAATGTCTGCCATTTAACTGTGTACAGGCAGCACACATTCCTGCCCCAGGCCTCTGGGATTCCTGCATATAAATATGCAGAGAATGGGAAGCCATATGCAAGTTAACATACAAATCTGCACTGCTTAGATTTGTTTTGCCACCGCATTTTGAATAAAGCTGATCAACAGGAAGCTGATCTAATTAGCAAGTATCCAACTTCCTATCTCTAGCCTCCCTTTGTGATTTGCTGACAGAAAAAGGGGATTTGTGGACAGAAAAAGTGCTTCCTGACAAGCAAGAAGGCCCATTCTACTAGAAACTGGCCTGAAGCCCTTTTATAGGAAAATTTCAAGAGATAATATCTCAAATATTTTGCTAAAGCATTTTTGCAAATGCTAGAATAGTTGTGAATAAGAAGGTGTAGCCATTAGTCCTCCCTCAAAGATACTCTGCAAGGAAATGCACCACGTGACCAGTTTTCAATCATTAGTCAAATTCAAGGAAGAGTTGAACGCTCTCTAATTTGAAGCCACACTGGACTTTATGTTACCGAACTAGGTTTGTTTTTGCCCGGCGCCCAGAAAGCCAAACACTGAGACGACAAGATTGCAGCAGAGAAAGAGTTTGCTCACAAGGCAGCCACGTGAGGAAGCAAGAGCATGAGCCTCAAATTCGCTTCCTCGAAAATAGGGACTCAGGGATATTTATGGGATGGGGGAAGGTGGTCTGAAATGTGGAGAGAGGTGATTGGAGGTGAGGAGAGGTGAGGTAATTGATGATCTGCACAAGCGTAGTCAGCCTCCATGCCTCTTCATAGGACCCATGTTCACAAAACCACGGCGTTCGCATGATCTGAGGGTGGAGGTTTTAGCCTGTTGACGTCAAAAGGTCACCTATCAGACATCTGCCTGGGGCCAGTTGATGAGTTGGTGGTCTCGACCCACCTGAAGTGGACAAAGAGTTCTAATTCCTGAAGAACAGCTCACACACCCATTACCAGGGTGACCTAGGCTTCAGGGAGATGTTATCTATAGGAGGCTAGTGGGAGTCAGGTAGCATATTGCCTAAGCAGCACAGTTAACAATGGGTGGGTTAAACAGCTAGAAGCTTTAGTCAGTAATTGCAAAAAGGAGAAAACTTATTACCTAGGTACTTAATCATCAATGGCTGTTTGCTTGTTTCATTTACAGCTACACACTCTTATTACATGCCATTAAACATCACAATATTTCCATTCTCTGAGACCATAGTCCCAATTTACTACTAGGAAATTAACAAACTATATATTTAAGAACAATTTTGCATTTGCTCAACTAGTGGAAAATGCGCTACACCCCAGGATATGTGGATAAATATACAGAACAAAAGGGTCTGAATTCAAGAAGTTGGCAGTCTAAAGGGAAGATAGACATGTAAAATAAACAACAACAAAACAACATTTTGGACCAGCATAGAGAATGGAGCAAATGACTGGCTGGAAATGTGGAAAAGATATAACTTATTTTAAAAAGTTTTATTTTAAAGTATTCATCTATTTACATATACTTTTTTTTGAGAAAGATTAGCCCTGAGCTAACATCTGCTGCCAATCCTCCTCTTTTTGCTGAGGAAGACTGGCCCTGAGCTAACATCCGTGCCCATCTTCCTCCACTTTATATGTGGGACACCTACCACAGCATGGCTTGATGAGCAGTGTCTATGTCGCACCCTGGATCCCAACCAGTGAACCCCCGCAGCGGAAGTGACGGTGGGAACCCAACCGGCACCACTGGTCAGGGCCTATACGTATACTTTTAACTTTTTATTATGGAAAAGTTCAAACATGAAAATGTAGAAGGAATGGGAGAATAATCTAATTCTTCCCCCGCCCCCCACTTTCGTGTATTCATTCATCAGATGCAACTATTAACACTTGGGGGGGCTCTTGTCGTTTTACCCTCACCTACTTAGCCCCTGTCCTACTGAAGTGTTCTGAAGCACATGCCAAGCGTTCTAACATATTTGTGCGAAAAGCGATGTTTCCTTGAGTTAGATTTTGCAGGGCGCCTAGGAGCTCAGCACCCCAGGAAGAGGCCAGGGAGCCTTCAGCCGTAGGGGCTGTGTGAACGCCAGCACCAGGCCAGGAAAGCGTCAGCTACAGTGCAGACCAGTCGTTTGAGGGAAGACTTTTTCCAGCGATCCGTGGGAGACACAGGTGAAAGGACGGCGAGGCGAGATGGAGCTCTGGGAGGGGCCCGCCGCGCCCGGGGGCGGCGCTCGGGGCTGTGGGAGGCGCGCCAGCGAGGGGGCGTGCCGTATTCTGGAGCTACTGAATTAGTGTAATTAATTGGGGAGGTGGGTTGGTACGTGATTAAATGGTGTCCGTGGAGGATGAACTCACTGAAACGGGTCTGCTCGGTGCTCAGCGGGCCTCGCTCCCGCGCCCCCTCTCGGCGAGCCTGCGCACAGCGTGCACCTCGCCCAACCTTTATGTTTCAACTTTTAAAACAATGATAATTCCTGATTTTAAAAACCTATTTCATAGCATCAACCTCTGGATAAAGTAGTAAAATAAAGCATGAAAAATATTTTAAAGTGCTATATAATTGTAGCAAACAGTAATATTTCCACAAAATATTTTAAAATATAAGCTATGATTGCTTTGTATCATTTGATTTCCTATCACCCTTAGGGATCTAGGACAACTACAGGGATTCCCGGGAGAGGGAGCGCCTGAGGGCTCGATCCCTGCCCTGTTCTCTGTGCCCAGGGGGGAGCCAGGTGTCCCGTGCTCAGCGCGGGGCAATTTGAGGTCGCACAAGAGTGCAGAATGACGCAGCGCACCTGTAATGGTTTGGTTTCTGTCTGTTTGGTCTGTTACGCTGTTACACTCGGAATCACTTTAGAGGTCGGTGGGACGAGGGTAAACTGGAAGGTGAGTGCCTGAGGGGAAGATGAGCTGAGCAGAGATCGTAAAGGGGATGGGACTAGCAGTGTTGAGACTGTCAAGGATTGTGCGCCGAGGCAGAAAGTGGGTTCTTGCAGTGGCTGTGAATACAACAAGCCAACTAGGGATGTCTGGTTCCAAATACCATGCAAGCCAGGATGCCCACGATCTGGCTCAGGATCTTCATCCTGAAGCTCCTACCGGAGCCCCCAGCGCTGTAGAGCAGAGGTTCTCATACCTCAGGATGAGACTGCATTACCTGGAGGCTGGGTTAGAACACAGATTGCTGGGTGCCGGAGTTGCTGATTCTGTAGGTCTGAGTGGGGCTCGATAATTTGCATTTTTACATGTTTCACAGTGAGGCTGATTCTACTGGTCCCTGCGCCACAATATAAGAACCACTGCCTGAAGAGGATGACTGGTTTAACGAATCATGTGAGATCAGACTCAGAAACCGAGCGGCCGTGCTAGTAGTCACAGTGCCTGCCCCAGGGCTGGTGCTCCACACTCCCAAGCCTCTGCCCACCCTGGATCCTACCAGGCTCCAAAAATCATCTCAGAAGAGGTTATTTCCCAGGCATTTTGCCCTGTTACATGTCTCCAGTCAGTTTATGTGCATGTCGAATACAATAGTTGAACAAGTATGTTTTTAGATATAATAATGTCTTTATAAATCAAGAATGCCACTACATAGACTATAGGATGATTTCTAAGAATTCATGTTTATAAAGCTGAACACGAGGCCACTCTCCTAGCTGGACTACTGTTTGAAAGCCAGTAGGTGGTGGTGGTAGCCTGTGGCCTCCAGCAGAATTCCCAGTGTGACTAATTTTGCTGAGCCTCCTCATTATGTAATCTACCCTTTTTTTGGCTCCCTGGGTGTTGCTGTTTTCCCCTCTGCTCACCTTAATATACACACTGGCTTATGGTATCTGGAAAACTTGTGGGAACAGAGCACTTGGGGAACAGAACAGCAGCATTCAGACAAGACACGACGAGCAAGCAGGCTTTCAACAGAGAAAGACCTTCATCATTGTAAAAATTACCCCCGTGCTGAGCTTGCTCCAAACTCCAAGGCACAGAGCGCCAGGGCCTCGGCAGGGCCAGCAACCCAGCGTGGTGGCCCAGCTCAGGTCAGCACACGTAACCAGCATCCTCCCTGTTGAACTTAAATGGATACTTGGTTAAGTGTTTCCTCTTTGGGTGTATATGCATTTTACTTAACCGTTTGGCTATAAGTTTCCTAGTGGCACATGAGCAAATGATTTTTTTTTTTTAAGGTATGCTTCTTTTGGTGAGGAAGATTGGTCCTGAGTGAACATCTCTTGCCAATCTTTCTCTTTTTTTTTCTCCCCAAAGTCCCAGTACATAGTTGTATATCCTAGTTGTCAGTCATTCTAGTTTTTCGATGTGGGAGGCTGCCGTATCACAGCTTGATGAGCAGTGAGTAGGTCTGTGCCCAGGATCCAAACTGGCGAACCCCGGGCCACTGAAGTGGAGCAGGCGAACTTAACCACTCAGCCGTGGGGGTGGCCCCGCAAATCATTTAAAACATAGCTTTGTTGTGTCATATGCATTCATTCGTTCTTTTGTTCAGTCTTATCATTTGTTCATTAAACATTGACTCAGTTTCAGGCGCTGAACTTGGCATTAGAATGACAAAGACGAGTAGATTATAGTTTTAGACCAGTAGGCCTTCTGGGTACTAGAGGAGACAAGACGTGGAAGCAGAAACTTCCAGCAAAGATGTAAGTATTGAAGTAGAGGTATGCACAGTGAATAATGGAGTAAGGAGTGCTCAGAGAAGTTCCCCAGAGGTGGTGACAGTGGACCTGAGTCTTGGGGTATGAGTGGAGACATTCTAATCTAGGCCAAAGAAACAATACATGTAAAAGCAAGGAGATCAGAAAGAGAATGACTCACTCGGCACAGCTGGCTTACAGGCTGGGGCAAGGGAGCGGCAGCAGATGGGCCCTGAAAGGTAAGCAAGGACATCCAATACAGCAGTTGCACCTGTAACCAGATGGACCAGCTCTGTCCTGGGTACATCGTGTGGAATAGATTGGTTAAATACAAAGTGGGGAAATTTCAGGAAGTGTCAGATAACTAATTGTGGAGTTTTTAGTGTATTAATTTTAACCTTAAAGACAATTGCCTTTGTTTATAATGGAACTGAGAACAAGTATTCAGTTAAATGTGTATTAGGAAGGGCAATATAGGTGTTCAGAAAAGCTCAATCCTCTGTAGGATGGTGGTAGACAGACTCTACTATGTTATTTCAGTCGTACTGTTTGAATGTTATGACTATAGGAAGAAAAAAGACAAGAATCTTATCAAAGGAGTTTGTTCTCGTGGACCAAACAGAGTAAATCTTCTTCAAGTTTAAGCCTTTTGTCCTCTGCGCAGAGGAACCATTGAATATCTAGAGAAAGAGTGATGTTCTAATTGAATTTGCCCTTCCTTTTGCATTTTTAGTATACATGTCTTAGTTCATTTGAGCTGCTATAACAGAATGCCATAGACTGGGCGGCTTATAAACAACATTTATTTCTCACAGTGCTGGAGGCTGAGAAGTTCAAGATCCAGATGCTGGCAGATTTGGTGTCTGCGAGAGCCCTCTTCCTGGTTCATAGATGGCTATCAGGTGATTGTGTCCTCGCATGACAGAGGGGTGAAGGAGCTCTCTGGGGTCCCTTTTTTTCCCCAAAGCCTCCCGGTACATAGTTGTATATTCTTAGTTGTGGGTCCTTCTAGTTGTGGCATGTGGGACGCCGCCTCAGCGTGGTTTGACGAGGAGTGCCATGTCCGCGCCCAGGATTCAAACCAACGAAACACTGGGCCGCCTGCAGCGAAGCGCGCGAACTTAACCACTCAGCCACATGGCCAGCCCCTCTGGGGTCCCTTTTATAAGGGCACTAGTACCATTCGTGGACTCTTCTCTCATGACATAACTGCTTCTCAAAGGCCCGACCTCCAAATACCATCACCATGGGGATTAGAGAAGCCAGTCTTTCACTCATATTAATTTACTGAGTTAACATTTGTGAACCATTTACTGACTCCACAGTGTGCCAGGAGAGAGCCTGACGAGGAGACAAAAATGCAGAGCCTGGCTCCTGCCCTGAAAGACTCAACACCTGGGGTAAGAAGAAGCTGTGACAAAGCGGGACAGGTGATTTCACAGGGGTCACCTCAGGGCTGGCCCCGTGGCATAGTGGTTAAGTTCCCGCACTCTGCTTTGGCAGCCTGGGGTTTGAATGTTCAGATCCCCTGTGTGGACCTACACATTGCGCATCAGCCATGCTGTGGGGGCATCCCACGTACAAAGTAGAGGAAGATTGGCATGGATGTTAGCTCATGGCGAATCTTCCTCACTAAAAAAAAAAAAAAAAAAGCTGTTTTAAAAAAAAAGTCACCTCAGAGTGTTACAGAGAAACAGCATCTAACTCAGTGTTGGGGATGGAGTGTAGGGAGGGCTGGGAGGCAGAAAATGCATCCAAGAGATGTTGATATTTGACTTAGGTCTTTTTTTAAATTATTTAAAAAAATTGTTGTTTTATGAAGTATTTCAAATGTTGAAAAGTACAGGAAATAACATGACACTCCAATGGATATCATCCAGATTTAACAGATGGGTGTCATATTACTTTCTGTACTTTTCAACTTTTGAAATGTTTCATAAAACAAGAGTTGGATCCTACACCCTGGCAAGCTCTTTTGCAACAAGATGCTATAAATGTGTTTGGGGCAACCCCCTTGATTAGATCTGTGACCTCATTTGGCCATCACTCCAGGCCCCAGCTCTGTGCAGGACAAGAAGTTGAGGTCTCATTTTATAAATCAGGAACCAGAGGCACAGAGAGAGTAAGCTGATAGGAACAAATACTATAAGAACATATGATTTTATTAAAAACACTTACAATTTGTCATTTATTCTTCAGAAGCAGCGTTACTAAGTAGGTAGTAGCTTTGGGGTATGAAAAATCCATCAGAGGTATTTTTTTCTTATAAAAGAAATTATAACAGTGAACGTTTATAGCACTTAGCTTACAAGGAGTTCACATGCCTTTCAGAATGTAAGCCTCATGAACCTGTGAGATTGGAGTAATAATGCTCCTTTTACAGACTGGGAAACTGAGCCTCGCAGCGTCCTTGTGACTTGCCCACCGTGGGACCAGCCCTGAGTGGCAGATCTCTGGCCCTGGAGCCACATTCTTCTGCGCAATGCATATTCTCCAATGTAGATGGGAGGGGGGCTTGAGTGAGGTCTGCCTTCCCTCCTAGTTTTGGGGCTGTAAAACCCGTGCATTGTAAGTGAACTGTAAGGTCTATTTGCCTCAGTGGAGGTTCGTTCACACACTCCTGCTGCTTGTAAGCAATGTATGAATGTAAGCATGAACTGAGCTGAGCAGTTTTATCTCTGTGCATTTTCCTTGTTCCTGCTCCTCTTCAGTTTATGGCCCTGTAGTTGTCAGTGCTCCTGTCAATCTTTCTGACTTGTCTTCCAAATTTCTTGCACCAGCAGGTGGCCTAGGACACCTGATCCTAACTTCAGCACCCTGCCAGGAAAAGCTGCCACATCACAGTGGTAAGTGTGGCTTCCTGAGCTGCCTCCTGGCAGAGGGCTCTGCTTAACCACCTTGGGCCGGATCCAGGGTCCAGGAGAGGTGATGAAGGGCTGTGACAAATGCCTGCCCTGGCAGATGGAGCAAGTGCTGGCTAGCTGGAGAGTGCGGCGCACGGGTGACTGCCCTGAGAAGGAACTTCTGTGCCCCCAGGTGGTGACTGCAGCTGCACTGACCCACCTCGTGGGTGGGACCCTCAGGAACACCAGCATCTTTGGGAATTGTTACCTCTCATCCATTGGCAGTTGCCACCACCATGCCACTGAAAGAATCTAAGAGGCACCCAAAAGAATTAGCTAACATCTTTCTTGAGAGGCACCCTGGTAGAGAAGCCTGGGCTGCAGACCTGCATTCAACGATTGGCTCTGATGTTGGGATGTTCTTGGCTGCTACAGAAAATTCTGACTCAGTATGGCTTAAACAAAAGGTAAATTTATTATTTTTCATAACCAGAAGTAGGGTGAACTCCAGGCCCTGTGTGATCAGTGGCTCAGTGATGTCATGAAAAATGCAGGGTTCTTTCTGTCTCCCCACTCCTGCCAGCCTCAATGTTGGTGTAATCCTAACACGAGTCCTGCCAATTCCCCCTCATAGTTCCAAGATGATTCCCACTCAGGCTGCCAGGCAATCAGAGCTGTAGCCTTCCCTGCTCACTCCCAGCAGGTGAACACCTGTCCCAAACAGGGGCTACCATAAATCCTCTGCTTCAGTCTGATCAGCCCAACTCAGGTCTCTAGCCCATCACTCCTGGACCAGTATTGGTTGCCCTGGGAATGCCATGTTGATGGACTCAGACTTACCTTGTTCAATACAGAAGCTACTAGACACATATAGCCACTGGGCACTTGAAATGTGCCTAGTCTGAATTAAGAAGTGCTTTAAATGTAAAATACTCATCAGATTCCAAAATCTTCTCCCTCTCTTTTTCTTTGTCTCTCTCTCACACACACACAAATAAAATATCTCTTTAATGTTTTTCATATAGATTATTATGTTGAAATAATAACATTTTGGATATATTGGGTTAAATAAAATTTATTATTAAAAATAATTTTACCTGTTTGTTTTTACTTTTTTAATGTGGCTACTAGAAAGTTTAGAATTGCACATGCAACTTGCTTTGTAATCCTATTGGGTAGCACCGGCCCAGGCGGGTCAGGGTCTACTTCTGGAACTGGAGAGGAACAGACACCTGTCTAAAATCCTGGCTCTTCTAGCAGGAGGAAGTCTTTTCTTTTTGAAATAATCAAGACATGATTTTTTGCAAATATTCAACAGAGAGGATGGATGAAGGGCAGACAATGTGGGGCTATACATTCACTGAGAAGTATTTATGTGGAAATGTGCTGTGCTAAGTATTGTGGGGGAAGGAAATTGCTGACAGAGTAGGAGAGAGAAGATATGCAGGCACGCGGTGGGGGAGATAATAAATGCGGTAGGACTTCAGACTTTGGAGGAGAATTTCTGTCTCGTGTGACAATGGAATGCCAGTTTCATCTGGGCCTTGATCTGGTAGACGGGGTTTCAATAAAAGACGTTGAGTGGTGAGAGGTGCCTTGGGAGGCATTCTAGGTGGAGGAAAAGCACAGAGAAAATGCTGAGGCAGGAAAGTATGAACTGGAGTTTTTAGTTGAGCTGAAGTTGAGGGTTAGAGAGAAAGAAGACTGGGTCACACTGCTAAAGGCCTCACACCACCGGCGGGAATCCTAGTGGTGGCTCTGTTCTGGGATGGCTGATGGGAACATTTATTAAAGAGGTCTGGACAGCAGTAGAACACATCTTTAGCAAAGACGCTTAATTAAGCCAGCTGGTACATCTCCTGTTGCCCTTAGGAGGTGTTCACAGGTCGGGTCTGCACAGTTTAGAGCTTGGGTGCATGGACTCTGAGAGTAGACTGCCTGCATTCTAATCCTGGGTTCCAGGCCCATCTGTGCAATTTATTAGGGGTGAGATTTGGGGCAATTTATTTAACCTCTCTTTGCCTCAGGTTCCCTATCTGTAAAATGGGAATGATAACAATATACTTACTTCAAAGGGTTGTTGTGAGGATTAAATGAGTTAATATATGTAAAATTCTTAAAACACATGGTGTATGCACATAGTATGAGCTACAAGTTTGATAAAAAACATTGGTTGGCTATTGATCACATATAGTTAGGCAACTAGGATGCGGATAGAAAAAAAAGTCTCTATTTTTTTTCAAAATCTGTATATATGTAAGTAATCACTATATATATATATAAAGATAATGCACAGAGAGAACCCCTTGGGAAGAAATGCCAAGTCAGTCTGGAACACAGGCTAGTTCCACTTCCCCCGTGACACTTGCTAACGTTGCTTCGCTGATGTCCACAGAAATTGTTGCAGTGTTTACAAATAAATCTCCAAATATTTAACAAAAGTGGTGCAAAATACGCTAACTAGGTCTCAGTGTTCTTAACAAAACGGGACATTTTTCCAAACGCAGTGCTGAATTGGGCTTTGTTTCTTTTTAAAATCGCTTCACTCCCTCCTTCCTTCCGTTTCACCGGGAGAGTGTGAGGGGTCAAGAATGTTTTGTGAGTTTAGATACATTTAGATAAATTGCTCAAATCGCCCAAGGTGACCCTATAGACTAGTATCCTGGTTCGCCCAGACAAGCGTCCCGCTGCCGTCAGCGCGCGGTTAGGAACAGCATCCCCTCGCTCTTACAGGTCTTCGTGTGGACGGTCCACCACCTCGTACATAGGAAAAGGAGAGGCACCTGCACGTGGCGGCGTATCTGGAATCGAGGTGTTAGTGTTTGGGGCTTCCTGTGTTCTTGGAGGCGGGAGGGCGATTCAGCGGGCGACTTTCGGTGTGGATGGCCTCGGGCTCCCGCGCGGGCAGAAGGCTGCCCTGGACGGGCCGGGGCGCCGCTCCCGGACGGGCCGCTCCTGCCGCAGCCGCGCCCGCGCCCCGAGGCAGCTCCCGACGCCGGCGGCCCGCGGGCTCGGCCGTGTCCCCGGGGCAGGCCAGCCCCAGCCGGAGGCCCGGCCCCCGCTGGCAGGCCGCGCCCCACTGTCCGCGCTGGACGGTAACCTGAGGACCTAGTTCCGCATCTTAAGTTAAAAAGCAAGAAAAAAGAGTTAAGAAAGAGTCACTTTTTTAAAGCGCCCGTGCTGCAGCGAGCTGTGGGCAGCCCAGCAGGAGTAGATCCCGGGGGGCGGAGTGGACGCTGGGGGGGCGGCGCGGTCCCAGCCCCTCCTCCCCTCCCGCGGCGCGCAGCCGGGCGGCGTGCCAGGCGGCTGCGTCCCCGGACTGGCGGCATCCGGTCTCCGAGTACCGACTCGCGAGGCGGCGGCCTCTGTCCCGAGAGCTCAGCGGTCCGCTCCGCCCCTCCGGAAGGCAAGTGCCCGCAGTGCGCGTGTTGCCACCAGGCGGCTTCAGCCTGCAGGATTTCTCGGGGTCCGGGGCAGCCCGGGCCGCGCGCGGCGAGCGGCTCTGAGGGTCGAGCACCGCCGCGTCCCCCGCCCCTGCAGACGGAGCGGCGGGCGTGCGCCTGCGCTGTGACGTCGGGGCGGCAGCCGCGGTTGACGACAGACGCGGGGCGGCGACGCAGGGCTGGAGGAGGCGGCAGAACTGAACGGCGTCCTCCCCGCGGCCTGGGGTCTTGGCGCTTGGCACGACCTGCGGCCGACCTGAGAGCCGCCGAGGGCCGCTGTGTGCGCGCAGGAGCCGCCCCCGCCCGGCGGGCGGTGCCCTGGGGGGCTCGAGAGCTGCGGCCCGGGCTCCAGCGCCGAAGACCCTGGATTCGAGGCTCAAGAGCCAGAGCAACAGTCAGTTCTGGGGCTGAACCTGAGTCTTTTTTCTATTTTTTAAACAGTGTGTTTTTTCCTGATTTAAGAAAATCAAATTTTATTTTCGAGAATTTAAAATAAATAAAAAAGCTCGAAGGAGAAAAAGTTTAAATAATCTATTATCCCAATATCCAGAAATAACCACTGTTAACATTTTGGTGTATGCATTGTTTTTTTCTACGCATGTTATATAAACAAAAATGGAGTCACTGTACTCACGAGAAGTGAAAAGATACACTCACCCCAAAACACCCGCACGTGCACGTCCACTGCAGCGTTTTTCCTAATTGCCCCAAAGTGGAAAGAATCCAAACGCGCCGACACCTGACTAGTGGGTGAAGGAAGCCCAGGGTGTCCATTCGGTGGAATATTATTCGGGAGAAAAAAGAATGAAGTGCTGATACACGCTGCAACACGGACGAACTTTGAAAACGTGATGCTAAGAAAGAAGCCAGACACCCAGGCTGCATGGTGTATGATTCCATTCCTAGGAAATGTCCAGAATGAGCACATCTATAGAGACGGAAAGTAGATTAGCGGTTGGCAGGGGCTGGGGGGCGGGAGGGGGGAGAAATGGGGAGCGGCTGCTAACGTAGATGGGTTTCTTCTTGGGGTAATGAAATGTTCTGGAATTAGATATGTGATAGTTGCACAACTCAGTGAATATACTAAAAACTACTTAATGGTACTCTTTAAAAAAGATGGATTTTATGGTATGTGAATTATGTCTCAATAAAGCTGTTATTAGAAACAAAAAAATAAGACACTGTTGGTGGTGGTGCCATCAGGAGGCTTGCGACTCCTAGTGCCCTGTGCAGGGCACAGTGGAGCCCTGTGGCCTTTCTGCACCATACTTTCCCCTTCCTGTGCTGTATCAGACATGCTCTGCTGCTAGTCATGGAGTTTTCCTGGCTAATCTTTTGGAACTGGGTGGCCAGGTCAGGTCCTTCTTCCTCATCTGTCTACTCTGGAAGCTTGGATGAAACCTGTCCACCATGGGTGACCCTGCTGGTGTTTGAAATGCTAGTGGGTGGCACAGCTCTCAGCATCCCAGCGACAGGCAGCTGCCACAGTGTGACAGCCCACAGACGGGGTGCGGTTCCCTTATGGGGAAACGAACCGGGCCGTGCCGGTGAGAGCACCAGATCTTAACCACTGGACCACCAGGGCTGGCTAGCACACTGTACCTAGTAATACATTATGAATATTTCCCTAATATAGCCAATAACTACTCTTCTGCAACATTTTTATTTTTAATTATCAAAGTAGTACACATTCATTATTGAAAAACACAAAAAATTAAATACTGCAGGAGTGGAAGTTAGAAAGTAAAGTATTTCTCCTCCTGCCCAACTTCAACACCTTCAGAATACCCGCTTTGAAATTATTTTGATCTCACACTCTTCTGTTCATAGAACCTTATGTTCAGTGCAAGCCCACCGTCTTGTCTTATTTTTGTTTTTCCTCTCCCCTGTCTCTACTCTCATTCTCCCCTGCGTTGGCACTTACTCTAATGTCTTTGTTATATGTTCTAAATTACAAAAGTATCCTTGGAAAACATTACATTTTTTTTGTATGGGTTTTTAATTTTAGGAAGTGGTTTTGTGCTATAAATCTTTTCACGTAATAATTTTTGAGGTCTGTTCATATTCCAGAGTGATCTTATTCCATAGTACACATCCACCACATTTAACTTGTGCATATTCGTAATGCAGGACATCTGGGTGCCTCCAGCTGTGTCACAATGAATAGTGTGGTGTATACACTGCCTTAGGTACTCGAGCAAGGATCACTCTGGGACATATACCCAGGTGTGGGGCATTATATGGGGCCAAAGACATATTCCTTAATTTAAATACAAACATTTTGCTTTGGGGATGGATATGCCAGTTTATAGTCCCTCCTCTTCCCTTGTGAACAAGAATTTTCATCTTCCCACCTCCTTTGCTGACACTTGGTAGCATCAAACTTTCTAATTTTGGCCAATCTGATAGGTCTAACATAGCATCTTATTATAGTTTTAGTTTGCATTTCTTTTTGTTTCTATAATTACCAGGGAGTGTGACCATCTCTTCATGTACTTGTTTGACATCTGGTCTTCTGTTAAGTGAATTGTCTATTCACTGTTTGCTCATTTTTCTGTTGGGTTTTCTGTCTTTTTCTTGTTGATTTGCAAGAACTCTTTGCATATTCTAGATATTAACCTCTTATACTGACAAGATGTTGCAATCTCTCTTCCAGTCTCTCATCCGTTAACTTTGAGTGGTATCTTTTGCTGAACAGAAGTACTTAAGGTAGTGAAATCCATCTAATTTCCCTCTACTCCTAGGCTCTAAAGATATTCCCCAACTTTTTTCCTATTCACTTTCTAATTTTACGTTACTACTATTAACAGATCTTTTTCTATATATATATATCAACACATACATAATTTGTTTGTTAACAAAAATAGGATAAAATAATGTATATTGTTAGGGAACTCTTTTTCATCCTCCAACAAAATATATGGACATTCTCCTATATATCTCTCTCAGGTCTTTCTCACTTTTTAATGGCTGGATATTCTTCTCCTTTATGAATATGCCATAACATTTAACAATTTCCTTATTGATGGAAAATTGACACTATTCCAAAAAATGCTTTGTGCTTGTTCAAGTATTTTTTAGGCTAGATAACCATAGGTGGAATTGTTGGTTCAATGAATATATTTACTGACTGACTTACTGCCAAATTACTCTCCAAAAATGTTGGAATGATTTTTATTCCCATAAACAGTGTTCAAACATGATTTTTTTTTTTTTTTTAAAGATTTTATTTTTTCCTTTTTCTCCCCAAAGCCCCCCGGTACATAGTTGTGTATTCTTCGTTGTGGGTTCTTCTAGTTGTGGCATGTGGGACGCTGCCTCAGCGTGGTCTGATGAGCAGTGCCATGTCCACGCCCAGGATTCGAACCAATGAAACACTGGGCCGCCTGCAGCGGAGCGCGCGAACCCAACCACTCGGCCACGGGGCCAGCCCCTCAAACATGATTTTTAATGGAGGCAGTATAGCACAGGACTAAAGAGATTCTGCTCTAATGTCAGAGACACCTGGTTTGAATCTTGTGTCTGTCACTTAGCTGTATGATTTTCTCAGTTTCCTCATCTGTAAAATGGTGGTGCTGATAGCTCCATGATGGGGCTGTGGGGAGAGTTAAATAAACGTTAAATGGAGAGCCCTCATACAGTACCTGGCACCAATTCTCTACTCTGGGAAATTTATAAATATTGTTACTTATAATAGTATAATACTAGACACTACAGCATCCAATTTTGAACATATCTTTACTATTTTCTCATCTAATTTAGTTTTTATTCAGTTGAGAGCCTCAGATAGTCCTGATTCAATCCATTCCATTCTCTTCCTCTTCTTTCCAACCTCCTTAGACTTACCGCGGAAGAATGAGGACTCCAAAGATTTAGTAATGTGCACCCCACATCTGCTTGCATCTCTGGCCAGTCGAAAGCTGGTAAGGGAAACTCACCGTTGTCCCTCGTCAACCTCGTCAGGTCTGTTTTACTGTGCGGGTCAAAAGGCAAGGCGGAAAGAAGGACTGGTGCCTGAGGAAGGCTTCCAGGAAGAACAGAGAGGCCAGGGGCTCCGGCAGCGACTCTGCAGCTACCATTCCTGCTATCAGCAAAGACTGAAGAGGGGTGATGGGAGAGAGGCCCGCGGCCGCCAGAGCAAGGAAACCAGAAGGATGGTGGGAGGGGAGGTGTAGAAAACACAGTGAGGTTTCTCGACTTACTTTTCTCCTGCCTTCTGAACATTCAATTCCCACTGGGAACTAAAGGTCCTCTCCCCAATCCTTGCTTCCCATCCCACGAACTGAAATAACAAGGTCCGTGGAGCCAAGGATGGGATGGGACAGCTCCTCCGAAGGAGCTCATTTCAGTAACAGCGCCGAGTGGGAGGGCCGGTCTTTTGTACTTCACCAAAGTGTCCCAACTGTTGAAAATTTCAAACTGGTCCGTTAGTAGAAATAATGAGTTAAATTTTTTCATGGAAGCAACTGAATTGTGTACTGGCATGCTTAGGTTTATAGAAACGACAAAATTTATTGTCCTCTAGAATAAACATGGAATAATTAAATACCCTGAATGTCCCCCATCGAGCTAAGGCGGTGATACAACAGTCCCCGCCGGCGTTGCTCTGAGGCCCAGGGCTAATACTCACCAAGGGAGAAGTAAAAGCCTTGCGTGCCCTTGTGCACAAGGCTGCTTCTAGGATTTCTTCTAATTAATAAGAGACGGTTTGTCCTTTGAATAATAGTTTGATTCCGTGCTGGGGACAGATGTCGTCAAGGGATTTCCTTGGCCTAACGTAGTGGTCTGAGCCAGGGGCTTCTTTGGCAGAAGCTGGCGCTGGGAGCCAAGGTCACTGGCTGGGTCTCTGTAAGGCAACGACCTCTCCATCAAAAGCCAGAGAACGTCTCTCTGATCCCAGCTTCAAATGGGTCTTGCTTCCTGCATATTCAGGGCTATTGTTACGTGAGGAAATGTATGTGACCGTGCATGCAGGCGCTGTTATTTATCACTTGTTCTCTGTAGCTGGTGGTGATGAAAAAGAACATCCTGTGGATGCCCCGGTCTAAACTTCCTGCCGCTGACGACAGAGCAGCTCCAAGCACTGCAGACATCTGACGCCGCTTCTCGGTGTTAAAAAGAAAAAGTGCATGATAACAGATGTTGTATAGGTAATTTACACAATATACACACTTAAATTTTCTCTAATAGCATCCCAATACTTCACACGAAACACTTCTTGAGCATTAAAAACAGCAGAATAAATCCTATCAGGTCGCTGTCAATCTCACCCACAGCTGCGTGGGGCGCGGGGGTTGCGGGCCGCCCGGCGCGGGAGCTCCCCCCGCGGGGCCGGCTCTGCGCGGCCGGCGCTCGGCGGGGCGCCCTCTGCTGGCCGCGCCGGGGGACGCGCTTCCTGCCGAAAGGAGCCCGCGGGGCTGGGGCGGCCGGCGTGTGCGGGGACGCGGCGCCTCTGAGCCTCCCCCTCCCAAACGCAAGATGCAGTGAGAGGAAGCAGGTGCTCGGAACGTCCCCGGTGTGCTTCGCCATCGACCACGGGACCAAGGCGCGGAACGCTGCTCGCGTCGCCGTCCTCCTCGGCCGTGCCCGTCCTCGCCGCTTTGCACGGCGGCGCGCCGAGGCGGTTTCTGTGACCCCGCGCGCAGCACGGGCTTTGGGATGGGCTTTTCTGCTAGGGTTGCTCTATTGGCTGAGGCATCTGAAAAGGCTTTGTGGTCCATCTTAGTTTACATTCCTGTGAGAAAAATCATGTATTCTTCAGCCGAAATCGGACCTTTGCCCCCCATCTGTTCCTCGGAGGCAGCGACGTGCTTTTCCTGAGCAACCAGGCCATGGCCAAGTGCCCCTTCTGCCGTCACACATACATTCTCTATCGGTATTTTCCTACTGCAGGAATTTTATTCTGAACAGTGATAAGCTGCGCGCAGACAGATTAGATTATTTACTTTACAACAGAGTCTAAGTTCAAACCTGTCGTTCTGATTTCTTGAAAATGAAACAAAGGCGGAAGTAAGAAGGGCACCACGACGGCTCACGGGCTGCTGACCGCGGCGCTGGGCTCCTCTTCCTCCCTGACCCTGACTCTCAGGGTCAGCCAGCACGCTCATTCCCACTGGGTTTGCTTGTTGGGTGGATAATGACGTTTCACATGGAAGGTTTCAAAGGCTGGCGCCTCTGAAGCAGAAGGTTTGATAACTCAGAATGTGAGCTGCATGAGAAAAGCGGTTTGCTTTTTTTCACTGCTGTATCCTGGGCACAGGAATGAAGACCGGCTCAGAGTCAATGCTCAATAAGTATTTGTGGCATAACTGGCAGGAGAATTATTTTGCCCATAAAGAAGTAAGCTATTCTCAAATACTTTCAAAACCGCTTACCGATAACTGCTACTTCTTTTGAGGTTAGCGTATCATTTCTTCATTGAAAGATATCCGCACATTCTTTTGAGAAGAAAAAAACATTGAAAAAAATATGAGACAAAAAATTCAATTTATAGTCCATTTAACCAAAGGGATATTTACTAAATATTTATTAAGCAACTAAAACATTAAGACAAACACATGCTGCTCTGAGGTGGGCTGGATGCACCTGCCCGCAGGACCCTCGTGGTGCCTCTAACAGGGAGACAGACACACACGTGTTCACACGTGTTCTTAAGAGAAGGTCATGGGGAGAAGGGAATCGAAGAGCCTGACTGAGTTCCAGGGAGGCCTCGGGAGGGGAAGGACTGTCGAAGGCATCTCTGTACCCTTATTACCTAGCAAAGAGTAGATGTTCACATTTGTTGAATGAATGATTTCTTCCTCATAACTGAGCTTGAGCCCTTGAGTTTAAGATAAACACTCAAAATAAATAACGTGGTGTTTTAGTGGGTCAAAGGAGGAGACCACATTTAGATCATGGAGAGTGCAAGAAATCAAGGGTCATGAAGGAGGTGGAAGGGTCATGAAGGAGGAGGATGAAGAGCGACCTTTCAGGCCCAAGGAATGACATGAGTAAAGGAAGGGGGCAGGGAAAATGAAGAGCTGGTGGGGAAGGGTTGAGCAGCTTGATGCAGAGGCAACAAGGTGTGGCGGGAGATGGGGAGATTGGGAGCAAAGGAGTGCAGGCTGCAGGTAAGTTTCATTGGGTAGGCAAAGGGAAAGCAGGGGGCTCGCCTGGGGGAGCATCCTGATCAGGGAGATGGGGTGTATTGGAACTGACAAGCCAGCACGGGTGGGAAGTCGGACAGAAGAGGACCAGACTAAGGCACTGAGACCACTTAACTTTTCTATTCCAGGTGGAAACAAAAGCCACAAAATTTTATTTAGATGGCAGAGGAATTAAAAAAAATTCCAGAGACCTGGAAAAGTGGAATGGCAAAGACAGGTAGTTCCTTACACACAGGGTTTGGGGTGGGGTGGGAGACTAGGGAGGAGGAAGAATGAAAAATGACTTCAGGTGTCTGCCTGAGTGACTGGGGAAAGGAACTTTTAACAGGAAGACAGAAAGTGGCAGAGACAGCTGGCTTTATTGGGGATGAGAGTGGAGGAGTGAGGCCAGATTTAAACAAGTCTTAGTGCAAAGAAGACAGCGGCTGGGGATGCCCTGCGGGCAGCTGGAAACCTGGTGGTGAACACGTGGCAGCTTGAGTGACAGCTGTTTCGCTTTGCTTTTGTTTGTAAACGTTTTTATTTGAATGGGTTATACTGACACATGTGGTGAAGTGAAAAATCACTCTCCTTCCTACCCTGGCTGCCTGTTCTTCTCCAGAGGTACCCCTGTGCCCAGTTTCCTGAGCATCATTCCAGAGATATTCTGTATATACATAAGTGTTTTTACGTTCCCAGGAGAGTTTTGTATTTTTGTTTTCTAAAAGCTAGAGAAGACTCGTGTGTCTTTGCGACAGAAGGAAAAGAACGAGAAGAGAGGTAGAGGTTGAAGAAGCAAATTACTGGAGGAGTCACTGGAGTGAGGTCGTAGAGGCAGTGGGAGAGGATGGGGCTGGCGACGTTGCTTCAGCAAGAGGAGCGGACCTGCTCAGGGCTAGGAAGGGGGCAGCCTGAGGGCAAGAGAGATTTCTGATGCTGCACCGCTCAGACGGCCCAAGTGCCCTCAGCCTGGTGCCGGCAGAGATGCGTGTAGGGGAGATGGGTGGCTTGAGGAGGATGGCAGGATGATGTAAAATTGCCACTGTGGACGCTGGAAAATACCACAGAACTGTCAGAGCCAAATATTCATCCAGAAAGGTTTATTTTGATGATTTGTAAAAGAAATATCATCATACCAACTTAAAGCTATTTACAAATTAAAAAATAATTTTACAGAAACGTATTCATGTCATATTACATTAAATAGTTTTAGTTAAAACGTTACAGGTAGTGTTGAACAAACACAACAAAACATAAACCAAGTTCTAAATCACATAAATGCCTTCAAAGTGTGCTCGAAAACCACTTAAGATGGTCCAGGAAAAACCTGGAAAAATATGATTTCGGGAACCAGCGGTAAAGAGATCACATCACTGGGTGCAGGTGACGTGGCCGACTAACAGCCACTTGAACCTTGAACTGCAACCAGGAGCTCAGACGCAGGCGGAAAAACACCTAAGAGTTCTTCTTCAATTTACTTAGTCTGGTGTAGCTCACAGAACACAGGACTTGGAAATTTATACTCTGATCCATGTGAAGGTAGTTTTAATCAAGGAGGATGTTATTTGTGGCTAAGTGGGCATCACACTCTTTTTTTGCAGGCTACCTGCCAATCTCTGTTCCAGGGAGCCGGATGGGGCAGCCCTCACGGCGTGGAGCCCGCTGCTCCTGCCCGCCCTGCTTTAGCACACGTGAACAGCCCCAGGGGAAGAACGCCGTCCAAAGTCCGGGTGCTGACCTTGCTCTCAGATGCAGCCTCTGATCAACACTGGCGCTGTCCCCGAGGCCAGGGCCGGAATGCCTGGCAGCTGCCCGGGTACGCTTCCCTCAGTGCAGTTGCCAGGCCACATTACGCAGTGGCCAGCAGCTCCGTGGAGATGCTAAAGTTTGAGACCTGAGTGTCAGGGATTGCTGCTGACAAATAATTTTTATGAGGAAAGTGAACAAAAACAGGTGTTTACCGAGACCTGAGAATTATTATCTACTTTAATTAAGCAAAGGTACAGAGAGGGATCCATTTCAGCTCATTCCTTTAAGTATGGTCCTTAAAAATAAACAGAACTCCCCTACTTCATATTGCCTGACTTGCAGCCAGGTATGTGACCCTAAAGTGTAAGTCCCAGCATACATGTCATTAATAATTAAAAATAGCCATTTTTACTAATCTGGTAACTAGTGACATTTCATGATTACAAGCCTTAAAAATTTAATACAAGTACAATTTTTTCTTGTACACAGAATGCTCACACATTAAAATATTGAAGGCACTTTTAGGTTACATGATAAACAAAAATACATCAATAGAGAGGACTGTTTATTGGTTCCTTCAGTTTCTGTGTCCATGGTAATCGCTGAGAGCCCAGTTCTGTACTTCACCTTTGGCGAACAGTGTGAAGAAAATGGCACCAAATACATTGATAGCAGCAGCGATACAGAAAACAGTTTGCCATTCTGCAATAGTGTTCTATAGAGAAAGAAAAAACCGCAAAGGAAAAAAATGTTTGTTTATAGTCCACTTTATAAAAAAGACTGTGTCACAAGAATGTCACAACAGCAGCATTATTCATAAAAGCCTCAAGGTGAAAACAACACAAATGCCCATCAACAGTGAGATTGTCGTGTATTTGCTCAATGGAATACTATACAGCAATGAGAATGAATGAGCCACAACAACACAAATACATCTCACAAACAAAAGGGTAAGCAAAAGAAGCCAGACACAAAAGAGTACATGCGGAATGATTCCACTGATATAAAGCTGAAAATTAGACAAACGAATTGATCCTGTTAGAAGCCAGGACTGTGGCTCCTCTTGGTGAACGAGGAGTGCTGGGGAGGGACACCTGGGGGCTTTGCAAGGAAGGCACTGTTCTGTTTCTTGATTGGGTACATGGATGTATTAACTTTGTGAAAATTCATCCCGTGGTTTACTTAGGATTTGTGCATTTTTAAAATACACATTACACTTCAATAAAAAGTTTACTAAAAATAAAACACATGGCATGTCCTGGAATCACGTGTTAGCAGGAGAGTATTATGCTCACACATCATCTCCCAAGTCCTTGGGTGGGAGGAGTCAGGTAGATAAGTAAGGAAGCATGGACTTTGAAGTTCAAGCCTGAGGCCCAGCCTGAAAGATTCCACAGGACTCTTGAATGGCACACAACACAGGACACATGTGGGATTTGTCAATAAGAGATGAACAAAACACAGCCGTTCAGTGTATAATCCAGTGGTGTAAAAATATTAAGCAGTCATCTAATTTCTGGGTCACAGGACTAATTTTAACAACCATTTTTCAGATTTTTACAATTTCAATCTAATCAGAGGGCTACATTTGCAGCATTTGAAAAAGAAAAAACAAGCAGTAGAATTGGCAATGAGGAAGGAAAAGGAAAGGCTCTAGGAAGCTAGAATGAGGCCGCTCACTCAGGAAGAAAGGAGCGCTCTGTGGTTGTTGTTACACTTATCTGAGATGGACGTATCGTGATGAAAAAGAAAATCTTACAAATCATCTTAAATTTTAGGAACTGTTTAGATACACTAAGAATGTGTCACTGTTCTAGAGGAGGAGTCAGGCAATGATTACTTCACGGACCAGAAAGGAATGTTTAAGACAGCTTCTCATAACCCCTAAGACAAAGCTGCTCTGTGTGCCCTACAGGATATAAAACACCTCAATGTTATTTGGAGGCAGCAAGGGACTTAAAATCAATCAATTGTACCAGAAATCTTGCATAACTCCTAGTTTGTTTTTTAACGAAAATTCTACCAGTTTTTAGAGAATGCTGTTTTGTAATAAAATAGACTCTCAGACACACTTTGATTTTTTTTCTTTTCTGAGGAAGATTGGCCCTGAGCTAACACCTGTTGCCAGTCTTCCTCTTTTTGCTTGGGTAGTGTGTAGGTCCACCCTGGGATCCCAAGCTGCTGCTGAAGTGGAGTGCGCCAAACTTAACCACTATCCCATGGGGCCAGCCCCGCACTTTGACTTTTAATTATTTCATTATTTATTTATACTCTGACTCATTCCACAAAGTTTTTGAGGTACTGCAGTAATTCTAATTGTAAGAAATTACAATTATAAAGGCGAATGTGTTTCTCCTTCTTAAAAATAAGATCCTTTTACTAACATTAAACAAATGCTATGATAACATATGCCAAATCCAGTTCAGTTCCCACTTTACAAACACTCAAGACGTTAATTTAGGAATCCGTATTTCCCTAGCAGAAGTGCTAGGATTATGAATAATAAGTAAAATTAATACATAGTGATGTGCTGTCTTTGGTTCTTGCATTGCCACAGTGCTCCATGAAGATAAGGCTAAATATTTCTTTTCTTTTTCTTCTTCTTCTCCCCAAAGCCCCCCAGTACATAGTTGTGTATTTTTAGTTGTGGGTCCCTCTGGTTGTGCTACGTGGGACACCACATCAGCATGGCCTGATGAGCGATGCCATGTCCGCGCCCAGGATCCAAACTGGTGAAACCTTGGGCCACCGAAGCGGAGCGCGGGAACTTAACCACGGGGCCGGCCCCGAGGTTAAACATTTCTGATGTGTCCATATTTGAGGCATAGGTTTAGAAAAAAACTTTCCCAACATCCCTTCCTATTAAATGAGAGAAAATAGTAATGAGGAGGCACTGATTCATTTAAGGAAGCAATTAGAAATGGCGGAGAAGAAACAGGAACACCATCTGTGGTGAACACATCCATGTCTGAAGTCAGTATATTCAGTAAATAAGAAACTTTGTAAGCATATCCTGAAATTCTAAGGATTAGATAGTGTTCATTTGATCACAGAAACAAAACAAAGAGAAAATTAAGTCTCTTTTAGAGGTTTAAGTCAGCCTTTTAAAGAATATATTTCACCAGTCCTTGAGTTTTGTTTTTTTTTGGTGAGGAAGATTAGCCCTGAGCTCACATCTGCTGCCAATCGTTGTTTTCTTCTTTTTTTTGGTGAGGAAGACTAGCCCTGGGCTAACATCTGTGCCAATCCTCCTCTGTTTTGTAGTGGGTTGCTGCTACAACATGGCTTGACAAGTGGTGTAGGTCCACACCCAGGATCCAAACCCACAAACCTGGACTGCTGAAGCAGCATGCTGTACCTAACCACTAGGCCACGGGGCCACCCCGAGATTTTTTTAAACAGTAGAAAACTGGAGACGGGACTCTAAGGTGATTTACTTTGATTTCTTTTTTTTTTCTTCTTTTTCTCCCCAAATCCCCCAGTACATAGTTGCATATTTTAGTTGTGGGTCCTTCTAGTTGTGGCCTACTTTGATTTCTTATACAACTAGGCAGCCTTTGAGACTGCCGAGCCTCTGCTGACTGACCTGGTCCCGTGCCGCCTTCCAGCTTCAGGCTGGCCTGTCCCCAGCCCAGCCTGCTTCTCAGGGCTCAGTGCTGGGCCAGGGCAGCCCTTCCCACACCCGGCTCACTCATCCAGGGCTCCTTCTCACAAGCGGTGTTCTCTCCTCTGGGCCATACTCTGCACACACTTCTTGTGCAGCGTTTGTCACATTGTACTTTATTGGATTACATGGAGTCTCTAAATGATGAGTTTCTCAAGTGTAGAATAGTCATTTTGCCTTGGAATCCTCAGTATCTAGCATATTAATAAGCACTCAACCCATGCCGGTTGAACACGTTTGACTACTTCAGGGCTCACTGACTCATGAGGCAGCCCATTCTATACAGAAACAGCTTTAAACCGAGCGCTCTCCTGTTGTCCCCTCATAACTCCCTTCTCTCTGTCTCTGTGGAACTGCCGAGGAGCCCCATCTTTCACGTGGCAGTCCTTCAGGTATGTGAGGACACCCCCGTGTCTTCTCACCCTTCTGCTCCTCTAAGATTCTCTGTTGTATCAACTGTTCCTTATTCATTCTCACAAGATTCCCTGAAGCCTCTCTTCTGTGGATCCACTTCTGGAATAATTTTACATTGCCAGTTTTTATTCGCTCAAACCAAAGACACAAGGTACTTGTGTGGTATAATATAACAACTTTTAAGTACTTGTGTGGTTTCAGCTACAAGGTCTTCATGTAACTGAGTTCTCTGGTTCTGTCTAAAATCTAAAGAGTGTTCTTTGAAAACAGACTCTCCCATCCATTAAGGCACTTAGCTTTTTGTTGCTATAAGGAATTGCATAGGAATAAACATCCGGAATTTTACCCCAATTAAGAAATACTCAACTTTGACACAGATGGGCAGCTTCAAGTGAACTGTTTAGACCTTTTCAGTTTACAAGCAAATCATCTACTTACGCCAGGTGTCAGACTCTTAGCGATGACAGGCCCAGCCATCCCTGGAATGGTGGCGAAGGTGTTGGTGATGCCCAGGAGGATGCCGGCATACCTGCGGAAACAGTGCCACAGAGCTCACAGCTTGCTGCACATTTAAGCGGCTTCCTTCAAAAGACAACTGTACCACTGTCTTCTTGGGACATTTTATGTCTAAACGAAACGTCTTATTGACATAGGACTGAATATTTAGCTGGTGAAAACCCTGCATTTCAATTGTCAATTAGTGTTCTAATGTTATCTAGGGGAACTCGGCCACTGAAACGATCCCTTTCGCAGTGATGTAGAAAAGTGCTGGCATAGGACTTTCACAGACGACTGGATCTAGACAGGAAGACTGATGAGTCTTAAAATTCTTTTGAGTTAAAATAAAGAATTTATTTCCTGATTACAAAATTTATTTCATTGTTGAAAATTGAAAAAAATAACATTAAGAAGAAAATAAAATTACCTATAATTGTTCCATATACCATTAACATTCTGGTAAATATCCTAATTATTTTTGTTTATATGTATATCTTTCATTTTTAAATAGGCGTTTTTTTTTTTTTTTGGGTGAGGAAGATTGGCCCTGAGCTAACATCTGTGCCAATCTTCCTCCATTTTGTATGTGGGATGCCACCACAGCATGGCTTCACAAGCAGTGTGTAGGTCCATGCCAGGGATCTAAACCTGCAAACTGTGGCCCGCCAAAGAGGAGTGCACAAACTTAACCACTATGCCACTAGGCTGGCCTTGTGTTTTTCTTTTTCTTTTTGGTGAGGAAGATTTGCCCAGAGCTAACATCTGTTGCCAATCTTCCTCTTTTTTTGCTTGAGGAAGATTAGCCCTGAGCTAGTATCTGTGCCAGTCTCCCTCTATTTTGTACGTGGGTCACCACCTCAGCATGGCTGACAAGTGGTATAGGTCTGTGCCTGGGATCCGAACCTGTGAACTCGGGCTGCTGAAGTGGAGTGGGTGGAACTTGAACCACTCGGCCACAGGGCCAGCCATATATTTCTAGTATGTTATCACAGAAATGAGATTATATTGAACATACAATTTCACAACTTCTTTGCTCCACTTACTACATACCTGCCTGTAGCTAAGTCCTTGCAAACTGGCCGAGAAATAGACAAGGGGGGCTGCATCGAGTGTGTGTCTGTATGACAAAAAGCATTTTTAATAAACTCAGAAAAAGTTCTCATTTATTTTAAGGGTAAATCTTAGGGAAGTGGGATATTCCTATCTATGTTTAGATGCAAATCTTTAAAGCAAGAATTCCCGCCTGTATTTGGGAAATGCTAATGATCTGTTGATTTCTCCAGTACCTGAGAAATATATGCAGACGAAGGAAGGCTACCCTAGCCAAGATCTTAGGTACCATCCTAAGAAGAAGGAAATGCTTATCATTTTCTATAAAGAAGTCTGACTGGACTGGGAAATCGGAGACCTAACAATTTCCGACCTACCTCCACCGTTAACCATCTGCGTGACTTTGGGCAAGTTAGTGATGGATTATTACTTCCCTTATCATTTATGGGTCATAGATGGATACATGTAACATATCTGGTGGTCCCAGCTGAGCTCCTCTACATCCCAGCAAGGATACTAAAAATTTTTTTTGAGTGTAACACACATATTGAAATGTGCACAAATTGTAACCGTACAGCTTGGTGAATTTTCACCAAGTGAACACAACCATGCCCCTAGCATCCAATCAAGAAACAGAACCTGCTCGTATAAACATTTTAAAGGACATTTTACACACCGTTGAACTGCCTCTCAGTAGTTATAAACTTTAATTTGAATAATCCTAATTTTGTCAGGTCACCCCTACTCAGAAACTGCCATGGATGGTTTAGTGCTCACACTAAGAAGGTGCAATCTTCTGCCTGGCTGTGGTGGCCTGGCCCGGGCCCATGTGCCCAACCTCGTTTCCTATTTCTGCACAACGCACTTCAGATCCAGACAGCTTTATTCCAGCTGCTCACATCTGGCTTGCTCATTCCTGCCACTTGTCTTTATTCACACTATACTACCTGACATCCACACCCTTTCCATCCAAACCTCTTGCTTGGCACCTCTTCCATGAAGCTTTCTCTGTCTAGTTCAGTTCATACTGAGCTCTGCCTTCTCAGGATCTTTACTGTTCTTCAAGCTGGTATCACATTTTCTAAGAGGAGACTGTTCTCTAATTCTAACTCTGCAGTCTCACTGCAAACCCACTTTTACTCCCCTTTATTACTTCCAGCGGCCAGTTCAACATATATGCTCATTCAATACGTGCTGACGAGAGAAGTGGCACGTGGCCCACATTTATTCTAGGCCCCAGGCCTGGACTCCTGGGGCTCTGGTCACACTGACTGCTGGAGCTCTGTCCCATGAAGACTAGCACCTCCCTTGGGCACTGGCTCCAAAGGGTGCCGATTCCTGATCAGGAATTTCATATAAATGGAATCATACAGTACACAACCTCTAGGATTTCATACTAGGGTCACTAAACATCGTTTCAAGTTGTGTGTATCAACAGTTCATTCCTTTTTTGTTGCTCTCTCTTTTAATTGAAGAAACTGCGATTTTTGTCCTGTAGATAGTCCTACATTCTGGATTTTGTAGATTGCATGTATGAGGCATCATTTAACATAATCTCGTCCTCTGTATTTCCTGTACACTGGTAGTATCTAGACTCTAGATCCTCGAGGGTTCATTAGATTTAGGTTTGATATTTTTAGCAAGAAAACTTGGGGCCAGCCAGTGGCCGACTGATTAAGTTTGCATTCTGCTTTGGCAGCCTGGGGTTTGCCGGTTTGGATCCTGGGCGTGGACCTACACACCACCATCAAGCCATGCTGTGGCGGCATCCCCAGAACCAGAGACTTAAACTAGGATATACAACCATGTACTGGGGCTTCGGGGAGGAAAAAAAAAGCAGGAAGACTGGCAACAGATGTCAGCTCAGGGCCAGTCTTCTTCATACACAAAAAAAGTTAAAGGTGGTGGTGGAGCTAAAAATTACTTAACCAAGTAAATGGCATTTCTTAATTTATTTTTCATAAAAGTCACTAAGGCATATACAAAGTTCAATTAGAACTTTTAATTTTTCATGAAATAATCAGTGTTATTATAAAATAAAATTTCAGTCAAAATTAAAGAAGCTTAATGTTTATTGTCCATATAGTCTTATTGTGGGATAATACTATTTCTAATAGGGTGTAGGATCCTCAATACCTTGGCTGTGGACTACTGATCTGAAATTCCTCTTCCCATTTTGGATGTGGAAAAGTGCCTGCTAAGGACTGAACTGTGTCCTCCCAAAATTCTTATGTTGAAGGCCTAACCCCAATGTGACTGTATTTGGAGAGACGACTTTTAGGAGGTAATTAAGGTTAAATGAAGGCATAAGGGTAGAGTCCTAACCTAACAGGACTGGTGGCATTACAGGAAGAGGAAGAGAGAGACTGGTCTATCTCTGTGAGCACGTACCAAAAAAAGGCCCCCTGAGGACACAGGGAGAAGGCGGCTGCGTGCCAGCCAGGAGGAGAGGCCTCAGCAGAACCCGACCCTGCTGGCAGCCTGATCTCAGACTTCCAGCCTCCAGAACTGTGAGAAAATAGATTCTGTTCTTTAAGCCACCCAGTCTGTGGTATTTTGTATGGCAGCCTGAGTGGACTCACACAGGGTCTAAATAAAAAATCCTGCAGAACCTAATTCAGTTATCTATAAACACCACAAATTTTTATGTTCAAAACTCACGCATACAGGATGCAATAACAAAGCCAGCAGCACAGATCTTTCCGGCTTGTGCCCTTTAGGGAGTGTATCTTAAACTAACCAAGCTTGGCAGAACTGTCTGTCCTTTTGAACCATTAACACCTTGGCAGGAGGAGGAGCCGACCGCACTGTGGCAGCCTTTTCAGCGGCAGGTGTTAACAACGCCGATGAGTGCTGTGAACTCTGAATGTCAGCACCAAGAAGCTCACTCAGGCATTCACACTGCACTTGGCCAGGAAGGGCCAGGAAAGATTGATGACTGCTCAGAGAAAAACATGTTGTACCGACTCAGTCTGGATTCCGTGCTACTGGAGTACTAGAATTCTGTGGGACTAACAGTTAAAATCTATCTAATACCCTTGAATCTGGGCAACAAAATTATCCATAGAAAATCCCCACTTTAGTCTATAGAAGAAAAGGCTTAGAAAATACCATGTACACATTTATATGTTAATAGGAACACTGACTGTTTATTAAGAAACATTATGTCAGGCACGGATCTAAGTATTTTATGCATATTATCCCATTTTAATAGTAAAATCAACCCCCTGAGGTAGGGATTATTATCTTCATTCTATAGATGAAGAAAGAAAGACTGTAAAATGTTACCCAATTTGTCTGAATCCAAATCGGTATTTAAGAATTTAGTTATAATCTATAACTCTGCCTTGTTAAAAACATAGTCATCACTGAATTCAATCTGTAGGAAAGATCAATTTTCTCATGCTTAATTTTTCACCAGAGGCCTCATTGCTGAATGCTTAAAGGTCTGTGGTCCCTGAATGCTTGTGTTCTGACCGGCAGAGTGTCACCCACTGCATGGCACTCTGGTTACCAGAGACAAAAAGTGCCTATGCAACAACACAGTCATGAGATCTGTAACCCCAGTTACTCAAAGATACAGGGAACTAGAAACAACTAGATGCTTTGAACCAAGAAATGCTAGTTGGAAAATAAAAACTGAGAGCTCATCTGAAAGGTTGAATCAAAATATAAGGGAGACAAATAATTTTGACTTTGACTAGCGTATCTTACATTTGTACAGCTGTATAATTTTAAAAGTTACGTATGCTGTTCACAGCACACAGACACACGTTGACCACAGCCAGAAGCCTGGTGCCTTATATGGCACCACTCTTCCTCTGAGGCACACAGGCACCACCCACTCTCCTAACTTCTACAACCATTTGCTGGCATCACTTATGTCATTAAGTTTGGCTTCATATCCTATCTAGATAACTGTCTTTTTTACTTATAATACTCACACAATGTCAGGGCTGCACCAGGATCTTTAAGATGTAGAGTTCAACCACTCAGCTGATGCTTAAAACCTAGTTGCAGGATCCCGCCTAGCACTGTCCAGGAGATGCCTCTGGACATGACCGGATCACCCTCCAAGCCAGCATAAGCTTGCACAGATGCGAGCAGGGACCATGCTACTTTTATGATTGTCTTAACATTTGCTACTTACTTGAAAGATCTTAAAAACTGCTCATCGTAGATGCACTAGTAGTTATTTTGAGAACTCAGGGAACAGAACTCATTGCAGAGAACGGACACATACTCTGGCTGCCTCAGTGAACGTGGACCATGCAGCTGGAAGACGGGAGTTGAGACTTAGGTCTGCCATGTACTAGCTGTGACTCTGGAAGTCACGTAACTCCTCCATGCTGGAGTTTCTTCCTTTCAAAATAGTCCTTTGTGTTCAGATGTTGAACACAACCTCCTGTGTTATCTTCACATGTGGTAGTGGATGTGACTGATGGCCTCCTCAGCACCCATTCCATGAGGTTTGAGGGGCACTGGCTCGTTCACCTCTAACTTGAGGGGTGGGTGCTGATCCCCATAAAGTCAAATGGTATTCCCTTGGATATGTGACAGTTTTTTTTTTAAAGCAAATTTATTTTATTTTTTTCAGGAAGATTAGCCCTGAGCTAACATCTGCTGCCAATCCTCCTCTTTTTGCTGAGGAAGACTGGCCCTGAGCTATCATCCGTGCCCACCTTCCTCTACTTTATATGTGGGATGCCTACCACAGCATGGCTTACCAAGCGGTGCCAAGTCTGCACCCAGGATCCGAACTGGTGAACCCGAGGCTCCGAAGTGGAACATGAGCACTTAAACGCTGCGCCCCTGTGACTCAGTTTGGTTCGAGAATGAAGCCCAGGACTTATTTCCACATTGGGAGAGGAAAAGATCCTTTTCTTTCTTGATTGATGTGAATGCAAAAGCAGGTAACTCTTGTCATTACTGGCAATCATTTCATTGTGTGATTTTACAAGCAGACCCAGCCTTAGGGTAAAACCAGCATCATGAAAGGCAGAGTAGAGAGTGGAAAAGAAACAAGTCTTTGGTGATATTAGTGGACAGCTGGACAGCAACTCTCGCCTGGAGCCTCTTGTCTCTGGACTTCACACTAAAGTGCATCCGTAGGTCAGGCTGCTTAGCAGCTGACAGGAGGATTTCCATCACTTCAACTAAAGTGTCTAGGAGACAACACCGCCTAGAGCTCTTTTGTGCCAAATATCTCAATTCCCACATCCCTCTGACTGTTCATCAACCTTAAGCGTGTTAAAATCTCAATCCTAGATCAATCCAACAGCATGTTTTCAGTCTCCCACTTAGGGTACTGAACACCACTGAAAGAAGTAACTTTGTAAAGAGTGAGCGTACAAAATTAATTCCCACTTCAGCTTATCCTCATCGATGCCAACAATCCCTTCTATGAGTTCTTAGTGACGGTTTTTCTCAGTAATCATCTTGAACCTTTACCATTCTCAAGTCTCTTACTCCGCCTATCCTCTTTCCCATGCTCAGCAATGAGCCTGACTCCCACGCCAGAGGCATCAAAGACAAACAGTTAAGATTCTTCTTAGATATTGCTGCATAGTAAATTACCTCAAAACATAGCAGCTTCAGCGAACAAAGACTGATTATCTCACAGGTTCTGGGGGTCAGGAATACAGGAGTGGCTCAGCTGGGTGGTTCTGGCTCAGAATCTCTCATGAGGTTTCAGTCAAGATGTTGGCCAGGGCTGCAGTCAGCTGAAGACTTGACTGGGGCAAGAAGAATCCACTTCTAAGCTCATTCATGTGGCTGCTGGCTAGAGGCCTCAGTTCCTCCCCATGTGGGCCCTGTCACAGGGTTAGGTGTCCTCACTACATGGCAGCTGGTGCTCCCCAGTGTGAATCACCCGAGAAGGACGGAGAGCAAGGAGGATGCTGCTACGCTTACTATGACCTTGTCAGACACAATCACTTTTGCCACATTCTGTTCATCAGGAACAAGGTGCTGGCCCAGCCCACGCTCAAGGGGAGGGAAAACAGGCCGCCTTTCGAAGGGAGGAGCGTCCAAGAATGAGTGGACATATTTTTAAACCACCGCAATTCTAAACAACTCATCTCACCTGAAAACTTATTCAGCTGAACCCACCTGACTCTCTCCTTCCTCAGTTGAAAGCTAATTCCTCCACTTGGACTCCGGATCTCATTCCTTCCTGCCTTCTACCAACCAGTAATTTTCAATTCTTTCTTTCAGCTTTAATCTCTCATCTTTTTTAAAGATTTTATTTTTCCTTTTTCTCCCAAAAGCCCCCCAGTACACAGTTGTGTAGTTTTAGTTGTGGGTCCTTCTGGTTGTGGCGTGTGGGATGCTGCCTCAGCATGGCTTGATGAGTGGTGCCATGTCCGCGCCAAGGATTCAAACCAGCGAAACCCTGGGCCGCCAAAGCTGAGCACACAAACCTAACCACTCGGCCACGGGGCTGGCCCCTAATCTCTCATCTTTTATTGGCCTTCCTTTCTCAGCATATTAACAGCTTGGGTCTCTTTCATCTTAAAAAAAAATCTTTCATCAATATGTGTCTATCATCAGCTTTTTTCCCTTTCCTTCATAGTTTTGAAATAGTTGTTTATTGGCAGTGGTCCTCTAATTTTAATGTCCATGAGAACCTGGCAGAGCAACAAAATGCAGATTCCCTTGCCCTATCATAAACGATTCTGCTTTTTTTTTTTTAACAAGCACTCCTGATGACTTTGATGTGGATGGGCTAAAGATCACACTTTCAAAGTCACTGCTTTTGCTGTCTCCATTTCCTCATGTTTACATTCATTCCTTATGCCAATGCAGCCCTGCTTCCTTCTCGTTGCTCCACCAAGATGTTTAATAAACTTCTCCCTCTGGTTGTCCAACCCAAGGGACATTTTCATTTCCACTCTACTTGCCTTCTCTCTGGCATCTGACGCTGCTGATCAAGCTCTCCCTTGGGGGAATCCCAATTCTCTACTTATTTCCCTTCTCCTTCTCCTCAATTATCTCTGCATCAGGCTCTTCTTTCTCCTAATGGATTCCCAAGGTTCTCATCACAGTTTGCTGAGTAATTTTATCTAATTCTGTGGCTTCCTCTACTACTTATATGTTGATGACTCCTAAATCTTTATTTCTCATCCAGATCTCATTCTTGAATTGGAGACTAGATAGTCTTGGCTTCCCTGATACCACATTCTTGATTTTCCTTCTATCTCTCTGTTACTCCTTTTTAGTTTCCTTGTCTGGTTATTTTCCCTCCTTCTGGTCTCTAAATGTTTGTCAAGATCCAGTCCTGAGACCGCTTGTCATTCTACCTTCTCTCCCCAGGAAATCTTGAAGAATTTTGCTATGTGGATTACTATTCTCTCATTTTCCCTTCCAGTCAGACTGCTTTTCTGAGTTCCAGATCCATACATCAAACAGCCTACAACGGCTGTTTTCTAGATGTTTTCCCAAATATCTAAAATTTAACATGTCTGAAATTTTTATCTTCCCCCAAGACTCTTCATCCTTCAGGCATCCCAATTCCGGTAAGTCCACCACTCAGGCGCCCGTGCCAAATACCTGGAGATCATCATCCTTGACATCTTCTTCCCTGTTCAGGTCTAATCTATTGCCAATTCCCACCTACTGTATTCACAAGACATCTCAAATCTATCTACTTCTTTATACTCCATCCCCTCTTAACTAGGTTACTGCAATAGGTTCCTAATTGGTTGCTTCTACTTGTACTCTTGTCCACACAAGAGTGATCTTAAAATACAGAGAATGTCATTTCCTGCTTGCTCTGGATACAATGTAAAATGCTTACCATGGGCTCCTGCTTACTCCCCAGTGGCTTTCTTCTCTGCATCTCAGCCACAAATGACCTACTCTCAGTTCACTAAAATACACTGTTATGGGGTGAATGTTTATGTTCCCCTAAATTCCTATGTTGAAGCCCTAACCCTCAGTGACTATATTTGGAGAAAGGGTCTCTGGAGGTGATAAAAGTTAAATGAGGTCATAAGGGAGGGGCCCTGATCTGAGGGCTGGTGCCCTCGTAAGAGACACCAGAGCTCTCTCCCTGTCCATATGCACACACACACTCACACCTGTGTGCACACCGAGGAAAGGCCACGTGAGCACACAGCAAAAAGGTGGCCCTTCTGCAAGCCAGGAAGAGAGCTCACACCAGAAACCAACCTTGCTGGCTTGATCTTGCACTTCTAACCTCTCAAATTGTGAGAAAATAAATTTCTCTTGTTGCAGCCACCCGTCTACAGGATTTTGTTATGGCGGCCCAAGCAGGCTGACACACACCGATTTCTTTTTCCACTTGTGTAAACTCTTGTGTCAGTAATATTATTCCCTTTTTGCCTGGCTAACTTCTTACTCATTCTTCAGGCTTTAGCTTAAATATCACTTCCTCAGAGCGACCTTCCCGTACTCCCTGACCTACATTATATCTCCTTATTATATTTTCTTACTTTTTCTTCAAAAAGTTGGTTTCTATTTGTGTGATTCTTTTGTGTCTACCACTCTAGACTAAGAGCTTCGCAGGCCAGGGCTGTATTGCTGGCACTTGGCAGGCATTTGATAGTACTTGCCAAAAGAATGAATTATCACAATAGATTACAATTGTTTACTTTTTATTGTTTCTTTCCTAAACTAGGTTATCTCCTTGCAGCAGAAGCTGGGACTTATTTGTTGTAGTGTCATATCAGGGCAACATGTATAGGAGACACTCCATAAATGCTTGTTGTGTGAGTGAGAGACCAGGGCCTCGCCTTGAACATGCACAAGAACCACATGAGGATCTTAACATGAGGATTCTGGTTCAGTAAGTCTGTGGTGACGCCTGAGATTCTGCATCTCTCACAAGCTCCCACACGATGCTGATGCCACTGGACTCTGGACCAAGCACACTTTGAGTAGTGAGGGATGAGATTACTCTAAATCCTTCCTAGTTCCAACTTTCTATGATTCTAGAGACTACATAATTGGACGATGTCATCTATTTAACTGAGTTCATGTGCAATCTTTTCTAGATTCCTTTTCTAATCAAGAGCATAAAGGAACATATTTCAGTGCTGTAATTATTTGCTATTTCCTTGGATCCTCTTTTGGGTACTCAGGCTTAGTTTCCACTTTGCAATCTCAAATACATTTCTCAAGTCCCTGTGCAGTGACTGGTTCACATTTCCTCCTGTCCTTGCTCACAGAAATGGCTTCTTGTGCCTTTATTCCTTCAACTTTAAGGGGATCTTTATTATATCAATTATGTCTGTATCAGATCTTTCAAATTATCACTAAATTTAACAAAGTTTTCTTGAATTTAATTTGCCTTTCAAGTATGCTTCTTTTCTTTCCTCATTATGTTAAACTCCATCAGTTTTTAACTCACCAATATGTATACTCAATAAATACTTCCTAGCTTGTAAGGCTCACAAAATTCTTCCCTCTAATTTCTACTTGACAAAGTCTCTGGTATATTGTAAATACTTCCAGTGCTAGACATTTGGTCTTTGTGATTAAAACCAGAGGTTCATTCATTCAACAAATATTTACTGAGCACACGATGTGAAAGGTACTATAATAAAACTTTCATGCATGACCAATCTTGGGATGTGAAAACATGATTATATTGCTACATAGGATAAGAGATATATTAGAAGAGTTTTTTGATCACAGTAGACTTCTCATGTACAGTGTAAAATTTTTATTATTCTGATTATCAGAACCTTATGCTTTAAAAAATCTAATTCAGCCACTACATCCATATTGAAAATATGAAAGGTTTTATATTTAACAAGGATTAAGGTAAACATGTAGTTTAAAAATAAAAATCATATAAAACTATACAAAGAATGGTTGAACTTCAAAATGTAAACACTTCAAATATTTTAGTAAGTTTAATAATTAATCAAATCTATTTCTGGTTTTGAAAGTTTAAATTCATTTTAACTATATGAAACACTATGAAGATAATAACTCAAGAAGGTACCACTCTCTCTATAAAATGAGTGGCTCTTTGGTAGTCAGTATACAAGCAATTATTGTTCCTACAAATGTCAAATTACTAAAAAAAATATTACTGTTTAAGCCAAGTAGTTATCATTGTCAGATGAGCAACTGCCAGATTCCTAGCCACACAGAAGACCGATAGGCTCTGTGGGCTTCTGCAGCGTAACTTCTGTGGGAATTCTGAATCTTAGGGGGCCTTTCCATCCCAAGACTGTGATTAGATCGGCAAGGCATAAATTACTGAGGTGAAGTAATATGCAGTCATGTGTCATTATTAATATAATTAATTCCACAAAAGAATTATGTGAAAGTAAATATATATGTGAAAAGTGAATATATAACATAATATCCATAGACTATGGCTGAATACTAAAGTATGTCTATTGAAATTGTTTTGAGATTGGTACAGAGTAGAGAAGTTGAGAGGGCAAAATATCTTAATGAGATTGCTGAGAGGATGGTGGCATAGATGGACTCTGAACTCACCTCCTCCTACAGACACAACAAACTGACAATTACTCTTGGGACAACTAACCCTGAGAGAGAACTGGAAACTGGATAAAAAGAACCCTACAAGAAGTGACACAGCTAACTTGTAACGAGGGGAAAAGGCAGAAATTCCTTCCTGGAGAGAACAAAGCCACAGTCTAGCTGCAGTGCTTCATGGCCAGGAGCAATCCCAAGGTACAAAGCCTTCCCTGGAGGAGTGGGGGATCTGAGCAGGAGAGCTAGACCAGAATAAGCAGCTTTTGGACTCAGCACAACTGAGAAATGTGTCATAATACCTGGCTTTGCTGGCTATTAACAACAATGGGAAATACCCCCAGAAAAGCTATCAAACATAAGAGAAGGAAAAGCCTGCTCTTAAAGGGCTCACGCACAAATTCAACTGTTTCTGAAAGCAACCTAAAATCACTAGAGAGAAAGGTGCACGGTCCTTTTCTTTGGTGAAAAGAGACTCACTTGACAGACTCTGGGTGCATCTTGGTGCGAGGTGAGACCTCCCAATGCTGAGAACACCTCCCCAGGGACTGAGACGTTGGTGGCAGTCATTATTGTGACCTAGTACAGGCGTGCTCACACAGATGCTAGCAGATGCCACTGGAGTCCTTGCCCTGGCCTGTTGCCACGGGGGTCTGCCCCAGCCACCAGAAGACTGATTTAATCCAGCTCAGCCAGGGAAGGCAGTCCACCCTAGGGACTGGTCCCACCCAACAGCAAGCCCTTGGGCAACCTGTGGGCCTGCATAGACGGTGTGTGTGGGGCCTTTGCTGTGGGGCGAGTGGGGGTCCAGTTCAGTAGGTCAGGGCGTGTGCATGGGGCAGGACAGCGTTGAAGGGTGTGTGGCCCTGAGGGTGGTGGGGCTTGTCAGTTGCAGCAGACTTGTGCTTCTCAAAGAGCCACATAGCAGATCAACTGCACCTTCCAAAGTCTGAAACAACTGCATGCTCCCACACGTGGGGCTGGCCCCAATCAGCTGCAATCCTGAGAGAGCTGACAACAGCCTTGCATGCTGGAGGCATACAGCAACTGTAAGCCCCTGAGCCTCGCAACCAGCCACACTTGGAGCCTACTCACTTGACAGAAAAACTGCAGCAGAAATGTATTAGACCTTGCAGCCAACTGTGTTGGGGCTCCCTATGCCTGAAAAAGTGACTGAAGGGTCCATAGCAGGCCCTAATAGCTGAGCATTACAACCAGCTGGCCAGGGGGACAGTCTAGACACCCTGGGCACCTGCAGCAAGAGAAATCCTGCCACAACAGAGGGACACATGTAGCCCATACAGGGGACACTCCTGGAACGTTTGGAACTGGTGACAAGAGGGAAGCACATGGCTGGGCCTCATAAGGCATCTCTTACATAAGGTCACTTCTCCAAGATTGGGAGCCATAGCTGACCTACCTAATACATAGATACAAGCACAGAGAAAGAGGCAAAATGACGAGACAAAGGAATATGTTCCAAATAAGGGAACAGGACAAATCCTCAGGAAAAGAACTAAACGAAACAGAGATAAACAATCTACCTGATAAAGAGTACAAAGTAATAGTCATAAGGATGCTCACTGATGTTGGGAGAAGAACAGATGAACATAGTGAGAACTTCAACCAAGAAATGGAAAATATAAAAAAGAACCAATCAGAGCTGAAGAATACAATAATGGATTGAAAAATTCACTACAGGGACAGAAAGTAGATGATACAGAAGAACGGATCAGTGAGCTGGATGAAAGACTAGAGGCAATCACCCAAGCTGAATAGAAAAAAAAGCACTGAATGAGGACAGTCTAAGGGAAATATGGGACATCAAGCACAGTAACATCCATATTATAGGTGTCCCAGAAGGAGAAGAGAGAGACAAAGGGGCAGAGAATCTATTCAAAGAAATAACAGCTGAGAACTTTCCTAACCTAAGGAAGGAAACAGACATGAAGGTACAGGAAGCACAGAGAGCTCCAAACAAAATAAACCAAAGAGGCCCACACCAAGATACATTACAATTAAAATGTCAAGAATTAAAGATAAAGAGAGAATCTTTTAAAAAAATTATTTACTTATTTATTTATTTTTTGAGGAAGATTAGGCCTGAGCTAATATCTGCTGCCAATCCTCCTCTTTTTGCTGAGGAAGACTGGCCCTGAGCTAACATCTGTGCTCATCTTCCTCTACTTTATATGTGCACACCTGCCACAGCATGGCTTAACAAGCAGTGTGTAGGTCTGCACCTGGGATCCGAACTGGCAAACCCCAGGCCACTGAAGTGGAATGTGTGAACTCAACTGCTGTGCCACCAGGCCAGCCCTAAAGAGAGAATCTTAAAAGCCACAAGAGAAAGGCAAGTGACATACAAAGGAAACCCCATATGACTATCAGCTGACGTCTCAGCAGCAACCCTATAGGATAGAGGAGAGTGGCATGATATATTTAAAGTGCTGAAAGGAAAAAAACCTATAGCCAATAATACTTTACCTGGCAAGGTTATCATTCAGAATGGAAAGAGAGATAAAGAATTTTCAAGACAAAAAACTAAAGGAGTTTATCACGAAGAAACCAGCCTTACAAGAAGTGCTAAAGAGACTTAGTTAAGTGGAAAAGAAAAGACCACAAATAGGAACAAGAAAATGATCCAAAAACAAACAAAGAAGCTAATCATCAGGGAAATGCAAATCAAAACTACACTAAGATATCACCTTACACCCGTTATATTGGCAAAAACATCCAAAACCAAGAATGACAAATGTTGGAGAGGTTGTGGAGAAAAAGGAACCCTCAGACACTGTTGGTGGGAATGCGAACTGGTACAGCCACTATGGAAAACAGTATGGAGATTTCTCAAAAAGTTAAAAATAGAAATACCCTATGACCCAGCTATCCCATTACTGGGTATCTATCCTAAGAACCTGAAATCAGAAATCCCAAGAGTCCGTTGCACCCCTATGTTCATCGCAGCATTATTTACAATAGCCAAGACGTGGAACCAACCTACATGCCCAGAAACTGATGATTGGATAAAGAAGATATGGTATATATACACAATGGAATACTACTCAGCCATAAAAAAAGACAAAATTGGCCCATTCGCAGCAATGTGGATGGACCTCGAGGGTATTATGTTAAGCGAAATAAGCCAGTCAGAGAAAGACGAACTCTATATGACTCCACTCATAGGTGGCAGCTAACATATTGACAAGGAGATCTGATCGGTGGTTACCAGGGAAAAGGGGGGGTTGGGGGAAGGCACAAAGGGGGAAGAGGTGTACCCACAACATGACTAACAAAAATGTACAACTGAAATCTCACAAGGTTGTAATCCCTCATAACATTAATAAAAAAAAAATGAACTGGAAAAAAAAACAAACAAAGAAAACAAAACAATAAAATCACTGGTAAAGATGAATATATAGTAAAGGAAGCTATCAACCACCAATGAAATTAACACAAAGGTGAAAAGACAGAAGCACTAAAATTATCTGTTTCCGTGATAAGAGTGTAACAGATACACACACACAAAAGAGGTTATAGATGATATCAAAAACATAAAATGGGGGAGGAGAGGAGTAAAAGAGTACAGCTTTTAGCAAAAAGTCAAACATAAGAGATCATTGACAATATAGATTGCTATTTATGTAGGTTATTATACATGAACCTCATGGTAATCAGAAACCAGAAATCTATAATAAATACACAAAAAATTAACAGAAAGGAACCCAAAAATAATACTTAAGAAAGCCATCAAACCACAAGGGAAGAGAGCAAGAGAAGAAAGGAACAGAGAAGAACCACTAAAACACCCAGAAAAAATGTAACAAAATGGCAATAAGTACATTCTTATCAATAGTTACTTTAAATGTCAATGGACTAAATGCTTCAATCAAAAGACACAGGGTGGCCAACTGGATAAAAAAACAAGACCCATATATATACTGCATACAAGAGACACACTTCAGACTTAAAGACACTCACAAACCGAAAGTGAAAGGATGGAAAAAGATACACCACGCAAATGGCAAGAAAAGAAAGTGGGGGGGTAGTAATATTTATATTAGACAAAATAGACTTTAAAACAAAAACTGTAACATGAGACAAAGAAAGGCACTACATAATGATAAAGGGAACAATCCAACAAGAGGACATAACACTTGTAAATATCTATGCACCCAACACAGGAGCACCTAAGTACACAAAGCAATTATTAACAGACATAAGAGGAGAAATAGATAGTAACACAATAATAGTAGGGGACTTTAACACTCCACTTACACCAATGGATAGATCATCCAAACAGAAGATCAATGAGGACACACTGGCCTCCAATGACACATCAGACCAGAGGGACTTAGTAGACATAGAACATTCTGTCCAAAAACCACAGAATACACACTCTTTTCAAATGCACAGGGAACATTCTCCAAGAAAGATCACGTTAGGCCACCAAACGAGTTTCAACAAATTTAAGAAGACTGAAATAATACCAAGCATCTTTTCTGACCACAACAGTATGAACACAGAAATCAACTACACAAATAAAACCGGAAAAGCCACAAATATGTGGAGATCAAACAAAATGTAACTGAACAACTACTGAGGCAACGAAGAAATCAAAGGAGAAACCAAAAAATTCCTGGAGACAAATGAAAATGAAAATATGACATGTCAAAATTTATGGGATATAGCAAAAGTGGTGCTAAGAGGGAAGTTTATAGCAATATAGGCCTACCTCAAGAAACAAGAAAAGTCTTCAATAAATAATTTAACAGCACACCTAAAGGTACTGGAAAAAGATCAAACAAAGCCGCAAAAGAGTAGACGGAAGGAAATAATAAAAATCAGAGCAGAAATAAATGAAATAGAGACTAAAAAAACAATAGAAAAAATCAATGAAAATAAGAGCTGGTTCTTTGAAAAGATAAATAAAACTGACAAATCTTTAGTCAAACTTAAGTTTCCTTAAGGCACTGATCTTCAGAGAAGGTGAAATGGCTTTAGACAGCTAAGATTAGAATGAGAAACACATTCAACATCACTATGAGGGCAATGCAAACCCAAACTACAATGAGATATCACCTCACTCCAGTCAGAATGGCTGTAATTAACAAGACAGGAAACAACAAGTGTTGGAGAGGATGTGGAGAGAAGGCAACCCTCGTACACTGCTGGTGGGAGTGCAAACTGGTGCAGCCACCATGGAAAGCAGTGTGGAGATTCCCCCCAAAATTAAGAATACCGTGACGTCAGCAACATGGTGGACTGAGCTATTCCCTTTGTCTCTCCCCCTTTCGAATCTCAACTAAATGGACATTCACTGACCAACAGAGGAAGCCCACACAGTACAACAGGATGCCTGAGAGACACATGCAGCTATAAATCTGAGGGTGGAAGGACTGGCCCTCTGGGAAGTGGCAGAGAGAGGTGAGCACTCCTGGCCCCTCCTCCGGTAGCCCTGTGCACATGCATGAACACTTTCCAGCTTGGTGCAAGTGCCCTGAAATTGGGAACATGCACTGGATTGACTGTAGGAAGAGGTGGTGGCTGCCCTTAGCCCACTCGTGATTGCTTTCCTGGTGGTGGGGAGGAGCCCACTGTGCCCGTGTGGGCCCAAGGAGGGGCCCCAGCTCAGTGTCAGGGAGGAAGCCCCACCTACCAAGCACAGTGGCCAGCAGGACCCCAAGCAGAAACCACAGCAGAGGTATATGCTGGGGCAAGTGCACTGCAGGCCTGCGTGAGCACTCACAGTACTACTGAGCCCCAAAAGAGGGAATGTGCCCCTGGGGTGACCGTAAGAAGAGGTGGCAGTCCTTAGCCTGCTCCTGATCGCTTTCCTAGTGGGGGAGGAGCCCACTGGGTCCCTGCAGCCCCGAGGAGCAGCCCGAGCTCCATCCTGGCAAGGAAGCCCTGCCCACTGAGCACAGCCCACAGCCCAGCACCTGAACGTTCCCCTGGAGGGTCCAGCACTCACAGTACCACCACAGCTTCCAGCAGATGAGGTTGCACCCGAAACACTGCTCCTGCTCCCACCTAGCAGCAACAGGTGGAATGTGCGACCTAGTACTGCCACAGATGCCCCAACAAAAGACCAGTTCATCAAACACCACGAGAAACTGCAGCAACAATTCAGGCCAGAAGGAAAAAGACAATTCTCCAGAAACCAACCCTGAAGGCACACACATTTACAACTTAAATGACAGAAATCAAAACAGCTGTCATAAGGAAACTCAACGATTTACAAGAGAACACTGAAAGATAGTTCAACGAGCTCAGGAATAACAGGAATCTCTTCAACAAGGAGATTGAACTTATAAAAAAGTATCGAGCAGAAATTCTGGATATGAAAAACAATGAAATAAAAAATCATCTACAATCTTTAAGAAATAGAGCTGATGTTATGGAGGAAAGAATTAGTGATTTAGAGGATAAAAATATAGAAATTCTACAGGTGGAGGAGGAGACAGAACTAAGACTTAAAAAAAATGAAGGAATTATCTGAAAAATATCTGACTCAATTAGGAAAGGCACCATAAAGATTATATGTATTCCAGGGGGAGAAGAGAGGGAAGAAGGAGCAGAGAGGTTGTGCAAAGAAATAATTGCTGAAAATTTCCCAAACCTGGGAAAGGATCCAGATTTACGAATACATGAAGCTATTAGAATGTCTAATTACATCACTGTCAAAAGACCTTCACCAAGGGATATCACAGTAAAACTGGCAATAGACAATGACAAAGAAACAATATTAAGGGCAGCAAGGCAGAAGAAAATAACCTACAAAGGAACCCCTATTAGGCTTTCAGTGTATTTCTCAGCAGAAAACCCACAGGCTAGGAGAGACTCAAAATACTAAAAGACAAAAACTTTTAGCCAAGAATACTCTATGCAGAAAAAATGTCCTTCAGATATGATAGAGAAATAAAAGCTTTCACAAATAAACAAAGGCTGAGGGACTTCATTGCCACTAGACCTCTCCTACAAGAAATGACTAAAGATGCCCTCACACCAGCAACAAAAACGAAAGGTCTACAAAGCTCTGAGCAAGGAGACAAACAGAGAGACATGATCAGAAACCTGCAGCTCTCAACCAGAACAGGGAGGCAAAGGCTCAATTACAACTTAAAAGAGAAAGGGAAAGAAAGCATCAAACATAATGATAAACACTTCAACTCAGCCACAAATGCACAAAATTCAAAACAGAACAATTTCTAACAGCAGTTACTCAGAAGGGGAAGAGGAAGAGGACAGAACCTGCTTAGGTTAATAGAGATAAGAGGCTACAAGAAAGTGGACTATTTCATCTATGAGATCTTATATACAAACCTCACGGTAACCACTAAACAAAAAATCAAAGCAGAGTTCACAATTCACAAAAAGAGAGAAAACTGAGAAAACCTCCTCAGAAAACCAACAAAATGAAATAGCAGTCAGAAATACAAAGGAGAGAAGCAATGGAAACATAGAACAACCAGAAAACAACAGATAAAATGGCAGTATTAAACCCTCATATAACAATAATCACTCTAAATGTAAATGGGGTTCGCCAATCAAAAGACACAGAGTAGCTGGATGGATTGAAAAACAAGACCCAACAATATGCTGCCTCCAGGAAACACATCTGAGCTCTAAAGACAACACAGGCTCAGATTGAAGGGATGGAAGACAATACTCTAAGCTAATAGCCAACAAAAGAAAGCAGGTGTTGCCATACTTATATCAGACAAAGCAGACTTCAAGTTAAAAAGGATAATGAGAGACAAAGAGGGGCAGTATATGATGATAAAAGGGACATTCCACCAAGAGGACATAACACTTGTTAATATATATTCACCTAACACTGGGCCACCAAAGTACATAAAGCAATAATTAACAGACCTAAAGGGAGAAATTAACAGCAACACAATAATAGTAGGGGACCTCAACACTCCACTTACATCAGTGGACAGATCATCCAGACAAAAAGTCAACAAGGAAATAGTAGATTTAAACAAAACACCTGATCAGATGGACTTAACAGATATATAGAGAGCATTCCATCCCAAACCAACAAAATACACATTCTTCTCAAGTGCACATGGGTCATTCTCAAAGACAGACCATATGCAGGGAAACAAGGCATGCCTCAATAAATTTAAGAAGACTGAAATCATCTCAACCATCTTTTCTGACCACAATGCTATGAAACTAGAAATCAACTGAAAAACTAGGAAAGTCAGAAATATATGGTGACTAAACAACATGCTACTGAACAACCACTGGATCATTGAAGAAATCAAAGGGGAAATAAAAAATAACTGGAGACAAACGAAAATGAAAATACAACATACCAATTCTTATGGGATGCAGTAAAAGTGTCATAAGAGGGAAATTCACAGCAATTCAGGTGCATCTAAACAAACAAGAAAAATCTCCAATAAGTAATCTTAAACTGCACATAACAGAACTAGAAACAGAACAAATGAAGCCCAAAGTCAGCATAAGGAGGGAAATAATAAAAATCAGAGCAGAAATAGAGACTAAAAAAACAGTAGAAAGGATAATGAAACTAAGAGCTGGTTCTTTGAGAAGATAAACAAAATTGACAAACCCTTAGCCAGACTTACCACAAAAAAAGAGAGAAGGCCAAACAAGTAAAATTAGAACTGAAAGAGGAGAAATGACAACAACAGATATTGCAGCATACAAAGGTTTATAAGAAAATACTATGAAAAATTATATGCCCACAAATTGGTTAACTTAGAAGAAATGGGTAAATTCTTAGACTCATACAACCTCTCAAAACTGAGTCAAGAAGACATAGAGAATCTGAATAAAAAAGTCACAAGAAAAGAGATTGAAACAGTAATGAAAAATCTCCCAAAAAACAAAAGTTCAGGACAAGACGGCTTCTCTGGAGAATTCTACCAAACATTCAAAGAAGATTTAATAACTATCCTTCTCAAACTATTCCAGAAAATTGAAGAAGACAGAATGCTTCCTAACTCATTGTATGAGGCTAATCTTACCCTAATACCAAAACCAGACAAGGAGAACACAAGGAAGGAAAATTACAGGCCAATATCACTGATGAACATATATGCAAAAATCCTCAACAAAATATTGGCAAACTGAATACAGTAATACATTAAAAGGATAGTACACCATGATCAAGTGGGATTCATTCCAGGGATGCAGGGATGGTTCAACATCCGCAAATCAATCAATGTGATACACCACATTAACAGAATAAAGAATAAAAACCACATGATCATCTCAATAGATGCAGAGAAAGCATTTGACAAGATCCAACATCCATTATGATAAAACCTCTCAATAAAGTGGATATAGAAGGAAAGTACCTCAACATAATAAAGGCCATATATGACAAAGCCACAGCCAACATCATACTTAATGGTGAAAAACTGAAAGCCGTCCTTCTGAGAACAGGAACAACACAAGGGCGTCCTCTCTCGCCACTCTTATTCAACATAGTACTGGAGGTTTTGGCCTGGACCAATTAGGCAAGAAAAAGAAATAAAAGGGATCCAAATTGGAAAGGAAGAAGTGAAACTCTTGCTGTTTGCAGATGATATGATTCTATAAATAGAAAACACTAAAGAATCCATCAGAAATCTATTAGAAATAATCAACCACTACAGAAAAGTTGCAGGGTACAAAATCAACTTACAACAATCAGTTGCATTTCTATACACTAATAATGAACTAGCAGAAAGGGAAATCAAGAATACAATCCCATTTACAGTCAAAACAAAAAGAATAAAATATCTAGGAATAAACTTAACCAAAGTAGTGAAAGACCTGTACACTGAAAACTATATAAGACATTATTGGAAGAAACTGAAGAAGACATAAAGAAATGGAAAGATATTCCAAGCTCATGTATTGGAAGAATAAACATAGTTAAAATGTCTATACTACCTAAAGCAACCTGCAGAGTCAATGTAATCCCAATCAGAATCACATTCTTCAGGGAAATAGAATAGAGAATCCTAAAATTTATACCGAACAAAAGACCCCAAATAGCCAAAGGAATTCTGATAAAAAAGAACAAAGCTGGAGGTATCACAATTCCTGACTTCAAAATATACTACAAAGCTATAGTAATGAAAACAGCATGGTACTTGCACAAAAACAGACACACAGATCAATGGAATAGAATTGAAAGCCCAGAAGTAAAACCACACATCTGTGGACAGTTAATCTTTGACAAAGGAGCCAAGAACATACAAAGGAGAAAGGAAAATCTCCTCAATAAATGGTGTTGGGAAAACTGGACAGCCAAATGCAAAAGAACGAAAGTATACTATTATCTTGCTTGAGTTAATACAAAAATTACCTCAAAATGGATTAAACACTTGAAGGCAAGACCTGAAACCATAAAACTCCCAGAAGAAAATATAGGCAGTACATTATTTGACAGTGGTTTTACCAGCATCTTTTCAAATATCATGTCTATGCAGGCAAGGGAAACAGAAGAAAAAATAAACAAAAGGGACTACATTAGGCTAAAAAGCTTCTGCAAGCAAAGGAAATCATGAACAAAATGAAAAGACAACCCACCCACTTGGAGAAAATATTTGCAAATCATTTATCCAACAAGGCATTGATCTCTAAAATATATGAAGAACTCATACAACTCAACAACAACAAAACAAAAAACCCAATAAAAAAATGGGCAGAGCATATGAACAGACATTTTTCCAAGGAAGATATACAGATGGCCAATAGACACATGAATGATGTTCAACATTCACCAATTATTAGGGAAATACAAATAAAAACCACAATGAGATATCACCTTACACCAGTCAGAATGGCTATAATTACTAAGACAAAAAAACAACAAATGCTGGAGAGGATGTGGAGAAAAGGGAACCCTCATACACTGCCGGTCGGAACGCAAACTGGTGCAGCCACTATGGAAGCAGTATGGAGAGTTCTCAAAAAATTAAAAACAGAGATACCATATGATCCAGCTATCCCACTACTGGGTATTTATCCAAAGAACATGAAATCAATGATCCAAAGAGATTTATGCACCCCTATGCTCTTTGTAGCATTATTCACAATAGCAAAGACATGGAAGCAACTGAAGTGCCCTTCCATGGATGAATGCATAAAGAAGATGTGGTGTGTGTATATATATATATATATATATACACACACACAATGGAATACTATTCAGCCATAAAAAGAGAAAATTGTTCCATTTGCAACAACATGGATGGAACTTGAGGGTATAATGTTAAGTGAAATAACCCAGACAAAGAAAGATAAATACTGCATGATTTCACTCATATATGAAAGATAACAAATACATGGATAAAGAAAACAGATTAGTGGTTACCAGAGGGGAAGGGGGTTGGGGTGAGCAAAAGGGATGATGGGTCACAAATGTATGATGATGGAAAAATTAGACTACTGGGATGAGCATGATGAAGTGCCTTCAGAAATTGATAAATAATAATGTACATCCAAAATTACACAAAGTTATAAACCATTATGATCTCAATACAATTACTGGGGAAAAAATCAAGAATAGAACTACCATACAAGCCAACTATTCCACTGCTGGGTATTTATCCAAAGAACATGAAAACACAAATGCATAAAGATACATGCACCCCTAAGTTCATCGCAGCATTATTCACAATAGCCAAGACTTGGAAGCAACCTAGGTGCCCATCAAGGGACGAATGGATAAAGAAGATGTGGTATTCATACACAATGGAATACTACTCAGCCATAATAAATGATTAAATCTGGCCATTTGTGACAACGTGGATAGGCCTGGAGAGTACTATGCTAAGTGAAATAAGTCAGAGGGAGAAAGTCAAATATCATATGATCTCACCCATAAATAGAAGATAAAAACAACAACAAACACACACATAGATACAAAGATTGGCTTGGTGGTTACCAGAGGGGAAGGGAGGAGGGAGGAGGGCGAAAGGGGTAACTGGGGACATGGGTATGGTGCTGGATAGTAATCAGTCTGTGGGTGGTCCACATGATGTAATGTATGCAGAAATCGAAATATGATGATGTGCAGCAGAAATTTATATAATGTGATAAACCAATGTTACCTCAATTAAAAAAAACGGGAGGAAGCAATCAAAACAAATAGGTAAATAAACAAATCTTAATGAGTAAAATCTCATTTAGATGTACTATTTCCTTTGGACTCCTAATCTCTGCAAATACCACATTTTTGACTTCAATCTCAATTTTATTGTTAATATAAACTTACATAGTATTCTGTGGAATTCACTATTATGCGTTACTTTTAACTGCTATTTAAATACGTATACATGTAGCTTATATACAAACTCAGCTATTTAACTCATCAATTTCTCTAATTAATAACTGTGGTTATAGAAATGAAGAGATAACTAAACAAGTTTCATATTTCATTTACTAGAAATAGGAAATAATGACATAATAATAAAAGTAATATTCATTTAAAGTTGTCATCTTTACTAATTTTGTAGAGAAAGGCATCACTACAATTCACTTTAGGAAGATTTACATGTCTACACTGATAACTTCATAATTCTATGAGGGACTAAAGAATCACTTTTCAAAATCCCAAAGCTAGGAAAAGTGGAAACGCGCGTGTGTGTGTGTGTCTGTGTTGCGGGATATTTTTTGAGAGTAAAGAGTAGTTTAGTTCAGCTGGGGCAGAGAATACATAGAAGGCAAGGCAGGGGAGGCAGAAATAAAATTATAAAGATAGGTTGGGGCCATAATGTGGAGGATTTCGCCAGCTGGCTAAAAATTATGTATTTAAATTTAATAGAGAATAGAAAAATTGATTTTATTATACATGAATAGTAAAGAAAGAGCTTTAAAGAAAAGTGTTACTACAATAAGATCAATACTCAAATAGTTTTTAGAAAGAATTTTAACATGGTACTGAATATGAAAGTCTATTTTCATTCCTCCATTCATGCACTTGACGGAGCACCGACCATGGCCCAGCACGTGGAGTGAGTGAGACAGACTTGGCCCCTGCACTCTGGGAGCTTACCGTTCCAGAGCTTTTGCTTAGATTACCATTTATTTCAGATGGTTTCTTGGTCCGATGCCTAAGTGCTACTGGTTTTCTTTCCTTGGTTCCCCATTGTGAAGGGACATGTAGCACTGAGGCTCCTACTTTTTTGGTATGATCACATAGCCTCTTGACAAGTATGGACTGGGTGTGCCTCTCCTTGTGCAGAAGCTGTGATATGGATGTATAAAATGTCTCTGTCTGAGGGAGCTTACATCCAAACTGGGGAGATAGGAAAGGTAAGAGTCACCTTTAGAAATGATTACATATCAAGGTAAGGTAGTTAATATGAATGCATCTAGCATAAAATTATAAATGGAATGCATTGAGAAAAGGAGGAGAAAAAAGCAGGCAGCAATGGTGTGGAAAGGCTTAATGAAGAACTGGGGGAGTCGGCCCAGTGGTGTAGTGGTTAAGTTCGTGTGCTCTGCTTCAGCGGCCCGGGGTTTGTGGGTTCGGATCCCGGGTGTGGACCTACACACCGCTCATCAAGCCATGCTGTGGTGGCATCCCATATACAAAGTAGAGGAAGAATGGCACAGATGTTAGCTCAAGGACCATCTTCCTCAAGCAAAAAGAGGAATATTGGCAACAGATGTTAGCTCAGGGCCAATCTTAAGCTCTGTTAATTAAAAAAACAAACAAACTAGGGTGTGACCTGGGGGGGACTCAGGGATGGCGAGGAAGAGGCACTGCCCCAGGGGCCGAGAACGGGCCTCAGCAGACAGCACTGCAGAGTGGCAGACGGGACTCAGCCAGGAGCTGAGCACACTAAGACTTGAATCCCGTAGAACCTTCTTGGACTTCTTACATAAAATGAGAGACTAGCCGAGAATGATTTCAAAGGTCTCCTCGAATTCTGTGACAGTCAGGTCGGAGGAGCTTATCCTGAAGTGCTGACTGAAGGGACGGAAGACTGGGGATTAACAGAAATCAGAAGGATTCTGAGGTCATCTAGGTGTAGGGCAAAGATAGGACACCACCTGTCTTTTCTCCAAAAATAAATTCATATCTATCATTTTTAAAAAATTAAGTGTGCCAAGTCTTCTGGGTTAAACTATTTACACAGTTTCCTCTTCTACCTTGTCAACTGGCACAAAAGAATTCTTAGAAGTATGTGGCCCAAAGGATATTTTCATAGAGCTAGCTGTAGGAGGAATTCTGGGCTTCAAAGAATTTTAGGTTCAAGTTTTGGCTCTGTCATTTATTAGCTGTGTGGTGTAAGGCAAATCACTTAACTTCTCTGAATCTGAATTTCCTTAGTCATAAAATAGGTCAAGAACACCTTTCTCATAGGAACGCTTTACAGATAAAACATGATTACGTTTGTGAAAGTGATTTGTAAGCTTTCAAGCGCTAAACAAATATGTGTGCACATAGGGAAGACAATAATTGCACAAATACCTGGGTCTGGTCTTGGACATTCATCCATCCACTAAATGCCCACTATGTGCCACGAGTCATGGTGAGCCCTGAGGAGGGGAAGACAGTCTCTGCCTTCAGAGTTCCCATTCCAGCTGGGTGGACAGACACAAGTTATAATGTGTTCTAGGTAATGTGTTTATGGAAACACTGTGTACAGAGGTAATGATAGTTAAAAGTTTAATTACAAACAACTTCATGCTTTAATTATCATGTAAACTGAAACCTTGTTTAACAACTTAAAATCATTCCTAGAGCAGTCGAATTCAGAGAGAGAAAGTACAGTGGTGGTTGCCAGAGGCTGTGAGGAGGGATGGGAGCTAGTGTTTAATGGGGAGAGAGTTTTCCTTGGGGAAGACGGAATAGTCTGGAGATGGATGGTGGTGATGGATGCAAAACAATGTGAATGTACTTAATGCCACAGAACTGTACACTATTTTAAAATGGTTAAAATGGTAAATTTTATGTTATGTATATTTTACCACAATTAAAAAAGATAAATTTAGTCAATCACAGCCAATCTCTACATGAGTACTCACGAAGGTGCAATGTCCAGATGGTTGATGCTGAATCCAGAAGAGCAAAAGCCCCCCAGCGCTGTTGATATGGTCAGGAACGCAACAGCCAAAGAATAGTCACAACCGATAAATCCCGCGGCTACCAGGAACACTGCAGGTCCAATCATTCCTGGAGTGAAGAATTATAAATGAAAACGAAGCCCTAGCATTAGCATTTGCTTGCTCTACCTTAGCAGAGTATAAATCTGAGATTTAATATTACTGCCACCTACCGTAGAAACATTGTACTGCCTAGAAGACTCTAAATTTAAATTATGTAGTTTCATGAAAAAAAAACCTGCCAGAAAACATATAGGCATAATGCAATATAAAAGTAAAAGGAAAATTTCATTATGCAATGTTCCTAAATCTACATGTGACTAGAACTCAGCTAAATGTCAGAGAACGAGGAAGACGAGAAAAACATGGCTCTTGAGAGAAGCAACAGTTGATACACAATGTGATTTAAAATCCGTATAGCCAAAGAAGATACACTAAATAATAAACTCTGTTGGATAAAGTTAGAAAAACACTCCATCTAGGATTTGACAATTGACAACAATAAGCATAGTTTATTACAGGTAGTTAGGCATGAAACACAAGTCACAGGAGGGACTGAACCAGTAGGCTACCCTTTCTCCCCCGTGTCAACAGCAGTGGGATCCAACAGCTCTCTGTGATGATGGACATAGCACTGCAACTGAAGAACTTAACTTTTAAAAATTTCAATAGCCACATATGGCTAATGGCCAATATACTAGGCAGAGCAGGTCAACAGGAAGCCAAAAAGGAGAAAATTGGATTGAGTCTAAAGGGATTTATTTCAGTTCCAAGTGTGCTCAGAAGGTGTCTGCAGAATTATCACAAATAGGGTCCTTTCACAATGTAATTACTCAAGTCCAGCCATTAGCGACTTTCAGGGTCTCTACTCACTCAAGATCTTTTAAAAAACTGAATAGTTGTCCTAGATAGTCTTAACATTTGCCTTTCTGAAAGCAGAGTCTGCAACACATAATTATTTAAGGTTCCTTTGAGTTCTCTGATTTATAGCTCCTCATTTCATATAATGATGTTAGTAAATACTTTTGGATTGAAATTTAATATGTATTCACTTAGAAAAGGGATGGAGAGGGGAAGGGGGGAGGGAGGAGGGCAAAAGGGATGATTAGGCACATGTGTGGTGATGGATTGCAATTAGTCTTTGGGTGGTGAACGTGATGGAATCTACACAGAATTCTAAATCTATTACGGTGTACACCTGAATGTTATATAATGTCATAATCCAAGGATACTGCAATAAAAAATAAATTAATTAAAAAAAGAAAAGGGATGGATCTTAAATAACACAAATAAAATTAAAATATTTAAATTAAATAATATTTTATTTTCATTGCAAACCTAGAGCTGAAAACAAAATGATTTTTAAACTTTGGGAATGATATTCTACAAAGCAAGCCATTTTTTAATAGTTATGAGACTATGGTGGAGATAACAGGATATTATAAATCTTAATTCTCAATATGCGTGGCTCAAAAACAATCTTGTACAGAAATACACTACATGCATTAAAACATACTGTTTTGATATGTGAACAACATAAATGACTAATATTACCACTTTTATTTTGCCTTGTACTATAAACATAGTAAACAACTGTAAACCAAACAAAACCCGATTCACCTCATTTACCTATAAGGGTAAAAACTCTTCGAACACACACAGTTGAAACATTCCATTTTGCCCTTAAATTGTCAGCAGCTTGACCAGACAGGATCATACATAACCAACAGCCCAAATAAGGCAGTGCCGATAAAAACCCATTCTGGAAAGAATAAGAAGATACAGGATTAATTATGGTGGGAGGAAGAACCAAAACAACACACACACATCCACTACCACTCGAAAACAAAGGAAACACACAGCAACACACGCAGACGTCCACAAGGTCCAGTCAGCTCGAGGTCATCTGGAACGTTATTCTGGGACTTGGGCTGTGGCCTCAGTGGGAGAAGACAAGCATTTCTATTCGCCTATGGATTCTCCCCAAGGAACAGTTTTTGTCTTCCATTTTTACTTATTTATTTATCCTAAAAATATTTTTTATTATAAAATAAAATATAGATACAGGAAGCCCCACCAGACAAATGTACAGCTGGATGAATTATCCTAAAGTGAACGCCATGTGGACGAGGCGCCTGGTGATACGTGGGAGCAGAGGACGAAGGCAGCGAGGAGACAGGGCGCTCGATTCTTCCCTCTTCTCTTCCTTCATAAAAGTTACCACCCAAACAAAATGAGACCACCAGAAGATACGGAACAGAATTCATAGTGGAAATGTGTTATTTGCTTTGTAGAAAATGATTTGAAAAGTCAGCTTTTTAGGAAACCACAAATTCTGCAAAACGAAGAACACATACTAGAAAAAAGAGACATTTCTTTTTTCTAATTTTTTTCCTCAGCATAAACCCCAGGTGCCAAGACTAAATGGCCTAATTCTGATAAAAACAAATGTTTTTAAAGTCTAAGAGAGATGGGTACACCTCTTAGAGTTTTTCAAACACACAAAAAATGTAGAAAGATATTTTATCAGTGATATTTAAATCTGGTAATAATTCCATCCGTGTCATTAATGGTAAAGACCAGCAAAATTTGTTAATACTTAATTTAAGTGTGCTTAAGAAAAGATTTAATTTTTTCCATCACAGTTTGTGGTCCTCTAAATTCAGATGTTGTATGCTTCCAGTTGTCTTTCTGTAGCTGAAGATTTTTGTTTCTTTCTGGCATTAAGCTCAGTAATTTCCTCTTTAAATTTTATTCCATTTAGACTTCTGCATAGTGGGATCACATCTATAATTATTTGTGGCAGAATCCTACACATGAATAAACTGCAGCAAAGAGAGAAGTAAATTTTCTGATCTTGGTTTTGTTCCCTAGTGGGATGAGACTCATAATCCCTCAGTGTTAACAAATTTTTCCACTTAAAGTTCCAACGTTAAAAACTCGCTCAACAACCTAAAACTATTGAAATCTTCAACATCTATGCATCCATGGGCATCTTCCACGCTTGTTCTGCTTTCTGTTCAAGGATATGATTCCTTGCTTTTAAAAATTATTTAAAAATTGATTACAAAATATTAACATCCAAAATAGGTAACAGATATTTCCCCAACCTTCACTGAGCTGTAAGAAATAGGGACACTGGAATTGGAAAAAACTAGGAGAAGAGAAAAGTGAGGATAACTAATGAAACTAAGCTTATATGAAAACGCAAGCTTATAATGAAGGATCAGAATCTTAAAATTTTAAATTAATGAAATTATAATTTTAAATACAACGCTTCTCAAAGCAAGCTTTATTTCGAACAAAGACCATTACATGAATGTAATATACTGATCTTCAAGAAAAAAAAATCCATTTTAAAAACAGGCTTCCATACAACTAGGGGATTATTTTCAGACTCTATTCACATTTCTCTTAATTTTGATTCAAAAAGAAAACGCCTTTTTTGTATCTAAATAAAAGATTCTAGTTTTATAGTCTCTTATTATAGAACTTAAAAAAACAATGAAAAATAGATGAAGGCAATTAACACTAATGACCAGCCAGCTGTTGATATTTCATTCTTTCCATAGTTCTTCGAGGATGGTCTCAAACAGAGACGTCAATGGAATGAGCTTTAAGTGTGCACGCAGTTCACTGCTACATCGTACACTACATCAGGCGTCACTCACAGAGAGCTTGGGGAAAGCAAGGCTGCTCACAACGAAGCCATTGCCAAAGCCCCATTTCAGTGTCACTGCCGTCAGTGCAATTCAAGGCTCTGTTTCAGTATAACTGATCTTGGTGTTCAAAAGTACCCAGATGAGCTCTTCACAGCTTAGCTGCCTGGATGAAGTTTAAGGCTCAGTTCACCTGGCCAATGTGTCTAGCATGCTTTGAAAGGTAGGTGACTGAGACTGACTGGAACGCTGCTGAAAGCTGAGTCCACGAAGCCCACGCAGCTGTGCAGCCATCCTTGCAGTCTTCAGGGGCGCCGCCCAGGTTGCTTCTCCACCTCTGGGCTGTCCATCACTCGTGGCTGAGGAACATTCCACCATAGGACAGACCACATCCTGCTTATCCATTCATCAGACTTTTAGGTTGTTCCCACCTTTTGGTTATTACGAGTAACAATGTTGTAAATACTTGTGTACTTGTTTTCATGTGGACATATGTTTTCAATTCTCTTGGGTACAGACCTAGGAATGGAATTGCTGGGTCATATGATAACTTTATGTTGAACTTTTTGAGGAATTGCTAAACCGTTTTCCACAGAAGCTTTACATTCCCACCAGCAACGTATGTTCCATTTCCTCTACATCCTCACCAGCTCTTGGTATTTTCTGGTTTTTTGGATTCTAATAGGTGTCAAGTGGTATCTCATTATGGTTTTGATTTGTATTTCCCTAATGACTAATGATGTTGAGTGTCTTTACATGGGCTTATTGGCCATTTGTATGTCTTCTTTGGAAAAATGTCTATTCAAATCCTTTGCCCATTATAAACTGGGCTGTATTTTTATTATTGAGTTCTATGAATTCATTATTCTGGATACCAGATCCTTATCAGATACATGATTTGCAATTTTTTTCTCCCATTCACTGGGTCTTTATTCTTGGCCTAATCGTTAGGTTTGAGCGCTCCACCTCAGCGGCCTGGGGTTCACGGGTTTGGATCCTGGGTATGGACCTACACACTGCTTGTCAGGCTATGCAAAGGAGGTGTCCCACACAAAAAACAGGAACACTGCCACGGATGTTAGCTCAGGGACAATCTTCCTCAAGAAAAAAGAGGAAGACTGGCAACAGATGTTAGCTCAGGGCCAATCTTCCTCACACACACATAAAAAGTTTTAAATTTTGATGAAGTCCAATTTACCTATTTTTTTTCTTTGGTTACTTGTGCTTTTGGTGTCATACGTAAGAAACTGTTGCCTACTCCACGGTCACAAAGATGTACACTTCCTAAGAGTTTCACTGTTCTAGCTCTTACATTTAGGTCTTTGATCTATCCTTCATTTTGAAGGCAAAAATACCACCAATTTTCCCTACAAACTGTGCCTCTTTCTTTTTAGGCTCTTCCTCAATCACTTTAAAGACAAAATCTGTCAAGGTAGAGATATTAGGAACAGCCTCAATTTGATGAGTTCAGCAGGAACAAGCAGTTTCAGGAAGGCCCTTTTTATCTAGCTTTACAACCATAGCTCTGCCCAGGCCTAAGTAGCACCCGCTGCAGAGGAGCTCTGCGCGAGCGCCTGCGCTGCCCGCTCCCCACGCCGAGCTCTCTCACATGGGACACTGTACCACTTGAATCTGTCATCTGATATCCGGGCATGTTACGAGGGACTAGTAAGACCATTACGGTTAAAGGGGATACCTGCCAAAAGATACCTTGAATCAAGAGTTAACACACACTGAGAAAAGGAACAACTGTGAGGCCAAAAAGAGAAGTCTCTAGAATTTAGTTTATCAGAATAAAATGGAAGACACAAATAACTGTATTTCATACAGATAAAAACAAATACTGTGTGCAGTTTAAAATGTACACTCTCTATAAGAAGCAGATGATTACTTTTTCTTACCTCTTGAATGTTGAACCTTAGGATCTCCTTCATATAAGTAGGCAATAACGTCAACAAAGTATAGAAAGTCCAGTTGTAAGAAAAATGTGCCACTACAATAGCCCAAAGTGGCAGTGATTTTAGCATGGGCACCCATGGCACTGACTTCTGTGAAGAAAGCTGAAAAAACAAGTACAATTAGGATAAGCTACAGCTATGTTTAGATCTATGCCTTTTCAGCTGAACTTCCATCTAGAACATGTAATCAGACTTGATTAGTAAATTCTAGACTTTTAAACCAAGTCTTTCGAAATATTAAATGTCAATAGAGTCCATGATTCAGATTAGAAGAAAAAATAGAGATGCAATCTTAGAGCTATCATGTCAACCCTAACCACTCTTCATGAACATCTGCAGTCACCTGCAGTATTAATTTCTCCATCTAGAAGATAGAGTTTCAGAACCAAATTCAGAGATTAACATAAGTGAAAAGGAAAGAGACTGGAAGTCCTACTAGAATTCATATTTCATTATCCAATCTTTTGAAATTAAAATGATTTATAAGAACTGTGTAACAGCAGGTTTTTATGCAGCCATTTGGAATAATGGTCTTCAAAGTCAGGTATGAACACCCCAGAGGTGTGCAAGATGACCCACTGAGGTGTGGGAAGACAGACTTCTAGCTATACTCACTTTCATTCTAAGAAAAGAAACCAGGCTTCATTAATATTTAATAAATAGGTTGTTCCCTGAGTATGCCAGACAGTCACATACGGTACGACCTCCCCAGTGCAGGGGGGTTAATGGCACCCTCACCTGTTGGTTTGCCTTCAGTGCACTGCAGCATGTTACAGTTTATACGGACCTTTTTAAGTGGAATAATGGATTTTATTAGCCAGTTTTAATTAAAACAAATTTACAAAATCAACAGTGTCTTCAAAAGATTCTTATAGAGAAAGTCAAAAGAAGAGAATTCTAATAACGTAAGCATTGAGAAGATAGTAGAGCCGACACTTCCTCACATGAGTCCTCTGTAAGGTACCTCATCAAGCGAAACAGTGGCAGGCTCATCAAATACAACATATGAAAACACACTGTTCCCATTAATTAACATCATTATTACTAATTTTTAAGTGATAAAAAGGTTTTCCTATTAAAATTTATGCATACACTGTTTATTTAATCTTATTCACTCTTTAAAAGTCTATTTTTACATGTTTTATAATGTATGTAAGCACAGTAGTAGATAACCATGAATAAATACACATATGTTCAGATCGTTACCCCCACCTTTTTATTGGTGCATGATTACGAAGGACACTGGTCTAGGGCATCAGATTATTACACTTCCTAAATCCTAAGGCTCTGCGGTTTCTTTCTCAAATGCTGGAGAAAGCGGTTTCTGCCTCCAGGGTTCACTGTTATTTCAAAAAGAGGAAGAACCAGCATCAACCTTCTTGTGGCCTTTTTCCTAGAGACTTTTCAATTGACTTGGTAGATATGCTCGTGTGTTTTCCACTATGTATCAAAGATGTAGGGGACATGGCGGGGAGAGAAGGCGAGGGAACATTCATTCTTTTTTTTTTAAAGATTGGCACCTGAGCTAACAACTGTTGCCAATCTTATTTTTTTCTCCCCTAATCCCCCCAGTATATAGTTGTATGTTTTAGTTGTCCTTCTAGCTGTGGCATGTGGGACAGCGCCTCAGTGTGGCCTGATGGGTGGTGCCATGTCCGCGCCCAGGATGGAGCGTGCGAACTCAACCACTTGGCCATGGGGCCGGCCCCGGAACATTCATTCTTATATAGCAGTGGTTCTCAAATCCAGTTATGTTTCAGAATCACCTCTGACACTTTAAAATTACAGAAGGCTATGCTCTACCTGATGCTGCTGAATTGAAAACAAAAACAAAACCTCTGAGTGTAGGAGCAAGGCGTCTATTTTAAAAGGCTTCACTGGTGATTCTAGAGAGCAACAACAGTTCCCAAAGTTTGTTACACATTAGAATCACCTGGGAAGCTTAAAAACCTTGAGGCCAAGATCACACTCCAGGCCAATTAAGTTAGGTTAGGGGTGGGTGGGGGGTAGGTGGTAGTAGTTTTTAAAGATCTCCAGGTGATTTCAATGTGTAGCAAAAGTTAGAACCCATTGCTGTAGAAATTAAATAAATCTGCAGCCTCCCCCCTACCCTCCTTGCTTGAAAAGCTGAGGGCAAAGTGGAAGGAAAAGAGCAGTCTAGAGATTTAGAGTTTAAAGGAATTTGGCACAGAGCCCTTTTTATGCAGCTTTGAAACCCACAAAGGAGGTGAAGTCACACTTGTACGTTGAGACATACGGGCTTAAATGGATCTCATCTCTGAAAACTAAATTTACTCTGAATAATGTACCCCCCTCCTGGGACATAAACTTTAACCTGAAATATGTAATAATTTTGAGATTCCTGCTATATGTATTTACACTTATTGACAATGATGTTTCAGAAGAATGTATGGCTCTGATAATAGCTTTGTAGCTTTTCACCAGCATTTAGGCATAATCTTATTTGTACAAATGAAGCAAATTTAGCTAAACTGGCGTATTTTCACAGCCTATAAATATCAATTGAATTTTTGATAACCTGAGGTTTTTGGAACATCCTCCAAGCAAGAGCAGCTATATGTGGAGAGTGACATCAGCAAGACAGCGGAATAAGGTGTCTCCGGCTTGTGTTATCTCCCCACCCCTAACCATTGGGCATCCATCCACAGACAAAAGTTCCGTGGGAGTTGTGGGATCTGGCACCACATGCCAAGGGGCCTTAGAAGAGTCTTGGACCCTGCGCACTGGCAAGAAGACAGAGACCTCAATCCCGTGGGAACCCGAAGTGGCCGTGAATCAGGTCTAACCCCTCTTGGCCGAGGTCTGGGAGCCCAGAGAACAATGTCTTAGACAATCAGCTACGGAAAAGGAAATATACCATTTTCAACAACATGGATGGACCATGAGGGCATTATGCCAAGTGAAAAAAATCAGAGAAAGACAAATACTGTATGATGTCATTTACATGTGGAGTAAAAGAAAATGGAACTCATAGAGACAGAGTAGAATGGTGGTTGTCAGGGGCTGGGCGGGGGTGTGGGGGAAGTGCAGAGATGTTGGTCAAAGGGTAGAAATTTTAGTTATAAGATGAATAAGTTCTGGGGACCTAATATGCAGTACAGTGACTAAGTTCCTAAGAGAGTAGATCTTAAATGTTCTCACCACAAAAAAGCAATAGTAATTATGTGAGGTGATGGAGGTATTAACTAACCCTGCTGTGGTAATCATTTCGTAACACCTAAGAGTATCAAATCATTACATTATAAACCTTAAACTCACACAGTGTTATATGTCAATTATATCTCAATAAGGCTGCGGGAAAAAGAGGCCAGCTTTATGTCCCAGACATAAGCCTGACCTGTGGCAGGTTCTCAATCGCTATTTATTGCACGAATACAAGGCCCACAGAGTCGGAGGTCTGGGAAGACGAATAGGATATGTACATGTTATGGCTTAGTGTCATCTGTAACCTGGGTTACAACAGTTTTCTTTTCTCCCAATAAGAACTGTGAGATCAATTTATAGTATTTCCACATTATAAGTTATATTTTGGGGCAAAAAAAAATCTTCATTTATAAAAACATTCAAGTTAGAGATGAATTTTTAAATGTTACTAAGAGAAACTATCCAAGTATCCAACAGACATTAAAAAAATCCTTTAAGGTTGTAAGGCAGCACTGTCTAATAGGACTTTCTAAGATGATGGAAATGTTCTATTTCGGCATCGTCTAATATGGTAGCCAGTAGCCACATGTGCCTATTAAGGCCTTGAAACATGGCTAGTGTAACAGGGGAACTGAATTTTTAATTAAATTAAAATTTAATAGCCACATGGGCTAGTGGCTACCACAATGGACAAAATAGGCTTACGGTAAGACCTTAATAAAGCACAAACCAACTTTTTTCCTGATATTCTAGATCTAGAAATTATTCTCTTGCTATTGTTTCTAAAACATTACTGTCAGAGATGACTTGCCAATCAAGCAATATCCACGCACTCTCCATGGCTTCATTATACCTGTATGTTGGCAAAAACATTATGAAAGTTCTTATCAGAGCTCTAAATTCTTTGAAAATGCCACGCAATTTTTAAATTGCTCAGATCATTTTCCCTGCCAACATTCTGAAAGCAAATTTTCTTTAGATATTTGAATGATGAGAGAATTTCTGAAGGGACAATCAATGAGGTCTTGAATCTTATATAGAGACTGTATCCTTAAATTTGTAATAATAGCTCAATCAGCTTGTTTTATTACAAGTTGAAACAGAAAAGGACAAACTACAAAAATTATTTGTTGTCAAATGTGTGAAATCGTCTAGAATATAGGGAAGGTAAGGTCATTCAACAAATATTTGAGTATCTTCTATGTGCAACTTCACAAAAAATGTTTTCCTATCAAGTGCAAGTAACAGCAAATTGATTTAGAAAAAGTTGCATGCAATAAGCGTTCTTAATTTATGTCAACTAAATATTCAAACCAAGGCCCCCATTTCCTTCATAATGTTGCAAAATTGTGTACTCTTTCTAAAAGGTATAAAAGAGAAGTAAACAGTTATAACATTTGCTGTGTTCAAGAATTAAGTAAAGAAAAAACCAACACCAGATCTCTGGGAAAGAAAGCTTCAGCGGATGGAGTGGTAGTGTCTTTCACAGTTGATCAGAGAGCACCAGCACAGAGTAGCAGCTGACAATCTCAGAGCACTCATGGCTGCAGGCAGCCTGCCCACGAGCTCAGCATGAGTTGGCCCTGTGAACTTACCTGCCGAGTGCCCTGAAGATTTTATTCCTCTTTTATAACAATTTCTGAGTCAGAATTGGAAGTAGATATGCTGTCACAAATGTAAAATCTACTTATTGTAAGAATGAAATCACATTTCTGCCTCTAAGTATTGACTTTTTCTTAGCTGGATAATGGAGGAAGCATTCTAACTGGAGCCCCTGCTTGTTTGGCTGAGGTTTTCCCTCCACATAGCTGTTGGCACAAGCTTTCTACAATGCAAACCTCATTCTGTCGCCTCAAGCTTACAGCTAATTCATGGTGTCCCAGCGCCTAGAGGATGAAGTGTAAGCTCCTCACTGGACCTCGAGAGCCCCACGGGCTGACTTGTGCCTACCCCTGCACCTCCTGCGCTGTCTGCCTGTCTTACGTTCAGCTGTTCCTCACTGCTCACTCCCTGGCAGCCTTCACCCTCTCTCCTGTGCCTTTGCTCACCCCATGTCCTTGGCTGAAATGCCTGCACGTCTCTCACTCCCCCAATTTGGCTGGTTCACTCTAATTCCCTTTCAAGACTATTCAGATACAGCTTTTACCATTGAGAAGGAAAAAAGCAGCCGTTGTCACCTGAGCTGGCCTAATTCTAGCAGCTGGGCTGCGGTGCTCTCCCTCTAAGCGTGAACAAAGCCACTCTATCAGCTTGAGGATCGGGACAAAAAGTAAGAGCCCTCCATAACCAGGGCCAAGGGCAGACGGAAACAAGAATGCTCTACACCACAATAAGGGGCACACTTCCTCTTGCCGTGGCTTCTTCACCACGAGAGCTCCAGCTCCACCTTTGGGATCAAGAGACTCAATCCTAAATTGCTACTGCTTCTGACAGCACCAATTCCAGAGCAAAACACTGGTTCTTTACAGTCTCCTCAGGTCTAAACTCCTCTCAACTCCCTCACCGAGATGCCCAGTGGGTCCTCAGGGCGTGCCTTCTCCCTCACTGCAACACGCCAAGGACCCCGCCTTTGTTCAAGCACGGATGTTCCTCATGGTCTTTGGCCGGAGGGCGTCGACACCAGAGGGCTTTCCTATCTGCTCCCAGGCTGGCTACACACCTTGCCTCCTCTGTTCCAGAGACGCAGCCTGTATTATATTGAAATTCTGTTCATCCATGCCTGTCTCCCTCTGGAGATGATGGGTCCCACAGGAACCAAGTCTTGTTCATTTTCTTTGTCTTATTAATTTTTAAGTCCTCAGTACCTGACAAAGAACCTAGGGCATAGGAAGTTCTCAGAAACTGTTTACAGAATGAATGAAGTACGGCACACACTGCACGTTACTCGCATCCAAGATTTAAAGGTGGGGCTTCATGTAACGCATCATCATTTTATGACATTTTCAACTACAACCTCATCTGGTTAAAGAATGCAGTCTCGGGTTCTATGAGACCTAGTCCTACTCATCCCCTTGCTTCTGAATATTCCATTTTCTGAAGCATATGGGAAAACAAATTAACCTTAGCTTTGGAGAATGGACAGATTTAGACACATGTCAAGGTAGAAAAAGCTTTTGAAAAAAATCTAAACAAACTAAAAGTTTTCATAAGTCCATAAAAATGATGATAAAAATGCAGTATTGGAAGAAGCAAGCTGTTGACCATCAACACCGAGGAAAAGAGACAAAACATATCAAGTTTTACATGGCAAGACCTGTTCACAATGCATTAAATTCTTTTTCTCTGTTCCTTAGGGGAAAGAAGTGCATGACTCATTTGATTAACATCACAGAGGACACTAAGATCTCAAAGTAACTTTCTATATTGCATGGCTGATTTCTGCTAAGTTTTTGCCAACCTTTGACAAAAACCAAGAGTGGCTGTATTTTTTAGACTTCAGCAGCTTATAGACATTTGTAGCAAAATTTAAAAACTTAAAAAGAAATGCGAATGAGTAACTATTTAATTGCTGCCCGGTTACACTATACATAAAAATTAAAGGGGCAGCCCCAGTGGCCTAGTGGTTAAGTGCAGCGTGCTCCGCTTTGGAGGCCCGGGTCTGGTTCCTGAGTGTGGACCTACGTCACTCATCTGTCAGTGGCCATGCTGTGGCGCCGGCTCACATAAAAAAGAGAAAGATTGGCAGCGGTGTTAGCTCAGGGTGAATCTTCCTTAGCAAAAAACAAACAAAACAAAAAACATTGAAAATATCAATAAAGTAACTTAATGGGCAAAAAGTTTTATGCAAAATATTTTATGTTCTTAAACTAATAAAGTGACTATGAAGCTACTGCCAATGCTAAGAAAAGACTGTATATATTTTAATTTTTCCTACTGTTCTCATCTTCTTTCTTTTATTCCTCCTAAAAGGCAAATATTTTATTTCCATGGCTTGAAAATTTACTATATTAAATATACTAGATTTTTACTTCTGACTTGCTATTGTGCTTAAGTGATACAAATCTAGCTTTAATAAGATATGTTTTTTAAAGAGCTACTCTAGAGGAGCAAACAGGTATATATCATATACTATTATATATAATAAATGTGCTGTTCTCCTCATTAAATTATTCTCATTTAAAATACAGATAAAAACACACTAGTTAGTTTTTTAACAACTAACATTTACAATGTAACTATAAGATTCCTTTCATAAATAACATGTTTTATTTTCTACTAATTAAGAAGAAAAGACAAACCAGACTTACTTGATAATTATTACTCTACAAGGTTTAAAATGACTTAAAAAAGTAATTTTTCGGGGCTGGCCCTGTGGCCCAGTGGTTAAATTCGCATGCTCTGCTTTGGTGGCCCAGGGTCCTGCTGGTCTGGATCCTGGGTGCAGACATGGCACTGCTCATCAGGCCATGCTGAGGCGGTGTCCCACATAGCACAATCAGAAGGACCCACAACTAGAATATACAACTATGTACTGGGGGGCTTCAGGGAGAAGAAAAAAGAAAAAAAAAGAAGATAGGCAACAGTTGTTAGCTCAGGTGTCAATCTTTAAAAAAAACAAAAAGTAATTTTTCATAGATTTCATCTAGGACAAACGGAAATTTCTTAGACAAAACAAACCAATACTTTGTGCATTTATTTCATTGGCTTGGTCTACTTTGCCTGGAACATGCACAATAGAAATACGTATTAAAAAAATTAGTATCTTAATTCTGAAGAAAAAAAGGTTCTGAAATTATCTTTTTTTTTTAGAAAGACTGGTCCTGAGCTAACATCTGTGCCCATCTGCCTCTACTTTGTATGTGGGATGCCGCCACAGCATGGCTTGATAAGCGGTACATAGGTCTGCACCTGGGATCTGAACCGGCAAACCCTGGGCTGCCAAAGTGGAGCACACGAACTTCACCATTACACCATTGGGCTGGTCCCCTGAGATTATTTTTAAGATGTGCCAAAGTCCATACCTGATTTCTTAATGATGAAAGAATGTATTCCTTTTCATACTGGGAGATTCTCATGTGAGTTTCTGGTGTATCACTGACTAGTGAGATCCATAAAATAAACCAAATGATTCCAACTATACCTTAAAATAGAAAAATAATAGTTAAAATTAAAATGCAACAACAGCAAGTTTTACATGCCTTGAAAAAATTATGCAACAATACACTCATTGTAAAATTGGTTTCAGCTTAGCTTTCATTTCAAGTTCCTCTCCAAATTCTTTAATAGGATAACTGCTATCTGTATTGTTTCCTATAAATTTTGAAGAGAACAACTTTTAACCACAAGACCCTGTCTATCAGGGTCTACCAGACAAATCTTTAAAAAAATAAACTTCCACAATCTATTATTTCCACAGGGACCTGTTTTTGTTTATTGATTTGTTTTTTGTTTTGATTGCAGATACAGTTCTGGCATGAAATGTCTATGTGGCAATCTAATTTACTAAAAATGTGTACCATCCTGCTAATGAAATTGAGAAACGAAGGCCCTGGGACTAAATACAAAGAAAAAAAGATTAAAACTACCAAGTGAGAGCACCTTACTTTGCTCGAGAAGAAATATTTTCAAAATACACATTTTAATAATATTCAACATAGTAATTTATTCAGTAGCAATTTCTATTGAGAAATATTCCAAAACTAACACCAGGTCTAACTCAGCTAGAGCCTTTCAACCATATCAAATTTAAAAACAAGTTATCAGTAAGTGTTTTAGAGCTTTGTGGTTTAGGAGGTGGTTATTTCAGTGAGTTAAAATATATATTTTTAACCAATTATTAGGCTACTATTACATTTTGGGTTTGTTACATTATAATTTAGGTTAAATTTTTGAATAAACTTACCAAAAAGGTAGAAGACATAAGTCCAATTCATATACAAGCAAATTATTCCAGAAAGAGGAAGAGAAACTACTGTTCCAAGCTGTGCTCCTAGAACAACAACAAAGACTTCATAAACTTTGGAGAGAGAGGAACAAAGAAGGGGCAGGTCTCCTGCTAAAAGAAGAAGCTAACAGATAATGGAGAAAAGAAAGAATGAATCAGATCCCACAGGAGGTGAATTAGTCACATGTAAACATAAACAATCCATTCTCTTAAAGGATTATTAAAAAACTCACAATACATAAAACATATACATTAATAAGTAGTTACCTCAGTTACAACTATGTAGCTATTGATGAATTAAAAGGCATCAATCAGTATAAGACCTCCTACATAATATGAGCTAGTAAAGCACAGTAGTCGTAAATGTGTTAGAAATCAGGTGTTTGGGGAAAGGTTCAAAGATGGTCTCTAAAGCTGATAAACATAACCGGCAGCATACTTGATGAAATAAGAATGAAGCTTCCAGTAATCTGATTTGCCCCAAATATATTACAAACAATTATTTCAGATAAACGAATAATAAAATTCATTTTAACCACCAAACACAAGACATCTTAGTAGGTACAGTGGGAGCTAAAATAATCAGACATTGTTTCTAGTCACAAGTTTTAGTCTTACATAGGAAATAAATATAAACAAATAATTATTATGTGTTAAGCGTCACCGAGCAATACGGAAGTTCAAACACGGGACAGATTTCCTCTGACTTCCAAAGGTCAGGGAAGGATCTCAGAGGTGGCAGCAGACTTTGAAAAGATGAGTAAGATTTGGTCTCATAGAAATAAGGTAAGAAAGAAGACTCAGAGGCAGATGTAACAGGATGAGCACAGGAAAGGAAGTAGGAAAGAGGGTGGGTTTGGGAATGTCACTTGGGCGCAGGAAAGGAATAGAAGGTAAAGGCTGGAAACATAGGTTGGATAGTTACTGAATATCTACTCCACGTCAGCCACTGTGTGCCAGGACCAGACTAGCTGAAACCAAGCAGTGAAGACTATAAAGAATCCGGCCCCTGATTCATGCTTCGACTTTATTCAATATGTAAAGAGGGACCACAGATGGTACCTGTTCTTGGACTTATCATCACTTTCTCATGTCAATCTCTACATAGCTGCAAGAAGCACCTTTTTAAAATGTAAACTGGATCGCGCCTCTCTCTTGATTGAAACCTCTGAAGCTCCCCCATTGTATTTTGGAAACAAAACACAACTACATTCCTTTCTGTGGCCTGAAAGGCCTGATATAATCTGGCTCTTGTCTGTCTCTCTAACCTCATCTTCTGCCATTATCCTCTTGATCCGTGATGTTCTAGCCACCCACAGTGGTTTTCACTTCTCTGAGACCTGTGTTATCTCCTGCCTGGGCCCTTGTACATGCTGTTCTGGTTGGCTGGAATGCTCTTCTCTCTGCGTAACTGGCTCCTCCTTATCCTTCAGATTTCAGTTTAGAGTCACCACATAGAGGCCAGTCTCAATCACTGTATCTAAAAGTAGTCAGGTCAAAATATTTTCATTCAGTCTGTGATCTGGGAAAATTATAAATTCACATATAAAGCTCATGCTATCTCACCCATAGATCAAAATGATGGCAAATAAATGCACAGGAAAAAGACGTATGAAGAGAGAGGCTGTGAGCCATGATATGCTCACTAAACAATCAAATTTAATCACAATTTAAGGAAAAAAGTGTTCAATTTTCCAGCTGTTGGACCAAAAAAAACAGCATCCTCTATACCAATATACGAAAATGCAACATGTTTTGAAACAAATGATGATGGACGGAGGAAATGAAATTAGTCAATTAAGCCACATTGCTCTATGTCACTGAGGCAAAGAGAAAAATTAATAATAAAGTTATGCCCCCAAAACCTTATTTTCCCCCAGAGGAGGCATCTGCCATTGCATGATCTGGTGTGCAGACACTTCTTCCCTGAGGCTGATATATACATAACAAGTTGTAGCAAACACTCTTACAAGAACAGTTATCTCACCTGCATATGAAATGCTAAGAAGCTTGCTTCTCTCAAGCGGGGGAGCCCAAGAAGACCACATGGCATGCATGGCTGGAAAAGTGACACCCTGAGGAGGGAAAAAGATATTTTTGATGAAATACAAAGTAGTTTTGTTAACGTTTTAAGTTCAGTTGAGTATTTTGTTGAAAGAGACATTTCTGGATAAAAATCAAACTAGAATCAGGTTCCATGAAGTGAGATGTCTTCACACTGCTGAGTGAAAATGCCGCATACCGAAGTACTTTCCAAGTACCATAATGAAGCACTTTGAAAATCTGAACAAAGATCTGTGGATTCTCTCAACTGGTTTGAAGACTGCAAGGTAAGGGTTACAGTAAATCTAAAAGAACGTTACTCATTCACTTTATTAACGGCCTGAATGAAATGGGAATGTCACCAATACCTAACTTTTAAAAATACTGAGCTAATACTTTGGGAAGCCAGTCCTGGTGGTCTAGTGGTTAAGATTCGGGGCTCTCACCTCCACAGCCTGGGTTTCTTCCTGTTCTGCTCAGGTAACCACACCGCCAGTCTGTTGGTTGTCATAGTGTGGCGGCTGCACGTTGCTGTGATGCTGAAAGCTGTGCCACCAGTATTTCAAATACCAGCAGGGTCACCCATGGTGGACAGGTTTCAGCGGAACTTCCAGACTAAGACAGACTAGGAAGAAGAACCTGGCCACCCACTTCCGAAAAAATTGGCCATGAAAACCGTGTAAACAGCAGTGGAGCATCATCTGATACAGTGCTGGAAGGTGGGAGGATGCTGCAAAAGACCAGGCGGGGGTCTGCTCTGCTGGACACAGGGTCACTAAGTGTCAGAATCCACTCGACGGCACTAACAACAACACTGTGGGATACTGGAATAAAATTCAAATTGACCTCAATCAACAGGAAAAATGGTCCTACCAAAAAAAGGGTGAATTCAATTGAGTGTTTATAGTCTTTTTTTGTTTTTTCTAGTGATAACTAGCCTAGTAAATGCCAATTACTCATGCGGAGAGGCAATGGAGCAGTGTGGGCAGGGAGGCTCAACGAGACTTGGGAGAGGAGCAGATGCTGCAGGAGTGGAAGGAAGAGGTTTTGGCAAATTCGAAGCAGAGGTTCGTAGCTCTCCTCGGCCGCTCACTAACTGTGGCTCAGATAGATTAGTTACCTTCCTTGAACTTCAGGTTCTTTATCTGTAAAACAGATAATACTCTATCTTGCATGACTGTCGTAAAGATAAATGATGGGAAGTGCTATCATAAATGGAGAGAATAAGTGCTTTAATACTTTGTACTTTCTGCTGATTCTTTCAAAAACAAAAAAAGAAAAAAGAAATACTAATGGAAGGCAAAAATGATTTAGGCAGCACTGCAACTCGATAAGAATCTGTATCATGGAGCATCCACAGGATGAGTCATTAGAGAATAAAGCTTAAGATGTTCAGAAATGTCCACAGAGATTCTGTTGTTTACAGACAATGCAGGCATATTTACGATGCTAGTGATGAAAGTGATGAGTTAGATGCTAGTGATGAAAGATGCTGACCTAAGTTCATGAATCAGGCGATGTACATGTGATACATACTGGAAGAATGGAGAAAGATGAAAGAACCGAAGAATAAACACAACTTAAATTCTATTTGGAAATAAAATGGTCACTTGAGATAGCAGTTGTAATATAATCAACATATTATAATGCTAAATTAGTGGCATAAACAGGAAGCTAAAATATGGGAATACATTCAGCAAGGAGATTCCAATATCTGGATCAGAGAAAATATACTACAATTAAGTATATTTTACTCAGGTGAGGAGAAGAGGAAGCTGGTAATAGAGGGGTTTTTTATCTTGTAGTCAAGAGGGTTTATTTAGTACACCTCTGTTCGGTAAGGACAAAATAAGAACGTTCAGATGAGTGACCAAAGCTTAAATTGAAATAGCACTTGGCAATTTCCAAAGTATTCTAGCAATCCTCACCCCACCTGAGCTGGGACCGAGGATGCGGCAGGCGCTTAGTCCCAATTTTAAAACTGACAGAACTGAGGTCTAGAGACTAGGACCCACCTAAGCTTTCACCCTTACATACAGTGGAGTTATTACTCAAACTCTGATTTTATGACTCCAGTCAGTGTTTTTCCAACACCGCACGAGACCCTGTTACCTAAAATAATCTTGCTATACACAAAACCCAGAGGTCACTATCTTGCTTGGGTAAAGAAATGTTAAGAGAGAGCAAAAGAAACCTACGGTTCAGTTTCACGGGTAGAAGTTCAAAGTTAGAAACAAAAAAAGATCATTATTTAAAGATGGAGGTACACACGATGAAATGCAAAACAGAAGTGGAAAGGAAAAGAAAGATAAGGAATTTAAAACATTTTAAATAAAAATCTTAGAAAGAGAGGAAAAAGAGATAAAAATGAATAAAAACAATTCTAAAAGCAGCAGAAAGGCCAGAAGAATCACAGAACTAAAGAAAGATAGTTACATAAAATGACAAATTGTTTGTCTCTAGGACCAGAAAAAAGAACAAATGATAAAGAAGAAGTTCTATGAATAACAACAAATTTAAAGGTAAGACAAGGCAATTCAACAATCTATTGTGTAAATATGTTTAGATCTGAGCAATCAATGATCGAGCAGAGATAAACTGTGACAAAAGTTCAAGAGGTTAAGGATGGTCTCTCTCACTATTTTAATAGGGGCTTATTTTCTTGTCTCCTGAGGGAGGAAAGAGTAGGGAAAGCTGTGAAGTGTTCCCTGGAACATGTTTGCTCTAGTCTTCCAGCAAAGCCTCCAACTTTGGGGTGCTCCTGATGTGCATCAAGGCTGCCCCAGGTAGAGAAGCCCAGGGCATCCTCACCTACATGCCAATCTATATGACCAGATGGATTTTATGGTGTGGATTAAGGCTGCCCCAGGGAGAGAAACCCAGGGCATCCTCACTTACATGCTGATCTATATGACCAGATTCATATCTAAAGTTATATGACCGCACAATAACCAGACCCCATCTGCACTGAAATCATTTAATGACTTTTTACATCATCTTTTCTTTTTCCAGTAAAAATAAGTCACGTACCCCTGCCTTATAAATTTAGCCCTAACCCTCAACTCAGGGCAGCAGCTCTTTACTGCCCATGGGTCTGTCCCCACGCTATTCCACACGATTTTCTAAATAAAAGAGCACTACTGGCAGACCTTGAGAGTCCAAGAAATCTTTCTTTCGATTCTTCAGCTTGCCGTCCCCACATCATTTCTGGTGGCCCGAACGGGGATCTTGCTTCATCGGCTTGTGAGCTGGAGTTCTGGTAAGTGCCCTTTTCTTCCTTGTGCCTTTCTCTTTTTCAAGGATGGATCTAAATTCACTTCTTCATCGGGAACTTTCTTGGACAGCTGTATGAATCCACGTTTGCTGCCCATGGCTACTCTATGGGGCAAATCGTGGTATTCAGCTTGAAGAGAATCAGTACCTTAAGCCTCAGGGTGATGTAGAATGAATTAATCCATTCCTTCCTGACTCTGTCTCTAATATATAAGTTTTACGTGGGCACGGGTCAACCACTTAAGTCATTAGGATGGTCACCAATCTCCAAGACTCCTGTGGAAAGTTTCTTTTCCTAAGGCTGGATTGGGATCCCTCCCTATGCTCCTGACCACACTCTGAACTGCGGGAAAGTCCCAATTGGGATTACGGTTCAAGGAAAGTACCAAACTCTAACCTTTGCTTGAGTATGGGAACCGGTTCTTGGGAGAATGGCTTCAGGCTGCAATTGGGTAGAATGTCCCCCAGACTGGCAGAAAATTCCTCACTGTTTTTCTCTATCCTTTTATCTTGGGGACCATTTACCAGGCACCTATTACTGCCAGGCAGAATAGGGAAGATGTTCAAGGGATGCCCCCATCATCCCTTGCTACAGGAACCCCATTGGGGGGATTTTCAAGGTAATGCTTCCTTTTCTCTCTGGGACCATTCACCAGGCACCTATTCCTGCCAGGCAGAATAGGGAAGATGTTCAAGGGATGCCCCCATCATCCCTTGCTACAGGAACCCCACTGGGGGGATTTTCAAGGTAATGGCTCTTTTTCTTTCATCTCTCTTAAAGTTCTTTTCTCTCGGGGACCATTCACCAGGCACCTGTTACTGCCAGGCATAACAGGGAAGGTATACAAAGGATGCAATGCCAGGGGACGCCCCCATCACCCCTTGCTATAGGAACCCCATAGTAGGAACAATGGTAGGACGCTGCCCTAGGTTCAGGGGGATTTTCAAGGTAATGGACCCGTTTCTTTCATCTCTCTTAGAGTTACAATGGCCATTTTGGTCTCCTTTTGAGCTTTGCAACCGGGAAACAAAGAAATCTTTAAAGAGTCAAAGGCTCCACCCCTGGGAGCCCCAACTTTGGGTTTCCGGGCCTGATTACCCCGGCGACCCCAAGTGGGGTGCCCTCTCTTGATGGTTGACTCAGAGTATTTTAGTCAACTACTGAGTTGGCTATGAAGGTAGGAGACCTGTGATTTATTCTGTGAACTGTCATGCTAGGGTAGTGTGCCCCAGCACGGGAACTGTTGTGTGAGTCTTATCTTGATAACCCTCAGGAAGAGGCCATGAGGGTAGGGCTGATCTCTTCTTTTCCTTTCTTTGTCTGTTTTGTTTATCATCTCCTCTGTTGTTACCAAGGCAAGGTTAAGTTCAGGCTGGACGTGACCAGAACCTGGACCTTCTGTAAAATCGAAAACTTGAGAACATTTTGTCAGGGACTTAACTCTCAACCCTGGCACTGGGAGCCCCGGCCTCCAGCCAGTTCCAGGCCTTTGCCTCCTGCTTCCCTGCCTCAACCGTGCTGGCTCAGGGACAAAGTGCCCTGGCTAAGTGGGACTTGACTAAATCTTATAATTATGTTGACACCTGCAATCGGGCTCTGCACCCTTCTCCAGTCCACTGTCAGTCGGACACTGGCTTTACTGCCATGAGGAACGCCGTAAGCATCCCCAGAGACTCACCACTCGGCTGCATTCTAACTAATTGGAAACACTTTCAATTGCATGGGTTATGCCCCAGAAACTCCAGCCGGGAGAAAACTTGAGGGGTTTCTCTGTGCCTTTACGATGTAGTTGGACAGGTAGATCAACCTAGAATGTCATTCAAGTTACAATCCAGTTTCTAGGAAATCAAGAGCAACTGTCCTTAAAAATCCTTTCAAGACTGGAAATACAGCTCTAGAGGCAGTTCAGATTCCACCCAGTTCCTTTATCTCGAAAAAGGATTATCATCTCCCCTCTCTAGGAACTACTACCTAGCCCATCACTAATTCCGAAGAGTTAAAAAAAAAAAGGGGTGGGGAGGAAAAAAACAGCCATAAGTGTGCCCTTGCCAAAAAATCGAGCATCTTGAGTATCTTCTCCACAAATATTGGTAAAACAATAGCTGTGCAGTCTCTGTATACGTGTGTCTATATGTATGTTATATGTGTGATATTTTACCTCAGGATGGTATGGCCAAAATTAAGAGCTCTGTTTAATTGGCTTAAAGTAAGTGCTTACATAAATTCTAAATGTAGGAGAAATTAATCCAATGTCCTTCAAGTTAACGTGATGTGAATTAATCTTTGGTAAATGAAAGCTTGTTTAAGTTTGTTGGTTTGATTGAAAATAGTCTTGCTGTCAGAGCTGCTGGTATTTGCATACGATGCAGGCATGCAGCCTGGGTTTACTAGTCAAATAAGTTCACGTTGTCTGTTAGAAATTTGTCAGCAAAATAATAGCTTTAAATGAGGACCAGTTTTGTCTAATGTCTCATGACGTTTTCGTAGGTAATCTGAACATAATTGTTGGAAACAAATAATTTAAATAGATAAAAGTGGGTACAATATCTGTTTTATGGTCTGTATACTCGGGGGGAAAAAAACAGCTTCCAAATTCTTTTTGATAGCAATCTTGAGTTTTGCCAAGTTAAGTTAAATGATAAAAATCTGAGTATCTGGGTCATCTTTGGATTGGATAGAACACAAACATTATTGCTAAACATATCTAAGTTATCTACTTTTGGCTTCTTATTGCAGAGAGGCTAAAAGTCTTTGGGTCTGTTACTGTAAAGCGGCGTGTTTCCAGAAATTATGAAGTGTTTAGAATGCTGATATAAAAGACAATTTGTAATTGCTTACCTTTTTAGCGTCCACTAGGGTCTGTTAAGGGTTAAAAGTTCTAATTAACATATATAACTGAAGCTACTGGAAATTAATAAGGAAAACAGCTCTGTATTCAAGGAAAGTTAAAATGTATGTTTTCAGTAAGGAGGGTATAAAGAATGGAAGTATTTTTGTTTGTTGGGTTAAGAAAGATAAATTTGTCCTAATGTACTAGAAGGGAAGAAAGCAAGCATGGGACAAATTCTGAAGGCAAAAGAAAGTTGAGGAAGGTTTGTGAAAGAGAAATTCAGAAAGGAGTTTTACGCCTGCTCAAGTAGACTAAGATTAAAGTAAATCTAATTAAGTAAATGAGTTTTAATGTTAAAAATAAGCTGGTGCAGAAATTAAAATTTGGCTTTCTCTTGAAGGATAATTTTCTTGAACTTTTGGCCTGCTCTAACTCTACCTAAGAGATAAAAATCTATGTTTTGTTAAAATAATTTCCTATATTCAGAAAGAAAGAGGTCTCTCCTAAAATTTTTTGACTGTGTTGTTTGCTCTTGACTGTTTCTGTTGTCTCTTTGAATGGATACCTGAGCATTGTTTCACAGTGAGTGTTGTTTCCTATTTGAACGAGTGTTTTAAAAACTTTTGATATTTTTGACAAGCTTCTCCCTCAAAAATATTCACATCCTGAATGAAGGCTTTCTTTTGACCTGGTGGATGGAAGAAAAATTTCTCTGAGGATTTTCAGAGGGCCCCTGAGACTTCTCAAAGAAATTTGTTCTCTCTCTTCCTATAAGGAGGAAAATACTAAACTAATTAGGCTTATTTGGTCTATTAAACTACATGGGAAGCATTGTCAGATAAGTGATGATAAACTTCCTTAGGTGGTATTATGTGGGTAAATGCTATTAATACAGGTGTCTTAAAATTATATAGCATTCCTAAAATTCTGATCTGTCCTGGTTATCAGTCATAATTCTAGCTATTATCTAGAAGTGTTGTATGTCACAGAAGTAGCTAAGTTTCTTTGTCAATTGCCCTTTTGAGTCTTTTGTCATTTGCAGATAGTTGCTGTTTTACTCTGATGCTTTTTGCTTTTGCCAATATTTTTCGTCTTCAGAGAAATTCCTGGAAAGGATTCTGACACAAGGTTCTAAACTACAGGTTTATGATAAACTTTCAGATTATAAAACTGAACTGGGTAAGAAATTAGAGAATTCTAACGGAGAAACTGAGCTCACAGACCTCCTAACAGAAGATTAAGTTCAAGAATTGATTATACAGGACTGTGTGAACTGATGAGGATGATTATAATTTTTTTATGACTTCTGTTGGAAATATTGTTGAGTTTTGATTTCTCAGATTTAAGGAAATCTTTTCTCTTATGCTAACTATGACTTACAGCAATTTAGTGAAATTATATCTTTATGAGCAAAACTGAAACATTTATCTTTTTCTCCCTACCTGATCCCTCCAGAATTTGGAAACTCTTTGTGAGTATGATTATTTCGTGGTAAGATAGTTATTGCATAAGTTCACTAAGAATCTGTTCTCCTTATAACAGGACACATTGGTTATCTTACCAAAGCTTTGACTGGAATGTCATATTTGAGAGAAACATACAGGCTCAGACATGACAAGACAGCTTTTCAGGAACAAAGATTGGACTTTCTGGAAATAAAGCCACTTGGAAATATGGGCCTGGTACCTTGTTTACAGAGATTCTTGCAATCTTGCCTGGTAAGTAAGGAAGCTTGCTTATCTGGCAGGTGCAAGGAACCTCAGAATATTTTGGGGGACCTCGAGAAGAGAGGAGTCCACCCAAACTTGTAGGTATTGCAGGCAAAATCTGATGGCAAGTCCTTGGCTTGGCTTTTCTGGCCTCGAGAGGCCTTTACAGTTCAATCTGACATTCCTCATAAAAAAATTCCAGCAAAGCAGATTTAAAAGAGCCTGCATAATCAATTGCTATTCTTGCTGCACTTATGTAAATACTTGGATCAAGTTTTATTGAAACTACACTTATTTTGCAAACCAGTTAATCTTAATTTGCCTATCTTTTGTAAAAATGAGGGTGATTTTAGAGAGAAAAAATTATGTTTCCGCAGAAGCTATAGTACGCATTCATGGATATTAGATTCTAGCTCTTCTTTTCTACAAGATTCATCTATTACTAATCATAATGTCTCCTTGTGGCCATCCATCTCTGATACCTGGGAGCTCCCTGGCCACAATCAAACCTTTTCCTTCAATACTACTGCCCAAATACTAACTAGATTTGCCTTGTCACAGGTGGATCATAAACAACAAGTTCCAAAGGTAAAGTCCCCAACTTATCGATACACACAGGATGGACTATATCAAATTTGGGACGAATATATTTGGCTCACTCCTATTAGTGGTCAACTCAGTCAAAAGGCCACTCTATGTTGGGAACAAACCAATCACACCTGTGATACATGGCCTAATAGCACCTGACCTATGGGGAAAATTCCCCGTTACATGTGTTCTCATATCATAGCCTTAAAAAAATACTGATTGGTTTGGGACTGACTGGGATAGGCGGCCCAGCATACGTTGGTTAGCCCCTAATGGCACTCAGTAGTTATGTGGCTCCCACTTATGGCCTTGGCTACCACCTGGATGGATTGGACGATGCCCCCTAGGCTTCGTCTGGATGCAGGGTAGAACTACATTTACTATATCTCCTCCTGCTAACCTACCCAACCTGCAACAGCGCTGGACCTGCTCTGTCTTCCACTGTTTCACCTCCTGGACCACCTCTCGTCAAACGATTCTCTCGTCTCCAGAGGATCTGTACACCTTGTCAGCCTTGGACTCCACGGGTGCAGCCTTCCGGTCCGCTGAACCTCCTTCCTATACCTATGGCCCCATTTAGGGACAGCTCTACGACCTTGTACAGCCGGAAGTAGTTACAGAAGATTGACCATCATCCATATCCCCAAAAGATTTCGGGGCCAAATGGGTTCAGGGGGGATTTTATGATGTGGATCAAGGTTGCCCCAGGGAGAGAAGCCCAAGGTGACCTGGCCTATATGCCAATCTATATGACCCGATGGATTTTATGGTGTGGATTAAGGCTGCCCCAGGTAGAGAAGCCCAAGGTGACCTGTCCTACATGCCGAACTATATGACCCGGTGGATTTTTATGGTATGAATTAGGGCTGCCCCAGGGAGAGAAGCCCAGGGCATCCTCACCTACATGCTGATCTATATGACCAGATTCATATCTAAAGTTATACGACCGCACAATAACCAGACCCCGTCTGCACTGAAATCATTTAATGACTTTTTACATCATCTTTTCTTTTTCCAGTAAAAATAAGTCACGTACCCATGTCTTATAAAATTAGCCCTAACCCTCAACTCAGGGCAGCAGCAGGAGCTCTGACCGCCCATGGGTCCTGTCCCCATGCTATTCCACACTATTTTCTAAATAAAAGAGCACTACTGCCAGACCTTGAGAGTCCAAGAAATTTTTCTTTCGACTTCTCGGCTCACCGTCCCCGCATCACTCCCACTTGAGACTTCACTGACCACACACAAAACCTACTTGGGTTATTTTCTAGTTAATCATTTTTCTAATTAAAGAATAAATCCCTGTTATCCTCCAATGTCAATTTTAGGTTCATATTCGTACCAAAGAATGGGCAAGGAGATGATATAGGGTAAGAAGAAAAACAAAAGAGAGAAAAAAATTACCTCTCCAAGTCCTTCTAGTGCTCTGAGCACAACGAGAGCTCCAACTCCAAAATCTGCGGCAATGGGTGTGAACAGGGTGAAGACAGCAGTGCCAAGGATCCCAAATCCCAGCAGCCGCTTCCCCCCGACTTTGCGAGCAATGTAGCCCCCGGGAACCTGCGTGACGATGTAGCCGTAAAAGAAGGAGCCGAGAATCCACCCCTGGGTCTCTGCATCCCACTGGTACCTTTTACCCTAGAAAGAGCAGCAGGAGAAAAACCAGCTTTTAAGACCTTTACTAAACAGCTTCTTTCTTTCACTGGCATGTAAGTACACATACACGCAATTCTGAAGCACCGTTTCAGCTGAAGCACGTGCAAACTTTCCACTCGGCAGGTAAGTCACCATGACACAGACATGCAGTTTCCAGGACTGAATGGGGAATAACTGAAAGCTATAAACCTCAGGAAGGCCTGCTATTTTATAAGCTAGGCTATCAAATGAGTTGTAGAGGCTTTGTAGGGACCACGACCAACAAGCCTCAAACAAGAGGGACAGGCTTAATGAAGAAAGCTACTAAACAGGGGACTGTAGTGGCTGAACCAGGCTTGTGAGACAGGCCTGGGTTCAAGCCCAGCACTATTCCTTACTGGACTTGTGATCTGGGAAGAACAAATGACAAAGGCACATGAAAGCAGGCCTGACACACTAAGGGTTCACTTAATGTTGGCTATTAGTATGCATAGATATAGATCATTAATATCTCCCCCATTTCAGACCCAGCACTTGAAGAAGCATATAGAACAATACAAAAGGGCAAGAATTTAAACAAAGCCATAAACTTCCCCTTACTAGGAAATGTCCTTGAATTAGCAGCAGCACATACTAAGGTAATAGTGAAGATTTAGGGACTGATCTGAATATCTGACATCTTTAACACCTGGAGCTGTATAATCGAGGCAAGGTGTCAAGAACCGTTCCAGGATTTCTTTCTATTGTCGACACAAGGCAGGTGAAGAAAAGGAGCTGGATCAGCAAAGCTCTCGCCAAAGGGAGAGACACAAAGCAAATCCTTAATTATCCTTGTTTAGCTACCAATTTGTGGCTCATCCGTAGTACTCTAGGACTGCATGAACTGTCCAGCAATTACAGGTCACGGGGTGGAGTGGGGAAAGTGGGTGACATGCACCCAAATATGTATTCAGCTACGGTACTGAAGTCAGACATAAACATTCTTGACAAGTCATTATTTTGTCTGTGTGCTCGTCTGGGAGAAAACCTCTTCCCTGCCTGACGCTCTTGTTTGCAAAGGGCGGAGGAGACATGCCCAAGTGTGATCCATTCCTCTGCAAGCACCGACAATGGACGAAAACAGACTCGTAACAAAGGACACCAGTCCTTCTCTCTGTACTGTCTCCTCGTGTGATAAGCAAAATAAAATACTTTAAGATTGTAAAGTTCAATTTTGAACAAATGATAAACGCACACTTATCAATTCCACTATAACATGAGGCAGGCAAAATGATTTAAGTAGCTTAGGTTCGGCATGTGTAAATTGTGGAAAAGAATGCCCCCATTCTTATCTTTCATTCTGCAGTTGAGATGATCTAAGCTGTCCTTCCACAGGAATCTTGTAAGTAAAACAGCTACTAAAATAATAGTCCTACAAAAACTATTTAGCAACATCTAAAACAACTCAATTTTCTGGTTACGCCAAACAGGTTTTTCCAAATTCTCTTCAAGGATGGTATGTTAATAGAAGAAAGTGAAAAACAACTTTCAAAATGTGCGTTACAGCACAGCCACAGGAGCTATAGTGACAAGTTACTGTTCAACCAGATGCCGGGAAAACACAAAAGACAGCGCCTCAGAGGGGACATGAAGAAAGTGTTCGTGGTTTCTGGAGGATACAGAAAGGCCTTTCAATACCTTTACTTGGACGTATTTTAGGATTAAGATTGTTTGCTTAAAAAATATCACTTACCGTTTGACTACGAAGGATTTTCACGGGAGCAGAATGCTCTGCACACTCCTTGGAAGTTACGTTATCTGCTGAAGTTGTATTTGAATCGACCATATCCACCAGCGCAACACTCAGATTCACACGCAACGCGTAGAGAACAAAGAACCCAAAAAAGGCCAAAACTGCTAAGTTGTAACGAGCAGAGCAGCACACCGGAGCTGAAAGAAAGATTAGGGGAAAACTCTCATTAAAAGAATAACAGATGATACTCTCCAAATCACTGAAAGATGACCTTTCAGAAGTGCACAAATTCATAAACCATGAATATTTTTCTGAGAATATTCTCAGATTAAGCATATCTAAAAACATTTATCAGAGAGAATCTGTTCCCAGTATCTGTAGTTTTGATACACATTTAAGACACGAGAGCCTGACCTGTAAGACAGTTTCTTAAAACTAGGAGGCAGGAACTTTATGAACTCTGCTCAGAAAAATCTCCATTCCAGAGTCAAAACTGAATCCCCAGTTTCTGTTGGCTGGCAAAATATGAGAAAGTAGGTAAGGGGGTTTAATGGCATCATTATTTCTGAAAAACTCTCTAAAACACGGCCAGTAAGTACTCGAGTGCTCACTATAGCACAGCACGTGTACTGCTGACCATGGGTTGGTGGCCAGCCCACCATAAACATAGCACAGCACACAAAATGCACAGTCGAAGCTAGCGCACGAAAACCCTCTCCACAAATTCTTACCTTGAAAAGTATCCTCAGAGGCTGGGCTTGAATCAGAAGCCATGATTAATAGTTAGGGCTCTCCTAAACTAAATGTGTTTAAGAATCCATAAGCAAACTTGCAAAATCTACGACAGTTGCAACTTCTGTGACAGTTGCTCAGTTGATCATGCTTAAAGGGCCCCGAGCAAAAAGGAAAATAAGGGAATGCACCACAACAATGGAAAGGGGAGGCAGAGCAGGCTGGAGGGACCAATGAGAGAAGGACCACGTGAGAGGAGGAGCCTGACTTATTTTTTACTCTAATTATAACTTTAATCTTATGCATATATTTTCTTTTCTCTTCTTTTACTGAGTTGCAGAAATGACGAGGGGATGGGACTTCAGGAAGCTGACTAGTGTGACAGACCCCTTAGTGACAAAGAGAAAGCGGCTAATCCAGGGTCTTACACCTTTAAGTGTGGCAAACACAGAGTGTTTGGTAAGTAGCTGTTGAAAGGTACGAACATCTATTTCATTTAGTAATAAGTTAAAGTTAAATACATATATATGAATATATTTGTGCTTTTATTTGGAAATGACATAGTAACATTATACATGTGTGTTCTCTCCTACTCAGGAATCCTTGTGATTTCACTCGCCCAACCTCAAACATGAGTACATTTTTCAGAGTACAAAGGTCTTGGTAACCTTTCAGACTGAAGCGTTAATGAATAAGGCACAACTATATTTAGGGATATGTTAATATACTATGATCTAACTCACTTTTCTACCAGCCCTCACACACTTAACAACTGCTGTCACTGTTTCTCCTCTGTGCCAGATTTACATCTTTAACAGAGAACTTTTCCTCTGGCACTCTTGACTTCTTCCTTAGCGGGGCGGCTATCAGAGTGACGGCACTATCGCCACAGTTAGGTCCAGGCCTGTGAGAACAGGGTTTCTGAGGCTCTATTCACACCGTGTGCATTACCTGAATCTAGACACATTTGCTCTCTGCTCCAGCCGAATGGGTAGCTGTCTAGTTCAGGACAGTCCGGATACTGCAAGGCATGCTTTATAGGAGAGCACAGTTCTTTATCATCGCTCTGTGTCAGACAATAATGCACAGAAGTGTGGTCTGGGGTCTCATAATCTTGGCAAATTTGGGCACTTAAAATGTGTTACTTTGAGTAATTTGGAGCAAGAAAAATCCAGATTTATACACCGTCTGCTTCGCTAAGGTACTATTTACAAAGCTCATTACCTACCTCAGCAGAGGAGTGATGAGTGATTTTTGGTGTCAAGAGCTTCTCTGGGTGCTGCGTGGAGACGACAAAGGGGGAGAAGTGTGACAGGCGGTGGGGGATGCAGACCCAGGGAGATCACTTCAGCGACTACTGTAGTTTTCCAGGTCAAGACAAGGGTGGCTTAAACTAGAATGAGGCAGAGGCCATGGAGATAAATGGGCAGATTTGAGATAAAATTTAAAGGCAGAACTGACGGCCTTGCCTACATATTAGATGTGGGAGTAGGTGAGAGGGAGGGGTGGAGTTATCAGAAATTCTCTTTTTCTAAACACTTTATTTTATGCTACTCTGACTTGTAAGGTTTTACTCCATTCTGTCCTTATTTGCAGTGACCTTGTTTTACTGTATGTTACCAGTTTCTCCCCATGTGATGCTTGATTTGGACTACGATATGATTATCATGTGAATAGGATGTGGGGCTAGAAGCTTGAGAAGCGAAGGAAAGGTAAGCAAAATGATTTCAATTACTCGTGATATTACCTGAAAATCTCACCTAGAAGAAGTTATGAATGGGCAACTTTAACTTTTTGGGGCACAGTCAAAAATCAGAAAATAAAAAGCCAATATAGATGTCAAAGTATATGACTATGCGGTTTCAAGAAATATTAAAAATAAATGATTTCTAGCTTTATAAGAATGGTTGTTGATTACAGATCAGTCAGAAAGATTTCATTTCAAGAAAGTATGGTGACAGAGCAAAACATGTCTGACTCTGGATCATGTTTGCAGTTGGTCCAACATAAGCATGCTTGCGTGACAAAGAGAACAGCCATTAAGCATCCGCCACATTGAAATCGAGTTCAAAGCAAAACCATGCTTGCATAACGAACAGAGCACCCATCCAAACATCAGCTGCTAAAATATGGTATAAACTTAGGAATGTGGAATAGGCGTAGCTGAAAGGACACAGGCTAATTTCGGGTGAAGCAGGCCCAGGAGTGAATTTCAGTTCTAACTTTCACTGGCAGTGTGTCTTTGGGGAAGTGACTTACTACTTTTCACTTTCAGGTTGCTCAGCTCTAAAGTGAGGCGACCAGCATCCACCTCACTGGGTTGTGGTGGATCAAATGAAATGGTGTAGGGCAGTAGAGTAGACACTCAGGAAAGGGAGTTCCTTTCCTGTTCACCCTGGACAAAGTTATACCAATAAAAGAAGCTGCTACATACGTGTCTAACAAGGGACAAAAGAGTCACATTAATTTGCTTGTGTGTGTGTGTGTGTGTGTGTGAGGGCCTCTTGGAGAAAACATTTGCACAAAGTCTTCATCAATGAACGTGAAGTGACCAGGCAGGTGAGAGGAGGGAGAGCAATACAAGAAAGGCAGCAGCAGGTACAGAAGGAGGGAAAAACAAAGATGAGCCCAGGAAGAGTGGGAACTCCAAGATCTGACGTGGTGGGACTGTGGTACTGTAGTAAGTGGTACAGTGGGTACTGAGTTTCCTAACAAAAAATAATAGCTAATATTTATTGAGCACTTATTATGTGCTCAGTATTAGTTCAAGCATTTTGTCAATAAAAGGGGTTATTATAAGGATTAACTGAGTTGGTACCCGTAATAAGCCTTCAATAATTGTGAATTGTTATTATTATTGCTTTTTCTGGATATTAGGAATTGAAGTAATTTGTTAGGAATTGAGGTTCTCATTTGTGAGAAATCAGGAATTGGGAAAAGAAGTAAGAAGTTGTTGAAGAGAGTGGGGGTGTGAAGTTCCCAGTGAAACATATCGGATTGCTGAGTGAGTAGACACCCAGCCCAAACTGGTGGGCACAATCGGCCCTGGTGTGTGACCTTGAACCACTGCATGCCTGTACTCAGAGGCAGGCACTGGGAAAGCAGACAGCTGGCAGTGAGATGATGTGGTGACAAAGCAGAGAGCAAGGAAATTTAGAGTATGGACAAGAAAATACTGTAATTCCAACCCAAGAAGAAGTAAAATGGAAGGGGCTAATGGTTTGGGAAAATGAGCACTAGAATACAAAGGCTCAGGAGGGCAGGAGCTCTTCTTCTGTCTTGCTCACTGCTGTACACCTCCAGTGCCTAGAACTGTGTCTGGGAGGGCTGGTATGCAAACATTTTGGAGGCTTAAAAGTAGAGAGGTGTCACTTGATTGAAATCCACAATTCTACCTATGAAGTACTCTTTTTTTTTTGCCTCCCCAAATTCCCCCAGCACGCAGGTGTGTATTTTAGTTGTGGGTCCTTCTGGTTGTGGCATGTGGGATGCCGCCTCAGCATGGCCTGATGAGCGGTGCCGTGTCTGCGCCCAGGATCCGAACTGGCGACACCCTGGGCTGCCGAAGTGGAGCGTGTGAACTTAACCACTCAGCCACGGGGCCAGCCCCTGAAGTACTCTTGACAGTAGATAAAAGAGAATTTTCTCTCTACTTTTGTATACGTGTGAATCTTTCCACCAAAAAATGAGGAGTCAGTGGGTGGAAGGTCCAGATGAAGTCAGAGAGTGGTCAAAGTAGAGTAGTTATGCGGAGAAGTAGGAAGGAAGCCTAGTTGTACTTAAAGCAATTATGGGAGATGACAAGGTCCAAGGGGTGACCGAAGGAGGCAAGCAAGTCATTAGACATGTAGGAGTCCAAAGAACTGAGGGGACATGGTGTTGGATGAGGAGTCACTCAAGATAATGGCAGGAATTAGAGTGTAGAAGATGGCAAAAAGAAAAAGTGTGTCTGCTGGCAAAGCCTTTAATGAATGAAGCAAAGTGCCAGAAGTGGGGAGAAGATGCAACAATGTAGGGGAAAAGTGGTCTAGTCCAAAGGCACCGAGAGTGGAGGGGTAATTATTGGAAACCACATGGACTAAGAAGGAGTCAATCCCATCAAATAGCACAAGGCAAGAGAAAATAATCACCGCTGGTGACAGCAGTGAGAGTGGTATGCCCAGAAGGCCAGGTTTCTGTTGAAGCAAGGAGGTGCAGGCAGTGAAGGGAGGCTGATGAAAACCTGAGGATGTCAGGCATTAATTCACTGTGGAAGGGTTTGGCAGTGGGGAGGAACGCGCCTGGGTGAGGAGCAAGGAGGTACTGAGTAGTGAGAGGCTGAGACTGAGGTGGAAAATCCATGGTTAGGGGCACAGACCTACACAAAGATGAGGACCTTCTCCAGAGGTGGGGCACTGGATTGTGAGCGCCCTTGGCCAGGGAATTGCATTAAAACAGATTTCCTATCTAAAATGGATAAAATAAGTTCTGCTTTTAAAAAGTGAATATTCAACTAGTCTTACCCTGCCTTATGCATAATTAATTCCTGATAAACCCTTATATGTTCCTAGCTCCCAAATTAATACCCCTTTATATAAACACCAAATTCCCTTAAAATGGACTCAGTCACTTCAGTATTAACACTGACTACCATAACATGTCCCAACGCCGTTTGCTTTCATCTGTAATACGGTTGGTTGCTCTCTACCAGCACTTCATACTGTAGTGTAAATCTATATACACGCACACAAAGCATATTTGTGAAACAATGCTTGTGTAACCGAACCTTGACTGCAACCCCCATAATGGAATAGTAGAGGCAAAAAACAAAACCAATGAAAACAAAGCACAGGATGCACGACTATAAGCTAGAAAATCACAAGTTCCAATAGCGTGTGACAGTGAAGAAGGGGCCTCATTCTGCGGTGCCCAGCTTCTCTGGGAGATGCACAATCCAAGTGTCTTCACTGGTATGATGGTCACTGACACTTACTGCAGGCCCGTCTCTATTCTAAGCACTTTCCACCAGCCCATTTCATCCTCACAACAAGCCTGTAATCTGGGCACGATACGCTCCCTGACTCCTTGATAAGGAAGCATAAAGAGGTGAGGGAATGGCTCACTCTCACACAGCCGGCCAGCTGGTGGAGCTGAGTTTGGCAGGTAGGCACTTTGGCTCCAGATCCCCGCTCTGCCTTTAAACACAAAGAAATGTCTCAGAAGCCCTGAAGCTGATTTCTCCTAACACGAATGAGCACATGTTTGATGCACCAGTATTTTGAAAATCCACTTAACTGAATACAAGACTCTTCTCATTCATACAAAAGTAAACCTTCAAATGGTGGAAAGTGTGAGGGTGAAAATTTTTATGTGTGGGAGGGGAAGTTTTGCTCTTCCTTGCCCAATCCCCGCCCTTTCTCCTACCTAAATTAGGCACAAAAATCTATAGGTTTCCTATTGTTTATCAGCATGAAGCCACCCTTCCCCCATCATTTTAGGATCCATCTCTGAAATTCACCAAGTTAAGTAAAAGCAAATGCTTGACAGGCAAACCATAGTTGCGTCACTGAGAATTCTGTCCTATTCTATCAACTTGAATTAAAAATTCATAACTAACACGAAAGAAACATATCCTAACTTTAGCTCTCTTAATAAATTAAACTATGCATAATTTAAAACCGTGTCCTCTTACTCATGGTGGAGTGGGGAACTTTCAAATTTGTGAAGGATCAAGTAAAAATGATTAAGCATTTTGCAAATAGGAATTTCTCAAATATAACACAAATATGGCAGGGTTGTGTCAAGGAAGGAGGATGGGACTAAAATCCATAACTCTCAGGTTAGTTCTTAATATGGCTACACGCAATCTTTGGGAACTTAACCTCCCCGGCCGTCTGTTGTCTACGTACAAAATGATGCGCCACCAGATGGCAGTCAGTCTCTGTGCTCTTTTTACTGCTGTATAATTTTATGACTGTCATTTTATCAGCCTTCCTCTTCTGCAAAACAAAATTATACACTTAAGCACAGATAAGGTACAGCTAATTTCATATTGGTCTGTTCCAGAAACAAATATACAAGATAAATAAAATGAATACATACGTATGGAAAGAGAAGTTTTAAAGACTGCTAAAGATTTACTCCTTCAGGCACTAAAATTTTTAAAAACTAATTCTGGATGGAAAGGTTTTTTTCTTAAACACCCACACCTTCTTAACTGTGCAGTGAATATACAGAACATAATTTAATTAAAAATATAACCAAAGGTCTTGTTTCCCCTACTAGATTGGACATGGTAGACACTATTACTAAAGCTAGGACATGCACAGTCAATGAGGTAACCCTTGGCACCTCCTATCAAGTTGTTAAACCCATCTTTATCTTCGCCATCTCTCTTCTCCTAGTGCTCCTCTCATGTCCTCCTGCTCACAGCACTCCAGACACAGAGCTGAATTTTGTGCTTTATTATGGTGGCTTATTTTGCTCAGTGTTTTTTTGAGATTCATCCACATTGTTATGCGTATCAGTAGTTTCTTTTTATTATTGACTAGCATTCCATTGTATGGATATACCACAATTTGTTTACCCATTTGCCTGTTGATGGATATCTAGGTTATTTCCAGTTTTTTACTGTTATGAAGAAAGCTACTAAAAACATTGTGTGGTATTATGGCAATGTATGTTTCACTTTAAAATAAATTGCCAAACAGTTTTCCAAAGTAGTTCCACCATTTTACACTCTGACCAGTAATGTATGGGACTTCTAGTTATTCCATCTCTTTGCCAACATTTGGTGTCTTCAGCCTTTTTAATTTTAGCCATTCTAGTGGGTGTGTAATGGCTCACTGTGGTTTTAATCTGCATTTTGCTGACAACCAGTGATGTCTAACATTTGAGCTAAAATTTGATTTTATATATATATATATTTTTTCCCCAAATTTCAACAGAATATAATAGTCTCTAGGGAATATCTTTACCATGGCATTTGTTTCTGTATTTCCATAGTAGACTATTTTACAAAAAAGATTTTAGAAATCTAACACTATATGCCATAGGAAAAGATCAGTTTACAGAACTAAACACAGCTTCCAGGTATAACGTCACTATGGTACGGTATTTACATTGGGCGTCCACTAAAATAAGCTCTCAGCTGCTGGATGGGGCTAAAACGTTGCCACCTCCACTCCCACCATCCGGTAATGTTAAAAACAAATACAAAAGATACCACAGGACTACGCACACTAGTTTTGGTCAGCAAAAGTCAAATTTCTAATTCAACTCTTTTTCACGCTCACATCTTTAAAACTGACTTATTCTTCAGGTTTAATTACTTTTACAGAAGTTACATTACACAAGTATCAAATAGCAAAATATTTTAATCTTCCCAAATTCAGGGAAGATGAGTTGCGAAGTACCTTCTCTCCGATCGCAGGACCTCTGGTAACGTACCGTAGAGCTCTAGAGATATCCTACCTTGAGGATAACCAAACCGTTTCCTAATTTAAATCGGAGAATGCTATACGAAAAAAAAAAATCTGTGCACTACTTTTAATCTTTTACTGCACAATTTCAAGATATTCGCTGGGTTATGCAGTAATTGTCCTCCGCATACTCACAAATGTTAACTTCAGTCCTTTTTTGTCCCCCCTCCTCGCCCGAGGAGCACCAGATCACGTGCTGGCGGACAGGCACTGCGGAAACCCGGCGGTGACAAGGGGAAGAGCCAGCGGCTCCGTCCAGCCCTTGGCCCACCGATTTGCAGATTCTGCCCCAACTGGTTCTTCCACGAGGTCCCCCGCTCGCTCCGACCGACCGACCGAAGATCGCCAGGAGCCCAGGCCCGCGGGACTGCGCCTGCCGAGGCCGACCCGAGCCTGCAGCCCGGCCCGCGGCCTCGCGGCCCCCGCCCGGGCCCGCACCCCGGGGCAGGCGGGGCTGAGAGGACCCTGACTGGGCTCCCCTCCCCGAGCCCCCCGCCCCACGGCCCAGAGCGCAGGTACTCTGGCCAGCCGCGCACGGGGACCGCGCGCCCGGAGCCCCGGGCATCCGGCTGCTCACCGCCTTCCGCCGGCCAGGCGCCCTGCAGGAGCGGCGTGCTGTCCGAAGCCTCCTCGCCATCGCTGGGGGCCGGGTCCCGACCCGGGGACCTCATCATGCTGCAGAAGAGCAGGTGCGCGACGTGTCTGGCGGAAAGGAGAGGTCCTCCCGGACAGCCCAAGGCTGCCGGCGGAGCTGGCGCCGCCCCCGGCCCGGCCCCGCCCCGCCCCGAGGCGGGCACGCCGACTCCGCCCGCCGCCATCTTAGGTTAGGGCAGCTCCGGGGAGGCCGGGCGCGTCGGCGGAATTCTGGGAGCTGCGGCCGGCGCGGGCTGTCGGGCGCCGCGGCCTCAGGGGCAGTGCCGCCCGCGGCGGTTCGCGCTCCGGGGCGGGGTGAGCGGCAGCCTGGAGGCGGGCAGGGCCCGGGCGTCGCACAAGCTGCGGGGAGGGCGCGGATCGAATCTGGGCGGTGGACGGGGCGCAGCCCACGCGACGCTCTGTTATCCGTAGTAAAGTGCCGTGATTATTGGCAACCTGGCACCGTCCGCCGTGACTGCCTGTTGTCCCTAGAATCGCTTTGGAGGAGGAAAAGCAGTAAGTGGAAGCGTACTGCCGAGGCCTATGAAATTGCCGCTTTTGGAGGTCACGACAGCCTAACCTGGGCACTGTCACCTGATTCAGCCTTCAGAACCTGGGGTGTGTGCGTCTCCGCAGGCCTCCCCCTGCGCGCCGCCGGGCCGGACCCAGGAGGAGCCGGGGAGGAGCGGGAGGAGCAGGGCAGGACCCAGGAGGAGCCGGGGAGGAGCGGGGAGGAGCAGGGCAGGACCCAGGAGGAGCCGGGGAGGAGCGGGAGGAGCAGGGCAGGACCCAGGAGGAGCCGGGGAGGAGCGGGAGGAGCAGGGCAGGGCCCAGGAGGAGCCGGGGAGGAGCAGGGCAGGACCCAGGAGAAGTTGGGGAGGAGCGGGGAGGAGCTGGGCTGGACCGGACCCAGGAGGAGCCGGGGAGGAGCGGGGAGGAGCCGGGCCAGACCCAGGAGGGGCCGGGGAGGAGCGGGGAGGAGCCGGGGAGGAGCGGGGAGGAGCCGGGCCAGACCCAGGAGGAGCCGGGGAGGAGCGGGGAGGAGCAGGGCCGGACCTAGGAGGAGCCGGGGAGGAGCAGGGCAGGACCCGGGAGGAGCCGGGGAGGAGCGGGGCGGAGCCGGGGAGAAGCGGGGACGCCGCGGGGGAGCCGGGGAGGAGCGGGGGGGGGGGGGGGGGCCCCCTGGGCGGAGCGCGGAGGGGTGGGGCCGCCGGGGAGGATTTCGTGTTCTTGGAATAAATACCCAGTAGCGGGATAGATGGGGTTTTGGGGTATTACTCTTTTTAACTTTTTGAGAAAGCTCCATACTGCTTTCCATAATGGCTGCACCAGTTTGCACTCCCACCAGCAGTGTGTGAGGGTTCCCTTTTCGCCACATCCTCTTAAACACTTACTATTTCTTGTCTTATTAATTATAGCCAATCTGATGTATATCACATCTTCTTTATCCATTCTTCCCTTGATGTGCACCTAGGTTGTTTTCAAGTCTTGGTCATTGTGAATAATCCTGCAGTGAATTTAGGGGTGCGTACATTTTTATGCATTCGTGTTTTCATGTTCTTTGGATAAATACTCAGAAGTGGAATAACTGGATCATATGGTATTTCTTTTTGTAATTTTTTGAGGAATCTCCATACTGTTTTCCATAGTGGCTGCAGCAGTTTGCACTCCCACCAGCAGGGTATGAGGGTGCCCTTTTTTCCACATCCCCTTCAACACTTGTTTTATCTTGTTTGGTTAATTATAGCCATTCTGATGGGCATGAAGTGACATCTCGTTGTAGTTTTGCCTTGCATTGCCATAATAATTAACTGATGTTGAACATCTTTTCATGTGCCTGTTGGCCATCTGTATATCTTCTTTGGAAAAATGTCTAACATCTGCCCATTTTTTGATTGGGTTATTTGTTTTTTTGTTGTTGAGATATATGAGTTCTTTGTATATTTTGGATATTAAACCGTTACCAGATAGATGGTTTGTAAATATCTTCTCCCAGTTGTTAGGTTGTCTGTGGTTGTGTGTGTGTGTGTGTGTGTGGTGAGGAATATGCACCCTGGGCTAACATATGTTGCCAGTCCTCCTCTTTTTGCTTGAGGAGGATTGCCCCTGAGCTAACGTGTGCGCCAATCTTCCTCTATTTTTGTTTTCTATGTGGGACGCCATGACAACATGATTTGATGAGCGGTGTGTAGGCCCCTGCCCAGGATCTGAACCTGCAGACCCCATGCTACTGAAGCAGAGTGCTCAAACTTAACCTCTACACCACTGGGCTGACCCGGTTGGGTTGACTTTTTGTTTTGTTGATGGTTTTATTTGCGGTGCAGAAGGTTTTTAGTTTGATGTAGTACCATTTGTTCATTTTTTCTTTTGATTCTCTTGCCTGGTCAGACATGGTACTTGAAAATATGCTAAGACCAATGTCAAAGGATGTCAAGGAGTGTACCCCCAATGTTTTCTTCTAGAAGTTTTATGGTTTCAGGTCTTACATTCAAGTCTTTAACCCATTTTGAGTTAATTCCTTTATATAGTCTAAGATAGTGCTCTACATTCATTCTTTTGCATGTGGCTGTCCAGTTTTCCCAACACCATTTGTAGAAGAGACTCTCCTTTTTCCATTGGATGTTCTTGGCTCCCTTGTCAAAAATTAGCTGTCCATAGATGTGTGGGTTTATTTCTGGCCTCTCATTCGGTTCCATTGATCTGTGTGTCTGTTTTTGTGCCAATACCATGCTGTTTTGGTTACTGTAGCTTTGTAGTATATTTTGAAATCAGGGAATGTGATGCCTCCAGCTTTGTTCCTTTTTATCAGGATTCCATATAAACTTTAGGAATCTTTGTTCTTTTTCTGTGAAAAATGTTGAAACTTTGATAGGGATTGCATTGAATCTGTAGATTGCTTTAGGAAGTATGGAAATTTTAACTCGGTTAATTCTTCCAATCCAAGGGCATGGAATATCTTTCTGTTTCTTTGTGTCTTCTTCAGTTTCTTTCAAGAATGTTTTATAGTTTTCAGGGTATAGACCTTTCACCTCTTTGGTTAAGTTCTTCCTAGATATTTTATCCTTTTTGTTGCAATTGTAAAAGTGATTATATTCTTAATATCTCTTTCTGCTACTTCGTTGTTAGTGTATAGAAATGCAACTGAGTTTTGTATGTTGATTTTGTATCCTGTGACTTGACTGTATTCATTTATTATTTCTAAAAGTTTTTTAGTGGATTCTTTAGGGTTTTCTATATGTAAAATCATGTCATCTGCAAATGGTGACAGTTTCACTTCTTCCTTTCAAATTTGCTTCCCTTTTATTTCTTTTTCTTGCCTGATTGCTCTGGCTAGGACTTCCAATACCATGTTAAATAAGAGTGGTGAAAGTGGGCATCCTTGTCTGGTTCCTGTTCTTTGATGCATAGCTTTCAGTTTTTCTCCGTTGAGAATGATACTAGCTGTGAGTTTGTCATATATGGCCTTCATCATGTTGAGGTATTTTCCTTCTATACCCCGTTTATTCAGAGTTTTTATCATAAATGGATGCTCTGTCTTGTCAAATGCTTTCTCTGCATCTATTGAGGTGATCATGTGATTTTTATTCTTCATTTTGTTAATGTGGTGTATCACGTTGATAGATTTGCGGACGTTGAACCATCCCTGCATCCCTGGAATAAATCCCACTTGATCATGGTGTATGATCTTTTTAATGTATTGTTGTATTTGATTTGCTAGTATTTTGTGGACGATTTTTGCATCACTGTTCATCAGTGATATTGGCCTGTAATTTTCTTTTTTTGTGTTGTGCTTGTCTGATTTGATACAAGGATAATGTTGGCTTTGTAGAATGAGTTAGGAAGCATCCCCTCCTCTTCAATATTTTGGAAGAATTTGAGAAGGATAGGTATTAAGTCTTCTTTGAATGTTTGGTAGATTCACCAGGGAAGCTGTTTCGTCCTGGACTTTTACTTTTTGAGAAGTTTTTGATTGCTGTTTCGATCTCCTCACTAGTGATTGGTCTATTCAAATTCTCTATTTCTTCTTGATTCAGTTTTGGAAGATTGTATGATTATAAGATTTGTCTGTTTCTTCTAGATTATCCAATTTGTTGACATATAGCTTTTTATAGTATTCTCTTATAATCTTTTGTATTTCTGAGGTGTCCATTGTAATTTCTCTTCTTTCATTTCTGATCATCTTTACTTGAGTCTTCTCTCTTTTTTTCTCGGTGAGTCTAGCTAAAGATTTGTCAATTTTGTTCATCTTTTCAAAGAACCAGCTGTTGGTTTCATTGGTTTTTTCTATTTTTTAGTCTCTATTTTATTTATTTCTACTCTGATTTTTATTATTTCCTTCTTTCTACTGATTTTGGGCTTTGTTGTTCTTTTTTCCAGTCCCTTTAGGTGCACTGGTAGATTGTTTATTTGGGATTTTTCTTGTTTGTTGAGGTAGGCTTGTATTGCTATAAACTTCCTTCTTAGAACTGCTTTTGCTGTATCCCATGGATTTTGGCATGTCGTATTTTCATTTTCACTTGTCTCCAGGTATTTTTTGATTTCTTCTTTGATTTCTTCATTGACCCAATTTTTGTTCAGTAGTGTTTTGTTTAATCTCCACATATTTGGGGCTTTTCTGATTTCCTTCCTGTAGTTTTCTAGTTTCATAGCTTTGTGGTCAGGAAAGATTCTTGGTATATTTCAATCTTCTTAAATTTATTGAGACTTGTTTTGTGGCCTAATATGTCATCAGTCCTGGAGAATGTTCCATATGCGTTTGGAAAGAATGTGTATTCTGTGGTTTGGGGATGGAAAGTTCTATATATATCTACTAAGTCCATCTGGCTTAATGTGTCATTTAATGCCAGTGTTTCCTTATTGATCTCCTCTTTGGATGATCTATCCATTGGTGTAAGTCGAGTGTTAAAGTCCCCTACTATTATTGTGTTACTGTCTATTTCTCCTTTTGTGTCTGTTAATAATAGCTTTACATGTTTAGGTGCTCTTATGTTGGGTGCATAGATATTTACAAGTGTTATATCCTCCTGTTGGATTGTTCCTTTTATCATTATGTAGTGCCCTTCTTTGTCTATTGTTATAGTTTTTGTTTTAAAGTCTATTTTGTCTGATATAAGTATTGCTACCCCAGCTTTCTTTTCATTACCATTTGCATGGAGCATCTTTTTCCACCCCTTCACTTTCAGTTTGTGAATGTCTTTAGGTCTTAAGTGTGTCTCTTTTATGTAGCATATATATGAGTCTTGTTTTTTTATCCAATTGGCCACCCTGTGCCTTTTGATTAGAGCATTTAGCCCATTGACATTTAAAGTAGCTATTGATAAGTATATAGTTATTGCTATTTTGTTACTTTTTCTGGGTGTTTTAGTAGTTCTTCTATATTCCTTTCTTCTTCTTGTGCTCTCTTCCCTTGTGGTTGGATGACTTTCTTTAGCATTGTTATACCCAGGATTGGTACAAACATTAGAAATAGAACTACCATTTGATCCAGCAATCCCACTTCTGGGTATATCTCTTGATTACTTGTCTATTTATTAAAGGTTTCTGGTTTGTGATTACCATGAGGTCCATATATAATAATCTATGTATATAGCAATCTATATTGAGTTGATGGTCTCTTTAGTTTGATGTCTTTCTAAAAGCTCTACTCTTGTACTCCTCTCCTCCCACGTTTTATGTTTTTGATATCATATCTAAACTCTTATTTTGTGTATGGGTTTCTATTACCCTCGTATCATTGATATAGGTAATTTTAGTACTTTTATCTTTTGACCTTCATATTATCTTCATAGGTGGTTGATCTACCTTTACTGTACTTTTTTACTGTATTTTTTTGCCTTTTTGGGGGGATAATTTTCTTATTCCTATTTGTGGTCTTCTCTTTCCTGCTTAAATAAGTCCCTTTAGCATTTCTTGTAAAACTGGTTTCTTGGTGATAAACTCCTTTAATTTTTGCTTGTCTGGGAAATTCTTTATCTCTGCTTGGATTCTTTTTTTTTTTTTTTTTTGAGGAAGATTAGCCCTGAGCTAGCTGCTGCCCATCCTCCTGTTTTTGCCGAGGAAGACTGGCCCTGAGTCAACATCCGCGCCCATCGTCCTCTACTCCACGTGTGGGAAGCCTGCCACAGCATGGCTCCCCAAGTGGTGCCATGTCTGCACCCAGGATCTGAACTGGCGAACCCTGGCCTGCAGAAGCAGGACATGCGAACTCAACCACTGCACCACTGAACCAGCCCCTCTCCTTGGATTCTTAAGGATAACCTTGCTGGGTAGAGTATTTTTGGCTGTAGGTTTTTTCCTTTTGGCACTTTAAATATAATGTCCCACTCCCTTCTAGCCTGTGGGGTTTCAGCTGAGAAGTCACTGGATAGCCTTATGGAGTTTCTACTGTCATTTACATTGTAAATTTCTATGACTTCAGGATTGGTTTCTGGAGACTTGTCATTTTCCTTCTGCTCCAGAGTGTTAATGTATTTCTTCATGGTGTCTGAAGAAGTGACCTTTTGCCAGTGCATAGTGGTAGTATCAGGTTGCAGATTCCACCTGCCACCCCTGGGGGTAGGGGGAAAAAGCTGTGTTTTTTGAACCCGCTTTGTCTGCTGGAAGTTGTGCTGATAGGGCTCTGGGTTCTCCTGCTGATCACAGTTGCTTGGCACGTCACACATACACACAGGCACGTGCTCTGTTGTGGATCTGTTCCCTTGGCTGGGGATCAGCTGAGCTGGTCCACTATGTGGGGCTAGGGGCTCTTTCTTTTCACTGCTTGCCTGCTCTACGTTAATGGGTGGTTCACTTGGGCTGCTGCACTGGGTGGGCGTGCCCATGTGGTGGCTGTGCTGCACAACTTGGTGTGGAGCATTCCCATGGGATGGGCTACACTCCGAAAGTGAAAGCATTCACATGCACACCTGCCTGCTCCCCTGCCTCCTCTTACAGTCACGTACCACCTGCTGTGTGAGCACCCGTGACCTAGACCGCTGCTGCTGGGGATGGGGAGGGGATCTACTCACCTCCTTCCACTCCTTCCTGGGGATCCAGTACCCCATCCTTCAGATGTGTGGCTGCATAGATCTCTCAGATGTCCTACTATGCTTTGTAGGGAATCCTCTGTTGGTTAATGAATGTCTGTTTGGTTGTAACTTAGCGGGGAGAGACTAAGGAAACAGCTCACTCAACCGTGATGCTGAGGTCACTCCAAGAGTTGATTTCTTCAGGTTAATTTCTAAATTCTTTGTCATTTTATGGTTTTGAACCTCTAGGATTAGTAACTATTTTCTTTATATTATATCACATTATTATGTGGAAGAAACATTTCACTATTTGGACACCTTTTCCTCGCAGAATTTTTTGAATTAAATTCTAATGATCAGTTTTTTCTCATAGTTTCTTTGTAACTTAGTCAGTAGTATTAGTGAAAATATTTATGCAGAAAATAGACTTATGCAAAGAAGAAACACTAAAACTTGTACCATACAGATTAGCCTAACTAAAACAATGAGCTAATGTAATTATGTAAGGAGAAGTGTTAAAATATTTCAAAAGGATATGATTGACAGGAAAATTTCCATTAAGCCTAAGGTTTCTCTCTACTCTTGTATTCTCCTTGCAATATTTCTCCTTTTCAGGCATTGCTATGCCTGATTTTAACCTTTATTACAAAGCTATAGTAATCAAAATGGTATGGTACAGGCATAAAAATAGACACAGACCAATGGAACAGAATCCAGAGTCCAGAAATAAACCCACGATAGTCTCTTTAATAAATGGTGTTGGGAAACTGGATAACTACATGCAGAAGGATGAAATTGGATCTCTATCTTCTAACACTTGCAAAAATTAACTTGAATAGATAAAAGACTTAAATGTAAGACCAAAAACTTTAAGTCTACTAGAAGGAAACGTAGAGGAAAAAGCTTTTTGATATTAGTCTTGGCAAAGATTTTTTGGATCTGACATCAAAAGTACAAGCTAAAAAAGCAAAAATAAACAAGTGGGACCTCATCAAATTAAAAAGCTTCTGCACAGCAAAAGAAACAATCAGCAAAATAAAAAGGCGACCTATGGAAGGGGGGAAAATATTTGCAAGCATCTATCTGATGAAGGGTTAACATCCAAACTATATAAGGAACTGATACAACTCAATAGCAAAATAATAAAAAGTCCAATTTAAAAATGAGCAAAGGAGTTAAGCAGACATTTTTCCCAAAGAAGACATACAAATGACCAACAGGCACATGAAAAAATGCTTAACATCGGTAATCATCAGGGAAATGTAAATCAAAACCACAATGAGATATCACCTCACACCTGTGAGAATGCCTGTCATCAAAAAGACGAGAACAAGTGGTGGCGAGGCTGTGGAAAAAAGGGAGTGTGCACTGCTGGTGGGAATGGGAATTGGTGCAGCCACTGTGGAAAACAGTGTGGAGGTTCCTCCAGACGTTAAAAATAGAACTACCATTTGATCCAGCAACCCCACTTCTGGGTATATATCTGAAGGAAATGAAAATACCCTCTTAAGAAATATCTGCATTCCCATGTTCATTGCAGCATTTTCACAATAGCCCAGACATGGAAAGAACCTAAATGTCTGTCTGTCTGTCTGTCTGTCTCTCCACCCAAATACACATATGTATACAATGGAATGTTATTCAACCACAAAAAATAAGGAAATCCTGTCTTTTGTGGCAACCTGGATGAACCTTGAAGACATTATGCTAAGTGAAATGTCAGACAGAAAAAGACAAATACTGTGTGTTCTCACTTATATGCAGAATCTAACAAAGCTGAACTCATAGAAATAGAGAGTAGGATAGTGGTTGCCAGGGGCTCGGGGGTGAGAGAAATGGGGGATTGTCAAAGGGTACAAACTCCTAGTTAGAAGATGAATACGTTCTGGGCATCTAATGTACACCGTGGTGACTATAATTAACAATACTGTATTATACTGTATAGAACAACTTGGAAGTTGTTAAGAGAGTAGATCTTAAATGTTATCACCACACACAAAAAGAGGGAGATGTGAGGGGATGGAGGTGTTTACCAAGCCTATTGTGGTAATCATTTTGCAATGTACACATGTGTCAAATCATCATGTTGTAAACCTTAAACTTACATATGTTATATATCAACAGCTCAATAAAGCTGGAAAAATATTTCCCCTTTTCCCTGTTAAAGTATCATCTACATGTACCTCAGTGTTCTCTCTCTAAAATATAGACCTGATGCTTTAACCTCTCTTTAAAAACCCTTTGATGGTAGCTTATTACCAAGGTCTTCACTTTTTTTTTTTGGTGAGGCAGGTTGGCCCTGAGCTAATATCTGTTGCCAAACTTCCTCTTTTAGCCAGACGAAGATTGTTACTGAGCTAACATCTGTGCCAGTCTTCCTCTATTTTTTTTTTTTTTTTTTTGTATGTGGGACACTGCCACAGCATGGCTTGAGTGATGTGTAGGTCTGCACCCAGGATCCAAAACAGCAAACCCCAGGCTGCCGAAGCGGAGTGCATGAGCTTAACCACTGAGCCACAGGCCTGGCCCTTCTTCACATTTTTTGATTGTGTACTCCATCAATAAAGATTTTGACTGTGCAGCCAACCATCCATGTGTATTTTTCTTTACAAATTACACACACACACACACACTATACTCAACAAATATTCAAAGTTAAGAAGGATGAAAAAGATAAGTAGATGTTCTGATTTTTCTCTGAATCATTTTGCATATGCTCTTGAGTGAGTGCACCCCACTTTGGAGACTACTTGTCTAGAGGATAAAATCCAAATTCTTTCGTATAGAACACAAGACCCTTACAAACTGGCCCCAGTGTTTGTCTCATCTTCTACCACTTCCTGCCCCTGCTCTGTGCTTCACACATGGACACTCACTGAACCTTATACGCACCGTGTTCTCCCTGTGCCTTTTTGCTTCTTTTGTGTGTGGTGAGTTCTTATTTGTCCTTTGAGACTAAAATGTCACTTTTTCTTTAAAGGTTTCTTGTCAATCTATTTTCCATGCTCTCGTGTATATTGTACATACCTTTATTATAGCACATTGGGTTACAGATATCTAAGACATTGTCACAGTGTGTGAGTCAGTCCTTGAGGATAGGAACCTTGATTTACTTATCTTCCATTCCTAACTCTAAGCAGAGAGAACAGCTTTAAAAGGATTTATGGAGCCTCATGTTATGGGTGAGGCCCTGTCCTGGTTGCTATGGGTTATACAAGATATATAAACATGGTTTCTGCCTTCAAGGAGTTTATAAGTAAAATGTATCTTCAAGGAAATATTTCTTAGTTACTGTCCAAGGAAAGTATAAATATTTCTCTAGCAATTATGAAAGGTAGAGGACACATTTTTATTTATATTTTCTAGAGAGCAAGTAGTATATGATTAATGTATTCCAAAGGAAGAGCAATAATATATTTAGGAAGGAATTTAAAAAATGAGTAATCTGAACATACTTTTCCACATCCTGCTTCCTTTAGGTGGCTGTGCTGTTAGGGGTCCTCAGACTGGTCAAAATATAAAGATAGGTCAATGTGCACAGTTTTCTGGTATGCTTATATGGTAGCATGCACTCGATTGTTTTCATGGCAGAGTTTAAATTTCCTCAGTGCTTTACAGCTTAACAATCGGGTGATTCTTGTAGCAGTAGTAGTATAGCCGTCCTACAGAGGGGAACAAACAAATGACAACTGAATGCAGTGATCTGAGGTCAATGAGAGCCACTATTACAACTCAGATCTATTGCCTTTCCTAGTATTCGCATCCTACGATAGTGCTTCTTCATAATTTCCTTAATTTTGTACACTTGATATGTTACAAAGTTTGCATCTTAAAACTTGAGTCATTTCAGTGGTAGGTATATAATATGTGAAGTTGTCAATTGCTGATTAAAAATTATATGGCATTTCCCTTGTCAATTTTTTTCATTTACTTGCTGTAGGGGAGCTGAGAAAGCAGTCACATTAAAAAAAGGATATAAGTAATGTTGCCTTTGTGAAAAGCCTGGAAGAGGCTGATATGTAAAATTTAAATGCCCTGGAAAATTTAAGAAGATATGTCATAGTTTTATCTCTTCAACTTCAGGGAATTTAAAATAAATTTTTGCAAATGTGAAATATCAGTGGAACAGATAGTAAATAACCTGAGAAAAATCAACAAGAAGCATAGGACACAGAAAGACTTTCAGAAATAAGCTAAAAGTGCATGCAAAGCAACTAAAAATTGAATGACTCAGGCAGATTAGAAGATTAGGGTTCATATCTGTTCTAATATGTGAAGCCACAGTGCTGTTGAGTCAGCCGTTCCTGTCTTTGTTGGTCAGAATTCTGTCCACATACATTTTCTGACTAATGAAAGATATACTGGGTTAGAAACAAGTTGTTTCATCACAGAAAAGACCTTCTGAGGTGAATAGAATCTTGGTATTAGAAAGTGTTATGGCATCGTGATAACCTGCCAATTAATACAATACCACCTTATTTTCCAATGGATGTGTTCATAAAGTTTTATATAAATTCAACCAAATTTAAGATGACAAATGAGAGTTTGCTATTTTTAGAGAAGCTATGAATAATCCTTTTGTTGAGGGATAGCTGAATTTTCATGTTTTAGGTGTTCTTTTAATGGGACACATTTACACTGGTTTTCTCTTCCAGCAATTTAAGTGAAAAGAAAAATGCAGAACTAATTGAGTTCCTCAGGAATAAAAATTGCAGTCTTATAAATCGTTATATGCTAATAAATCAGAACAATTAAAATTCAATTATTTTACATTAAAGGAATCAAGAGTAGTTTAATATTAGGCAATCTATTAAAATCATCAATTGGCCCAACAAAAATCATGATGATCGCAATATATTGTATAAAAATGAGTAAATTTTAACAATTATTCAAGGTTTTTAAAAAATTAGGAGCATTATGACATTTTTCCTATGATAAAGATCTTTATCTTTTAAGAAAAATTTTAACTAAATCCTTTTTGTAATTGAGGTAACATTGGTTTACAACATTATATAAATTTAAGGTGTACATCATTATATTTCAATTTCTGTGTAGACTGCATCGTGTTCACCACCCAGAGACTAATTACCATCTGTCACAATACACATGTGCCCCTTTACACCCTTTTGCCCTCGTCCCTCCCCCATGCCCTAACGTAACTGCCAATCTAATCTCTGTATCTATGTGTTTGTTTGTCATTGTTGTTTTTATCTTCCACTTATGAGTGAAATCATATGGTATTTGGCTTTCTCTGACTCATTTCGCTTAGCATAATTCCCTCAAGGTCCATCCATGTTGTCGCAAGTGGCAAGATTTCATCTTTTTTTTTATGGCTGAGTAGTATTACATTGTGTGAGTGTATTTATATATATGTATACATACCACATCTTTATCCATTCATCCACTGATGAGCACTTAGGTTGTTCCCAAGTCTTGGCTATTGTGAATAATGCTGCAACGAAGATAAGGGTGCAAATATCTTTTAGACTTGATGTTTTCACATTCTTTGGATAAATACCCAGAAGTGGAATAGCTGGATCGTATGGTGATTCTGTTCTTAATTTTTTGGGGACTCTCCGTGCTGTTTTCTATAGTGGCTGTACTAGTTTATGCTCCTACCAGCAGTGTATGGGGGTTCCCTTTTCTCCACACCCTCTCCAGCACTATTGTTATTGCTTGTCTTGTTAATTATAGCCATTCTGATGGGCATGAGATAATATCTCATTGTAGTTTTGATTTGCATTTCCATACTAATTAGTGATGTTGAACAGGTTTTCAGGTACCTGTTGACCATCTGTATATCTTCTTTGGAAAAATGTCTGTTAACATCTTTTGCCCATTTTTTGATTGGGTTGTTTGTTTTTTTGTTGTTGAATTGTATGAGTTCTTTATGTATTTTGGATATTAATCCCTTATCAGATATATGATTTGCAAATATCTTCTCCCACTTGTCAGCTTGTCTTTTTGGTTTTTTGATGGTTTTGTTTGCTGTGCAGAAGATTTTTAGTTCTGATGTAGCCCCATTTATTTATGTTTTCTTTTGTTTCCCTTGCCTGGGGAGACGTGATATTCAAAAAGATAATGCTAAGTCCAACGTGAAGAGCATACTGCTTATGTTTTCTTCTAGAATTTTTATGGTTTCAGGTCTTACATTTAAGTCTTTAATCCATTTTGAGTTAATTTTTGTGTATGGTGTCAGATAATGATCTACTTTCATTCTTTTTCATGTGGCTGTCCAGTTTTCCCAGCACCAGTTATTGAAGAGGTTTTCTTTTCGTTGTTGTATGTTCTTGGCTCCTTTTTTTTTTTTTTAGTTGATTGGCACCTGAGCTAATAACTGTTGCCAATCTTTTATCCCCCCTGCTTTTCCTCCCCAAGTTCCCTAGTACATAGTTGTATATTTTAGTTGTGAGTCCTTTCGGTTGTGCTATGTGGGACACCATGTCATGGCTTCATGAGTGGTGCCATGTCTGCGCCCAGGATCCAAACCAGTGAAACCCTGGGCTGCCAAAGCAAAGCGTGAGAGCTTAACCACTTGGCCACGGGGCTGGCCCCCCTTGGCTCCTTTGTCAAAGATTAACTTTCCACAGATGTACAGTTTTATTTCTGGCCTCTCAATGCTGTTCCATTGATCTGTGTGTCTGTTTTTGTGCCCATACCGTGCTGTTTTGATTACTATGGCTTTGTCGTATATTTTGAAGTCAGGGATTGTGATGCCTCCAGCTTTTTTTTCCCCCTCAGGATTGCTTTGGCTATTCAGAGTATTTCGTGGTTCCATATAAATTTTAGAATTCTTTATTCTATTTCTGTGAAAAATGTTGTTGGGACTTTGATAGGGATTGCATTGAATCTGTAGATTGCTTTAGGAAGTATGGACATTTTAACTCTGTTAATTGTTCCAATCTATGAGCATGGTCTTTGTGTCTTCTTTGATTTCTTTCAACAATGTTTTATAATTTTCAGTGTACAGGTCTGTGGTTCACCTCTTTCATTACATTTACTCCAAGGTATTTTCTTCTTCTTGTGATTGTAAATGGGATTGTATCCTTAATTTCTTTTTCTGCTATTTCATTGTTAGTGTGTAGAAATGCAACTGAGTTTTGTATGTTGATTTTGTGTCCTGCAACTTTGCTGTAGTTATTGAATATTTATAATAGTTTTTTGGCAGATTCTTTAGGGTTTTTTATATATAAAACCATGTCATCTGAAATAGTGAGAGTTTTACTTCTTCCTTTCCATTCTGGATCCCTTTTATTTCTTTTTCATGCCTTATTGCTCTGGCTAGAACCCCTAATACTATGTTAAATAAGAGTGGTGAAAGTGGACATCTTGGTCTTGTTCCTGTTCTTAAAGGGATAGCTTTCACTTTTTCACCATTGAATATGATGTTAGCTGTGGGTTTGTCATATATGGCCTTTATTATGTTGAGATACTTTCTTTCTATGCCCATTTTATTCACAGTTTTTCTCATAAATGAATACTGTATCTTGTTGAATGCTTTCTCTGTATCTACTGAGATGATCATGTGATTTTTATTCTTCATTTTGTTAATGTGGTGCATCACATTGACTGATTGTGGATGTTAACCATTTTTGCATCCTTGGAATAAGTCTCACTTGATCATGGTGTATGATCTTTTTAATGTATTGTTGTATTTGATCTGCTAGTATTTTATTAATGATATTTACATTAATGTTCATCAGTGATATGGCCTGTAATTTTCTTGTTTTGTGTTGTCCTTGTCTGGTTTTGGTGTCAGGGTAATGTTGGCCTCATAGAGTGAGTTAGGAAGCATCCTGTCCTCTTCAATATTTTGGAAGAGTTTGAGAAAGACAGGTATTAAATCTTCTTTGAATGTTTGGTAGAATTCACTGGGGGAAGCCATCCAGTTCTGGACTTTCGTTTTTTGGGAGATTTCTGATTACTGTTTCAATCTCCTTACTGGTGATTTGTCTAATCAGATTCTCTATTCTTCTTGATTCAGTTTTGAAAGGTTGTATGACTTAAGGATCTAAGAATTTATCCATCTCTTCTAGATTATCCAACTTGTTGGCATGCAGCTTTTCCTTGTCTTGTTTTATAATCCTTTGTATTTCTGTGGTGTCCGTTTTAGTTTCTCCTCTTTCATTTCTGATTTTATTTATTTGAGCCTTATCCCTATTTTTCTTGGCGAGTCTAGTTAAAGGTTTGTCAATTTTGTTTATCTTTTCCAAGAAACAGCTCTTAGTTTCACTGGCTTTTTCCATTGTGTTTTTTAAATCTCTATTTCATTTATTTCCCCTCTCATTTTTACTATTTCCTTCCTTCTACTGACTTTGGGCTTCATTTGTTCTTCTTTTTTCTAGTTCTTTCAGTTGTATTGTTAGATTGTTTATTTGAGATTTTTCTTGTTTTTTGAGGTAGGCCTGTATTGCCATAAACTTCTCTCTTAGTACTGCTTTTGCTATATCCCATAAATTTTTGTATGTTGTATTTTCCTTTTCATTTGTCTCCAGGTACTTTTTGATTTCTTCTTTCTTTGTTGACCAATCATTGTTTTGTAGCATTTTGTTTAATCTCCACATATTTGTGGCTTTTCTGGTTTTCTTTTTGGAGCTGATTTTGAGTTTCACACCATTGTGGTCAGAAAAGATGCTTGGTATTATTTCAATCTTCTTAAATTTATTGAGACTTGTTTTGTGGCCTGTTATGTGATCTATCCTGGAGAATGTACATGTACGTTTGAAAAGAATGTATATTCTGTGAATTTTGGATGGAATGTTCTGTATATATGTACTAAATCCATCTGGTCTAATGTGTCATTTAAGGCCAGTGTTTCCTTATTGATCTTCAAATTGGATTATCTATCCATTGATGTAAATGTAGTGTTAAAGTCTGCTACTATTATTGTGTTAATGTCTATTTCTCCTCTTGTGTCTGTTAATAATTGCTTTATATATTTAGATATTCCTATGTTGGGGGCAAAGATATTTACAAGTGTTATGTCTTCCTGTTGGATATTCCTTTTATCATTATGTAATGCCCTTCCTTGTCTCTTGTTACAGTTTTTGCTTTAAAGTCTATTCTATCTTATATAATATTGCTATATGAGTTTTCTTTTTGTTTCAGTTTGCATGGAGTATCTTTTTAAAAAATTAACTGTATATTTTTATATTTAACAAAACTACCCACATTTTATTCTGAAGTAGGTTCAAATCTTCTCAAATAATCCTTTTCTTTTTTAATTGAGATTTGCAGTAGTTTCCATTGTACATTATTTCTTGTCTGTCACCACACAAGTGCTCCCCTTCACCTCCTGTGCTGACCACCCCCATCCCCCTGCCCCTGCTAACCACTGAACTGTTAACTCTGTCCATATGTTTGTTTATATTCCACATATAAGTGAAATCATATGGTGTTTGTCTTTCTCAGTCTGGCTTATTTCACTTAGCATAATACCCTCCAGGTCCATCCATGTTGCAAATGGGATGATTTTGTCTTTTCTTTTTATGGCTGAGTAGTGTTGCATTGTATGTATATACCACATCTTCTTTATCCAATCATCAGTTGATGAGCACTTGTATTGCATCCATGTCTTGGCTATTGTGAATAGTGCTGTGATGAACATAGGGGTGCATATGTTACTTTGGATTGTTGATTTCAAGTTGTTTGGGTAGATATTCATTAGTGGGATACCTGGGTTGTATGGTATTTGTATTTTTAGTTTTTTGAGGAATCTCCATACTGTTGTCCCTAGTGGTTGCACCAGTTTGCATTCCAACCCGCAGTATATGAGTGTTCCCTTTTCTCCACATCCTCTCCAACATTTGTTGTTTTTTGTCTTGGTAACTATAGCCATTCTGACTGGTGTAAAGTGATATCTCATTGTAGTTTTGATTTGCACTTCCCTAATGATTAGTGATGTTGAGCATCTTTTCATGTGTCTGTTGTCCATCTGTATATCTTCCTTGGAAAAATGTCTGTTCATATCCTCTGCCCATTTTTTGATTGGGTATTTTTGTTGTTGAGGTGTGTGAGTTCTTTATATACTTTGGAGACCAACTCCTTGTCTGATAAATGATTTACAAATATTTTCTCCCAGTTGGTGGGTTGTCTTTCCATTTTGTTGATGGTTTCCTTTGCTTTGTAGAAGCTTTTTAGTCTGATATAGTCCCATTTGTTAACTTTTTCTTTTGCTTCCCTTACCCGAGTAGACATGGTATTTGAAAAGATGTGGCTAAGACCAATGTCAAAGACTGTACTGCCTATATTTTCTTCTAGGGCTTTTATGGTTTCAGTTCTTACATTAAAAACTTTAATTCATTTAGAGTTAACTTTTGTGTCTGGTGCAAGATAATGGTCTACTGTCATTCTTTTCATGTAGCTGTCCAGTTTTCCCAGCACCATTAATTGACGAGAATTTCCTTTCTACACAGTATGTTCTTGGCTCCTTTGTCAAAGATTAACTGTCTATAGATGTGTGGTTTTATTTTCGGGCTTTGAATTCTGATCCATTGATCCGTGTGTCTGTTTTTGTGCCAGTACCATGCTGTTTTGATTACTATAGCTTTGTAATATGTTTCAAAGTCAGGGATCATGATGCCTCCAGCTTTGTGTTTTTTTTCTCAGAATTGCTTTGGCTTTTCAGTGTCCTTTGTTGTTCCATGTAAATTTTTGGTTCTTTTGTTCTATTTCAGTGAATAATGTCATTGGGATTTTGATTGGGATTGCACTGCATCTGTAGATTGCTTTAGGTAGTATGGACATTTTGACTATGTTTATTCTTCTGACCCATGAACATGGAATATCTTTCCATATCTTTGTGTCTTCTTCAATTTCCTTCAATAATGTCTTATAGTTTTCAGTGTACTGGTCTTTCACCTCTTTGGTTAAGTTTATTCATAGGTATTTTGTTGGTTTTTTTGCAATTGCAAATGAAATTGTATTCTTGATTTCTCTTTCTGCTAGTTCATTGTTAGTATATAGGAATACAACTGATTTTTTAAAATTGATTTTGTACCCTGAAACTTTGCTGTAGTTGTTGATTATTTCTAATAGTTTTCTGGTAGATTTTTTATGGTTTTCTAAATATAGAATCATATCTGCAAATAGTGAAAGTTTTACTTCTTCCTTTTCGATTTTGATCCCTTTAATTTCTTTTTTCTTGCCTAATTGCTCTGGTCAATACCTCCAGTACTATATTGAATAGGAGTGGCAAGAGTGGGCACCCTTGTCTTGTTCCTATTCTCAGACGGATGGCTTTCAGTTTTTTACCATTAAGTATGATCTTGGCTGTGGGTTTGTTGTATATGGCCTTTATTATGTTAAGGTACTTTCTTTCAATATCCATTTTATTGAGAGCTTTTAAAATGATAAGTGGATATTGGATCTTGTCAAATGCTTTCTCTGCATCTACTGAGATGATAATGTGGGCTTTTTTCCCCTTATTTTTCTCCCTAAGTCCCCCAAGTATATAGTTGTATATTTTAGTTGTGAGTCTTTCTAATTGTGGTATGTGGGACGCCACCTCAATGGCCTCAAGTGGCCTGATGTGCAGTACCATGTCCGTGCCCAGGATCTGAACCAGTGAAACCCTGGGCTGCCGTAGCAGAGTGTGCAGACTTAACCACTGTGCCATGAGGCCAGCCACAATCATGTGTTTTTTATTCCTCATTTTGTTAATGTGGTGTATCACACTGATTTGCAGACGTTGAATCATCCCTGCATCCCTGGAATGAATCCCACTTGATCATGGTGTACAATTCTTCTAATGTTTTGCTGTATTTGTTTTGCCAATATTTTGTTGAAGATTTCTGCATCTAAGTTCATCAGTGATATTGGCCTGTAGTTGTCCTTCTTCCTGTTGTCCCTGCCTGATTTTGGTATCAGGGTAATGTTGGCCTCATAGAATTGTTAGGAAGCATTCCATCTTCTTCAATTTTATGGAATAGTTTGAGAAGGCTAGGTACTAAATCTCCTTTGAATGTTTGGTAGAATTCTCCAGAGAAGCTGTCTTGTCCTGAACTTTTGTTTTTTGGTAGATTTTTCATTATTGTTTTACTCTCTGTACTTGTGATTGGTCTATTCAGATTCTGTATTTCTTCTTGATTCAGTTTTGGGAGGTTGTATGAGTATAGGAATTCATCCATTTCTTCTAGGTTATTAAATTTGTGGACATATAGTTTTTCATAGTATTCTATTATAATCCTTTGTATTTCTGCAGTATCTGTTGTGATTTCTCCTCTTTCATGTCTAATTTTATTTATTTGAACCTTCTCTTTTTGCTTGGTGAGTCAGGCTAAGGATTGTCAATTTTGTTTATCTTCTCAAAGAACCAGCTCTTAATTTCATTATCCTTTCTACTGTTTTTTTTTTAGTCTCTATTTCATTTATTTCTGCTCTGATTTTTATTATTTCCCTCATGCTGACTTTCAGCTTCATTTGTTCTTCTGTTTCTAGTTCTGTTAGGTGCTGTTTAAGATTACTTATTTGAGATTTTTCTTGTTTGTTTAGATGTACCTGAATTGCTATGAATTTCCCTCTTATGACACTTTTACTGCATCCCATAAGAGTTGGTATGTTGTACTTTCATTTTCATTTGTCTCCAGGTATTTTTTATTTCCCCTTTGATTTCTTCAATGATCCGATGGTTGTTCAGTAGCATGTTGTTTAGTCGCCATATATTTCTGACTTTCCTAGTTCTTTCTTGTAGTTGATTTCTAGTTTGATAGCATTGTGGTCAGAAAAGATGGTTGAGATGATTTCAATCTTCTTAAAGTTATTGAGGCTTGCCTTGTTTCCCAACATATGGTCTGTCTTTGAGAATGTTCCATGTGCACTTGAGAAGAATGTGTATTCTGTTGGATTTGGATGGGATTCTCTCTCTATATCTGTTAAGTCCATCTGATCAAGTGTTTCGTTTAAATCTACGATTTCCTTGTTGACTTTTTGTCTGGATGATCTGTCCACTGATGTAAGTGGGGTGTTGAGGTCCCCTACTATTATTGTGTTGCTGTTAATTTCTCCCTTTAGGTCTGTTGATTATTGCTTTATGTACTTCGGTGTGCCTGTGTTAGGTGCATATATATTAATAAGTGTTATGTCCTCTTGGTAGAGTGTCCCTTTTAATCATTATATACAGTCCCCTTTCTCTCTCATTGTTTTTTTAAACTTGAAGTCTCCTTTGTCTGATAAAAGTATGGCAACACCTGCTTTCTTTTGTTGGCTATTAGCTTAGAGTATTGTCTTCCATCCCTTCACTCTAAGCCTATGTTTGTCTTTGGCGCTGAGGTGCGTTTACTGGAGGCAGCATATTGTTGGGTCTTATTTTTTTTTTAAAGATTTTATTTTTTCCTTTTTCTCCCCAAAGCCCCCCCGGTACATAGTTGTGTATTCTTCGTTGTGGGTTCTTATAGTTGTGGCATGTGGGACGCTGCCTCAGTGTGGTCTGATGAGCAGTGCCATGTCCACGCCCAGGATTCGAACTAACGAAACACTGGGCCGCCTACAGCGGAGCGCACGAACTTAACCACTCGGCCACGGGGCCAGCCCCTGTTGGGTCTTATTTTTTAATCCATCCAGCTACTCTGTGTCTTTTCATTGGAGAATTCAATCCATATACATTTAGAGTGATTATTGTTATATGAGGGCTTAATATTGCCATTTTATCTCGTTTTCTGCTTGTTCTATATTTTCACTGTTTCTCTTCTTTTGTATTTCTGATGGCTGTTTCATTTTGTTGGTTTTCTGAGGAAGATTTCTCAGTTTTCTCTGTTTGTGAATTGCAGCTCTCCTCTGATTTTTTGTTTAGTGGTTACCGTGAGGATTGTATGAAAGATGTTGGAGATGAGATAGCCCATTTTCTTACAGCCTCTTCTCTCCATTAACCTAAGGAGGTTCCTTCCCTTTCCTCTCCCTCTCTGACTAACTGCTGTTACAAATTGTTGTGTTTTAAATTTTGTTAGTTTGTGGCTAAGTTGAAGTGTTTACCATTACTTTTGATGCTTTCTTTTCCTTTCTCTTTTAAGTTGTAATTGAGTCTTTGCCTCCCTGTTCTGGTTGAGAGCTACAGGTTTCTGATCATGTCTGTCTATTTGTCTCCTTGCTCAGAGCTTTGTAGACCTTTGCCTTTTTGTTGCCAGTGTGAGGGCATCTTTAATTATTTCCTGTAGAAGAGGTCTAGTGGCGATGAACTCCTCACCTTTTGTTTATCTTGGAAAGCTTTGATTTCTCTGTCATATCTGAAGGAAAGTTTTGCTGGAGAGAGTATTCTTGGCTGTAAGTTTTTGTCTTTCAGTATTTTGAATATATCATTCCATTCTCTCCTGGCCTGTAGGGTTTCTGCCAAGAAATCTGCTGAAAGCCTGATAGTGGTTCCTTTGTAGTTCATTTTCTTCTGCCTTGCTCTTCCTAATATTTTCTCTTTATCATAAACTTTTGTCATTTTTACTATTTTATGCCTTGTAGAGGGTCTTTTAGCATTGATGACGTTGGGCGTTCAATTAGCGTCATTTATTTGTAAATCTGAAACCATCCCCAGGCTTGAGAAGTTCTCAGCAATTATTTCTTTGAACAAGCTCTCTGCTCCTTTCTCCCTGTCCTCTCCTTCTGGAATAGCTATAATCTTTATGTTGCTTTTCCTGATTGAGTTGGATATTTCTTGAAGAATTGCTTCATTTAAAAAAAAATCTTAGTTGTCTCCTCCTCTACCTGTAGAATTTCTATAATTTTATCCTCAAGAAGACTGTTTCCTCCATAAGATCGGTTGTATTTCTTAATGATTCTAGATTATTTTTTATTTCATTAATTGTTTTTCATATCCAGAATTTCTGCTTGATTTTTTTTATAGTTTCAATCTTTAGCCAAGAGATTCATTTTATTGTTAAGCTCCTTGAATTGTCTTTCTGCATTTTCTTGTGAGATATTGAGTTTCCTTATAATGGCTATTTTGAGTTCTCTGTCATTTAGGTTGTATATTTCTGTGTCTTCAGTGTTGGTTTCTGGATAATTGTCATTTCCTTCTGATCTGAATTGTTGCCACAGTTTCTCATGGTGTTTGACGAGCTAATCTTTTGTCAGGGCATTTGTGGTGTTCTTAGGACACAGATTCCCCCGTTACCTCTAGGGGGAAACAGAAGCAGCATTTCTGGCCCCACCCCATCTGCTGCAAGCTGTGGGGGTATTATGGGTACTTGCCCCAGCCTGGGGTGCATTCAGGCACTTGTGTGGACTGTCCCTATCAGGTGGGGCTTCCTCGCTGGGCTAGCGTCACTCTTTGGCACCTCAGGGGCACTCTGAGCTTCCCCACCCCACCAGAAATTTTTTACCAGTGGGCTCAAAGCTAATGCGCCTATTCCCACAGCTGTCCGGGACACATTCCCTCACACACACTCCTGGGAAGCGTTTGCCCCGGCACATAGCTCTGCTGTGGTGCCTGTTTACAGTTCACGGTCCGTGGGGCCACTGTGCTTGGTGGGCAGGGATTCCTAACTGGAACCCGAACCATGGCTGCTCCTTGACAGCACTGGGTGCGGTGGGCTCCCCCCCTCCAGGAAAATGAACCCAAGTGGGCTCAGAGCTGCTGCACATATTCCTACAGCTGCCTGGGACCCATTCCCTCTTGGGGGCTCAGCAGCACTGAGCGCTCACATGCATGCCTTGGCAGCGTTTGTCCCAGCACGTAGATCTGCTGAGGTTTCTGTTTATAGTTTGTGGTCCACGGGGCTGCTGTGCTTGGTGGGCAGGGCTTCCTCACTGGGACCTGAGTTATGGCTAAACCTTGGTGGCACAAGGGCACACTGGGCTCCCTCTCCCTGCCAGGAAAGTGAACCTGAGTGGGCTCGAAGCCGCCCCTTCTATTCCTGCAGCTGCCCAGGACCTGTTCTCTCTTTGGGGGCTCAGCAGCACTGTGAGCACTCACACGCGTGCCTGGGAAGCATTTGCTCCAGCACGTAGACCTGCTTAGGTCTCTGTTTATGGTTCACAGTCTGTAGGGCCACTGTGCTTGGCAGGCAAGGCTTTCTTGCTGGGACCTGAGCTATGGCTGTCCTTGGCAGCACAGGGTCACTGTGGGCTCCCCATCTCCACCAGGAAAGTGACCATGAGTGCAGGCTAAGTGTTACTGCTGCTTCCTCCTTTGGTCACCCCGGTGCACGTTCCCACTTTGTGGGGGCTTGCACCAGCTTGGAAAGCACTCGTGTGCAAGCACAGGGCTACCAGGGGAAAGCAGAGAGTGCCAGTCCATCTACCCTCAGATGTATATCTACATGTGTCTCTCAGACATCCTGTTGTGCTGTGTGGGCTTCCTCTGTTGGTCAGTGAATATCCATTTAGTTGTAGTTCAAAAGGGAGAGAGAGAAGGGAACAGCTCACTCTGCCATGTTGCTGATATAACCCTCCATGGAGTATATTTTTCTATCCCTTCGCTTTTGGTTTGTGACTGTCTTTAGTTCTCAAGTGTGTCTCTTGTATGCAGCATATATATGGGTCTTGTTTTTTTAATTGGCCACCCTATGCCTTTTGAGTGGAGCATTTAGTCCACTGACATTTAAAGTAGCTATTGATAAGTATGTACATATTGCCATTTTGCTACTTTTTTTTCTGGGTGTTTTAATAGTTCTTCTTCGTTCTTTTCTTCTTCTCTTGCTCTCTTCCCTTGTGGTTTGATGGCTTTCTTAAGTATTATGTTTGGGTTCCTTTCTCTTATTTTTTTTGTGTACTTATTACAGGTTTCTGGTTTGTGATTACCATGAGGTTCATATATAATAACCTATGTATATAACAATCTATATCAAGTTGATGGTCTCTCAAGTTTGACCTCTTACTGAAATCAGCCCTAACTTTTACTTCCCTTCCCTGACATTTTATGTTTTTGAATCATGTTTAATCTTTTTGTGCGCGCACGTGTGTGTGTGTATCCTTTAACCTTTCATCATGGAGATGGATATTTAGTACTTTTTTCTTTTGATCTTCATACTAGTTTTGTAGGTGGTTGATCCACTACTTTTACTGTATATTTGTCTTTACCACTGACATTTTTCTTTGATGATTTTCTTATTCCTATTTGTGGTCTTTTCTTGTCCACTTCAATACGTCCCTTTAACATTTCTTGTAAGGCTGCCTTAGTGGTGATAAACTCCTGTAGTTTTGCTTGTCTGAAAAACTCTTTTGTCTCTCCTTCCATTCTGAATAATAACCTTGCCAGGTAGAGTATTCTTGGCTGTCAATTTTTCCTTTCTGTACCTTGAATACATCATGCCATTCCCTGCTAGCCTGTAAGATTTCTATTGAGAAGTCAGCTGATAGCCTTACGGGGTTTCCTTTGTATATAATTTGTTGCTTTTCTCTTGCAGCTTTTAGGATTTTCTCTTTATCTTTAATTCTTGACATTTTAATTAAAATGTGTCTTGATGTGGGCCTCTTTAAGTTTATCTTGTTTGGTGCTCTCTGTGCTTCCTGTACCTGGATGTCTGTTTCCTTCCTCAGGTTAGGAACCTTCCCAGCTATTATTCCTTAAATAGGTTCTCGGTCTCCCTTTCTCCTCTCCTTCCTGGACACCTATAAATCAGATGTTAGTGTGCTTGATGTTGTCCCAGGGGTCCTTTAGACCTTCCTGGTTCTTTTTATTTTTTCTTTTTATTTTTTTTTCCTGGTTGCTACAACACGTTCTTCAGAATTCTTTTTTAAAAATTTTTTTTATTGAGTTTATGATAGTTTACAACCTTGTGAAATTTCAGTTGTACATTATTCTTTGTCAGTTGTGTTGTAGGTGCACCACTTCACCCTTTGTGGCCATCCCTCACCCCCCCTTTCCCCTGGTAACCACTAATGTGTTCTCTTTGTCTACATGTTTAACTTCCACACGTGAGTGGAGTCATAGAGAGATTGTCTTTCTCTATCTGGCTTATTTCACTGAACATAATATCCTCAAGGTCCATCCATGTTGTTGCAAAGGGATGATTTTATTCTTTTTTATGGCTGAGTAGTATTCCATTGTATATATATACCATATCTTCTTTATCCAATCATCCGTTGATGGACACTTAGGTTGCTTCCACGTCTTGGCTATTGTAAATAATGCTGCAATGAACATAGGGGTGCATGGGACTTTTGGAATTGCTGATTTCAAGTTCTTTGGATAGATACCCAGTAGTGGGATGGCTGGGTCATATGGTATTTCTATTTTTAATTTTTTGAGAAACCTCCATATTGTTTTCCATAGTGGCTGCACCAGTTTGCATTCCCACCAACAGTGTATGAGGGTTCCTTTTTCTCCACAGACTCTCCAACATTTGTTACTTTTTGTTTTGGTTATTTTTGCCACTCTCATTGGTGTAAGGTGATATCTTAGTGTAGTTTTGATTTTCATTTCCCTGATGATCAGCGATGATGAACATCTTTCCATGTGCCTATTGGCCATCCGTATACCTTCTTTGGAGAAATGTCTGTTCATGTCTCCTACCCATTTTTTTGATCGGATTGTTTGATTTTTTGTTGTTGAGTTGTGTGAGTTCTTTATATATTATGGAGATTAACCCTTTGTCGGATATATGACTTGCAAATATTTTTTCCCAATTGGTGGGTTGTTTTTTTGTTTCAATCCTGTTTTCCTTTGCCTTGAAGAAGCTTTTTAGTCTGATGAAGTTCCATTTGTTTATTCTTTCTATTGTTTCCCTTGTCTGAGAAGACATGGTGTCTGAAAAGATCCTTTTAATGCTGATGTCAAAGACTGTACTGCCTGTAGTTTCTTCTAGAAGCCTTATGGTTTCAGGTCTCCCCTTTAGGTCTTTGACCCATTTTGAGTTTATTTTGGCAAATGGTGAGAAAGAATGGTCGATTTTCATTCTTTTCCATGTGGCTTTCCAGTTTTCCCTGCACCGTTTGTTGAAGAGACTTTCTTTTCTCCATTGTAGGCCCTCGGCTCCTTTGTCGAAGATTAGCTGTCCATAGATGTGTGGTTTTATTTCTGGGCTTCCAATCCATTGACCTGTGCCCCTGTTTTTGTACCAGCACTATGCTGTTTTAATTACTGTAGCTTTGTAGTATGTTTTGAAGTCAGGGATTGTGATGCCTCCAGCTTTGTTCTTTTTCTCAGGATTGCTTTAGCAATTTGGGGACTTTTGTTGCCCCATATGAATTTTTGGATTCTTTGTTCTATTTCTGTAAAGAATGTCATTGGGATTCTGATTGGGATAGTATTGAATCTGTAGATTGCTTTAGGTAGAATGGACATTTTAACTATGTTTACTCTTCCAATCCATGTGCATGGATTTCCATCTCTTAATGTTGTATCAATTTCTTTCAGGAAAGTCGTGTAGTTTTCATTGTATAGGTCTTTCACTTCCTTAGTTAAATTCACCCAAAGGTATTTTATTCTTTTTGTTGCAATTGTGAATGGTACTGTGTTCTTGAGTTCTTTTTCTGTTAGTTTGTTATTAGAGTATAGAAATGCTACTGATTTATGTAAATTGATTTTATACCCTGCAACTTTGTTGTAGTTGTTGATTATTTCTAAAACTTTTCCAATAGATTCTTTGGAGTTTTCTATATATAAGATCATGTCATCTGCAAACAGTGGGAGTTTCATTTCTTCCCTCATTTGGATTCCTTTTATTCCTTTCTCTTGCCTAATTGCCCTGGCCAAGACCTCCAGTACTATGTTGAATAAGAGTGGTGATGGAGGGCATCCTTGTCTTGTTCCTGTTTTCAGGGGGATGGCGCTCAGTTTTTGCCCATTGAGTAGGATGTTGGCTGTGGGTTTGTCATGTATGGCCTTTATTATGTTGAGCTAATTCCCTTATATCCCCATTTTGTTCAGAGTTTTCATCATAAGTTGCTGTTGGATCTTGTCAAATGCTTTCTCTCTATCTATTGAGATGACCATATGGTTTTTATTCCTTAATTTGTTGATGTGGCGTATCATGTTGATTGATTTTCGGATGTTGAACCATCCCTGTGTCCCTGGTATGAATCCCATTTGATCATGATGTATGATCCTTTTGATGAATTGCTGAATTCAGGTTGCCAAAATTTTGTTGAGAATTTTTGCATCTATGTTCATCAGCAATATTGTCCTGTCGTTCTCCTTTTTTGTGCTGTCTTTGTCAGGCTTTGGTATCAGAGTTATGTTGGCCTTGTAGAATGTGTTAGGAAGTGTTCCATCCTCCCTAATTTTTTAGAATAGCTTGAAAAGGATAGGTATTAAATCCTCTCTGAAAGTTTGGTAGAATTGCCCAGGAAAGTCATCTGGTCCTGGGGTTTTATTCTTTGGGATGCTTTTGATTGCTGTTTCAATCTCTTTCCTGTGATTGGTCTGTTCAGATTGTCTGCTTCTTCTTGACTCAGCTTCAGGAGGTTGTAAGAGTCTAAGAATTTATCCATTTCCTCTAGGTTATCCATTTTATTGGCATGTATTTTTTTCATAGTATTCTCTTATAATCTGTTGTATTTCTGCAGACTCTGTTGTTATTTCTCCTCTTTCATTTCTGATTTTGTTTATTTGAGCTTTCTCCCTTCTTTTCTTTGTATGTCTGACTAGGAGTTTGTCAATTTTATTTATCTTCTCAAAGAACCAGCTCTCTGTTTCACTTTTGCTTTCTACTGCCCTTTTTGTTTCAATAGCATTTACTTCTGCTCTGATTTTTATTATTTCTCTCCTTCTGCTGACTTTGGGCTTTGTTTGTTCTTTTTTCTCTAATTCAGTTAGGTGTAACTTGAGATTGCTTATTTGGGAGCTTTCTTGTTTGTTAAGGTGTGCCTGTATTGCGATGAATTTCCCTCTTAATACAGCTTTCTCATATCCCATATGACTTGGTATGGCATGTTATCGTTTTCATTTGTCTCCAGATATTTTTTGATTTCTTCTTTAATTTCTTCAGTAATCCATTGCTTGTTCAATAGCATATTGTGTAGGCTCCACATCTTCATCCCTTTCTCAGCTTTTTTCTTGTAATTAATTTCTAGCTTTATAGCATTATGATCAGAGAAGATGCTTGTTATTTTTTTAATTTTTTAAAATTTATAGACGCTTGCCTTGTTTCCCAACATATGCTCTATCCTTGAGAATGTTCCATGTGCACTTGAGAAAAATGTGTATTCTGCTGTTTTTGGATGGAGTGTTCTATATATGTCTATTAAATCCAACTGTTTTAGCTTTTCATTTAATTCCACTGTTTCCTCGTTGACTTTCTGTCTAGATGATCTGTCCCTTGAAGTGGATGGAGTGTTGAGGTTCCCTACTATTATTGTGTCATTTTTAATATATTCTTTTATGTTTGTTAATAGTTGCTTTATGAACTTTGGTGCTTCTGTGTTGCATGAAGAGATATTTATAAGCATTATTTCTTCTTGATGGAGTGTCCCTTTGATCATTATAAACTGCCCCACTTTTTCTCTCTTTATCTGCCTTATCTGAAATCTACTTTGTCTGATATAAGTATTGCGACACCTGCTTTCTTTTGTTTGCCATTGGCTTGGAGTATTGTCTTCCACCCCTTCACTCTGAGCCTGTGTTTGATGTATGAGGCCTTAATGTTGTCATTCTGTCACTTGTTTTCCAGTTCTCCATTTCCTTTTTATCTCGTCCTGTGTATTTTGGTGAACCCATTGACTGCTGCAGTTTCTCATGCTGTGTTTCTTCCTTATTTATTTTTTGTATCTCTGTTCTGCTTTTTAGTTTAGTGGCTACCCTGAAGTTTGTATTCAGAATCTCGTGGATAACATAGTCCATTTTCTGATGGCTTCTTACTTCCTTAGTCTAAACTGATTCAGTCCCTTTTCTCCTCCCCTCCTATGTTATTATTTTCATATCTTATTCCAACTTGTGTTGTGAGTCTATGGTTAAAGTGACAAGATTGTCTTTGTTTTTGGTGTTTTCCTTCCCTTTACCCTAATGCTATAGTTAAATATTTGCTATCCTATTCTGATTCTATTTGTCTCCTTACTCTGTATTTTGTGACCCCTTTCTCCTTTTTTTTCTTTTTTCAGGTATGAGGGCCTTCTTGAGGATTTCTTGTCAGGGGTGTGTGTCTCATGGCTATGAAGTCCCTTAGCTTTTGTTTGTCTGGGAAAGATTTAATGTCTCCCTCACATCTGAAGGATATTTTTGCTGGATAGAGTATTTTTGGCTGAAGATTTTTATCTTTTAAAGTTTTGAATATGTCATTCCATTCTCTCGTAGCTTGTAATGTTTCTGCAGAGAAATCCACGGAAAGACTGATAGGGGTTCCATTGTAGGTTATTTTCTTCTGCCTTGCTGCCCTGAGTATTCTTTCTTTTTCATTCATTTTTGTCAGTTTTACTACTATATGCCTTGCAGTAGGTCTTTTTACATTGACAAATCTAGGAGATCTGAAAGCTTCCTCCACACACATTTCTCTCATTCCCTAGATTTGAGAAGTTCTCTGCTATTATTTCTTTGAGTGCGCTTTCTGCTCCATTCTCCTCTTCACCTTCTTGGATACCTATAATTCTTATGTTGCATTTCCTCATTGAGTCAGATATTTCTCAGAGATTTTCTTCATTTCTTTTCAGTCTTAGTTCTCTCTCCTCCTCTGTCTGGAGCCATTCAACATGTCTATGTTTGATTATGCTGGTTTGCTCCTCTCTGATGTCCACTTGAGCATTCAGGGAATCCATATTTTGTTTTATCTCTTTCATTGTGCCTTTCATCTGTAGTATTTCTGATTGATTCTTCTTTATAGTTTTAGTCTCTTTTGTGACAAAGGTCCTGAACTCATTGAATTGTTTCTCTATTTTCTTTTACCTCATTGAGTTTTTTGATGATAGCTATTCTGAATTCATTGTCATTTAGTTTACTTATTTCTGAGTCCTCAGGTCATAACTCTGGGTATTTATTCTTTTCCCTCTGGTCTGGAGATTTGATGAATTGTTTGATGCTGGAACTATGGATTTTCCCCATTGTGATATTATTTGGTTTCAGTTACTGCCTATTGCCAATGGATGGGGGTCGAGAGCCAAGTATTCTGTGCCCTCTGACCTTGGCCAAGATGGCGTGTCACAGCGTGTGTTGGGGAGGCGCTTTCTCTTGCGTGAAGTCCCGGGTTTCCTGATCAGCTCTCGCTATCTGGTCTCCTGGGGTCTTGGCTTGATGAGGTCACCCCATGTGAAAGCTTTTGCCCCGTTAGACGGCTTCCCTCTAGGCTGCGAGGGTGCTAGGGAGTCCTGGGTGATCCTGCTGATGCACGACCCCTCCCCTACTCCTTTCTTCATGGAGCCTCCCACGGCAGTGACCCCACTCTTTAGGGGAGGGAGCGAAGTTCTCTCTTACCCTGTTCCAGCTCCTCTCAGGGCCGCTCCAGCCTCTCTGCCCTCCATTGTTTGACTGCTGTGGGTCTCCGAGGATTCTTGTGGTATTAGGATATTTTCTGTTGGAATATGGTTGCTCCTTTTTGTTGTATGTTGGAGGGAAGGGAGTCCTGGCCAAGCTCACCCCACCATGATGCTGACATCACCCCTCTTCCTATTTCTTTTTAATTCTTAATTCTTTTTTCTTTTTTCTGTTCAGCCAGGGTGGTTTCCTCTACTCTTTAATCCAGATAACTGATCTGTTCTTCTGTGTCATCTGTTGTGTTGTTGATTCTCTCTAGTGAATTTTTCATTTCTGTTATTGTATTCTTCAGTTCTGATTGGTTGTTTCTTATATTTGCCTATTCTTTGTTGAAGTCCTCACCGTGTTCATCTATTCTGCTAAGATCAGTGAGTATCTTTATGACAATTAGTTTATACTCTTTATTAGGTCGATTGTTTATCTCTGTTTCATTTAGCTCTTTTTCTGAAGATTTGTCCTGTTCCCTTATTTGGAAGATATTTCTTTGTCTCCTCATTTTGCCTACTTCTCTGTGCTTATATCTATGTATCAGGTGAAGCAGCTATGTGCCCTGATCCTGGAAATGTGGCCTTCTGTAAGAGATACATTATGGGGCCCTGCAATGTGCTCCTCTCTCTTCACCCATTCCAAATGTTCCAGGATTGTCCCCTGTGTTGACTACGTGTGCCTTTCCATTGTATTGGGGTAGCTCTTGCTGCAGGTGCATGGGTAAGCTAGGCAGGCCCCCAGGCCAGCTGGTTGTAATGTTCAGCTTTGTGCAGCTGCTGTGGTCACTTTAGTCACTTTATGGTGGGCCACCCCCTGCATGGCTGTCTGCAGGGTCTAATAGCACATTCCTATTACTGTTTTGCTGTTAAGTGAGGCCACCAGCAAGGCTAGTTGCTAGGCTGAGTGGCTCAAAATTGCTATAGGTCTCCAGCCTGCAAGCCTTTTGTCAGATCTCTCAGGAGCACAGATGTGTGGAGCCAGACCCAGGCATGGCAGCACACATTCATTTTAGGTGTTGGAGGGTGAGGCAGATCCCCTGTGTGGTTGTTGGAGATGGCCAGTAGCACAAGTCTGCTGTGGCTGAAAGGTCCCACCACCTGAGGGCTCACACACCTTGCCAACAAAGGCTCACCCCTTGTGTATGCCCTGCTGGGCCCACTTGCCCTGCTTCAGAGGTGCTACAAAGCCATGTATGCAGGCCTCCAAGTTCCCTGCTGGCTTGCTGGTGGGTGGGGCCAGACTGTAAGGCGGACTGCCTGCCCTGGCTCCACTGGATTAAATTGGTGTTCTAGTGGGCAGGGCAAACCCCTGGGTTAACATGCTGGAGGAAGAAATCCAACAGTATCTTCCAGTTTCTATGTCAGCATGACAGTAATGGCTGCCGCCAGTGTCTCAGTCCTTGCCGAGGTGGGCCCAGCCACCTCCTGCCTCTCTGACATGCGTTCAGAGCTAAGCAAGTAAGTCTTATGCCAATGGACTATGCACTTTTCTTTCTGGTGTTTTCTGGAATGGGTGAATCTGTGCATAGACCCTTTAAGAGCCAATTTCTTTCTGTGAAATTTGATGGTTTTTTTTTCGCTGAAGTTTGATAGTTTTTCTGGTGGTATTCCTTATTGGCTTTCAAAGACAGCAAAGCCAGGTATTATGGGATCTCATCTTGATTGAACTGAACTCAAAGGCTGGGATGTCTACTGTGGCACAGATCCCCTGCCCCAATCCCCATTCCTCTGAGAAAAGCTTGGTACCTTTAAGATTGCTCCTGGCCATGAAGCAATGGGTCTAGGATGTGGTTTTTCCTCAGCAGAGGTGTATTTCTGCCTCTTCCACCTCTGTCAGTGTTGTCCCTTGTTGTGGGGGTTCTTCTTATCCAGTTTCCAGATCTCTCTCAGAGGTGATTGTTCCACAGGTAGTTGTGGGTTTGTTGTGTCCGTGGGAGGAGGTGAGTTCAGTGCTCCTACACTGCCATCTTCCAAACTCCCTCCCAATCCTATTTTTAAAAATTCTGTCCGAACTGGTTACATTCGTTGGTGAGAAGACTCTGATCTCCATCAATAGACCCCTTTTTGTTGAAACAAACAAACAAGCACCAGAGAATAGAAGTCCAACAACAACAAAAATTCAATCTAGAGAAGGTGATTGATTTATCCCAAACCCCAAATAAAAACAGGTAGTAGTAAGATACACAATTAATGGTCTGTAGTGACATCCTTGCATATAAAGGAAAGCACTTAAAGTAGGTCTCTAGTTTAATTTACAAGATGTGGCCATGAAATAAGAAGACTGTGTGAAGGAGAGAGGTTTAATAGTTGGCTGTTAAGAGAGGTTTAGGAGGAAAGTTCTAAAAACATTTTGAGGGATAGACAAATAGGAGAAAAGATATTTAATCTGTTAAAATTTGCATTCTCTTTTATATTAATTTATGTTTATTTGAAAAACCCCAATAATCTACTGCATTTTTGTCTCTCATATAGCCAGGCTGCCAGCTGAGCTACAGTGATGTCGACAGAGGCAGCTCCCACACAGCATTTTTCATAGAGAAGAGCATTAGTTAATTGATACAGAAAAAAAGATCTTCTGTGGGGACTACACGGTGGGGCTGTGGCAGGGCCTTTACCTGATGGAGAAAAGATGATCTAGAGTAAGGCCAGAAACTAAGGTTATCAACTTCTTTTTTAAAGATTTTATTTTTCCTTTTTCTCCCAAAGCCCCCTGGTAAGTAGTTGTATATTTTCAGTTGTGGATCCTTCCAGTTGTAGCATGTGGGACGCCGCCTCAGCATGGCCTGATGAGTGGTGGCATGTTTGCGCCCAGGATTCGAACCCGCAAAACCCTGGGCCACCAAAGCGGAGTGCATGAACTTAACCATTTGGCCACGGGGCCAGCCCCTGGTTATTAACTTCTTAAAAGAACTGTGTGCCAGCAGTGCTTGTAAGCTTAGTGTCGTATAGAATAGTATTTCTGCCCTAAAAATCCCTCGTGCTCCATATACCTACTCCTCCTCCCTCTTCCCAACCCCTGGGATCTATTTACTGTCTCTGTAGTTTGGCCTTTTCCAGAACGTCACAGAGTTGAAATCATACAGTATGTAGCCCTTTTGGATTGGCCTCTTTCCTTTAGTGATACGTGTCTAAGCTTCCTCCATGGCTTTTCATGGCTGCACGCTCACTTCTTTCTGTTGCTGAATGCTAGTCCATTGTATGGATGTGTTGTAGTTTATCCATTCAGCTAGTCAAGGACATCATGGTTGCTTCCAGGTTTTGGCACTTATGAATAAAGCTGTTATAAACATCTGTGTGCATGTTTTTGTGTGGACATCAGTTTTCAACTCATTTGGGTAAATACCTGGGATCACGATTGTTGGATCATATGGTAACAGTATGTTTAGTTTTGTGAGAAGTCACTGACATGCCTTCTGAAGCAGCTGTACATTTTGCATTTCCAGCAGCAATGGCTGAAAGTTCCTGTTTCTCCACATCCTTGCGAGCATTTGGTTTGGTCAGTTCTTTGGAGTTTAGTCATCCTAATAGATGTGAATTAGTGTCTCGTTGCTTTATAAGTTTGCAATTCCCTAATGACACACAATGTTGAGCATTCTAAGTCTCTTTTAACCTATAACACTTTTATACTTTTCTTCCCTTGTCATGCCATTTGTTTATTAAAGAAACCAGGCCATTTATTTTGTAGAATTTCCCCCATTCTGATAGAATCATGTGTAAGGTCCATGCCTTTCTGATAGTTTTAGTATCATCATCTTCATGTTTAAAAGAGAACACAAAAAGACCTTATTGGTTGGAAAAACCTTAAGACTCCACTATATTTTACATATTAACACTTAAATTTAATATTTTAAAGTATTTTGCCTGCATAGGATAGACAGGCATAACATTCTTTTGGAATTTCTTACACATTTCAGATGACAGGTTTCTTACTGTATAATGTGTCTGATTTTATGTTAACTGATAGGATAAAAAACCTCTGGCCAATGCAGAGTTGAGGCTCTTCAATTCTACTGAGTGGTGTCTATTTCTAGGACTTTTAGTGCACATTAAAAAATATTCTGAAAATATTACTTTCTAAAGATGCTTTAGGGTAAGTATATGTTTTGGAGAAGCCATGTTCTAGCTCTCTGCAGGAATAATGAGAACTCAAGGAAGTACCTGATTTAGAATAGATTCAAGGGGTTGTATTAGAGTGTTTCCTTTCTGATTTATAGTGGATGTCTTGGCCATGATGTTCCTATCCCTTGAGGCAACAAGTTTTAGTAAATGGTGTACTAGTCATTGGTTTCTTACTCTTTCAATTCTGGTGTTTTAAATGGTAATGTGGAAGAAACTGTTACTGTTGTTGATGATCTATGGACTTACGCACATAAATTGAAAGTTGAGTTATGAAGCAAACTTTGTGTTTCTAAAAGATACACATTTTGTTTGGATGCAACAAATTACTTAAAAAATGAAGATTTCACTTAGTGAAAACCATAAAATATAATGTATATTGTTATCGCTAAACTTCCCATGTCATATATATATTTTGGGATTGACAATTTTTATCAAGACGTCTATTATTTCTTTGGAGACTGTCCTTCATTCAGAAAAAAACTGCTGGCACCACTCAGATCCATTTTTGCACATTTGGGGTCTCTTAAATTCTTTACGCCATTGCAAATGATGGAAGCAGTTCATTCTGCTGTGTTCTGACCAGGGTTGTGTATGTTAATTCATTTGCACTTAAGAATTTGGACCCTGTGTAAGTTCAAAAGGGATACTTACTGTGTAAGCACCAAAGCATTTCACAGAAATATACTTGGGACTCCAACACTGCCTAAGGCAAGCTGCATTTCTATAACTGGATCCTTACTTAGCAGTGAACGGACTTGCTGGAGATGGTTTTAGCTATCTTGAGGGAACAGGATCACACTAGTGATAATTTCTTCAAGTTTTAGGAACACTTAACACTTTCTGACAGGAGTTGGGGAAAGGCAGAGGAAAGATAAATCTTTTCCTTTTTAATAGTTCATTATAAGCCTAGTATATGTGAAAAAACAAAAAACCCACAAAAAACCTGGGTCACTTGAAAGTAGATTTTAGAAATGCACTAACATTTCATTTTATTTTCTATAGTAGTCAATGGAATGATAGCTGTTATGGTTTCCAACTCTAATTGTAGATTTTAGACATTTATTCTTCTCTCTTTTTAAAAAAGTTATAGTGAGTTTAAAGCAATTTAAAACTGATATTTTTATCATCTATATAAATAGGATTAATATCTGGCTTCAATTTAATAGCTACTACAGTTTATTGTGTGGTTGTTCTGTGTCAGCCTCTTTATTTCATTTAATCCTTAAGGCTCCCTCTGAGGTATTATTTCCATTTGACAGGCAAGGCCCTTGAGGCTTGGAGGTGGTGAGCAATTTGCTTACGGACACAGATGACACCATTAAACACCAGGGGAAGGATCTGAACCTAGGTACTATCTTCTCAAGTTCCTAAATTTTTCTGAAGGTTTAAGTAATACACAAGTTGGCAAAATGCCTGGAGCATGGTGGTATTCCGTTAATGTTGATTTGCTTCCTTTCTTTTCCCCTTAGACTGTGGGGAGGAGAGAGGTCTCCTTCATGTGTATTTTTCTCTCCCCACTGTTTTGCACTTAAACATGTAAGATCAGTTTGTTACTGAGAATTATCCTACAGTGGGCTTATTTTAATAGTGTACGATTTCCAGTCAACAAGAACTGAAAACTTTTTCTAGCCTAAAACTAAAACAATAAAAAAAGAAAACCCCCAATACACCCAAGGGTAGCACTGATTAATAACAAGTCAGAGATAACACTGTCATGGAGTTTTGGGTTGATGATGCCTTTGAGTGCATACAAACTAGAGGTGAAGCTATGAATGGGCCATGAATGGTCCCTATGATGGATACATTTTCATGTAAAGGGCTCCAAATTTAGGTCCTGGGCTCCATATTGTTACTCAGTACTGCTCCAGAGTCAGCCTAGGGGCTTGCCAGCCTCCACAGCTCTGCTTCTGGAGATAACTGAAGCTGGGAGATCATTCAGGTCTACCCTGAGAATCCTTGGTTTTTGCCCAGAGTAGCCACTTTTCACAGCAAAGATATAAATACAATGGAAATTATTTTAAAATAAGTAACATAGTCTTACTTTCAGGTCCTGGAGAACGTGTAAAGTAAGGAAGTACAAGAGAAAGTTATTTTTAGGATGGGTGGCATTTATGCTAAGGTTGAGCTTGGTACTGAGTTGAGGTTATCTTCAAATTTTATTAAGGGAAACTGAAATTCTTTTGTCCACAGTGATGTCTACAGTGATGAACACAAGGCTATTCACGATCAGGGTGGTGATCCTGAATCTCTATGTCACTTTTATGCTGTTCCTAGCATTCTGCATGACTGAGCCAATCATCCAGCTGTGGTGTAAGCTGAGGTTATTGATGGTCTGTTTCCCTCATGTTTAAGCAAGTGACACTGAAACCACTGTCTTAGATAAACTCCTAATTATGTAACAGATATAAGAAATATATTTCTTTATAATTGGAAGGATCTTTCATAAAAGAATTTTATCAATAACTATTATCATTGTCACATTGTAACAGGAATGTCTACTCTCCTCTCCTCCTTGGTTTTACCATGTAAACGTTGACTCAGGCACAAAAAAGGATGAGGCTATATAGTACATAGATCATGTGGTGACCCCTGTAACACGTTGCATCAACTGTTATGACCACTAGGTGGCAGGCTGATGCAGAATGGCGGCACCCTGGGAAACTGGACAGTGTTCTATGTCTGGCTTCTTCTCTGGGCACTGGCATGATGATAACTACCATTTGCAGCAGGCTTTTCCTAGATTCACAATGCAAGCAGGATGAATCTAAGCATCTGTTGTCTTATGAACCTACAGTCCCAGTTAACATTCCTCCCCATTTCTGCCTTTAGACCTTCAAACACAAAAGACTAAGGGTCCTATTCCACATAACAGAGCTATTTCCTCACTACCTTAATGTGATTCCAGGGCCCCCTAGGATAGAAATTTAGAACTCAGAGGAGTCACAGTTTAAAATTTTGAGTCCTTTCTGAAAACTCATATAACCCTGTAACAAAAATTTAAAAACACCAAAGAAGCCAGAAGTGGAGATGGGAATTGTAAAGAAAGGTTTATTAATGACAGTCCCTGCAGCCCAACAAAATTACCTCCCTTTTCAGGGTTTATGAGAAGTCAAAAAGTTTCAGTCTGAATTGGCTGCCAGTGGTCCATCCTTGGTTGGAATCCAGCCCTTTTCTCTCTCACTGTATTCTTTCCTGCTCTGCAGTGGTGTTGACTCCAGTAGTAACATTCAGTATCTCAACTAAAATAAAGCAACTTTTGTTCCCGTGTTTCTTCAGACTGGACAAAGTCTATTTTTGGCCCAAACTGATCTGCCTTAAATGATCTCCATGGAAGTGATGTTATCTGGTTCAGTTACTGCCTCTGATGCCTGAATCTTTCTAGACCCTCTGCTACCCTCCCTGGCTCCACCCCAGCTCTTGTGTTTCACGGCCCTACCTCTGGCTCCACTAGTAGCATAACCTCCCTGAGATGTGCTGGCTTGTATCCTTGTTCAGAATTCCAATTCTGCCTTTCTAGTCCCGTTGCCACGTTACTGATTAGGCTCTACCATTAGCACCCGAACTTTTTGCCTATACTACTTGTCTTCTCTCACCATCAAGTCAACTCAACTCTATTTTTTTTTTTTGAGGAAGATTAGCCCTGAGCTAACTGCTGCCAATCCTCCTCTTTTTGCTGAGGAAGAGTGGCCCTGAGCTAACATCCATGCCCATCTCCCTCTACTTTATATGTGGAACGCCTGCCACAGCATGGCGTGCCAAGTGGTGCCATGTCTGCACCCAGGATCTGAACCAGTGAACCCCGGGCCACTGCAGCAGAACGTGCGCACTTAACCGCTGCGTCACCGGGCCAGCCCCACAACTCTATTTTTTTCCCTCTGGTTGCTCGATGGAAACCTATTAAGAGACAATTCAAGAGACTCGAAAGATAAACTCTTAGAACTAATAGGAGTTCAGCAGGGTTGCTTGATACAAGATTAATACACAAAAATTAATGGTATTTTTTATACCATCAGTAACCCGTTAGGTAATGCAATTAAAAAATACCATTTACAATAACAGCAAGGACTATAAATCTGACAAAGGATATGCAAAACTTTATGGAGAAAAACTATAAGCCATCATTGTAGAACATAAAAGCATAAATATACAGCCATTACCATGCCCATGTATGAGAACATTCAATTTCGTAAAGGTATTGATGCTCCCTAAGTTAATACACAAGTTAAATGAAATTCAAATAAAAATGCCATCATGCTTTTCCCCATGGAACTAGCCAGATTCTAAAGTTTATACGGAGGAGTAATAGTCTAACAACCAAAAAAAAATTCTGAAAAGGAGCTAGGAGAGATGGTATGCCTATTACACCTCAAAATTTAACACAAGACTATACTAATTGAAGTATGTGCTGTCTGGCCCAGTGAGAGACAAATAGATCACAGGAAAGAAATGAGAGCTCAGAAATAGTCTGACGCATTTATGGCAAATTGATATAAATGTGATATATTAGAATTTCTTTCTGTGAGAGACAGAAAACTCAAAATAGCAATCGCTTAAACAAGATGGATGTTTATTTCTCTCTCACCTGCTAGTCCAGAGGAAGTCTGGCACCTAAACTTCTATCTTTTTTATACTACTGTGCATGGCCTATTTTTCTAAACTCAATTAGTAGTTCAGGATGGCTTCTCCAGGTCCAGCCAACATGTCTGTGTTCCACCAGAGGGAGAGAAGTTAAGGAAGGGAAGGGGCATGCCTCCTTTCTTTGGGGACATTTCCTGGAAATTGCATACACCAGTTCCACTAATAACTCCTTGGCTGGAACATAGACACATTCAGCTGCAAGTAAGGTTGGAAATGTAATTAATTATGGATGCCCATGCTTCCAGCTAAAAATTCTGTTGCTATAGAAGAAAGGGGAGATAGGATATTGAAGAACTAGAAGATTCTGCTACAGGTGGCAATACAAATCAATGAAGAAAGATTTATAATTTAATACAAGTGTTGAGACAGCAGATTCATATGGAAAAGTAAAATTAGATGTCTTCCTCACATTGTACATAAAGAAAAACTTTAGATGGCTTAAAAACCTAAAGGTGAAAAATAAAACTTGAAGACTACTTGAAGAAAATGTAGGAGAATATCTTTATGACCTTGCAGTAGGAAGAGATGATTTTTAACAGAAGACACATAAAGCACAACCCATCAGTAAAAATATGATAAATCAGCCCTAATCATAATTAAAAACTCCTGTACCACAAAGGTCAAAATAAACAATAAACAAGACACCGAGGGATATATTTGGAGCATACGTTACGATAGCATTTTAGAATCCAGCACATATAAAGTTCCTAGAAATCCGTAAGAAAAAGACAACCTAATACAAATGAAGATGTCATAAGACAGTTTATAGGAGATGAAAATAAAACGGCAGTTAATACGTGAAAACACTCAACCTTACTAGTAAAAGTATTGAGTGGAAGGATGCATTCTAAATTACAATGGTGGTGGCTTCTGGACAGGTAATATCAAATACTTAGTGAGGGAGAGGACTGGGAATGGAGAAGAGAACAAAGCGGAGTCTAACTCAGTACATAAGTCCTAGTCTTTAAGGTAAAAAAAGAAGGAACAAAGCCACACCACAATGCCCTCTCCAGGAGGCTCCTCTCAGTGTCATTTGCCCACTCTTGGACGAGGCCCACTGAGGTCTGCTCATCCATTAGCCCCTGTCTGCACGACAAAGAAGAGAAGGGACACTCAGAAGCGTGTCAGCCCTCTCCCTCCATGATGACAGCATTTGTCCCAGCCCTTTCCAAGGCCATGGCTGAGGAGGGCGGCCCACCATTTGTGCAGAAGCCTGTGGCTCTGATTCTTTTTGCTCCCATATCTCTGTGAAGGGAAATGCAGGGATCTTGTCTTGACTTCGAAGAGGACTCCTGCTCATTCCTTAATCTTGCAAAAGGAAGAGATGATTCATGCCCTTTTCTCTAGCATCTTCAATAAGCTTCTGTTACTCTCTGACTCTTGTGGGTATCCAGGATACCTGAATCAATTTGTTCTCTCTCTTGGCAGGCTGTCTTCCTGGCTAAAGCCCAAGTATTCTTCCTTTTTTTTTTTGAAGAAGAAGATTGGCCCTGAGCTAACATCTGTTGCCAATCTTCCTCTTTTTGCTTGAGGAAGATTGTTGCTGAACTAACATCTGTGCCAATATTCCTCTATTTTATGTAGGATGCTGCCACAGCATGGCTTGATGAGCAGTGCTAGGTCTGCACCTGGGATCCAAACCTGCGAACCCTGGGGCCGCTGAAGTGGAGTGTGCGAATTTAACTACTATGCCATCGGGCTGGGGCCCCAAGGTATTCTTAATAAAGTATTTGATGGCCCTTGATCCATGGGTTGTGCCTAGATAATTGAAAAAAAATTAAAAGGGAGTATGCAATCATAAATTGTTTCAGTCATTGAAAGAAGTATCTGAAATGCAGTCTTCATTAATATATGATTTATTAAAGTATCTAAAACGAAAACATCATCTTCCTGTGAGAGACCACACACAAGACTAGTTTGGTGTTGGTGGTGGTAGTGGGGTGACCAGCCCTCTACGAATCAAAGTGCGTATCTGGTGCCTATGAAAGCAAGGAGCTGAGAACATCAACCCTGTGGCTCTGGGGCAAGCTGACCCTGGGAGGGCAGCAGAAGCCAAAGTGAGCTAAATGTGCAGAAATGAACACAGGCTCAGGACTGCCTGGCACAAACAAACCAAGCCAGGATGGATGAGATACCAGAATTGAGTCTAAGACCTGGAGGCAGGTGACCGAGGCGAGTAAAACTGGGGACCACAAAGCCAGGGATGTGAGTGGATTCATGATTCATTTCTAGTTTGTTTGTTACCATTTCAAGTCATTTTTATTCTTGTACGTTGACTATTTGGTTTATATTCTAAATATATTAGTTACAGATGTATGTCAGTAATTTTACATTGTTTTTTATTGTTTTTCCTTTATACAATTCCTTTTTGCAAAAACCTGTGATTTGATAGAAGTCCCACAAGCAAACATATTAGCACATGGAGGTAGACATACTCTTACAACAGCCCCTGAAGCTTGATTGGATGATACTTATGACCAAAATATGACAGTGGAAGGGCATGCCATACTCAAAAGAAAAAATGTTGAAGAACGGGTTGAGAACTTGCCCTCTATGCTAGGAAGGCTTAGCTTTGGTGGAAAGCATTGACCTCAAGGGTGTGCTGTATTTTGTGGGGGCAGATGGGAGATGAGCAATCAGCTTTCATGTTCTGCACAGGCAGCGAGAGGGAGTGGAGGTGGAGAGCTTAGTGGGCCTGCCACGCAGCTTGGCCAGCTTGCCCACGCGGAGGGTCCCCGGTGGGAAAGGCCTGAAGTGGGGCACTGGCTCAGGAGTCTTCTGCCTCCAGGAGCTGCACTGATGCCCCCGCGGCACTTGGAGCAGCCGAGGGCTGCTACATCGGCTCTCCATCGCTTCACTGAGATCCTAACTAGATATCCGCTTAGGCTGTGGTAATGTGGGACAAAATTTTGGGTCTTAATTTTCATCTTCTCTGTGATAAAATTTTTTTCCTAAGTATTATTAGCCATTTATCTGTTTTAGTTTTTTTTGAACTAAATTTTCTTGTATCTTTGTATACACTTGTTTTGGTACAAAAAATAATTTTCATGATGGAAAATTTCAAACATATACAGAAGTAGAGAGAAGAGTACAGTGACTCTCCATGTACCTATTAGCAGCTTCAACAATCATCAACTCACAGCCATATAATTCCAGCTCTACCCCATGTGCTTGTCCCCTCCTGTATTATTATTATTTATACTAAAATATATAACACAAAATTTACCATTTTAACCATGTTTAAGCGTATGGTTCTGTGGCATTAAGTATATTCACATTGTTATGCAACCATCACCACCATCCATCTCCAGAACTTTTTAATCTACCCAAACTGAAACTCTGTCCCAATTAAGCCCTAACTCTCCATTCCCCGCTCTCCCCAGTCCTTGGCAACCAGCAGTAGGAAGCACTTTCTATCTATGAATTTGACTACTGTATGTACCTCATATAAATGGAATCATACAATATTTGTCCTTTTATGACTTGATTATTTCACTTAGCATAATGCCTTCAAGGTTCAAACATGTTGTAGCATGTGTCAGAACAGCCTTCCTTTTTAAGGCTGAGTGATACCCTCTTGAATGGATATGCCACGTCTGTTTATCTGTCCAGGGGCACTTGGGTTGCTTGCACCTTTTGGCTACTGTGGATAATGCTTTTATGTACTTGAGTGTACAAATATCTGTTTGAGTTTCTGCTTTCAATTCTTTCGAGTATATACCTAGAAGTGGAATTGCTGGATCACATGGTAATTCTATGTTTAATTTTTTGAGGAACTGGCATACTGTTTTCCAGAGTGGCTGCCCCACTTAACATTCCCATCAGCAGTGCACCAGGGTTCCAACCTCTTCACACCCTCTCCAACACTTGTTATTCTGTGTATGTGTCTTATAGTAGCCATCCTAATGGGTCTGAGTTGGTTCCCGTATTATTTTTCAAATAAATCCCAGACATCAGAACATCTTACCCACAAATATTTCAGTATGTATTTCTAAAAGATAAAGACCCTTTCAAAAATATAACTCCAACTTAAATAATTAATGAAAATCCTTTAGGTGCCGCCCCCATGGCCGAGTGGTTAAGTCTGTGTGGTCCACTTCAGGGGCCCAGGGTTTCGCTGGTTCAGATCCTGGGTGTGGACACGGCACCGCACGTCAGGCCACGCTGAGGCAGCGTCCCACATGCCACAACTAGAAGGACCTACAACTAAAATATGAAACTAGGTACTGGGGTGATTTGGGGAGAAAAAGAAAAAAAAATAAAAGGAGATTGGTAATAGTTGTTAGCTCAGGTGCCAATCTTTAAAAAAATAAAAAATAAAAAAATTCTTTAATTTCATCAAATATCCAGTCAGAATTCACAATTTCAACTGTTTCAGATATGGAATAATTATTTTTTTAGTTTTCTCTTTGGATCTGGAGCCAAATAATATTCATAAATTGCTATTAGTTGTTGTCTTTTAAGTGTCTTTATAGTTTCCGTCAATTCTCTTTATTTTGCCTTGCCTTTTATATGTTGAAGAAATTGAATTGTTTGATAAAGTATCCCACAATCTGGATTTTACTTACATCCATGTGATATTTTCCCTATATTTCCTTGCACATTTGTAGTTGAATTTGGAGGCTTGATCAGATTCAGGTTCAATGTTTTGGGAAGACTACTTCTTAGGTGATGCTGGATTCTTCTATCGGGAGACATACATTATCTGGATGTCTCCTTTTATGATACTAGCAGCCATTTATGATGACTGTTTAGGTTTGTGTGATCCCATATCTATCAGTATTGGTACTATTAGTATAGTATCTATTAGTAGTAGCTACTTAAATTTAAATTAGTTCAAATTAAATAAAATAAAAAATTCAGTTTCTCAGTTGCACTAGCTACATGTCAAATGTGCAATAGCCACATGTTGCTCATGGCTACTATATTAGGGCAGGTATAGAACATTTCCATCATCACAGAAAGTTCTATTGGAGGGCCGGCCCCATGGCCGAGTGGCTAAGTCCGCGCGCTGTGCTTCTGTGGTCCAGGGGTTTGCTGGTTCGGATCCTGGGCATGGACCTAGCACCGCTCATCAGGCCATGCTGAGGCGGCATCCCACACAGCGGAATTAGAGGGACCTGCAACTAGAATATACAACTATGTACTGGGGGGCTTTGGGGAGAAGAAAAAAAGAGGAAGTTGGCAACAGATGTTGGGTCAGGACCAATCTTTTAAAAAAAAGTTCTATTGGACAGCACTGGTCTGGATCTATTAAGTTATTAAGGGTTGTGATATGGTGCTATTTCCCCATATGTATTATTTGGTTATCGGTCATACAGTTCATGTAGGAAAGGCAGGATAGAGCTTAATTCTTTCCCTTTAGTTAGATTGATTCTAAAAGTTAAAAATCAATAAACCATGCTTACATCAACTTGATTATGTAACTCTTGTTCACTGCAGAGCCAACTAATGAATTATAGTTGTACTTCCTTTTTTATTGATTTTTCTTTTCCCTTGAGTTTCTAAATTCTCTTCCCTTTCATCACACTATTTTACACTATCATAGTCTCAAAATCTTCTCCCCTAGTTTTCCATCATGTTTATCCATTTTATTAAGATCCCTTTTCCCCTTGAGGCCTTATTGCTGGAATTATTCTTCCTGTTAGAACTGCTCTCTTCCTTGTCCTCTGGGGTTATATATACTTTTCCCCAAATCTTATATCTTCCTTTTTCTTGGTTTATTTAATTGGTTTGCCAAATAAGTTCTAAAATAACTTCCTAAAAAGAGTTTGTGGAAGGCAAAGTTTCTCAGCCATTCCATTTCTGAAAATGTTTTTATTCTATCTTCACTCTTGTTTGATAGTTTGGTTGCACATAGAATTCTAATTTTAAATTCTGTACTCTTATAAAGAAAGTTAAGGACAAGCCTCATTATTGTTATTTCTCATCAATGTCAATATCATTCCTTGTCTTCCAGTGGCAGGAATTTCCTCCCCTGCCCTTGGGTAAAAATGATTCTCAGGGAATATTCTGGTGTTCTGTGCAGGATTCTATCTAAATAGTTCTCAGATAGATGATGCATGCAAGTAGACAGTAATTTCATGCATAATATTTCTGAAATGTTACAGAATTTGAAGATGTAAAGATCAAACAACAGATTCGAGGATGTGGTATATGATTTAAAGCAGTAACTGATGTTTCTCTCAAAGCCAGCTTCACTGGTCTGAGAATAAAAGGGTGGAAATAAGAGGGGTTCCTCTATTACCCCTAAGTGATCCACTACTGAATCTTTGTTTCCTGTCCCGCAACATCAGGTTCTGCTGGTAGAGGTCTCAGTTCCAAGAGAGGAATAGTTCCACTAAGGAACACAGCAATGGTTCAGGTGAACTGGCAGTTGAGATTGCCACCTGGCCACTTGGAGCCCCTCATGCCGGTGAATCAAAAGCCAAAGAAGGGGTTACTCTACTGGCTGGAGTGATTGAATGATCCTGATTGTCAAGGAGTTGCCACTCCACAAAGGCAGTACGGAGTATTTCTGGAATGCAGAAGACATACTGGGGCATCTCTTAGTCCTCCCGTGTCTCATGATTAAAGCTAACAGAAAACAACAATACAATACAGGGAGCACTACTAATGGCCCAGACCCTTCAGGAATGAAGATTTGGGTCACCCCACCATGCAAAGAACCATGACCAGCCTAGGTGCTTCCTGGGGGCAGAGAATGGGTAGTGGAAGAAGGTAGTTATAAATACCATTTACAACCATGTGACCAGTAGCAGAAATAAGGACGGTAATAGTTATTTGCATTTCCTTCTTGTTTTGCTATTAATGTCTTTGTGTATATATTAACCAGTATTTTGCCTTCTCCTCATTCTGCTACCATCTAACAGTGTTAATAGTCACTAACTTTACACCTCAGTACTGAAGTTACAGGGTATCAAAGGGAGAATGGGATTCAGCTGGAGGAGGTCTGTGTAGCATCCACAGAGGGCACAGGGACTTTGTACCCTGTTGTGGAGCGAGGGTGATGTTGTTTTTGGTTGCACGAGGGATAGTTACATCATGTTAGGTGAAACCATGATTTTTCTATTGCCTTTTTTTGAAGTTAAATATGTTTAAAAAGGGTCTACACAGATGCCCAGTTGATGAGGCATGGACTTCTGTGGCTTTGTGCTGTGCCAACTTACCTAAGATGGAGCTAAATGTCTCCGAATTCCCCTCCCTGTGGTTCTGAGTTGCTGTTGGCTGCAGGAAACATTTTGTGTGGATTTGGAAGCCAGCAGTGAAGCAGAAGCCTTATTCTTTACTCTGTGAAGGTTGGTGCAGGGTGCTAGGGAGGTGCGCTGCTTGCCACTATTGTTACTGACCTGCTTGCTCACTTTGTAGGTGTAGGGCGGCAATGGGGCCCATGGCTCCTCCAGTTGTGGGAGGATTTCCTCCTTGAGCTTTTCCAAATTCTGGGCCAAGTGGGTATGTGGCCCTTGGGGAAAGATAACAGCTTCTCCTGCAGATTACCCATGACATCCAAGCTGGAGGTGCTAAGAGGGACATGGGTTCCAGCTCTCCCTTGTATTTCCTTGTTCTTGTCCATATTTAGCTTTGCTCCCCCAACTGACTTAGGGCAATTTTAGGTTCAACACTAGATGCAGAGGCACTAATGACTGCTCCAGGAGCTCCCACAATTGTGGAGGATCTGTCTCACAGTGGTTCTGCTTTTCTCACTGAACTACTCTTCACTGACAGGTTGGGAGGGACATGGGAACAGTGAGGGTTCTTATGCCGAAGGCCATTCAGACTTCACGGGAGCAACACAGATAATTTTTTTGGTATCGAAATTCATGAATATTATTCAAAAGAGTTTCTAAGATGCTCCCTTAAAGACTACTTACTAAAACAATACCATTTTAGTTGTTTTCTTCTTTTTTTTTGAGGAAGACTAGCCCTGAGCTAACATCTGCTGCCAATCCTTCTCTTTTTGCTGAGGAAGACTGGCCCTGAGCTAACAGCCATGCCCATCTTCCTCCACTTTATATGTAGGATGTCTGCTGCAGCATGGCTTGATAAGCCGTTCGTAGCTCCACACCCAGGAGCCCAACCCTCGAACCCAGTGCCGAACTTAACCACTGCACCACCAAGCTGGCCCCATGTTTTCTTCTTAAAGAAAAAATAATATATATATTCGTTGTAGAAAATTCTGCAGATACAGGTAATTACCGGGATGCTGATAACATTTTGGTGAATATCCTTAAGTCTTTCTTCAATGCATATATCTATAATGTATATGTACACATTAACACACTGTATTTTTATAAAAATGGAATCACATTTACATTATGTTTTATAAAATAGACTCCCCCTCCAGCAGTATATTGTGGATATTTATCTCTAGATAATTAAATAGTCTCCAATTCAAGAACATAATTTTTAATTACAGTGTTCTGTTGCATGGGTAACCATAATTTATTTAATTCAATCTCTTATTGTTAATCTAAGGCTATTTTCAGTTTTTCTTAATTTAAAAAACCCCGAACTCTGAGATGATCATTTCTCATTAATCCTTTTAACAAATTTATCATCAAATAGCTACTTTGTGCCAGGTACGTAACACCTTTATCTCTATGCAAATCCACATGGTTAAATTTCTGCAAATTTTTTTTTCAGATTTTTAAATTCTTCCTTCTTCTCCCCAAAGCCCCCGGGGAACATAGTTGTCTATTCTAGTTGTGGGTCCTTCTGGTTGTGCTATGTGGGACGCTGCCTCAGCGTGGCCTGATGAGCGGTGCCATGTCCGCCCCAGGATCCGAACCTGTGAAACCCTGGGCCACTTCAGTGGAGCAAGTGAACTTAACCACGGGGTCACGGGGTCCGTCACAAATTTCTGCAAATTTAAGCTTTTGGACAAGTGTGTATTGTGAGAAGGAAGGCATAAACATGGAGGTGCATCAATTTAAAATCTGCACAGATTTAACTTTATAGAAGTACTAGGAGGTTGTAAACCTTTCCAAAGGTCTTCCTGGAACGCAACATTTGGAGTCCCTCTTACATTTGCTTGCCTCTACAATAAACCTGAATTTATTGATCCAGCTCTATGAAGCAAAGCTTGAAAAGAATTTTCTCCACGTTCCCATTCCGTATTCTTCCTCAAAGTGCCCCAAATTGCCTCTACCTGGAGACCCCGTGTGGCCCGCTGTAAGCCGAAGTAAAGCAGACTCTCCGTGCCCCGCAGACCTGCCGAGTCAGCGTCTGCCTCTCAGGGTGATTCTCCTACACATTAGACTTTGGGAAGCTCTGATGCAGACCTGACGCTTCGCCCGCCCTTGACCCTGGACCTCCTCGCCGAACAACAGAGGTGAGGAGCCCAGGCCAGCATAACGGCTGTGTGAGGATCTGTGCCCAAGGCCGTCTCAGACGCTTCTCCCAGTGCCAAGCCCTGCCTGCACAGGAAGTCAGCCGCTAAAGACAGGCTGCCTGCAGGCGGCAGGCGCACGAGGGAGCTCTGCAAGGCGCAGCAGGGTGACAAGGGTGGGACAGGAAAGGCGGGAAAGCACAGCCCACGGTTTGTCCAGCGGCTGCTTTCCCCTTGTTTAGCACATGGCTTTGTCATGACACATCCCTTTGCTGACGTCTTTTTCTTTTGCATTTTGCCCTGTATTAAAAAGTCACCATCTAAAACTTTTCTCTTCAGTTAGAAACTTTAAGTTGTCAGGGACTGAATGTGCCTGTTTTCCAACAGTTCCTGCTTTCACGTGTAGTCATGGTGAAGCCTGAGTCATCTGAAGAGGGTGGCGGTGCCAAAGAGCTGGGAAGGAGCTGTGGCCAAGGCAGGACGGTGAAGCCGGGGCTCAGGAACTGCTGGGCACCGCGGCCACTGACCGTCCTGGGGGCAGAAGAGCGGCCCCAGCCCTGACTGCGCGCGTGCGAATTGCTCCCAGCCGTGCAGCTGTAATGAGGTCTTTCTGTAGCAGTGTGTTTAGAGAGGGCCAAAAGGACAGAGCGCCTCCCGAGATCCCTGTTCCTCAGAGTTCCAAACAGCAACACCTAACTTTTGCGTGGGCCAGAGTTCTTTTTTTTCCTTCTTCTTTTTTTAAGCTGAGAAACCACAGCATTTTCCTGCAGAGCCAAACAAAAGACCTCAATTTTTGTTTCAAGGACAAAGTTGTTCTCCCGTCCCATCCGCACGCATTAGCCAGCCCGCTGGAAAACACGCCCCCGCCCGGCGCGCGCGCTCCGCGCCCTGCCCGCGGCTGACTCACCGGCCGAGGGCGGCGGCCTGCGCTCCCTTCCCACGCCGCTCCGGGCCCCGCACGGACGGGCCTGCGCGCCGGCTCTCGGACCCGGGTCTGCGGCGGCCGCGGGACGCGCGGGGAGGCAGAGCCAGCGGCGCGGAGACCGGCGGGGCGCGGGAGGCGGCGGGGCCCAGCCCGCGCGCATTTCCCCCGTGCAGACGGTCGCCCGGGCCGCCGCCGCGATGCGGGGCCCGCGGCCGCTGAGCGCCGCGCAGCTCGTGTGCGTGTGGACCGCCGCGCTGGCCGCCGGCCCCGGGTGAGGCTCGGCGGGGCGGCTGCGCGGGGCCTGCACCGGGGGTCTGCGCTGGGCTGCTGCGCGGGGGGCTGCACCGGAGGTCTGCGCGGGGCGGCTGCGCGGGGGGCTGCACCGGGGGTCTGCGCGGGGCGGCCGCGCGGTGCGGCTGTGCGGGGGGCTGCACCGGAGGTCTGCGTCTGGGGTCTGTGCGGGGCGGCTGCGCGGGGTGCTGCACCGGAGGTCTGCGTCTGGGGTCTGTGCGGGGCGGCTGCGCGGTCGTGGTCGCTTCGGCGGGTTCCGTCTGGGACAGGAACTTTCTCCGTCTGTGACGTTCTTTAAGCGTCTCTTTGGCTGTAACTACTTTCGGGAGAGAGTCATTTTATCTTTAGTCCACGTTGCCTCTGCATTTTCCTCCACTTTTTGCTCCGATATAATGTGCCTTCTCGCAAAGACGTATGATACATTTCTTCTAAACAACGAATCTTGACTTTGGCGTTGGCTAAGTGTAGCTGAGGTGACTGAAGTATGGATTCAAGGGCAGACTCTGTAGCAAGATGACTAAGGAGACACCCCAAAATGGAAGGTGGCCCACTCCTGAAGGTTTTTGAGGTTGAGCCCTAACTCCTGGCTTGGGCAGAGAAAGTGCTGTTTTAGCGATGTTTATGCTCTACATCTGGAAATTTCACCACTAATAGTTTAATTTCAGCGGGTATATTTCCATCAGTGATACTGGTTAGATGATGTTTTCTTGTACAGATGCCCAAGCATAAAGGTTTGACTAGGAAACAGGCAAAATCCTAGCGTTTGTGTGAATGTCTGTATTTACACCAAGAGAAAAACCCGAATGGGATGAGGCCTTGTGTAAAGGAGAGTTGAGAGGCTTGTGCTTGTCACTAACTTATGCATGCTGAGTGTGGTTTATAAAATGGACATAACAACACAGGCTCTCCTCTAGCGGTGCATGAATTACTGCATTAAAATTTGTTTATGGAAATAATTTTGTTTCAGTAGCATTTCAGTGCAGTTGCTAAATGGAGCAGTGGGGCAATGTTAATTGGAACGCTTGCAATTGGCACAGTGTAGGGAGTCAGTCTCACTATCTTGAAATTTCAGGTTCACAAAAGAGTGGAGATGTAAGGATGAGAAACTTTGTTTTTCCCTTTTTGGGAATTCTTTAGGCCCAGGTTTCTAGTGACAGCCCCAGGGATCATCAGGCCTGGAGGAAATGTGACTATTGGGGTGGAGCTTCTGGAACACAGCCCCCCACAGGTTACTGTGAAGGCCGAGCTGGTCAAGAAGGCAGCAAACCTCACCGTCTCCGTCCTGGAAGCAGAAGGACTCTTTGAAAAAGGTAAGACAAACAGCATAGAGTCTTACCCTTCTGTGGTAATAATTGGAATATGTTAATAAAGCCATGTGTTAGGGTAACAGAGAACCTTCAAGTTTGCAGTGGCTTACATAATACACTTTTAATTCTTAGTCACGTAAAGTCCAAAATGGTGTTCTGGATGCTCTTGCAAGTGGAGATTCACAGACCCAGGTTCCTTCCACTTTGTGGCTCTGTCATCACAACATGTGGCTTCCGAGTCTGTAGGGGAGGAGCGTGGAGTTTCTCCTGTGGGAGGTTTATGTGGCTCACAGCGCTTCTGCTCCTCTTCTGATGGCCACCTTTAGCTGCAAAGGAGGCTGGGAAGTGTAGGCCAGTGTGTGCCCACAAGAGTAAATGGACACAGTCAACAGTCTGACACAAGACCATATTTACCTATGATTTATATAAACTGTGTATAACCATATTTCTTTATATTTATTGGGTGCAGAGGATTTTACTAAATAGGACTGTAGGAAGGAAAAGAAGAGCTACACAATAGTTAAAATCTAGTTTTATGGAATATTTCTTAATTTTTAAAGTAACAGGAAAAGAAGAAAAGTAATTTGGCAGTAGGAGCCATTTGTAAAAGAACTCATGTTTCTTGTTTTAAGTTTGGGTTCTAACCTGGCCCAGGATTAAATTGGGTGAATGAATGTGTTCTTTTTCAATACTAAGGGAAAAATAACTTTGGGGGGTAAATACTTAAATGCTTAAACTTTTTTTCCATTAAAATGAACACATTGTATTTTTTTCCTAATCGAAAGAGTAACATATACTCAGTGCTTACAGTCTGATAAACACTGGAAGTAAAGGAAATAAACCAAAATCGCCTGTAATCCTATCACCCAATTAGGAACACTGTTAACTAGAAGCACATTTAGATGTTTAATTAGAGACCAGAAATTGAGACATAAATTCCTATAATGTTGAGTTATCTTAACAAGAAATGACTTAAGGGCCCATAGTGAGTGGGATTCCACAGTAGTTCGTTATATAAATGTTCTCTGCCAGCATAGAGAAATGAACGTTGTCATGAAAGGAGATAAAATCACAGTTTATCTACTTCCATGGTTCTTTCTCTGCAAGCTGCCTGACTGGGCGGGTGAGCTGGGGCAGGAGCCAGGAAGGAGGGATGTGTGTGAGGGACAGGTCACTTTGTCTTTCATGGGAGCAATGTCAGGAAAGTGGGAGACCTTGTGCCCTGGAGAGGAAATGCGGGTCGGTGCTCAAGATCTGAGATTGAGTCTTGGCGCTAGTTGTGTGATCTTGGGCAGGTTACTTAACTGCTCTGAGCCTCAGTTTCCTCATTTGTGAAATGGGGGTAATGAAACTTACTTCCCAGGGCAGGTATAAAGTTGAAATCAGCATCTAGCACCTAGCAGGCACTCAGTGAACAGCAGCCGCTAATGTCATGAGTCGTAGTGATAACACTGAAGAAGAAGATGCAGGGAGCATCGTTTCCTTCTACATGGGGGCAGACCTCAACTTTCGTTATTGACCTATGATTTCTGAAAATGAGTGAATCCTGGTCTTATGATAATGGCTAAAGAAGATATTGAAATACTGAGTCCTAGCAGACAATACTTGCAGGTAGTTCCACATTCATTATTTATTCATTAAGAATGATCATTTTGACTCTATTAGTGTGACAGTTTTACTGCAATGCAGAGGTCCACAATCACATGGATCATTTTGGTAAATATTTGCTCTTTGCTTAGATGTTTGCATACTCTTATTTTAGAACTTCTCCTGCATTGTCTCTTCTGTAGTCTCCTTTATCAGTCGCCTTTTTTTCTGCAAACAAATAGTAACAACATTGGGGGTGTGTGTTATTGTGACTTGGTTTTTAACTTTATTTTTAGATTTTTCTTTTGGGAGGAGAGCCTGTCATATGCCTCTCGGAAGGCTAAAGCACTCAAGACTGGGTCAGACAACACTATCCTGGGAGCAGAATGGATCTCTTTTTAGGGGCTGTTTTTGACTCTGTTGACATAGAGTTTCATTGAAGATACCATTGCAGGGAGCACTCTCCCTCTTTCAAAGGAGAATGTCACTCTGTCATCAGAGGCTGTGAGTCATTGTTCTCAGAGCAGATGCTTCCTGTAGTGTTAGGATTTAAGGATTAAGACATTCCTCCCTCCTTATCTTCACATCCTTTGCTTTATCTGACTTCTCCAGTTGCAACAATATGTAGATAAATGAGGACTTCTAAATCAGAGGTCTAGATCTTCCTAGAACTTATTTTTTTCCTTGCCACATAAACAAATACATACATTTTAGGTCTGATTATTTCATAACTTTCTTATGAGAGCCTCCAAGAAAAGGTTGGTTTTAATAAAGATTTATCTTCTAGCAGAAGTGGATAAGGAGGGCGACTGTTTCTGAGTGGCTATTTCTAACAGTCTTGATCATCTTAGAAATCCTTGGGGCAGGGCAGTTTTTCACCATAACCAGAATGCATTCCTAGCCTAATTTTTGTCAGAAATAGTAATAGCTAGAGGATTCGAATTGCACAGTAGACTTTAATAAAGGCAGCAAAGTATGGCTTTTCCTCAAGGAAGAGTTCATTTATTTGACAGACAATGGGGAAAATTTTGTTTACATTTTTTCCTTGAAGCCAATAGCATTGATCACATTACAATTAGTTTATTCATTTTTTAGTATATTAATTCTACATTTATTGGGTAATGAATTATGGGCTTTTTTGGGTGTGTGTGAACAATAGCCCTTTAGCAAAAGTGTTTCTACTAAACTTTGTGGAGTTCTTTAAAAGTGTATTAATGCCTCTTTAGTGCTAAGATGCAGACATTGAAGTGTACTTGTTCTTATCACTCACCACCATCATCACTACCACCACCATCACCACGATCACCACCATCACCACCACCATCATCGCCATCGTCATTATCATCAGCATCACCATTATCCTTTTTATAGTGAATAGAACTAAGTTCATAATCTTATCTTCATTGTATGAAAGTTAGTAAAGTAAGCATAATTGACAAAACATGGTAAAAGTTCAGCAAGTAGTAATTCCCAGAGGAGAGAAGATGGAGCAACTACTGACATTTGAAATCAAGTCAGACTATATGTTGGGTGGAGAGTGAGCCTGTCCCCTTATTTCTTTTGTTTTTAGTTTTTATCTCTTCGTTTACTATGATATGGCCCTGGAGTTCCATACCAAATGAAGAAAAAACAGTTAAGAACATTTGAATTCACAGGTCATAAATGAGAACTCTCTTCTCATCTGTTAAGGCATGTGGGAATAATCATTTCTGGTGTCCTTGAAACCATCATTTCTGCTTTATTCCCTTTCTCTTTCTAAAGTTTGAAATGTTCATTTGTAAGCTTTCAGTGTTTTTCTTGAGTGAGATTTGCTTCAAATAATGAAGAATACACACTTTCCCCCCATTAATGAGTTCATTGTCACCGGTTTCACATAAACCTGATTTAAGGAAAAAACCTAAATACAAAATGTCATCTGCAAACGTAGGTGCTGTGCAGGGCGTCTGGTGAGCGCCTGCCTTCCGGAGGCACCGTTCAGTTATTGATGGTGCCAAGCCTGTTTCCATCTTCCCACTGAGGTATTGGGGTGAGACATACTCTGTGAGTGTGTCTACATCCTTTAATAACTTGCTTTTTCTTTTTGCCCTACAATCTTGGAGAGTCATTGGGGTGTTTACTTTCTATTTTTAAGAATTAAAAATTCTTTTTGGTGCTTGTCTTTCTCTCTTTCTCACATTGCCTATGAGTATTTTATTTTTCATCTTGGTCCCATAAGGGTGGGAAATCAATATTCCTTAAATTTGAGATAGCTGAAAAACTTAGAAAAAAATCATCCAGTTCAGTTTGGGTGGCTTTCTGTGGAAACAAAGCTCCTGAACATACGTTTCATGCCTCGTAGATCAAAATCAGTCCCACAGTGTTTATGAGAGTAGATTAATTAGTGTAGTGTGTGGGCGTGTTTCCACAGGCAGCTGTGCCTGTACAACTCGGTCTGAACTTGTAGTTACATGAGAATTGTTTTTAAAGGGTGTGGGCTCTCCATTCATGTGTCTTTGCCATTGTGTGTGATATATATAAATAGGTAGGTGGCGCTTGAGGAGAAAGGGCTGTAGTGTAATCACCGTGTGCCTGGGCTCTGTAGCCAGCCTACCTGAATGCCCTTCCTTTAGTGGTTGTGGGTTGTGAGCAGTCATGATCCCACCAGCCTTCAGTTTTATCATCTAAAGAATAGTGGTTCCTGCCTTATGCAATTACATGGTCATTGTGAGGATTAAATGAGGTAACATGTTTAAAGCACTTAACACATGAGAATTATTCAAGAAAATGGTAGCTATTGTTATTAGAAGAGAATAAAAACCATTGTGTCAAAGATGATTATTAATGCCCTACTGGGATGATCCTGAACTGGGAACTCTATAAAAGGCGCCTCACTGGGAGGGAATGGGAAAGAATTTAATGTATTAAATATTGAGTCCTTAGAGTGCCAGGGGCTTTATGGACAACATGTAACTGCAGTAACCTATGAGGAAGGCGCTGTCGTCTTCATTTTAGAGGTGAGGAAACTGGGGCGAAGACAGAATGGTTAATTTTTCTGAGTTAACACAGTGAATGGTAAAGCCTGAATTTGAAGTTGGTTGTGTTGCTTCTGAAGTTGAAGGCTTTCTACTGCTTGGAAAAGCATGAAAATATTTTTTGTTTGCTTTGCTTTTGGATATCGATGCAGTGTGGTACCAGTCCTCTTCCTCAAAATCATTTTCACGTTTACTTGTGGTAGTTTAGTCATGGATCTAATGAAATCTAATCTGGATCTAAAGAATCCCAAGATGCAATGCTAGCTCTCCTCCTAATTTACTTTGGGCTTCATAGAATTCTGGAGCTGATGGGACCGCAGAGATAAGCCAAACCTTCACCCAACTGATGGCTGCGGAGACTGAGGTGTGCTGTTTGGCGACTTGCCCAAGGTGAAATTGCTTATTGGTGGCAGAGGTTGAATTAGATTGCAGGTCCCCAAATTTGGAGTTCAATGCTATTTTCATTATACTCTAGAAAACTTTCCTAACATATGGAGAACTGTGTGTAAGACCTAGGATATATTTGTACATGTTGATTTTTCTGATATGGAAGAAAATAAGGCTAACTAAGGAGTTTAAAAATGCTTACCTGCATATTTGTGCAAGTTTCCTATTTCAGCTCAAGGTGGAGTTGTTCTTTATGGCCTAATGGTTCTGCATCAGGGGTGGGGGTGGCGCTAGGAGCCTCATGGATCTTTTGAAAACTAAATTCTGTTGCTGTGTTTCTCAAAGTGGGAGTGTACTTATTAAAAATGCAGATTCATGGGCACCCCCTCAAGATATGGGTAAGATCTAGGAATCTAACTTTATTTTAAGTGGTCTTAGCCACACTAAAATGAGAACAAGCGCCCTTTAGTATCTCACGATTGTTCTTGACTAAGTACTGGAAAGCCTGAGAGTGAGAGGCATGCCTTTGCAAGTCTGCGATGACTCATGGCCGCTGGAGAAGGCTCCTCCCGGACTTCCCTGTCTGCCTTACGGGCAGCCCCCCACCGTGACCCTGGTGTTAATTTTAAGCAGTGGAGAAACGTGTCTTGGGTTTGATTATGAATCAGCGATTGAATGAAGTTGAAAGTGAACGTACTGATTCTTTAAACTCCAAGTTTGAAAGTGCTGCTCACCTTCTAACACAGAATGAGTCACTCTCCAGTGGCTCACCGAGGGTTTGGTGGGAATAGAAATCAGATCCTGTGAGAATTTGGGCTGGGTTACTGTTTGATGCTTTATTATTGTAAAAATCCTGAAACTGGCGGTTTCCGCTCGTTAGTTTATTATTTATTGATTATTTGCTGTATGTGAAATGTGAATAAGTGTGTGTGTGGGGGGGTGGAGAATAGGAGGAAGGCTGGCAGTAGAGGGCATCAGAGGTTCCAGAGGATAAAATATAATATTAAAAGTGCAGAAGGCTGGAGAGTTGTTATTTCTTGTTTGTATAAAAAGTTCAATGTGGTTTGTAAATAGTGCTTCTTGTGCGTGACCCTGTGTCTGGTACTGTTGCCTTTAACATCAGGAGCTATACAGATGTCCATTTGTAAGTGTTCCACCTCCTCTGACATGTTTGGCATTCAGTAGGAACAGTCATTTCCCCTCCTGGAGGAGGGCAGGGGGTGCCGGGGGAAAGTGACCGTGGCTGGGAGTGGCAGTCCCGAGACAGAGCGAGAGGTTTGTGTGTGTATTTTCTGAAAAAATGTTGTTTTCTGTTTTAGATATAAGTTTGGGGGACGTCCAGATGGAGATGTCCAGCAGATAGTTTTGAAATTGTAGCCAGGGGGAGAGTGTAAGGCATCGTTTTCATGGGGGCAGACAATATTTGAAGTCTTGCTGGGAATGCATGAGATGCACAAGAGAGGCAGAGCTTATGGAAGGGATAGGACTGATGATTAGAAGCTTGAGAGGAGGAACATCAATGAATGAAATGGGTGGACCATGAGCATCCAGAGACAGGGTGGACTGAAGACTGTGAGATGTCTCAGAAGCCAAGGGAAGACAGAGTTACAGGCAGGAAAGTTTTAATAGCACCAAGTGTCCCAGAAGGTCAAAGCAGAGAATATGAAGACAGAGAAGAGGGCATTGGTGATCCTCAAGTGAATGGTTTTTAAGTGTTGGGAACAAAAGCCAAGTTTTAAGTAATAATGGGTGGTGAGAAAATATATCAGAAAGTGTAGATCATTCTTTGCTGAAGTTTGACAGTTGAAAAAAGAGAAGTAGATGGTCTCTTAAAAGGCACAGTAGAGAGGTAAAAGTCGTTGATGCAAAGGGGAGGGGTGGATAATTCATGGGTAAGAAGGGGTGGGAGCAGGATCAGGAGCACAGGAGAGTGGATTATCCATAAAAAAAAAGTTGTACTTTTCCTTTGATGTAAGAAAGAAATAGAAGAGAATGAGTAAGGAGAGAAATATTTTGAGGTATAAACTTGAAGAATGAAGTTGAAATATGGTTTTAGGAAAACTTTGCCATAGTTATCTCCCTGCCTCTAATTTGTATAGATACAGTCATCTCTTTATAAGAAGTGGGCATAAACGTTAAATGTAGCGGCCCACTGGAGAGAGAAGCACAGAATTGGAGCTGTTCCCTGGTGGTGCCCTAACCTGGGTCACTGCTGGATTGTGGGATATCGGAGTGTAAGGATTGATACCTGTGTTGGTATCAGGAGAGGAAGCACAGGAGAACAGAGAAGACAAAGGGGCTGTTTATGGCGGTAGCATGCCTCACTTGAAGCTTGAGGACTGGGATAGAGTTATTTTATTGTTTGCCGTGGTTGCCAGTGTGAGTAAGAAGTGGAATTATAACTCATCGTCTCTTGGTCTGGGCTAAGATGACCATCATGCCAAAGGCGCAGTGACAAAACTTGAGGAGAAAGAAACTATAGTGGTGCCTGGTCTTGCCCTGTCTCTTCTGTTTTTCACTTCCCTTAGGAAAATGCCGTGACTTGACTTTCTTCCCTTACAGGGACGAGGGTGGAATTGGTCAGGATCTGGTGGATGGAGTCGAGCAGGGAGGTAGCGGGCAGGTCTGTGGGTCTTTAGTTCTGAACAAATGAATCGTGTTGAAAATCTGAAAACCAGAGTGGTAAAGAGCTTGGAAACAAACGGGGAGGAAAGATTTTTAGAGCACCTAGGAACTTCCTTGTGGCAGGGCAATGTTAGGAATTTCCATTTATGAAAATGTAGCTGGCAGAAATGATTTAGTATTATAAATTTTAATTTTACTGCAATAAATGTTAAGTCTCCTCAGGAATATAGTTAAGACAGGGTGTTTACTATTTTGAGAATTCCAAACTTTGATTAGGCACCAAATTGTATATGGCGTAATATTGGGGAGCATAAACGTTTGGTGACCACATAAAGTTCTTGTCTCTGTGCTCGTCACAGGGAAGCAAAGCAGGTTTCATTTCAACTCGAGCTGGTGCTTGCAGTGCTGTGTTGATGGATTCATGGTCAAGTCTGAGTTTACTGGAATAGAGTACAGATGGCTTGGCTGTGTCTGCATGGGCATGGGAATGGAGAGATGCAGATGGGCCTGTTGTGTTGAAGAGGGAGGGTTGCCCACAGGACTACATGGGTGCTTGAGGTGATAACAACATGGATAAGAGAGAAAAGATGGAAGAGTCGGTGTGTCCACAGACTCCCATGAGAGTGCCCTAAGCTCCAGAGGAGGGACAGGGAGGGAATATGAGATTTTGTTTGGACTAATATTTTGGAAAGAATAGCTGGGTCTGTCCTGTACAGTTTGAGAGACACATTGGGTCAGAATGGGGGCTCTGGAGCCACATTGGAATTGAACCCTTAGCCCCACCTCTTACTACTTATGTGGCCTTGGGCAAGTCACTGCATCTCCTTTGGTCTCAGTTTCCTCATTTGTATAAGGCAGTAATACCAGTACCTACTTCAGAGCATTGCTTTAGAGTCGCACTGTCCAATATGGTGGCCACTAGCCACATGTGGTTTCTGAGCACCTGAAATGTGGCTCGTGGCAATTGAGATGGGCTGTGAGTATAAAATACACACTGGGCTTTGAATACTTAGTACTAAAAAAATGCAACAAAACTCATTAATTTTTTAAATTGCTTATGTGTTCAATGATAATCTTTTGGATATATTGGGTTAAATAAAACATGTTATTAAAATTAATTTCACCCATTTCTTTTTTCTCTTTTTAGTATACTGCTTTAGAACATTTATCACAGTGCCTGGCACATAGTAAACACTGGAGAATGTCAGCCGTGTTGTACCTGGCATTTCCTAGTGTCAGATATTAGTACAAACGCCTCCCTCCTGAGCACAAGCTTGTGGCATGAGGCCCGGTCTCTCTGTTGATGGTTGTTTGATTCTGACTCCAGTGGGCCTTCCACCTTATTCCTTATCCCTTAAGAAAGGAGGAAGTCTCCCTAAAAAGCAGCGCCATACCACAGGGGTTGGTAAGCTTTTCCTGTAGAGGACCAGATGGCAGACATCATAGGTTTTGTCAGCCTTATGGTCTGTTGTTGCAGCTGCTGGAGTTCAAGTCTGTGGTGTGAAAGCAGCTGTAGACAGCGCCTAACAAATGAGCATGCTGTGTACCAACGGAGCTGTATTTATGGACCCTGAATTTGGAGTGCATATAATTTTCTTGTGTTATGAGATATTATTATTTTTATTTTTTTCCAGCTTTTTAAAAATACAAAACCATTTTTAGCTCATGAGCTGTACAAAAACTGCGTGGGGCCGCCTTGGCCAGTGGGCTGCATGTTGTTGGCCCGGCCGTAGTGTGTGCCCGGACACTGAGCTCCCCTGGTGGGCTCTTGGTTTTCCATTTGTATTGAACCTAACATTTAGTTTATACTGTACCATTTTATTTATTTTGCCTTTAGTGGGTTTTTGATTGATCTACTTTATGCTCACTGGTCTAGGTGGAACAGAATGTTGTGTATGAAACTCATATTTATTGAGATATTTGTAAGCAAGTGGAGGCAGAGAGAGAAAAATTAAAGGAGTATGTAAGGGACCAAAGGAAATTTTTTTTGTTTTGTTTCGCTTATAATACTTGTGTTTTCTATATAGATTGAATTCACTGAAGAGTTACTTAGCTTTGAAGTGACATTAAACTGTGAAACAGACACATTATATTCTAAGGTTTTGTCTTCCACAGTTTTGTGGTGAACCCCATTTCTCACTTTGTCCATCTGCGATCAAAGAAAATGCTGAATAATCAGAATATTTAATAACGGGAAAGAGGTAAAAATTTTCAGCTAAAAAAGTAATATACTTAAGTTTATTACTGTATATCGCTGAATAGCAGAGAGCTGCCAGAAAGAATTAGGCAGTCAGTACTAAGTCAGGCATATATATGGTGGAAATCCATGTTCTTTTATAGAGAATATTTCTGCCCCTAGCTGGACTTCCAGTTACACACGACTCCTTCCCTTCCGTGACTCTCCGCTGAGCTATTTGGTGAGCACAGATGTCAGAAGAGGCAGCATATGGTATTATAGAGTGTGTTTGAAAAGTTAAGGAAAGGTTAGTTTTTGTGTATGCTTATTATACAATTTAAAAATAGCTTTGACTCTATTTGTAAATCAAACGGCCAGCTCTGAGGCCTGTGCCAAGCGTGAAGCCTTAAAACAAGGTTTCTTTTGAGTGGCTTCAGTGGTGTTGGGAAGGAGAAGACGTCTGAAAGGGTTTTAAGATTGGCTTTCTCTGGTTCAACGTAAAGCAGCATTCTGAGCTTTGCAGTTGTCTGCATTAACGCTGAGAAGGCCTGTGTGTCTCAAGTCAGAGGGTGCCTTACGGTTTGCAGAGGTGGGGACTCTCTCCTGAGTCTAAGCGGAGCCTCTCCAAAAGGGATAAAAAATGTTCACGCCAGTTTGCAAATACTATTTAATCCTCAACCTAGCAACAGCAGAGAAAGAGGCTACTATTCTTCATCCACACTCCCACCACCCCACACCCAGGGTCATGTTTTGGCGGTGTAAATTACTGCTAGAATGTTAGGACTTTCAGATGAGACCTAATAAGTGCCTAGGAAATTCCTAGCTGCATTTGTAAATTTAGAGGGAAGACAAGTCGAAAAAAATGTTAACCTTTTAATGAGGACACTGGAGAGCTGTGAGGGGGCCTTAAATTGAATCTCCCTGCATATTCTCCAGCGTCCCTCCCAGAGACGGCCGGAGTTAGGGGGTGGGCGGGCGGCTCTGCTTCGGGTGCAGCTTCTGTTTCCGGCTCTGGGTCTTTCCTGGGTCTTCGAACGGACATGGTCACACGTCAAGCAGTGGGACGTAGACATGCAGTCACCCCCTCCTTCCAGTTTCTCTCTAATGAGGACACCCCTCAAAGATTTGACTCTATTAAGAGCTACATTAAAAAAAATAAAATTTCTACTATGAAGTGGGATTTCCTGCATTTCAAATCTGGGTAGCTTGTTTTGAATTGCTAAAATGCTTGCCCTGCACTTAATCAACCTACTGGATTTACTTGGATTGTACAGTCACAGCTGCCCTCCACTTTCTCCTTGTTTGGTGTTACTTAGACAAAAATAAATTATGTCTGTGACCGCCCCCCGCCGCCGCCGCCACACACACTCCATCTGGTGGGTTTGCCGCTGGTGGGAGGTAGGCTGTGTCCGCCGCGCTGGAAAGGAAGCACATGGTTTCCTCCAGTCACTGGACTGACAATGGAGGCAGCCCCGTGACTTATCCTGAAGTGAAAATGAGTAACTCAGTAGTCAAGCAGGCAGGTTTGTTGGGACCCAGCTCCCTGCAGTTCGGTCTTTTTGATTGCACCCGGCGTGGACTTCGTGGTGGCGGCGGTGCCGTGCCGCCCAGACGCAGCCTGCAGGCTCGACTGACGCCTTCCCGAGCGGCCGGGCGCTGGCGGCGCCCTGGAGACGCCCCGCTGGAGACGCGCGGCAGAGGGCGCCTCGTCCGGGGTGGGGGTCCGCTCCGCCCCGCCCCGCCCCGTCGAGCGCCTGGCTGCGGCCCCCGCCGCATCCCCGGCCGCGCCCTCCCCCAACTCCGCGCCCTCCCCCTCCCCCGGCTGCGAGCGGCGTCCGGGAGCCAGCCTTCGACGGAGGGCTTATGGGTTAACTTTCCTTTGGAGAGGGATTTTTGAGAGCTTGAAATTAACCTCAAATGTGTGAAAACTGTAGTGTGAAGACCGGCGATCCGGCCGCCCGGCCGCAGGGTTGGGTTTGCGCTCGGCCGCGACCCCCGGGCTTGGCCGGTTCGGATCCTGGGCGCGGACTTGGCCCCGCTCGTGAGGCCCTGACGTGGCGTCCCACACGCCACAGCCAGAAGGACCTGTTCCTGGAATATACAACTATGTATTGGCGGGGGGGGGGGGGGGGGCGGCTTTGGGGAGAAGTGGAAGGAAAAAGAAAAATCTTTAAAAAAGAATTGCGATAAATGAGTTGGGAAATTTTCTAGTTTTCTTATCCTTCTCAGGAGTTCTTGTATAACATGAATTATTTTAAAACTAGCTCTGGGGCCGGCCTGGTGGCGCAGAGGCTAAGTTTGCTGGTTCGGATCCTGGGTGTGGACATGGCACTGCTTGGCAAAAGCCATGCTGTGGCAGGCCTCCCACATATAAAGTAGAGGAAGATGGGCATGGATGTTAGCTCAGGGCCAGTCTTCCTCAGCAAAAAGAGGATTAGCAGCAGATGTTAGCTCAGGGCTGATCTTCCTCAAAAACAAAACAAAAACAAAACTAGCTCTGCTGCCGCAGCGCTTCCGGTATTACTGTAAGGCTGGGAGAAGCGTTCTGGTGGTGACTGACGCAAAGCTGAGGAGGGCGGAGGGTCTGAGAGTCTGAGCCTCTGCGCCTGAAGGGTGGCGAAGTCGGCCTGCACAGAGAGGCCGCCCGGGCTGTGGACTGTCACACTAATCCACGGTGGGAGTGAAGGAGCAGAAGTACAGCCCCCTTCAGGTGCTGCAGGCAGTGCAGAGCACTGGTCCAGAGCTCGCACCCCAGAGCCGGGTGTCTGGGGTTAGCATCTTGGCTCCGTTACTTCCTTTCCCTGGGACCTGGGCAAGTGACTTAGCGTCTCTGTGACTGAGGGTTTTAGTTGTAAAATAAGGGTAATAATACTTAATAGGATTATGGCGACGATTAAACCAGGTAATATATGTTAGTTTTTACAAAACTATATGTAGTATCTATAATTATTTTATTTACAAAATTTAAAAATTACGTGCAGTCCAATCTCTTGTTTTATTGCTTCTAAGCAAAAGTTTGTCTTCCATCCTCTAAACCAGCGCTGTCCAACAGAAGCACATGATAGTGTTGCCACATATGTAATTTAACATTTTCTACTAACCACATTAAAAAGATAAAAAGAAGCAGGTGAGGCTAGTTTTAATACTGTATTTAACCCAATAATTCATAATATTATCAGTTCAGTGTGTAATCAGTATAAAATTATTACTGAGAGAGTTTGCGTTCTCTTTGCTGTTTTGAGTCTAAGCAGCATGGGGTGTGTTTTACGTCTGCAGTACATTTCAGTTGCTCAGCAGCCCCTCGTGGCTGGAGGCTTTGCTCATTAATCTTTTTTATTCCAAAAGTGTTACATTTATCGATCGCTGTGAATGAGCCACTCCAAAACTTAGTAGTTTAAACAGCAAGGGTTTATTATTTCTCACTAGTCTCACTCACCCAGCTTGTACACACAAGATTGGTGATTATTGCCTGAATCAATTATTACCCTGATAGTTATAACATTTTCTAATTCCGTGATTCCTTCTACATTTATTAGTTGGAATTCTATGGTAAAGGAGAACTTTTCTTTCTCCCTCATTTAGTCATCTATTTAATTAGACAGCAGCACGAATTTATAGATTCTTGTTTTGTTCAGTAGGTTATTATCCATAATTTATTTGAATGTTCAAGTAGTCTGACCAATGGTCATTATGTATATGATAGTCAGACAACTTGAACTTTCAAATAAGTAAAATATTTTATTTTTTTTGCAAATTTCCCATATTACCCCTGCCACTATGCATGCATAGCCTCCCCATTATCAACATCACTCACTAGAATGGTACATTTTTTTTTTTTTTACCAAGGATGAAGCAATATTGACATCATAATCACCCAAAGTTCATAGTTTACCTTAGGGGATTCACTCTTGCTGTTGTACATTCTATGGGTTTTTGACAAATGTATAATGACATCCATCATTATAATATACAGACTATTTTTTACTGCCCTAAAAATCTTCAGTGCTCTGCTTTTTCATCTCTCCCTGCCACCTTCCGGCAACTGCTGATCTATTTATTGTCTCCATAGTTTTGCTTTTTCCAGAATGTCATTTAGTTGTAACTATACAGTATGTAGCCTTTTCAGATTGGCTTCTTTCACTTAGTAATATGCATTTAAGGTTCCTCCATGTCTTTTCATGGCTTGATAACTCATTTCTTTTTAGCTCTGAATAATATTCCATTGTCTAGATGTACCATAGTTTATCCATTCACTGGCTGAAGGACATCTTGGTTGCTTACAAGTTTTGGCAATTATGAATAATAAAGCTGCTGTAAACATCTGTGTGTAGATTTTTGTGATTGCTCCAAAGAGCGTAATTGCTAGATTGTATGGTAGAGGTATGTTTAGTTTTATAAGAAACTGCCAAACTCTCTTCCAAAGGAGCTGTATCACGTTGCATTCCACCAGCAATGACTGAGAATTCCTGGTGTTTCACATCCTGGCCAGCAGTTGATGTCCGTGTTTTGGATTTTGGCCATTCTAATAAGTTGTTGTTTTAATTTGCATTTCCCTGTGATGTGGAGCATCTTTTCGTATGCCTATTTGCCATCTGTGTATCTTCTTTGGTGAGGTGTCTGTTAATTGCTTTGGCCCTTTTTTTTTTTATTACAACATAATGGGTTTATATTTAATATAGTATTTCTCACTATGGAGATGTTAGTTAATATAAAGTTTTTTTAACATTAAATCGCTACTCCATTTCAACGTCAATATAAAGTATTTTTTTTTACATTAAATCTTTTCTCCATTTCACTGTTAGATACACTGAATACATTTTTTTATCCTTCTTCCCACCAAAGAAATAAAATTTTAATTTCTGTCTGACTGTATATCATATCTAAGTACAATATTAACTTGGGAGATAACAAAAACAAAAATATAATAAAAATATGGAGAAAAGACTCCAAAAAGATGCAGGGGGCAGTGATTACAACTGAACAGTGGTGATTTCCTAGGATTCTGGGCCAGAGCTTCCTTCTTCCTGTTTCATGTGCTTTGAGAATTCTGAAACTATGAAATGTTACATATGCAAACTTCAGCCCTCTTACTTTGATCCTCTTTCTAAGCAGCAAATACAAATTATAGACTGCATTTGTCAGTACATCATTTGTTGGGAAACTTTTCTTTCCATTTAACATATATCAATTTGTTCCCATTTATAGTGAAACAGTTAATTAAGAATGTGAATTTACCCTATTCACTATTTCTTGGGAACTTCCAGACACCAAAGCTCTGTTTTTAGCCTCAACAGCACAAAGATTTTCAGGGCAAGGTTTGATTCAGGAGGCTCTTCAAAGTCACATCTGTCCATTTCTCTTTCGTGCATATATCCCCAAACAAGCACAAATGCCTGTAATGCTGAGTACCACACCTAACAAGAGAGCAACTGCATCTCCAGTTTCTACTGCTTCAACAACAGGCAGCACCCAAAGCAGTGAAATGAGGACTAAGAACACTTGAGTTGAAACTGAGGTCATGATGCTGGGGTCTTCAAGTGGCTGGATCTTGAGGGCTGAAGGTCTCAAAGAAATGGTATATGTCTAATTCTATCTGACTTGAAATACTCCTTTCTTGGGGCTCCGGATGCTGAGACTAAGAGCTTCTGCGTGACACCGCCTTCCACGAAGCAGCCATTACAGAAATGGCGAGGAGGGCCACTTTGGCCCATTTTTTAATCAAGTTGTTTGTTTTCTTATTGTTGACTTATGAGTTCTTTGTATATTTTAGATTATAGTCCTTTATCAGATGTGTCTTTTGCAAATATTTTCTCCCATTCTGTGGCTTTTCTCCTCATTCTCTTGACATTGTCTTTTGCAGAGCAGAAGTTTTTAATTTTAATGAAGTCCAGCTTATCAAATCTGTCATGAATTGTGTCTTTGGTGTTGTATCTAAAAAGGCATCGCCATACCCAAGGTCAGCTAGGTTTTCTCCTATGTTATCTTCTAGGAGTTTTATAGTTTTATGTTTTACATAAAACACCTTAAGTGTTGATCCGTTTTGAGTTTGTTTTTGTGAAGGATGTAAGGGCTATGTCTAGCTTCATTTTTTTGCTTGTTGATGTCCAAGTCCATCAACATTTGCTGAAGAGACTGTCTTTGCTCCATTGTATTTCATTTACTCCTTTGTCAGATATCATTTGACCATATTCATGGGAGTCTATTTCTGGGCTCATTATTCTGTTCCGTTGATCTACTCGTCTGTTCTTTTGCCAATACCACACTGACTTGATTGCTGTAACTTTATAGTAAGTCTTGAAGTTGGGTAGCATCGTCCCTCCTACTCTGTTCTCCTTCACATTGTGTTGGCTATTCTGGGTCTTTTGCCACTCCATGTAAACTTTAGAATCAGTTTGTTGATATTCATAAAATAACTTGCTGGGATTTTGATTAGGATTGCCTTGAATCTATATATCAAGTTGGGAAGAACTGATGTTGTGACAATATTGAGTTTTCCTATTCATGAACATTGAGTATCTCTCCATTTCTTTAGTTCTTCTTTGATTTCATTTATCAGACTTTTGTAGTTTTCCTCATACAGATCTTATACACATTTTGTTAGATTTATACCTAAGTATTTAAGTTTTTGGTGTGCTAAGGTAAATGTTATTGTTTTTAATTTCAAATTCTACTTGTTCATTGTTGATATACAGTGACCATAATATTTTTAATTGAGAAAATACTGTCTCTGCATGAGCTGAGGTACATGGTAAGATAAGAGCAAATTCTGCTATATGAAGGATATTCTCTGTTCCATTTTTTTCCATGTTAAAAGTAATGTTTCCATGTTAAAAGTAAAAATGTTTCAGCTCAAACATTTTACAGGATCTGTCTTTTTGCCTGCAGAGTACCATGCCTATCTTTAACAAATATTTTTGCAACACAAAACTTGTCAAGAAAATTGTCTCTATTCATGGTTCTTTTGAATGTTTCATTAAATTTAGTTGCTGCAATATCACAGGGTTTCTCAGTTTCACTTCATGTCAGTATAGAATATGCCTATCCCTTAAAAAGTACTAACTTAATGAACAGAAGTTTGTTTCTACAAATGAGATATTTCCAAAGCATGATTACAAAATTTCCAAGTTAAATCTAGGGCAAATTAATCCCATCTCATGTTAATATTTTGCTAAATCAAAAAAGATCCAGGAGAGGCCTGCCCAGTGGCATAGTGGTTAAGTTTGCACTCCCCACTTCGGCAGCCCGGAGTTTGTGGGTTTGGATCCCAGGTATGGACCTACACACTGCTCATCAAGCCATGCTGTGGTGGCATCCCACATACAAAGCAGAAGAAGATTGGCACAGATGTTAGCTCAGGGACAATCTTCCTCAAACAAAAAGTGGAGGATTGGCAACAGATGTTAGCTCAGGGACAATCTTCCTCACACACACACACACACACACACACATGATCCGGGACAAAAGCTCAATCAGGATGCTGGGATAACCGGGGACAGTCCTGGCAAGGGCTCACCCTCTGTAAAAGGCCTTTCATGATCTGGTCCAGCCACATTTCTACTGCCCTCTCCCCGTCTGTGGTCTTGTCTCACCCAGCTCTTTGCTTTGGTAGACTCATGTTTACCTCCACTCCATAATTACTAACGTCTTTATTTTATGGATGAAAGACTGATCCTGGAGAATCAGGTAACTTGTTCAAGGATGAGAGTAGTATGTGGCTGATTCAGGGTGGAACCAGTGTAGTCTGACTCCAGAGGCCACTTGCTTAGCCCCTGTTCTGTACTATGCTGTGCTCTGGTGCCTGTCTGCTCCCATGGGATAGACACATGTGGCCTCCAGGAGGAGAGGGACTGTGTCTGCCTTGTTCATTGTGGTAACTTTAATAAATATTTCTTAAATGAATGAAGGAACTGAGGACCTGTCACCACCTCTGAATTCATGTCACTTGAGTGGGACCTTTGGATAAGTACTTTTTTATTTTTAATTTGAAACATTTTTTCCCTTGAAATAAATAGATCTGATGAGAAATTAGCATGAGTTAAATTAGCAGTTCTATATTTAGAAACTTTACGGGAAAAGAAGTCCGCATCACTCTAGTACTGACGAGTCAGTTGTGAGTCCCAGCTCCCCCTGCCGTGGCTAATGCCTGCCTTTTCTCCCTTTTTCCTGGGGGTGTGACAACAGGAGAAATAACCTCAGGTTCCTTCTGTACGCTGTATGAAGTGTATAACCTTAAAACAGCAACAAGAGCGGCAACAACATTGACAACAAAAATGATAGTAGAAAAGAGAAGCAGAGGTTAACTGATTTTGGGGGCTTCGCCTGATAGCCTTCCACGTCTGCCCAAGTTTTCCTTAATGCTTTGAGAAAAGGATATGTAACAATCTCTCAGGTGTTTTGGGCTTTAATAACATTGTTTTGGTTTGACCAAGTAAGTTTGTCATTCTTTAAGTCTGTGATTCCCTGTATGTCTGAAAGAGTATTAAGAGTTTTGTATTAATGTCATCTTATTCGAATTATGACTCTGTTTTCTTCCCTGTTCTCCTTTTAGGCTCTTTCAAGACACTTATTCTTCCATCAGTAAGTATCCCTTTAAAAAAATTTGGTTTCAGATATTTTGTTGGCTTTTCTATCAGTGTCTATTTCTTGTGTGTTTGGCTCAGTCCCATCTGCAGGTTATTTAAGAATGATGTTACTTCAGGGAGCTTGCATCAGCCTCCTCAAACTCATAGCAAGGTTTCCTCTTGTAAAAAGGAGATCTTCACTGAGGGAAACTGACTGGACCATCAGCCAGGAGCCTGGGCCAGCTTGGTCCTGCTTCCGCCTTCACGAGCCTGACTGCCTTGAACGTGGAATTAACAGTCCGTGCCTCAGTTTCCTTCTTGAAAAGGAATGCTCTGCTGAGCCATGTGGGAGCCTGAGGCAAAGGAAACGTCAGTGACGCTGATCTTGTCTTTGTTTAAAATTTTGATTTTTTTGTGCATGATTTAATTTTTCGCATTGCTTTTGCTACTTTAAAATATTTTAAATACTAAGAGAATTACTTATCTTGATTACTGACATTTTTGGTCCTCTGTTAAATTTTACACTTGAGGCAAGTGTCCTGGCGTTGGAAAAGGGGATCAGGATGCTGTCTCTGTTTCACAGGGACACCCTGGAGGTGAAAGGAGATGGGAAAGAATTTGCTGTAGAAGTGGAAGGGGTTATTATTTTGTTGAGAGAATCATAAAAACTGGTTATTCAGTGTTGTTTGTTAACCAATCCTATTTCCCATGGCTTTGATTTGGAAGTTCATACTTTTATTCTTGTGTTCTGTTTTGGAGCTTCACACATTTCATGTACAATAGAGTCGACACAGCATCCAGCAGGAGATGTGATCTGACAGACTTTCCTGAGAGCAGCTGACTAATGGCTCTGAGCCGACACGCCGCGTCCTTATGTAGGACCTGCGCTGCCTAAGAGGCCATTACCTCTTGAAAGTTCCTTGTCAAGCACATTCGGAAACCATGTTCATTTTAGGGGGTTCTTAGAGAATAGAGTCCTTTATAAAAATTGCTTATGTTCCATAGCTATTATGTTTGTTGCCTATTATGTTTGTACTTCCCTTACTAAGAAGTACGCTGCTGCTAACAATAGAAGGTGGGGGAAAAAGGCAGGAGCAGGCAGACATGGGGAAAACCCCAGTCCTAACTGATGATAAAGAATTAGATTGCTTAAAGTTAACGAGAATGTGTGTAATTCTATTGAAAGAGTATTCCAATGAGAAAATTAAAATAAATCGTCTGTGATATAGTTGTCCTAGAGCAGAAGGGGGTGAGGTTTAAGTTCAGGAATCGCAGCTTAAAGCACAAAACCATCTGGTTCCCTCAGAGCACTCTGCAGGTGCACAGGCTGGAAGTGGAGACCAGCTGAGAGGAGAAGGCATGCCGTGGCCAGGGCCACCTGGGCTCATTCCAGCGATGCTCGTGTAGACTGTCCTCATCTGAACTGTCATGAGCTGGAAATTTGGCTCCTATTATTCTTTTAAGTCTTAATTATATGAAATACTAACTTCAACATCTTATATCTGTCTTTAATTTAATGCCATTTCTATTGTATGTAGATGTAGCAATTATTTATTGAAAGCCTTACTAGAGATTCTATTTAGGACTATATCCCTTTATAGTAAAACAAAATTTTAAAGACTTAGTCATAAAATGTCTGGGAAAATTTCAGTGTTTGGTGAGAATAAAAGGTTCTGCATTTTTATGAGATTTCAATTAAAATAGACCCAACTTTCAAAGTGTGCTTACATTCTGTTGTTTGTAAATGTAATACTTTAAATTATTTTGTAAGGTCCTTGTAAATTTTTTCTGTAAAGTATGAATATTTTGACTGCATTAGAACAAGTGTGGTTTTAATATCTGATTAGCTCATCATTTGTACTTTTAATACACTAAAATCAGCCTTCAATAAGAAGTAAATAAAAACCATAATTGATGCTTAATGTGAAGATTATTTTTTGTACAAAATATATTAGAAAAAGTTTTTTCTTGTCTTTGTAAGTAAATCCAACTTAAAACAAGGGAGTAGTTTTTAAAATTAGAAATGTTTTTAAAGTTTATTTTAAGTAAAATTACTAATATATTTTTAATAGAAACTGTCATCTTAAATTTCTCATTTTTATTTTTTGACATTTGCATTACTTTTAGTAATTGGAGTTATTAATGAGGTAAAGGAGATAAATGCTCTTACGTTATCTCTGTTTCCTTAAGGCAATTGATCTTTCAGAGGAGGTGAAATGGCTTTAGACAGCCCAAATTAGAATGAGAAATCCATTCAACATCACTATCGGGGAAATGCAAATCCAAGTTACAATGAGATATCACCTCACTCCAGTCAGAATGGCTGTAATTAACAAGACAGGAAACAAGTGTTGGAGAGGATCTGGAGAGATGGGAACCCTTGTTCACTGCTGGTGGGAGTGCAAACTGGTGCAGCCACTATGGAAAGCAGTGTGGAGATTCCTCAGAAAATTAAGGATAGATCTACCGTATGATCCAGCTATTCCACTGCTGGGTATTTATCCAAAGAGCTTAAAAACATGAATGTATAAAGATACATGCACCCCTATGTTCATTGCATCATTATTCACAATAGCCAAGACTGGAAGCAACCTAGGTGCCCATCAAGGGACGAATGGATAAAGAAGATGTGGTATTTATACACAATGGAATACTACTCAGCCATAAGAAATGGTGAAATCTAGCCATTTGTGACAATATGGATGGATCTTGAGGGTATTATGCTAAGTGAAATAAGTCAGAGGGAGAAAGTCAAATACCATATGATCTCACTCATAAGTAGAAGATAAAAACAACGACAAACAAACGCATAGCAACGGAGATTGGATTGGTGGTTACCACAGGGGAAGGGGGGAGGGAGCAGGGCAAAAGGAGTGATTAGGCACAAATGTGTGGGGATGGATTGTAATTAGTCTTTGGGTGGTGACTGTGACGTAATCTACACAGAAATCGAAATACATAACGATGTACACCTGAAATTTATATAATGTTATAAACCACTGTTACCACAATAAAGAAAGAATCAAAAAAAAAAAGAAAAAAGAATGAGAAATCCATTTATTGTCCACCAAGGACCTTTCTGAGCGGGGCTTCTTTATGAAGCCTGGCAGAGAGCTATCATCTGCTTAGAGAGTTTGCATTTGTGTGCGCAAAAGAGACTTAGTGTAACTGAGAATCAGCCATGCTCAGATGCTGATTGATATTTTCTTGCTCAAAGCCCTTCAATATTTTACACCCCAGCCTCTTGTCGTGTGCCAGACAGGCTCCAATTGTGGGAAGTACATCTTTCTCTAGCCCTGTGCCCTCAGCGCAACATGTAGGAGTTCAAACTCTCTGAGTTAAATAATTGGTACTTGTATAAGAGATATGGGAGTCTCTTATCAGGGATCTCTTTATTACCAATTCTGGGAAGCATTTTCAGTAATTGTGGCTGGCAGAAGGCAGTCGACCTGCAGAGATTCAGGAGCTTTTGTAACTTTCTGGTGTCCTCTCCACTCTGGGAAGCAGGTTACAACCTATTCCAGGTCTGGCACAGAGTGAAAATTCCATAAAGATGGCTTAAAATCCACAACATTTTCTCCAGTCTCCTCCTCATTGTGTCTCTCTACCATTAACAGTGGAGGCCCAGGGTCCACACTGACAACTAGAGTCTGGGCGACGCTCCAGGCCATGTGCTGATGCCCCATGGTTCATGGAGGTGCCCCAGGACTACTGATAATGCCACATCCATGCTGTCAGCTGTGACTTTCCAGCACTGAGATTAGCACTGAGGCTTTGAGGATCCCAAATTACCTAAATTTTACATATGGGGAGGCAAGGTTTCTAATGGGAGAGTTGAAAAAAAAAGTTAGGGACACAGAAAGCAACAGAATGATAGTGGATGCCGTCTCCCCTTGAGGCAGTGTCACACCCTGAAGGAGGATGGAGTAGGGGACAGAGTGAATGTTTTTGGACACGTTTGTGTTAATTCTAATTCTCTTAACTCTTTGGCCACCTCATGGTTAATAGGCGTCTTCAGTTTCGGTCCTCTACAGCATGAATTTGACATAAGTCTTCAGTCTACTATCGGTTCTGGGGCCTCTGTGCCACTAAAAATGACCAAACTATATCGTCGTCATAAAGAGCAATCCCATCAAATATCGTATTTTTAAACATGAAATATTTATAAATCTTTGCCATATATAAACATGAGATACGCTGTTTTCTGACATATATATTTTCCTGCTTATAGTGTTAAGGAATCTGTTTAAAAGAATCTGAGGACTGAAGTATTACTTGAGAAAATAGAATCTAAGAATGCAAGTTCCAGGCTGGACTTTCTGCCCCGCTGGGGCACACATCTTTGGTTCACATTGTATCCCAGAAGGTGCTCAATAAATATCTGTTTATTGAAGAAAAGCAAAAGTCAGCACTAGAGGTCATTTGAAGGTGACGTTACTGATTTTTTTCCTAATATTTTATTATGAAATTTTGAAATATACAAAAAACTTGAAAGAATTTCACAGTGAACAGCACTTGGAATCTGCCATTAGCATTTTCCCGTCCTTACTCTGTCACGTGGCCTCCAGCTACCCATCTCTTCATCAGTTAGTTCTTGTTATTTTTAAAAGGCATTTCCAAGTAAGTTGCAGACATCAGTACTTTTCTCCCTATTTCCTGCTGACCATTTTATTGGAGGTTTGTTACATTTCCTTCATGTTCTTATCCATGTTGCCAGCTTTATGCTGGTCGCTTTTATTGGAAAATCCCCTCTGAACTTTCTGTGGACAAACCTTATTTGCAAAAAGGAGTCAGAATGTAGTTTCAGAACTTCAGGTTTATTAGTCTGAAAATGAACTAAAAGTCAGGTGTGCTAGTTACTTGTTGTGTAACCTGTTATCCCAAAACTTTGGTGTAACAGCAATAACCCTTTATTGCTTCTCACAGTATCTGTGGGTCTGGAGTGTGGGACCCACGTGGTTGGCTGGGTCTGACTTTGGGTCTCGTGAGGGTGCCATCAGGATGTCAGCCAGAGCTGCAGTCGTCTGAAGGCTTCCCCAGGGCTGGGTCCTCTGTCAGAAGGTTCATCCCCAGGGCTGCCAAGCTGGTGGTGGTGTTGGCAGAGGCCTCATTTCCCCCGCTGTGAGCTTCTCCATACCCTTCCTGAGTGACCTCATCATATGGCGGCTGGCTTCCCCCAGAGATGGATCCAAGAAAGAGAGAGCCAGCCAGAAACAACCCTTTTTATGATGCAGCCTCATTCTGTTTTTGAGAAGCGAGTCACTAAGTCGGGGGAATTAGGCTCTGTGTTTTGAACGGACAAGGGTCAGAGAGTTTTTGACATATTTTAAAGCCACCACGTGAAGTCTCTTGATAGTAGCATAGCTCATCTTGGGTTTGAATGTCAGCTGGTGACCTGGAACAGCTTCCTCAACTCCTCCAAGCCCCAGTTTCCTTGTTTGTAAAATGGTGTTAGTGAGAGCACCCAGCTGAAGGGAGGTAAAATGACATAGGTGTGCAAGCTGCTGAGGTGGGCTTCTGGGCTGTTCGCACGAGAAGGCGGCGTGTCTACTCATAATAGAAACAGGAAGTAGTGGTGCCATCATCTCTACCAGGGCTGTGACAGGTGATGAGCGAGATGCAGGAAGGGAGTGCACCACAGCAAAGAGCTTGGGAGAGCGGAGTGAGGACGCCCACCTCGTGCAGATGTGCCTTTCTCCGGCTGACCGCATCGGGGGGCAGGCGTGGAAGGGGATGTGGGGATGTCGGATGCTCTGACCACGAGGACCGTGAGGGAGGAGCTGGCACGTGGAGCAGAAGATGACAAGGCATCTACTGCTGAGAGAGCTGTGTGACGTGCGTCCTGCGGGTTAATCCGAGGGCAAACCACAGGCTGTTAAGAGAGAGACAGTGAATTGTTTAACTTTGGTGCCTCAGAGGGGCAAATTTTTCAGCAATTACTTGTGATAATACTAGGTATTTAAATTTTCTAACTTGTAAGTAAGAACTTTTTCGAGGTAAAATAATGAGACCTTGATATGTCTGATCTTTTTTTCCAGCTACCTCTGAACAGTGCAGATGAGATTTATGAGCTACATGTAGCTGGACGTGCCCAGGATGAGATTTTATTCAGTAATAGCACTCGCTTATCATTTGAGACCAAGAGAATGACTGTCTTCATTCAAACAGACAAGTCCCTATACAAGCCAAAGCAAGACGTGAAGTTTCGTATTGTCACACTCTTCTCAGATTTTAAACCTTGCAGAACTGCTGTGAACATTCTCATTAAGGTGAGTGCCAGATAGACGTGATCCAGGAGTTTGAGCCGCCTCACTGCAGCTCTCTTGGAAGTCCTGCTCATGTTCCTGATGCTGGAATACCTTAGAAGTCCCTGTGGATGAGCTTCCCTCCCAGCATGGGATTCTCTCTGGAAAGACAGACGGTGGAGCAATAGGTTAAGACCTCAGGCCCCAGAGTTGGCCTGTGGGGTCCAGTCCTGGCTTCTTCGTTGACTAATTCATTTGTGGAGCATTTATGGAACTTCCATCTTCCAGGTCCTGGGATAGGGCAGTGAACAGGACTGATTAGGACTTTGCTCACTCTGATCTTATGTTTTAGTGGCTCCTGGGGAGATGGACAATAAATATACACACAGACATCTATATAACAGGATTGGGGGGGGTCTGTGTGTGTGTGAGAGGGAGAGAGTGGGAGTATTTGTGTGTGCTGTTTTCTGTCGGGTTGTTCGGGAGGGCCTATGTGAGCAGAGACCTAAAGGAAGTAAAAGAAGGAGCCCATGCAAAGCGTATGCAAAGGACCTGAGGTGGGAGCGTTGCGTGTTTGGGTAAACAACAAGCTGGCCATGCACTGGAGCACAGGAAGTGAGAGGACAGTGAGACGAGATCAGACACAGGAGGGCATGTTGGGGGAGGGATCATAGAGGGTCTTCTTGGCCGTAATGTGGACTTTGGATTTTACTTTGAGTGAAATGAGAATTCACTGGAGAATTTTGAGGCTAGACATGGTGTGACATAACATCTTAAAAGGATCACTGTCTGCTCTGTGAAGAATAGATGCCAGCTGTCAAACCTTGAGGAAATTAATTAACCTCTCTGAGCCTCAGTTTCCTTATTTGTAAAATGTGTAATAATAATACCTCACAAAGGTTTTTGTGAGGATTAAGTGAGATAATTCAGGTGAAGCACTCAGAGCCGAGCCTGGCACACAGCCCATGCTCACTAAACATCAGCTGTCATCGTCCTGGGACCCTCCTGTGGCAGGGAGTCGTTTGGCCTCCACTGCCTGCACGCTCTGGTGATCCAGATGCAGTGTCGTTAGCAGACGAGTGCTTTCTTGTGAGAGCCAAGTTGAAGAAGGCTGGGATTCGGCTGGACGTGGTTTCTACCTTCGAGCTGAGAGGAAGACTAGATGCTCAAGCCTGCTGGGGACATAGGTGACCAACTCGTCCCGGTTTGCGTGGGACTCTCTTGATTGTAGACCTGAGAGTCTGCGGTCCTGGGCACCCCTGGTCCTGAGCCTTCAGTCACCCTCGATGTGCTGGTGGATGATGCAGAACGCAAGGCAAACGCAGGCTTTTCAGTGCAGGATCTTCCTACTCTCCTTAGTTTCTTTGTTGTTATAAATTAAAGAAAGTCGAGCACACAAACATGTATACATATGAGTTGAAGCCGAGACGTGTTGTAGCAAGTGTGTCGTTGGCTGGCCTGTGCTCCGTGTGTAGTGCTGGGCTGCGCTGTGTCGCTTCGGAGTGTGCAGTGTCGTGAGTTCCTGTCCCGCTGTTGATTGCAGTGTCTGTGCAACCGACTGACGTAGGGAGCAGCGTTTCTACGTTCATGTCAGTCTCCAAGCACGGTTTTATGGACTCCATTCATACCATCCTTCATCCTTTATCCACATGTACTGAGAACTTACTGTGTGCCAGAAACTGTGTGTAAAATGGAGGATTTAGTAGTAAATGTCTGCCTGTCTCTGGCTGTTTACGTTCAGTCTGCCTCCTTCTGCCTCACGCAAATGAAAGGCAGCGCTGGATAGATTGCATGTTGTAGGCATTTACCCAGAGCTAACCCTGCTGATTCTGGCATCTGGTCTGTGCATTTGTACAATTTTGCGTCTCTGTAACTCTGCTTTAGCATCTGTCTTTGAAACCTGTCATTTATAGATTTGTTGGGCTGTTCTCTCCAGTTTCTGGCTTGACTTCCCACATTCGGCTTTAGCAGAGTACTGAGAGCCCTTCCTCTGCTGCCTCTGGTCCTGAGGGCACTACTGGCCTGGCCACCATGTGGCCCTCTTGGCCAGGGGAAGGGAGTTTAAAGTAAAATTCCACCTGGAACCCGGAGCGTTTGGGATCGGTGAATGGGGGTGGCCACCTTCCGCTCCCTGTGGCAGCAGTGAGGCTGGGGCCTGAACTCAGGGGCAGCTGCCTCCTTCCTTGGAGCCTACAGAGGCCGGGTCGAGTGCTGTGCAGACCCCCACGGCTGTGCTTCCCACCTGAGGGCAGCTGTTTGGGCCGGGCTTCCCCACACGCTGACGTTTTCTACATCTGTCAGGGTGGAATAGCTGGTTTCTTGGAAAAACCTCCCAGGAAAAAGTGGGGTTTAGTGTGACAGGAGCTTGGACTCGGACTGAGTTGTGCTTCCAGTTGCAGGCTGCTGTGGAGAAGTGCATCTGAGAGCTAAGAGGCCAACGTTTTGGGACCTTTTTGGGTCTTGCCCAGCCAAGAATGACTGCAGGCCGTGGCTAAAATATTGACTGTCACAGCATGTTCAGGGATGTGCAGTGTGTTTTTGGGGGAGCATTGGGTAGTATTCGTTTTGCCTGCGCCCAAAATATGCCCTACCTCTACTCTAATTCTGACCCCCTCCAGCCGCCTGGCCTCACACTATGGAAGCTGCCGACGCTGTGATGGCAGCTGGCTCGGCTGGCTTCCGCCCTGTCTTTTCTTCTTGGAGAAACTGTTGCTCCTGGTACAGGTGAATGACCCTGTGTTGGACCAGGTATTGTGGGCTTATTTGTGCCCTGCGATTGTGCCTTGACACTCTGGCCTGGAGTCGTGCTGGCAAACCCAGAACCTCAGCCCTGGCTGGGGGAAGGGCCGCCTTGGGTAAGCAGTTTGACTTCTCTGATTCTACCTGCTGGACAGATGCCTTCTGCGTGATTCAGGGCTCCAGGGAGCGGCAGAAACACTCCTTGCAGACACGTTTTCCAGCTGGGGAGTGCACTACAAGACAGTCTAGCAGAGGCGGGAGGCAGTGTGCTGTGCTGAGGCACCTGACGGTGATCCAGAACCATCTAGAGGTGATCCAAAGGGTCCCAGGGCCCACATTTCCAGCGTCGTGGCATGTGGCTCTTCTACTTATGACAAGGGCACTTGTTTGCATTGTCTCTGGCTGTCCTGTGTGCCTTCCAGTGGGAGATGACCACATGAGGATGCTGGGCTCTGCTGTGATGTCACCGTGCATGGCCCATTCCACTCCTGATGTGCTCTGTAAAGACTTATGGTGTTTCTGCGTTCTCTATGTCTCCCTTGTTGGTGACAGGCCTAGGTCCAAGACAGGCTTGGGAAACCAGAGGGATTATCTTGTTCATTCTCAACCCTCCAGATCATCCAGGTGCAAAGTCATCAGACTTCAGTTTGGACTTCTTTCATTTGAGGGCCAGGGCGCCCCCTGGGAGAAATGGGCATCCTCACCAAAATAATACATCAGAAGAGTATGAACATTTTCCCTACTTTTTAAATAACCCTGGGAATTGTCATTGTTATTATTTTTTATTTTTGTCGGTGTGACAGAAGAAAAATGGTATTTCATTGTTTTCATTTGCATTCCCTTAATTATTAGACAGCATATATTTATTAGCTATTTGTGTTTCCTCCTTTGTTTTGATCCTTTAAACTCTGTAGCCCTCCCTGTGTCATGCTGTGGCAGGCACAGGAGAGCCCACTGCTGCTTACAGCGCCTGTCCCTGGAGTTGGCCAAGGATAGTGGCCTGCTTGGCCTTGACTTGCTTTTGGTCTTTGGTTTTAACAATTAGTTTCTGGCTTCCTAGACTACCCGCTACTCAGTTCTTAGCATTGTGCTTACCTCTGACTCATATTCTCCCCTGCTTGGGGAGAAAGGCTTCTTCTGGCTTCTAATAACTGGGCTAACCCACTATCTCTGGTAAAAGGATAAAGAAGAAGAGTAGGGGAAAATATTTGATCCCCCCCCCTCAGGAATTCACAGTCTAGTTGGGGACAAAACCCCCCACATAACCCATGAGTATCTTAAGCAGTACTGTGTCCTCAGGAGTGGTGAACTTGCAGATGTGTTAGGGCCTCCCCAGGAAGGGATCACTTCTGCATGTAGGAGGCATGTTCAGAAGGCCGGAAGAGGGGCTTATTTTCCCTGTGGGTCAAAGAAGGGAGGGCCTTCCATGCAGCAATTCCAGAGGCTAGATGGCTTTTGGGGTGAATCGCAACAAATCTGCATATTTGGAGGAAGATGAACCTAGAAATGTAGATGGGGTCAGATTACTAAGCCTAATAAACTATGCGAAGGAGTGTAGACCTCATTCTGTACGCAAACAAAAGCCATCGTTACCGAGTGGTCCAGCATAATGATGAGAGCCAGTGTTTATTCACTGATGTTCTATGCCGGGGACAGTGCCTAGCGTTTCAGCCACTTGGCCTGAGTCTCAGATGGGTAACACTGTTAGCAATGGGGAAAATGTGTCAGAGGGCAAGACCAGAGGAGGGAGATTAGGTGCAACAGTTAGAAAACAGGACATCACGTGGATGTGAGGATGGAAAGAAGGAGGCAGATTGGAGAGATGTTAAAGAGACAGAGTTGACAGAGTTGAGAATGTGAGAGGAATCTGAGATGACTTCTGACTCGGCTTGGATGAACGTTCGTGAAGGGATCGTTGTCTGGGAGAGTATAGGAAGACTGAAGTGTTTTCATTTCCTTGGTTTAACATCTCTATGATTCACTTTTTTCTTTTTTTTTAATTGAGGTTACACTGGTTTATAACATTATATAAATTTTGAGTGTACATCATTATATTTCGACTTCTATAGGGACTACATCATGTTCACCACCAAAAGTCTAGTTTCATCCGTTCATCTGTCATGGTATGCATGTGGCCCATTAATCGTTTTGCCCTCCTCTCACCCTTTTCCCCTCTGGTAATCACCAATCTGTTTTCTGTAGTATGATACACTTTTTTTTTTTTTTTGCTGAGAAAGATTTGCCCTGAACTCACATCTGTTGCCACTCTTCCTCAATTTTTTGCTGAGGAAGATGCACCGTGAGCTAACATCTGTGCCAGTCTTCCTCTATTTTGTATGTTGGTCGCCAACACAGCATGGCTGACAAGTGGTGTAGGACTGCACCCAGACGCTGAACCCAGACTGCTGAAGTGGAGCATCTGAACTTAACCACTAGGACGTGGGGAAGGCCCCCTGATAAACTTTGGTTGAATTAAAAGACACATGGGTTTGAATCCTGTATTCTATCACATATTGGTGCTGTGATACTGGACCATGCCAACTGCTTACAGTTGAGTGCTTACCTAAATTTCTCCAGGCGTCGGTTTTCTCGGCTGTAACGTGAGCAAAATCCTGCCCTGAAGGAGAGTGGTGATGCCTGAGAGATGTGCGAGCTGTAATGATGAGGCAGAGTGCCTGGCACTAGAGGGCTTTGAATGCTTTAATAATCGTGGGGCCTGTCATGTCTACAGCAGCCTTTTCTTTTAACAATAACAGCGTAGGTTTGGTGATGTACACATTGTAGTGTTTTCCATGTCAAGAATTAAAAGGTGGAACAGAATAAAGATGTTCTCAGGAGAATGAGAAAAGAAGAAATTTTGATTTGTCTTCTTTAGTGGTGTAGAGCTGACATTTTCCAAAAACTTTCTTGGTGCCACATTGTGGATGTGCCTGGGAATGCTGCAGGGCACCCCTCATAACCAGATAGGATGGACGTGTACATGGGCAGTCTTTACGGAGCTAACGTGTGTGGTTTCATTGTAGGACCCCAAGTCGAATCTGATCCAGCAGTGGTTGTCAGAACAAAGTGATCTTGGAGTCATTTCTAAAACTTTTCTGTTATCTTCCCATCCAATACTTGGTGACTGGTCCATTCAAGTTCAAGTGAATGTGAGTATAAATATATTTTAAAGGGGAATTTTAAAAGGATTTAAATAGGTCAAGTGGGGAAATATCTCCAAAGTCATTTATTTGATTAACAGAAAAACATTAATCTGAACATTTAGATAAATTGAGTGGTTTATTTTTAATTTACTGTGTTTATCTATGGGTTAGCCTACATTATAATATATTAGAGTTTTAATCATTACTGTTTTTTTCTATAATATAATGTTTGAAGGTTAAAACATTTCACATTTTAGTATAAAATTGATTAAATGTTTATTTCACTTAATTATTGCATACATAGAGAATTTTAAAACTGAATAAGGAATACATTACCTATTATTTTGGCACATTTTTATGTCTCAGAATAATGACTCCTGATGAGATTGGACTAACCTACTTTATCTTTGTTTTAAAAAGCACAGTGACTTTCAATAGTGTGTCAGTCTTCTGTTCCCCCGTCCTTCTTTCTCCCCTGCTCCTCCACCTGCTTCCTTCCTTTGCTGCCAGTTCGGGCAGCTCTGAGATCTGACAGGGTAGGGCGTTCAGGTGCCCGTCTGTCTGCCCCAGGTTTCTCCTGTGCATCACTGTGTGATGTTTGAAGATTCATTGAATATTTTCCCATTTTTTTCTTTGAAATTTATTAAAATATATATAAATTCACAAATAAGAGCTTTAAAAAATAATGCTACTAGAACAGGGCTTCTCACTGTTGACATTTTGGACAAAAACTCGATGTCACGAGGGCTGTCCTGTGCACTGTAGCATGTTTAGCAGCATCTCTGGCCTCTGCCCACTAGATGCCAGCAGCAGCTCTGCTTCCCTCCACGTGTGACAATCAAAAACATCTGTCCCTTGGGGGAAAATACCCTCCCCCCTCCACTGAGAACCACTTTATTAAGAAAGAATAATCATTCATTAGCATAAGACCTGAGGTAAGAGAAAGGTACCAAGTACTTAATAAATTAAAAAGAAATTTTTCCTTTAGTTAACATTTTTTGGGGCCATATCCTAAAAGCAGGACTAGTCCACCTTGGTCAGCACATTTTTTTGAGCATCCACTAAAGAGGAAGAGCGTGCTGGGCTCTTAGAGAGGTCATGCTACAGAGGGGGAGACAGACAGGAAGTGAGAAAGGGTAGAGACATGCACAAGGAGTTATGGGAGCCTAGAACAGGAGGTGGGGAACTCTGGGGAAGCCAGACGTTTGAGCTGCTAGAGAAGGACGGAGGGGTGGATGTTTGTGAGCCTTTGGAGAGAGAAGGGTTTGTGTAGAGGCTGGGAGAATGGAAGAGAACCTCGTGTGCCGGAGCATTTGGGAGAAGTTTGGAGTTACTGGAGCATGTGGAGAATGATGGGAGCTGAAGATTAGGAAGCGTATTGTGAGTTTTAAGGAGTTAGGATTTTATTCTCAATTCCCACTTTTTGATTTCATTATAAATTTTCCAGGAATCAGTTGTCCATCCATTGGTCCGTCGCCCATCAAATATGTGTTGAGGTCTTATAGCGCTGTGATGGATTCAAGGAAGCTAAAGATATGGTCTCTGTCTTCAGAGACCATTGTTGCAGTGACATGAATAATATGACAACAGTTAAGTGACACAAGGGTGACTGAAAAGCACAAGGCGGTGAAATAGCAGTGGAATCATAAGGCACTGAGTCAGTGAGCCTGTCAGGTGCGTCCAAGGGTGGGGTCTTACTCAGACCACCTTGGGGTAGAGGGTTTATGGTAAGGATGAGCACTGATGCTTTTGGTGCCAGCTGCTCCCTCTGTCTCTCGTAGGCTGCCCCGTTCTCTTCTCACTCTTCTGCCAACCTTTAGGGTGTTCTGTAGTCTGAATCTAGACTGGGGACATTGGCTCAGCTAAATAGCCCTCGTCTTCAGAGCCCTCCCCGCAAGCCTCTGCGTGGGTGGCTGGCGGCTGTGTGGGTCATTGGTCAGGTGTCTGTGGTTGGTTCATTCAGAGGCCACTTCTGCACAGTGACCAGGCAGGGCATTCTTAGCTGGTAGCAGCCTCTGAGAGGTTAATTTGTTCGATGATTGGTACACAGAGCGAGTACTGGAGGAGAGAGGAGAATAGAGTAGTGGAAAAAGACTGTAGGAGATGTGAGATTGTAGGATTTCTCATGTAGTAGTTTGTGAACTTGACCTGTTGTATTGCTTTGGTAGGAAAAAAAGATAATGCTCTTAAGGAAATTTAGGTGCTTAAAAAATTAAAAGTCTTCACAAGATCTGTCCCTTGCTCACTTCTTCAGCCTTGTGAAGTACCACCTTACCCTTGAACTCTAAGCTTTAGACATATGATATCCTTTAAGTTTCTTAAACTCACCAGTCTTCTTTATCCCAGAGCCTTCACCTGCTGTTCCCTCTGCGTGGAATGCTGTTTTTCTACTGTTATTCTAGCTCCTTCCTATTATCCTTCAGGCATCGTCTAAAATAGCCTGGCTCCTCTAGATGTTGCCATGGCACTCTGTGCTTCTCTTGGTTCATCCGTGTCATTTGTAATTGGTGGGACCTAACAGATTGTGGTGTTTATCAGGGCTCCTTCACTCCTGTGTCCCTGGGACCTAGCACAGTGCTTTGCATACAGGTGGAAGTCAATATTTATCAAACGTATGTACAAAAGCTACGTGATAGTCATTTGTCTATATGGATGAAATATAGTTTTCCCCTTTTCCACGTTCTATAAACGTCTTTATCCTTTTGACAAGCATATTGATCAGGTACTTATTATTGGTAGTATAATGTCCCCCCCCCCCAGCTTTATTGAGGTATAGTTGACAAATAAAATTGTAAGATATTTAAAGTGTACCATGTTATGATTTGGTACACATTACCCTGTGAAAGGATCCCTCGGGTGATGTAATGTTAAGGCATACAACTAAGGAAAAATAAGCCACTTTAATGAAAAAAAAAAAAAGAAAGAAAAAAAAGAGTCCTTCAAGGGCCACCAGGGGTCAGTATAATCAAAGAAATATGAGAAGCACACCCGGACCCAAACTTTGTCTCTGGTTTTATCTTTCCTTTTCTCCTGCACAACATTCAAGGACTGTATGTTGCTTACTATTAAACTCCTTTTCTTTTAGCAGTGAATAATGACTATGGAGGAAATATATTTATTATTTAAATAGTCCACCATTATAGACCATATTTTTATTTTCCTAAGGCAGCGAGCATTCTCACTATAAATCTCAGGGAGGGGAAAATACTTGTTTTCAGGAGAATGTGTTGAAATCCTATTTTGTGTCTAGAAAAAATATGGAATGATCCTAGTATTACTACTGAAGGACACTGTATTAAAAAATATAGGACTGATCAGAGCTTTGATTTGTACTGACTGTATGGATAATCAGAGTGGTGCTTTTTATTTTTTATTATTTTTCGTTTAAAAATTTCTTTAGCCATAAAGCATTTTATTTACAAAATGTGTATACTGAGTACTATACATCAGGCCCTGCCATCATGGAAACAACCCCAAAGCCAAATCAGGGCGAGCTAGAGAAAGGGCCCCATGGAAAGGGCAAAGCTCTGTTTCCCACCACCTTTCCACCCCGAAAGGAAAAAGTTCCCATTAGCGCCTGGGAGTGGGCGGGAGTCCACAAAGGACTGAAGGCCTGGGGGGAGTGAGGTGATGGTAGGGACCAGCTGCTATGCAGGGGCTTAGGAAATGGGAGCCACTGAGGACAGATGGGAGGAGGAATGGAGACGCAGAACCCAGCAGGAGCTGGGTGAGCACAAGTGGGAGGGGAAGAGGCAGACCACGGGGCCCCACGGTTCTGAAGATCAGGGCAAGGGGTCAGATCATGTCTTAACATCCAACCAGGGCATCTGCTTGTGCTGGTAGCAACTCTGCCAGCTGTGTGCCACCTTGGGGCCCCCCGACAGAGTAGCTCCTGCTCAGCCTCCTCTTGCTCCTCAGCCGGGTCACAGCTGTATGGGGAGCAGGTGATGACGAAGCCCGTCCGCCCCCTTTTTCTTCTGGACATACATTGCCACAGCCGCAACCAGCCCGACCAAGGGGATGAGGAAGAAAGGCCCCAGCATGTAGCCCACCGTGGAGTCTCTGTTGGCCCGGAGGGCACTGGGAACTGTGCTGTTACTCATGACCTCGCAGCAGGGGCAGTGGTGTCTCGGGAGGGCCTCCACTGGGCTCCCTCCCGCCGCTGCAGCTCGGGCGTGACACCCTCGGTTGACTCCCGGGCAGAGTGGTGCTTTGTGATCACCCTCTCCACTGGGTCAGGAGAACGGTCCTTTAGGGCAAGCACACTCAGTGGCTCCTTGGCATTTCCACAACTGCGACATGTTCGTTTATAGAATGCCATTTAGCATACTGTTAACCTTTCTAGATTTCTTAAATTGCTTTCTAACTTCAAATATTGCTTCTCACCTTCAGGATTTTTTATGATGAGTAATTGTTTTGATCTAGTAAAATTTCTAGGTCTTTATTCTTATTTTTTATCTGTTTTATTGTGCAGTATATGATGGTGCAGCCCAGTAAGTTCCTGTGTCTTCATAGACTTATGTAGGTTTTACAATGCTAGTTTAATTAAATTGCAAAGCAACCCTTGATGGTTATTATTTTTCAGCCCTCTTAAAATTGGTGAAATTTAATTTAACACTGACCTTTTCTGTATGCTCCTTACGCGTATGCTGAGTCTGTGCTTGTGTGGCATGTGGGTGGTTCTTTGCTGCTTTCAGGGTTGTGCTTCTGCTTTTGAGAAGAAATGCCCTCCTCTCTGTGTCTCCTGCACTTTGCTCCCTTCCTCTCTCCCAGCCCTTTTCCATCGCTTCTTACTTAGCTTGCTGGAGCACAGGGTCCTCCCCTCAGAGGGAAGAGGCTTGTTCCAGCTGTAACACCTCTCCACAGGCGTGTGTTTACAGGGCTGCTAGACGTCGGCTGCGTTACAGGTCGAACGGGGAAATGTGCTCCAGTTTGATAATCATCTCACAAACACACCTTGGCAAGGTAGTTTGTTTTAAAACTTAGACATTGCTTGTATTTTCATTTCTTTTGCAGTATTTCTCTGGGTGCTTTATCTCTGGGTATCTATCTCTTGACTGTATCCTTGGCCTCCCCAAAGAGTTACAAATTTTTCTTTTCAATTTTTATTGTGGCAAAATGTACATAACATGAAATGTGCGATCTTAACTATTTTTAAGTCTCCAGGTCAGTGGTATTAAATATATTCACATTGTTGAGCAACGATCGCCACCATCCGTCTCCAGAACTCTTTGTCTTGCAAAATTGAAACTCATACCCATTAGACAATAGCTCTCCATTCTGCCTTACCCCCTGCCCCTGGCAACCTTCTGTCTCTGTGAATCTGGCGCTCTAGGGGCCTCATGTCAGTGGAGTCATACAGCACTTGTCCTTATGTGACTGGCTTATTTCACTTATGTCCTCAAGCTTCATCCATGTTGTAGAATGAGTTAGAGTTTCTTTCTTTTTTAAGGCTGAATAATGTTCCATTGTATGTATTTACCAGACTTAGTTGCAAATGTCCTTGCATTTATGATTTTAATATTATATTCCAGCTTACTAGAAGGCAATTTTAGAGGTTCTTTAAAAGAAAGGCTAATGCTGGTGTTTGAACACCAGGCTCCTGAGAGCTGGGAGGGATCTGGCCACACCAGCTCTCTCCCTGGGGTGGCCCACGGCCAGAGTTCCAGGCCTCCGGGTGACCCAAGCGTGGGTGCTCACGTTCCTCTGAGAACCTGAAGGAAGAGCAGAGTCACCGAGAGGGCTCTGCTACTTGATGATTGCAGCCCTGTGTCCTCTCTCTTCAGTGGCGGAGGGGAGCCTGTCTTCCCTCCCAGAGTGGCGTATGCGGCTGAGTTTATCACCTGAGGCTCTAGTTGCTAGAAGTTACCAGAGGTTCTCAAACATCAGTGTGCCTAAGAATCAACTTGATGGGGAGCTTGTTCAAGATGCACAGTCCAGGCCCCACCCCTAGATTGCAAGTCAGTATTGCTGGTATGGGACTTAGGAATTTGCATTTTAAGAGGCACTCCGGGAAATTATGTTTGTTCTCCAGACCACATTTTGAGAAGTGCTGGTATGTGCCCACAGCCAGGCATCTTTAGTTTCTGTCTGTTCCGTTGAGAGGCAGTCTTGGGCACTGGAAGAGGTGCGGAATGGGGAGGCCCTGGCTTGTTCTTTGAACTCCCTAGTGGTGAGGCTCAGCTGTGCACCTGCCCAGATGACCAGCCCTGTAGAGCTCCCTGGCACCCTAGACTTGCGAGATCAGGTTGTTTGGGACAGTCTCTATTTTTACAACAGCTTCTCTGGTCATTCAGATGCACTGCCAGCTTGGGAACCACTGAACTAGATAATCTTTTAGTTTGTTCAGCTGTAACTGGCTGTAGTTTCTCAGCCTTGTCTCACCCTGAAGCCAGTGTTGGGTGGGGACAAGAAAGAGACGGAGAAAACTCCGCAGCCCCGACGCTTGAACTCACTCTTTCGGAGCCCCTCATAACATATTGTGGGCAGCAGGTTGCCATGTAATTCCGAAGCAGTCTGCGTTGAATCGTGCCTTTGTTTATACAGTTTCATCTACTTTCTCTTCAGGTAGTTGTTGTGGAAAGGTTAGGTAAAGGTTACCAGCACCTCTCCACTTTTATAGCCTTCCAGAATGCTCCTTATCTTTCTGTCCTTGCTGCCCAGCTGTTGCCTGAGTCATTGCTTTGCTGTGAAGGTCTGTCTGGAGCCGTTTGTCCTTTGCAGAAGAGCACGTCTTTGTTCGGACAGTTCCCGTCTGTGAAGCGCTCCACAAGTAGCATCTGGTAACCCCGGCTTGTGATGACAGCCTAACAGAAAGCATGGCGCAAACCGTGACAGCTCGGAAAACAGGCATCCTCTCTGGAGTGTGGGTGTGTCTTCCCAGATACTTTTGTTGGCCTCTGCTTCAAAGAAGACTGCTTTTTTGGGAAAGACCTCAAGTTCTCACTTCCATGTGCAGTGGAAAATGAGGGAGGAGTCGGTGTTTGAATTTTGAAGTCTTAGTCCGTTGACTGGCAGAGGTCAGCACCTCACTCTCCATTCTTCCAGGGGCCTTGTACACGCCTCCACCACAGCACTGACCAGTGTCAGGGGTTTTTTCCTTTTCTTCTTTTTTGCGGTATGAGATACATAACATACAATTTGCCATTTTAGCATATATAGTTCAGTGGCATCAAGTACATTCATGTGCAACCATCAACACCATCGATGTCCAGAATTTGTTTCCTCTTTCCAAACTGTGATCAGTGTAGTTTTTAAAAATATGACTACCTTACTAATTAGACTGTGAGTTCCTCAAAGGCAGGAGTTCTCTTTTATTGATTTTTGTATTTATTCTGTCTAATATAGTATCTGACCTATATAGGTCAGATTGTTGTAGGAATGCTTTTGGGATGGAAGATGCAGTGAGCGGAGTGAATGCACGGTTCCCCCAGACTCTTGCTGTTGGTTGTCATGCTTTGTGATGGTTCACTCTTCTGTATGACGCTACAACTTAGTAGAACCATGTTCATGTATTTTCACTTTTGGCAGTTTATGTAGTCGCTGTATTTGATGCACCTGTGGGCCAGTGGAAAAACAGGCATTTTGGATTAATGTGCTTAAGTTTCTGATTTTGAAAATTAAAAAAGATTTCAGCCAAGAACTGAATATCCTAGTCTCTTATGAAAGTCCTGATGCGCTCACAGGCTTTGCGCCATATTATTCCTTTGACTTGATTGAGTCATTTGATCTGCTCTTGTCTGTGCATTTTAGTTTCTGGACCCTAAGCTAACTTTTGTGAGGAGTTCCTTGACTTCTTCCTCCCTGCAGAAGCAGCCCTTACACTTCCCTTCCTTTCAGGTGTCTCTTACCTACCCCTCCCTTCAGGTATATCTTTTTGGCATCAGCCAGATAACTTTGGGATTGGACTTTAGCATGTCCCGATCATCAGTGAAACACAGGATCTGAGGAACCACCAGCACGTATCGTAGGATGTCAGTGCTGGTGAGGAACTTAGAGGTTGCCCAAATCCATCTCCTCATTTTATGGAAAAAGAATCTGAGAGAAGAGACATGACCTGGTTAGGCTCACACCATCCTGTGGTAGGGTCAGGCTAAAAGCTAGGCTTCCTGACACTTTCAGCTCTATGATGGTAAATTATTTATTATGTGCAGCACTTGCTGTTTCAAGATGGTCACTTTTGCGGTTGAATTTAGATGTCAGCAGGGCTTGCTGTCTGCGCTGGTGGAGAGGATGCCCACCTCCATTACCTGATTTGAGGGTGCCGTGTGGACCACTCCCTCACACGTGGGGTCATTTTCATTGTCTCAGATTCGAGTGCAGCAGTGGTGGCTTTGGATGAGGGTGTGAGTCCAGGAGACACATGTTACAGCTTAGAGGTTACCCGGTAGGGGAAATATGCTAACATCCACTAATAGATTACTAAGGGTTAGCTTGCTGTCACCTAGCAGACTGTGTAATCTTGTGATATGAACCAGAAGAAGATTAATTTTTAAAATAGCTTTTTATTTTGAAGTAGATTCACAGAAAGTTGTGAGGATGGTACAGAAAGGTCCCGTGTACCCTTTGCGGAGTGTACTCAGTGGTTATATTTTATGTTATTATACAGTCCTGCGTCACTTAACAACAGTGATTCATTCTGAGAAATTCGTCATCAGGTGCCTTTGTTGTTGTGGGAACATCATAGACTGTACTGAGGGGAACAAAATTTGCTACCTCAAAGTGTATCTCTTTAACATGAAGATTATTTTAGGCTGATAATTATTGTTATTTTTTTTTGGTGAGGAAGATTGGCCCTGAGCTAACATCTGTGCTCGTCTTCCTCTATTTTGTATGTGGGTTACTACCACAGCATGGCTGACGAGTGGTATAGGTCCATGTGTGGGATCTGAACCCATGAACCTGGGCCACTGAAGCAGAGTGTGCCAAACCAAACCACTATGCCATGGGGCCAGCCCCCAGGCTGATTATTTTTAAGAAACAAAAGACTCAGAAAGTTTTTCTTGTTACCTACCCCTTAACCGCCTATAAGAGTTCAGATAAAAACACCCGTCTCAGGAGCCAGCCCTGAAGGGCTAGTGGTTAAAGGTCAATGCACTCTGCTTCTGCAGCCTGGGTTCGGTTCCCAGGTGTGGAACCACACCACCCATCTGTCAGTAGCTGTGCTGTGGCGGTGGCTCACATAGAGGAACGAGAAGAACTTACAAGTATGCACAAATATGTACTGGGGCTTCAAGGGGGAGAAAGGGGGAAGATTGGCAGGCATTATCTTGGGGTGAATCTTCCCGTGCAAAAACAAACAAACAAACAGAAAACCTGTCTCAGGAAGCAGCTGTCACCTTAGCATCACGTGAACCAGGTGGTGGACAGGGAGGAGCCTAGAAAAGCCTGTTTGCTGGGCTCCCCTCTGTGTCTTCTGTTTCTTCCAAAGAAACCCTTATTTTCCAAACGTTTGCTGCTTTTCTCCTCCCTGTGAACTGCCTTCCGTCGCTCTGAAGTCCCTGAGTCTCTCCACCCACATCTTTGGACTTTAGCTGAGGATGGTATTTGAGGTGAGGGCTTCAGCCATTTTGGTGAGTTATTTGATTTTCCTGGGTTTCTCCCACCTACACATGTTGTTAATCTTTTGTTTGTTTTCTCCTGTTAATCTGTCTCCTGTGAACTTAGTTCTTCGACCAGCCAGAAGAACTGAAGGGTAGAGGAGAATTTCTGCACACCCAGACTGTAGGCGCCATCTGGCGGTACCGCGGTCATGTGCACGGTCTGTCGTTGGCCGGAGCGCCATGATGCAGTGCGTGACTGTAGTGCACTGTCAAAAGCAGGGACTTGATCCTGGGGTGACATGTGCATAGTTTTATATGACACTTAGTTTTCAATGACAGGGAGTTTTGGGAAATTATCTTATTGGACTCTGACTGCTGGCGGTAGCGCTGGGTATCAGGGTGGGGAGCTGAAATGAGTTCTTGTTCTGGGTGGAGTGAGAAAAGGAGAACTGAGCAAGAAATAGAGTTATTTTGCCTCAAGGGTAACTTTCCCACTCAATATGAAGCTGTAGCTACACTTCTGCTTTTTCCTCTTGCTTGAGATAGGTGCCCAAGAACGGTGCTCATGTTTCCTGTCCTTAAAAACCCAATTCTTCCCACTTTCAGTAGGAACACAGAAGGTTAAAAGAGTGATTTTTGTTTGTTTTTAAAGAGAATGTCTACTTGTTAGTACTTTTCTACTAAGAAAACCAGTTTGTCCCTTTTATAGCATAATACACTTGTACTGCAGGTGGTAAACTTTCCAGAAGTATGAAAGTACTGGTGGTATTGGATGCCTGGCCTTCTAGCTGGAGCCTGGTGTGATCTGTGTCTTGGTTATTGGTTAGACCCATTCTTCCCATGTCCTGGTCACCATGAGTAACTATTGGGTATAGAACGACTTCAGTTCTTCAGATGTTTACTTCCAGTCTTGATGAGTACTAGAATGTTTGCAGTTCTTTCTAATGAGAGAAGGGATTCAGGAAAAGCTATCTCATGTGGAGATGGTCCCACCGTCATCACCCTCAGTGGATAATCCCCTTTTCTACTCCATAGAGAAAGCAGAAGTCATCAGATAGGAATTTAACCTCCTCTGCCAGATTTGCACGTCTTCTTGGGTCTGCACCCGTCTCATGCTTCTCTTCTTCTTTTACAGGAAAGATGTAATTCCTCATATCTAAGACCAAACCTCTATCTCTTCACTGGCTTCTGCCTTCTCCTACTTTCTCAGAAACCTTACAGTATCGATCATCTCTTCTTTCTCCTGACTCTGCAACTTAGATCTCTCTTTCTCTCCTTGATCTTTCCACAAAATCTAATACACTCAAATCTTGCACATTAAAAAAAAAGGGAAAGAGAGTGAGGAACTTTGAACATTGACACCACTTTCCCCTCCAGTGACTTCACTTTCTTTATCTTTCCCATTCTACCCAGTCCTCTAAAAAGAAAATGTTATCTAATCTCTCTGCCTACCGCTTTCCCGCCTCAGTCCAGTCTGCCACCTGGATTTCTGTCTGCATGCCTGGATTCCTCTCCTTGGCCCCTTTTGTCATTTATTCTCTCTTACATATGGGCATGTTGTAAGGTTTGGTTTTAAGTTTCCTTCATTTCTCACTCTAGGCAAGTTCATCCGTAGACATGGTTTCATTTTCCATCTATACACTAATGACTCTCAAACTTGCCTCTCTGAGAGCCCAGACCTCTGAGTTCCAGACCTATATAGTGTCAAGGAAAATAATCCATAACCAATCTATAAATGAAAATTTGGGAGAGTTTATTCTGAGCTGAAATCTGAGGACCATGGCTGGGGGCTTTTCTTCCCAAAGGAAGAAAGGGCACCAAAGAAATGAGGTGTACAGAGTGGTTATATACCCACAAACAGAACGTTTCACATATGATTGAAATGTCCCTCCTACAATAGTCACAAGATTGCCCTGTCAGCACAGCGCTTGATGGACACAGCAGGTAGTGGGGTCTGCTATCTCAGAGGGCGTAGCAGGAGGCAAGTCTATTGTCTTGAGCTGGGCGGTCACAGGTGAGCACAGCAATCAGTTTCTAGCCTAAGGAAAGATGCTTATTGCTTGCCATTTTTATTTGTCAATAGCCATCTGCCTGATGCCTCTTAATGTCAAGTTTGTGTGCCCACGTGCAGTGAGCCAGTCTCTGAGACATCACTGCTCAGAGACGGAGAAAGGTTTATCCCACTTGGCCAAAACAAGAAGGTGGGAGCATAGCTTCTCTCAAATCTGCCTTGACAAGAGCAGAAAGCAGGGGGTTTTATAGAGCTAAGGGGCTTGGCAGGAGGAGTTTCAGAGAAACAAAAGGGATAGTCCGTGTTTTATTCACTCCTGAAAAGCCCCTGGGCAATCTGACTTTGGGGCATCAATGGCAGCTAGGGGCTGGTTATCTGGTGATCCTTGAAGGCACTCCTTTTCTTCTGTAAAACAGGCTCATGAGTCCTTGTGACCCTTGAGTCACCCCCCAGGTTAAACAAGAAAACAGTAAACTGACAAGGGTAAATCCTTTTCATAACAAGGTCAAAGGGTAATCTTATTGAATATTTACAGTAACCCTTGGGTACCTGGATTCATGCCTACTTAACTTCTCTACTTTGATGTTTTTAAGACATCCCAAACTCCTCATGTCGAATATCATTCTTATGGTCTTCCCCCACCACACCTGGCTCTTCTAAAGCAGTTCTTTTTTTTTTTTTAATTTATCTTATTTATTTTTATTGAGGCAACAGTGTTTCTATCTTACTGAACTACTCCACTATCTATCAGTTGCTCAAGGTGAAAACTTTGGAGTTTTCCTTGATGTCTCATGCTCTCTTACCATGCATATCCAGGCCTTCACCAATTCCCATAGATTTTATGCTTAAATATATTTTAAATCCATCTACTTCTCTTATGCCTACCTCTACCTTCTTTGTCCAAGCCATCATCATATTTTCTCCAGATATTTGCAGTGTCTCTTAATGGAGCACGCTAAATTTACTGTTTTCCCCTTGCAAGCAATTCTCTACACAGCAGCAAAAAATAATCTAAACATCAAACTAGATTAAGTTGGCTTAAAACTCTCCAAAGGCTTTCCATTGCCCTCAGAATAAAATTCAGATGTTTTACCATGGCCTATATAAGGCCCTCCCCTATCTCACTCTACTTTTCCAGCCTCACCTTCAGATTTCGTAATTCCTTATAAATGTAATTCACGGCTTTTATCATCATTTGTAACTATATACTTACATGTGTGGTTATTTGATAAATATCTTTCTTTCCACTAGATCAAAAGCTCCATGCTGGGAAAGTGCATCCCTGCCATGCAGCACATGCCTGGCGCTTGGGTGCAGTGACCCTCTGTGAGCGGATGGATGAATGAGTGCGCTGGTTATGTGTGGCTTGTGGCCTTGTTAATTCTGATTCAGTAGTTCTGGGGTGGGAGCTGGGTATCTGTATTTATTGAACCTATCACAGTTGATCCTGGTGTTGAAATCAGGTTGGAAACCTCTAGAGAAATATGTTACACTTGCAGTTCAGGCCACAGATATTTAGACTAAACAGGAAAGGAAAGGACAGTGTAAATGTCGGTAAACATTCTCAGTCATTTTCACATTTACCATTTCTTTAAGTAGGTCATATACATCTGCTGACACTTCTACTGGATGATGTTTACATGGTGATTTCTTATTAATTTTAAGTTCTTTGCTAATTTTTTGGTAAAAATAAAAGAGGGAAAAAGATAGGATATTACTGATAGGATGATTACTGTTCTGTAGGTATTATGGTTAAGCATAGGAACATTAGTAGGGATCTGAATAAAGCTAAAAATATGGAACTTTCCTGTTGTGTGTTAGGTGGGAAGAAACACCAGTCAGTAAACATCTAAAGATGGAAAGACACAGACCCTACTTTTGAGGAGCTTACAGTCAGGGAAGGCTTCAGGCAGTAAATGCAAACAGCATTAGATTGGGAGTTACCAGACCTGGTTCCTAGTGCTCTTGTCGAGGGACTGTGGGCCTTCATTTCAGGTCTGAATCTTCATTTCCACAGCTGTAAAAAAAAACAGGGCTTGGATCAGAGAACTTAGAAGCATCTTCACATCTTTAAAATTCCGTGTTTCAACCAGATGAGGGTGGAGGGCTCTGTCAGACTGGGATGGGGACCGGTGCGGGTGGGGTGGGGTGAGGCTTGGAGCTGGGTGACAGGGCTGCAGTCAGGAGCAGGCGCTTGCCTGGAGCGGAGGCCTTGTAGAGAGTGGTTGTCAGAGAGAAAGTTGGAAGAGTTTGTGGGTCAAGCTGTGGAAGGTATTGGCTGTCAAGCTAAAGTTCTAGATTTCATTTTGTGAGACAGTGGGGAGCTCTAAAAACTTTTATTTTAGTTTGAATGTCAATTAATATTATAAATTTCATATGAGACTTCTGAGGACAAAGAAAGCCAAAATTATGTGAACGAGTCTCTCAAATTCTAAAATATATAAAAATTATACTTTTATTATTTTCCTTTGATTATAAAAGTGATGCGTGTGCAATGTAAAAACACCCAAATGTTATTCGGTAGAAAGAATGACACGCTTATGATAAACCCCTGAACAACAAAAAAATCATCAATATTTGCCTTGTTGTTGATTTTTGTAGAAAGTTTTTAGACAATAGTGTGACATGATTGCAGTAGTATTTTAGGAAGATTGTGGCATGTGGGGCAGTTAGAGGGAGAGGAAGTGGAGCTGGGGAGATGGTGAGGGCTTCGTAGTGCTGCTGATCAACTGTGTGTCTGCCTCTGCGTTAGGCTGCGGCGGTCCAGGCGGAGGGCAGGTGGGCTTGCTTTAGAGCAGCACAGACTGAAGAGGGATGAATGGATTCAAGACACTTCGCAGGAAGAGTCATTAGGATTAGTGACCGACTGGATCATGACTGGGGCAAAGGAGAAAGAGGAGTAAGAGGTATTAAATTCATGAAACTAGGAGGCCATTAGACTGACGTGGGTCTAATGCTATGGTGGCCTATGTAAGCAAACCAAAATCGAAGCCGATAAATGCCTCAAGGTTACGAAAATAAAATGCTAAGGACAACCAACTGCAAATAGTGAACTAGGCTTTAAGCTGTAGCCAATCAATAATTTCCTTACTTTGCTTCCCTCTTTTCTCTATAAAAAGTCTTTCCCCAAGCTCATGTGGGAGGAGTGTTCCTAACCACTGCTGGGTTGGTGCTGCCCAATTCTAATAGTTTTTTGTTCAAATAAACTCTTAAAATTTTTAATATGCTTCGGTTTATCTTTTAACAAAGATGCCTCTGGGTTTCCAGTGTGGCCTTTGGGAGAATCACCCATTATAAGCTCTCGGGAAGTCAGGGCTGAAAGCTTGGTTTCGGGGAGACAGATGAGCAGGTGCTGTTTGGACTCATCTGTCAGAAATCACTCCATTCAGGAGCTAAGAAGAGGAGCCACTGAAAGCAATAGAGAAAGAACAGCCAGGCTTGGAAAGATAGAACCAAGAGAGTGCAGGCACAGAGTGGAGGGGAAGGCATTCAGAGAGGGTGGGCACAGTGTCAGGTGCTGCGGAGTTCTCCAGGAGAACAAGACCCCAGAGAGGTCATGGGCAATTAGCAGAGGCAGGCGGCCATCACTTACTGAGCACCCTTCTGTGCCAGTGAAACAGTGGAGGCGGAATCCAGATCACAGGAGTAATTAAAGAGTATAGATAGATTGTTTACAACATTTGTTCCTAAGAAGGAGAGAATTAATATGGTATCTAGTAGGGACAACAACAAAGATACCATATATTCATTCATAGTGTGGATTGAGTAAACTTCAGTGGATCAGTCTAGAGCTCTCACTGTAGCTGTTTCGGTGGGAAAATGTCTTGAGTCAGAAATGTGGGTACCCTCTGCATCCTCAGCCTTTCTTAACGTGATTGGTTGGCCAGTTTGGTGTGCCCAGTTATTTGTGTGTAACTGTGAGGTTGAACACGTGTTACTTTTCAGGTGCAATAAAAAAAATCACATTATTCTTTTGCCATTTAGTCCTATTCTTTGGGACCAATTCTTTGTTACTTCTTGGATCAAATGTAGGGCAAATCTCAGCATTTTTCTGGTTATTCCTTGGTAATAAAAGGTCCTGTCATTTTTGGTTGCTTGCACACATACAAAACAGTCTCCAATCAGTAATAATATGTCCAGTCCAATAAAATCCAGTGCCCTCTTCTCTCAGCGTGGGTCTTCTCTGGTCTGGCTGCTTGTTCCCAACCTACTAGCCTCGTTCAACTCCCCCAGAATTGAATTGGGTGGAAGGAAGGAAGGTGAGGGGTAAAACATTCTTACTTGATGTGTAAGGATGACACATAGGAATTTGTCAATATTTGTCTTACAGAAATTTGTCCTACAAAAATGGAAGTTTAGTATTACATTGAACCACAACGTAATACTGTTGTCATCTGGCATCAGAGCTTTCTGGGCTTGGGAGGTATTTAAAACTAATACCTTTCCTTCTTACAACTCTTTTGTGGGTTCTTTGGAGCGTCCCTACCATTGGCTGGGAGGTATCTCATTCAAAGTGTCTTTAATGCATTTGAATCTGTCTCCTCCAACTAGCAGCTCCTAACTCCATCTTCAGCTCCTGGGCATCTACAGTGTACCTCCAGCTTCCATCTCCTGAAGTTGCCTTACCCCTCTGGTGGTTGGTTTTGGTCAGGATGGAAGGCAAAGCCGTGCTGGCTTTCTCTTTTTGCATATTTAGTTGAAGGAAAGTGCTCACGCTTTCTTTGCTCCTTGACACTCAGCTGGAGCAGACTACCCCCAGCATAGCACGCGCTCTTAGCTCAGCCGTCTGCACATCTGGTCAGTAGCAGTATTTTGCTCTTCAGGTTGTTCAGGCATGTCAAGTGCCAGCCCACTGGCAACTTGAGGACGCTCCTGGGGACACATAGCCAGCTCTCTGGATTGTCCTATTGAAATCCCATTCCAAGGCTTGAAGTGATAGGCAAACAATCCCACCTGAACCCTGGGGTGGGGCGTGTGTGACCCCTAGCACATCAACACTTTCTCTTAAAATTCCTTTCTAGTTTATTTTCTTCTTGACCTTTTTGGTTAAGAGTTGCAAAACTAGTTTTTGGAAACCTCCTTTGCCAGTCCTGCATGGTAGCGTTGTGCCCGCATTTGGAACGTGGATGTGTTTGGCATCTGTTGTCTTGGGGAACAAAGCCAGAACTGAGTCTGAAATATTTCCATTTAAATGTCCTGTTATGCTTGGATTTAAAAAATTTAATGCTTTTCTTAATCTTTTTTTAAATTTTTTGAATTTCTTTTAAGATTGGCACCTGGGCTTACAACTGTTGTCAATCTTTTTTTTTTTTCCTGCTTTCATCTCCCCAACCCCCCCCGTACACAGTTGTATATCTTAGTTGCATGTCCTTCTAGTTGTGGCATGAGGGACGCCTCCTCAACGTGGCCTGACGAGCAGTGCCATGTCTGCGCCCAGGATCCGAACCCTGGGCCACCACAGCAGAGCTCATGAACTTAACCACTTGGCCACAGAGCTGGCCCCTTAATATTTTTTTTAAAGATTTTATTTTTCCTTTTTCTCCCCAAAGCCCCCAAGTACATAGTTGTGTATTTTTAGTTGTGGGTCCTTCCAGTTGTGCATGTGGGGTGCCACCTCAGCATGGCCTGATGAGAGGTGCTGTGTCCGTGCCCAGGATTCAAACAGGCAAAACCCTGGGCCGCTGAAGTGGAGCGTGTGAACTTAACCACCTGGCCACGGGGCCAGCCCCTTAACCTTTAAATAAAAATGAAGTCCAGACACTGGAGATCAGTGCTGAGGCAGACTTCTGGGAAATTGAAATGATCGCAAGTGAACATGAAAGGATAAATGAAACAGTCCACCCTGTGCCTCAGTTCTGTTCCTGGCATTTCTTCCTATTCCAGAAGCAAGAATTGGAAGAAGCTGACCTGCATTTTAAAATATATATATTTTAAGTGGTCATGTAGTGTGTCACATTCCTTCAAGTTTGGTAAAATAGAAACCCTCTCAAGACTTGGAGGGCTTCATGGTTAGAGAAGGGAAATTCTGTTGCTGGAATAGATGGTTTTGGTAATTCACGTGTCTCCAATTTGCACTCTAGTCATACCATATTGCTAAGGAAGGTAGTAAAAATGGTGTGTTTCCTCTCTTTCCCCTTTTATTTGATCAACTTCCACAACCTAATACTGTCACAGTGAACTATGGACTTAGGGATGAGGAGATAAGGAAATTACAGAGATTACTGAGAATACCTCCTTGTTCTTGTTTTACATTTCTGTTTAGAAGTTGCTTAGAAAAGCTAAGTGAGACAGGCTTACATGTGACGCAGCTAGAGAGTGAATTCGTGTGCTGAAGGGCAGGTTTGCTAAAGGAGCGCTCCCCCACTGGGACAGCGACCATGGGGGTGGGGGAAGGCAGAGCTCTGAAGATGGCACTGAGTTATGTGTTCTCTCCCAGGAAAGGTGTTTGCTTAGACCTGCTGCCCTCCCCAGCTGCTGGAGTGAGCAAACGTGCGCTGTACTAGAGGAGCTGGAATAAACCTAAAAACTTATTTTGAAGAAGATTGTTCCTTTGAAATTAAAGGAAATTTGTTTAGTAAATGAAACTTGTACTTCCTACAAAAGGCCTGGGGTTGTTTTTGCTCCATGTTTTTAGTTAAGTTTAGTCAAATTTAGTTAAGTTTAGTCAAATTTAGTTTAGTTTAGCTAGAATTAACGGAACAATTTGGAAATGAATTTTATTTTTTAGACCAGGGATCAGCAAACCCTGGCCTAAAGGCCAAGTGCAGCCCGGCACCTGTTTTTGTCAGCGGAGTTTTCCTGGAACGCAGGCAGCCTCGTTTGTTCCGGTGCTGTCTCTGGCCACTTTGGCACTGCAACGGCAGAGTTGAGTCGTTGTAATGAGGACTATATGGCTTGCAAAGCCTAAGATCCCTTATAGAAAAAGTTTGCAGATCCCTGTTCTAGAATAATGAAAGTACTTAGTATCAGTGTGTTGTGGTTATATGTGGCATAAATTGCTACTAATTCTCTGAATTTTAAATATTTAAATTTAAAATATTAAAATATAAATATTTAAAATTAGTATTAAAATGCAGTATATTCTGCTATTCTTGATTGTATAGTTTGTGAAAATATTTTTTTAAAATAACTAAATTCGTTGTGAAAGTTGGTATGGCTTGATTGCCTAATGGGCAATATGTTGAAAATTACAAAACTCATTTCTGCTTTTCAAACCCCTTGGACAGTAAAATAATTTATTTCTTGATTTGCATTTCACCACTTATAAATACCCTGGGAAAACCTCGTCTGGCACAAGACACACTATCAGCACTCACTTACAAAATGATTTCTTGATTTACGGGAACAATTTAAAATGACAGTGAAAAGAAGCACTTTGTTTCTGCTTTTTCTTCAGTTTTCCATGATGTCTGGCTTCTTCCACTCCTTGACATTCACATTCTTTCCAAGTGCAGGGCAGAGACGCAAGGTTATTCTGTGGGTTGCTTGACAGATGGCCGTGCCTCTTCAGGGGAGTGTGATTCTGGTTGTGAGAAAGTTATTTCAGTTACTTGCAGGAGATTCTGTGTGATGACTGGGGCTAATCTGATGAGCCCTGTAAGAACCAGCCTGGGGACAAGAATCAACTCGTTTGTTCCTTTATACCTGCATTCATTTAACAGACATTGAAGGCATGCTGAATTAGCTGCTGTGATCCCAATGATTCCATAGTCTGTTACAGGAGGTGGACACAAAGCAGATAATAATAATATGTTGTATTAAGTAAAACAATTGAGTTACATACAGATTACAGATTATTATGGGAGAGAAGGGGCATCTAATCCAACATGGGGAGATCAAGAAAAGGTCCCTGGTGGAGGCTAAATCCAGATACCGAAGTCCAGGACGTTCTGTAGGACATTCAGGTGGAGCTGTCCAGAAGGTGGGTTTGAATCTGAATCTCTGGGTTGAGATATGGGCTAGGGATAAAGATTTAGGAGTCTTTAGTATAGAGACTAGTTAAAACAATGAGAGTTGATATCTCACCTAAGGTTCTAAAGAGTGGGAAGAGCATTGGGCTCAGGATGGGAAGGCCCAACATTTCAGAATTTGAAAGAGAGGACAGTTAAGGAAACAAGGAAGCAGTCAGAAAAATGCTTAAGAGTACCAACGGAACGGGACTTGAAAATGTTTGTAAACTGAATGAAGGGGAAGGAGACAGTGAACAGAGAGAGAAGATCCAGGAATCGTAAGGGGTGATTGGTAATGGAGGAGGCAGGAAGGGAGAATTCATTTAAAATATCACCTAATGTAACAGCTTATGTGTTAAACAAATAATTGCCTAAAATTTGTTTTCAAGGGTGTTGTTTAAAGTAGGCCCACACAAATTAGTTGATTTCCTACATTTGTCAAAGCTGGTAATTTTTATTTAATCTGAAACGTATTTATTGAGCCCTTTTTTTTTTTGGCATCAGGCACTCTATTGTCACCTCAAGGGATAAACTATGAAGGATAAAAAATGGTCCCATATGGACCTGGCCTTCCAAGAACTTGCAGCAAGATAAACCATATACCTAAATACTTATGACAGAGGGTAAAAAGTGACCAAGAAGGAAGGACTAAAGTGCTTGGAGGCAGAGAGATTACTTTTAGATTGGGGATTCAGGGGAGCAGTCATATTTGAGCTCAGTCTTGGAAGAGGGGTAGAGATGGGAGTATGTGTAAGTCCAGCGTGGGGGAGAGGAAGCAGAAGCCAGTCGTGAAACTCAGGATGCTGTCCCTCTCACATTGTTGCTCTTGGCTCTGTCTATCTCCGTCTCTAGACTGCCCCTCTGATGCTGAGGGCTGTGGTTACTTACAGAGCCTCATATGGTGTTTCGCAGGTGGTCCTTACCCAGTCTTTGCTGTCTGAATTTAACCTGACAGAGACATCATCATGTCAGATTGCTTATTCCACAGCCTTACCTGTGCTGGCCTCAGAAGTAAAGCAAAAACTAATTTAAAGACTAGAATTCTGTTTATCAGTAAAACAGGTAATAAGGTAGATCAACTTCTTGATTTGGTTTTGAGGATGACAAATTAAAACTAATAAATGAATCAAATACATGTAATTTATAACATTCTTATACATGACATGAAAACAGTTTAAGATAGAAGTCACAAATATGGAGTTTCTTGAAGACCGAGCAACACAATTTTTTGGGGGTCTACTTTAAATGACAACATTGAAGCCAAGTTTTAGACAATTATTTTGTTAGCATGATAACAAATGTAGTTACATTTGTTTTATACTTTGAAATGAGCTATATCTTTCTTTTTGGATTAAAATAACTTGGTGTACAGTTGCTTTAGACTAATCGAGGGTGATCTTTTAAAAAGCTGATGTTTGTAGCTGCATCTGTATTTGCTTTGATAAACTTAGGGAATCAGAATTAGAATACAAATTTCACTAGTGGAATTACTTAGCTATTTTGAAGTGGTTCTATTTAAAGTACTACCTATGAGTTAGAATGGACAGATAGAAAAAGGAGTTAGAAAAAAAAGATATAGTAGGCCATATGTTTTCTTGTTGGTCTTGGAAAAGGAAATAATTAACAATATCTGTTAAAATAGGGTACTGTATATTGATTTAAGAGTTATACAAGAAAATAATTCAAGGAATTAGGAACGTAGAGGATGTTGGTCCATGATGATTTTGTATCCTTGATTATTATAAATATTTGAATTATGTGTAACTTCATTTTCTCCGTTGTTTTTTTGATAGTGATATCCAAAACAAATTTGAAGTCATTTCCTGTTTGTTTGACATGTGTTATTCTTGCTTTATAAATTCCTAAATTACTTAATTTAATCTGGTTCTCATTTCACAAATGATGGGAGTCAGATTAAGCAGTTTGTTTAAATATCTGCAGGGAATTATATGGGCAAGTCACCTTTTATGTTAGTGAGTCGGCAAGAAAAAGTCATGAAATCTCACAGACTGCATGTTGCAAATGACTAAAAATAAACTTCTACAAATAAAAATAAACCGTTTTTTCATTAAGTCCTTATAAATGTAATTTAAAAACTTTTCTAAATCTTTTTGTGAGTAGGTAAGCGAGCAAAATAATTAAATAAGAACTTAATATATTTTCTTGTCTTTTTTTCTTCTTCCCAATAGGACCAGATGTATTATCAATCATTTCAGGTTTCAGAATATGGTAAGAGTTGTTGAATTTATTTTGAAAGAAAAAACATTTATTACCTTTTACAGAGATAGGAGAAATTTTCAGGAGATGTGTTATTTAAAGTAAAACTCCCAATTGAGGTAAAATCCTGGTGTTTCTTATAGGTCTAAACATTTTTTATCTTGTAAAAATGAAAGTTATAAATAAAAGGTCATTATAAAGAATAGTGAAGAACTTCCTAGAAGAGGGAATAAAGAAGAATTTCCTCCTTCTTTGTTGTGATGATAACGTCTTTAAGCTTTTGCACGGTGCCTTTGGAGCACAGCTCCGTGATTCCCGTGTCTGCATTTGCACAGCACTGGTGGAGGCGGTCCGTCTCACTTGTGTCGTCCTCGTTCTGCAGGTGCTCCCTGAAAATGTCACAGTGAGAAGCACGTAGGGAAACAGTGTCACCCAGCTGTCTCATTGGGTCAGAGAAAGAGAGGAAGGAAAGATGGTAGTGAAAGCTTGGGAACTCTGTGTTAGTTATAGTCTGAATAGCTATTTTGAGGTTATACAAGAGATTTTTCATTTGATTTGTGTCACTATTTTGAGATTGTGTCTCATTTGGGCAGTAGGAATTCTGGGAAGTATTACACCTTTGTGGCTCAGGATCCACACTTCTCATACAGCACCGTCATGTGGAAGTCTCATGATCAGCTAGAACAGGCATCAGCAAAGTTTCTTCCTGTAAAGGGCCAGATAGGACAGTGCTAGGCCCTGTGGGCCAGTGTCTCTGTCATAAGTACTCAGCGCTGCCATTGTAGCACAGGGCAGCCGTAGATAATATGTAGGTGAATGTGGCTGTGATCCAATCAAATTTTATTTATGGACACGGAAATGTGAAGGTCATATAATTTTCACATGTCATGAAATATTTTTCCTTTTACTTTTTCCAACCAGTTAAAAATACTAAGACCATTGTTAGCTCATGCTGGTCGTTGTTTACTGACCCCTGATCTGAAACTTTGTGGTCCAATTCGGGGGTCACTCACCATGTGTGGCTATTGAACACTTGAAATGTGACTAGTCCAAATGGAGATGTGCTCTAAGTGTGTAAAATTTCAGATTTTTAAAACTTGGTGCAAAAAAAAAGAAAGAAAAATAGCTCATTAATAATAACTTTTTATTTTCATTACATGTTGAAAGGATAATATTTTGTATATATGGGATTAGGTAAAATATAAAAATTAATTTCACCTGCTTCTTTTTACTTTTTAAAAGTGGCTACTATAAATTTAAAATACACCATTTGGCTCATGTTTTATTTCTTTTGGGCAGCCCTGATCTAGAAGAATAAATCAGAGGCACCATGGTTTTACAGGCTACTTTCATTTCCCATCCAGGTGGTGCTGGGTGGTGGCATGATGTTGAATGGGGAATAGCGGAGCTGGAGGGTGGATTTCTAGCCTATGATGTTTGAGGAGGGAACGTTTGAATTTTCTTGTTCTGAGGGAATTCTACCTCTGAGTGGCCCCTAAGTTCTGTGCTGGTGGAGGACCTAGTAGGAGGGTCAGAGTTGACCCATATGGCCTTTTTGGCCCTCCAGTCCTAGCTTGTCTAGAGCAGGAGTATCTTGGCACACCAAGGGTCTGTAGCCTGGTCTGGAGCAGAGGTCTACCCTGTATTGTTGACCCCTTGGCCTTCTCAGTACTTCTTGTGTGTTAATTGCATGGTGAGATGCCTTGTTATGAGACTGATCTCTTTCTTTGTTCAGCGAAGTTAGACAAAAAACATTTCTTTAGACTGCAAGTAAATAAATTTTTTAGTTTGGTGGAGTGCTTTATATCAAATAGTATTAATATTTATAAAATATTTCATATCTTAATTGTATAAAGCTGACCCAAATTGGGGTTTATATTTTTGGACTTCCCTGCCAGTAGCTGCCCTGCAAGAAAAAACATCATTACTTTGCAGCCGTGTCTTAGTTATTAACTAGGAATCCTACTACACAGCTTCCTCTTCCTAGCACTCCATTATGTTAGGCTGTCACCAAATTTGCCTTTGATGTCTCAAAGGACGAGGATTCGCCATGACTGCTTGTAAGGCACCATGCCGAAGAAGGAGCGTCTTGGCGCTCCCAGGTGTGCTGTTAGCAGCCACAGTGAAGAAAGGCCTGGGGGAGGGTCTGCTCTGGAAGCAGCTCCTCACAGGGATGTGGGAGTGTTTTGACCAGTGGCGAGGCCACACTGGGCGGCAGCGAATGAAAGCCTGGCCTCCATGGACAGGAGCCTCTGCATCTCGGGTTCTGGATGCAGTAGTTTCCACCCACTGGTGAGAGTGTCCGCAGCAGCTGCCCCCGCTGTTGCTCTCTACTCAGCAGCCTTGTTGGGGTGTCTAATTTTGAGTGAAACGAAGTGCTTTTCATCTATATGTTAATGTGTATTTGGATCCTAATGAATCTAAGTTCAAAAAGTACCAATTGTCAACTCCTTTAGAACTATTTGTTCTGTATTTTGTTAAGCTGAAAATGATAGTAAAAAAGATTCTTTAAAATATTTACCCTTGCTTTTCTTTTGCAGTATTACCAAAATTTGAAGTTGCTTTGCAGACACCATTATATTGTTCTTTAAATTCGAAGAGTTTAAATGGTACTGTCATAGCAAAGTAAGTATAATTTTTCTTTTTATGACTGTAAACTGTTATAAAAATATATAACAAAGAGCTCATTATATACTAATATAACATTAGTCCAGAATATTAGCACATGTTTTGATTATTAAAATTCCAAATGGGCAGGAAACAAGTATCTGTAATAAATTAGTAAGCATGGCACATGTCTGCACTGGTCTTTGCGTCCATCTCTCTGTTTCTAGGCTGATCCAGTCCTAAAGTATTTCCTACGAGCTTGTATCTTTCTAAGACTAATCAAGGAATTTACCTTACAGATTGTGCCAGATTGAAAAAGTGTTATATCTTTATTTATTCCTCATTCAGCTGATTTGGATTGAGGTGACTTATCACTTCTTAAATCCTAATTTTTTTCTCTGTCAGTAATGGAGGTTGAATTTTGGGTGCGAGGTCGGGGGGGGGGATTTGGTTGTCTTATTGCAATTAGCAGCTAAGTAAATACTCCACAATCGTCATTCATTTCAGCATATGTATGCAGAGATGTCCATTCCACCCCGTGTAACACATGTATGGTGGCTCTGATGATGTTGATCACTGGCTTGGATAGCATAGCATTTTGTTTTACTGAGGCAAAAGGCATCCTCAGAGTTCCAGACTAGCTAGTTCCAGACTATGTCTCAAAAGTATAGGCTAGGGGGTGACGTCAGTATCGTGGCAGAATGAGTGTTCCCAGTAATCTTCCCCCTCCACCGTACAAGGAGAAAGACATTCACACTCCAACAGAGGACATCCAAACACAACACAAAAATGTCTGAGAGACCCACACAGCCATACAGTGGAGGGTGGAGAGGCTGGAGCCCTCCTAGGAGGAGGTGGAATGGGGTAAGAGAAATCTTCACTCCCTCTCTTAAAGACTGGGATCTGGGACCACGGATGGCCTCCGAGAGGGAAGGAACGAGGAAGGGGATGTTTGTTTGCAGGAACATCAGAGCTCCTGAGGCCCTTGCAGCCTAGAAGAAAGCGCTTACTAAGGTGAGAGCTAATGCAGGGGTGACCTCATCAAGCCAACACCCCAGGAGAGCAGAGAATGAGAAAACCCCAAGACCACGCAGGAGAAAGTGCCCCTCCCCCCACCAGCTCAGCCAGGCTCCAACCCCTGGGATTTTGGCTGAAGGCAGAGGGCTCAGAATACTCAGCTCCTGATCCCCACCTAGTGGCGAAAGGTGGTAACTGTGACCAAATAATACCACGATGCGCAAAAATAGAGCCACGCCCTCTGGCAGTATCAAAAATTATATTAAATCTCCAGCCCAGAGAGAAAATGACAAGTACCCAGAAACCAGTCCTGAGGACACAGAAATATGTAATCTAAATGACAGAGAATTTGAAATAGCTATCATTGAAAAACTCGATGAGTTAAAAGAGAAACAATTGAATGAGTTCAGGAGCTACTGCACAAAAGAGATTGAAACTATAAAGAAGAATCAATCAGAAATATTAGAGATGAACAACACAAGGGAAGAGATAAAACAAAATATGGATTCCCTAATGCTTGAGTGGACATCATAGAGGAGTGTGTCAGCATAATCGAGGATAGACATGTTAAAATGCTCGAGACAGAGGAGGAGAGAGAACTAAAACTAAAAAGAAATGAGGAAAGTCTCTGAGAAATATCCGACTCAATGAAGAAATGCAACATAAGAATTATAGGTATTCAAGAAGGTGAAGAGAAGGAGAATGAAGCAGAAAGTGTGCTCAAAGAAATAATAGCATAGAACTTCCCAAACCTAGGAAAAGAGATGGATATCCACGTGGACAAGGCTATCAGATTTCCTAAATATGTCAATGTGAAAACACCTCCTGCAAGGCATATAGTAGTGAAACGGGCAAAAGTGAATGACAAAGAAAAAATACCAAGGGTAGCAAGGCAGAAGAAAATAACCTACAAAGGAACCCCTATCAGGCTTTCAGCAGATTTCTCTGCAGAAACCTTATAGGCTGTGAGAGACTGGAATGATATATTCAGATCTTTGAAGGACGAAAACTTTCAGCCAAGAATATTCTATCCAGCAAAAATATCCTCCTGATTTGATGGAGAAATAAAAACTTTCTGAGATAAACAAAAGCTAAGGGAGTTCATAGTCACGAGACCCTCCCTACAAGAAATCCTCAAGAAGGCCTTCATACCTAAAAAAAAAGGGGAGAAAGGGGCTACTAAGCACAGAGTAAGGAGATAAATAGGAAGACAAAATCAGGAAATCGTAGCTTTATGTCAGAACAGATTAGCAAATAAGAATAGCACTGAAGATAAAAGGAAGGAAAACATCAAATACAAGGATAATCTTGTCATTTCAATCACAAGCTCACAACACAAGATGGAATAAGACGTGAGAAAAACAACTTAGGAGGGGAAGGGGAAGGGGACTGAATTAGTTTAGTCTAAGGAAATGAGAGGCCATCAGAAAATGGAGTGTCTTATCTATGAGATTTTGAGTACAGACCTCATAGTAACCACTAAACAAAAAAGCAGAACAGAGACACAAATAATAAATAAGGAGAAAACAACATAAAAAACTACATAACTCAATTGATAGACCAAAATACACAGGGCAAGAAACAAAGGAAATGGAGGAGAACTGGAAGACGAGTGAGAAAATGCAGCATTGAGCCCTCAAATATTAATAATCACCTTAAATGTAAGTGGATTGAATTCTCCAATGAAAAGACACAGAGTGCCTAGTTGGATTAAAGAACAAGACCCAACACTATGCTGCCTCCAGGAAACACATCTCAGCTCCAACAACAAACACAGGCTCAGAGTGAAGGGATGGAAGACAACACTCCATGCTAATGGCAAACAGAAGAAAGCAGGTGTTGCAATGCTTATATCAGACAAAGCAGACTTCAAGGTAAGGCCTGTAAAGAGAGACAAAGAGGGGCAGTATATAATGATCAAAGGGATGCTCCATCAAAAAGAAATAACACTTATAAATATCTGTGCACCCAACACAGGAGCACCAAAGTACACTATTAACAAACCTAAAAGAAGATATTAATAATAACACAATAATAGTAGGGGACCTCAATACTCCATTCACATCAATGGATAGATCACCCAGACAGAAGATCAACAAGGAAACAGTGGAATTAAATGAAAAGCTGGACCAGTTGGACTTAGTGGCCATATATAGAACACTCCATCCAAAAACAGCAAAATACAAAATTCTTCTCAAGTGCACATGGAACATTCTCAAGGATAGACCATATGTTGGGAAACAAGGCAAGCCTCAATAAATTTAAGAAGATTGAAATACTAACAAGCATCTTTTCCAATCACAATGCTATTAAGCTAGAAATTACTTACAAGAAAAAAGCTGAGAAAAGGACAAAGATGTGGAGACTAAACAACATGCTATTGAATGAGCAATGGATCATTGAAGAAATTAAAGGAGAAATCAGAAAATATCTGGAGACAAATGAAAATGAAAACATACCATACCAACTTATATAGGATGCAGCAAAAGCTGTATTAAGAGGGAAATTCATCGCAATACAGGCTCACCTTAACCAACCAGAAAAATCCTCAATAAGCAATCTCAAACAACACCTAGCTGAATTAGAAAAAGAATAACAAAGCCAAAAGTCAGCGGACGGAGAGAAGTAATAAAAATTAGAGCAGAAATAAATGCAATTGAAACAAAAAAGGCAGTAGAAAGGATCAATGAAACAGAGTTGGTTCTTTGACAAGGTAAACAAAATTGATAAACCCCTAGCCAGACTTACAAAGAAAAAAAGAGAGAAAGCTCAGATAAATAAAATTAGAAATAAAAGAGGAGAGATAACAATGGATACCACAGAAATACAACAGACTATAAGAGAATACTATGAAAAGCCGTATGCCAATGAAATGGAAAATCTAGAGGAAATGGACAAATTCTTACACTCTTACAACCTCCCAAAGCTGAATCAAGAAGAAATAGAGAATCTGAATAGACCAATCACAAGTAAAGAGATTGAAACAGTAATCAAAAGCATCCCAAAAAATAAAACCCCCGGACCAGATGGCTTCCCTGGAGAATTCTACCAAACTTTCAGAGAGGACTTAATACCTATCCTTCTCAAGCTATTCCAAAAAATTAGGGAAGATGGAACACTTCCTATCACATTCTACAAGGCCAATATCACTCTGATACCAAAGCCTGAAGGACAACACATAAAAGGAAAACTATAGGCCATTATCACTGATGAACATAGATGCAAAAATCCTCAAGAAAATTTTGACAACCCAAATACAGTAATACATCAAAAAGATTGTACATCATGATCAAGTGGGATTTATACCAGGGACACAAGGATGGTTCAACATCTGCAAATCAATCAACGTGATTCACCACATTAACAAAATGAGGAATAAAAACCACATGATCATCTCAATAGATGCAGAAAAAGCATTTGACAAGATTCAACAGCCATTTATGATAAAAACTCTGAACAAAATGGGGATAGAAGGGAACTACCTCAACATAATAAAGGCCATATCTGACAAACCCACAGCCAGCATCATACTCAATGGGCAAAAACTGAGTGCCATCCCCCTGAGAACAGGATCAAGACAAGGTTGCCCACTGTCACCACTCTTACTTAACATAGTACTGGAGGTTTTGGCCAGAGCAATTAGGCAAGAGAAAGGAATAAAGGAATCCAAATAGGGAGGGAAGAAGTGAAACTCTTGCTGTTTGCAGACGACATCATCTTATATATAGAAAACCCTAAGGGATCCATCAGAAAACTGTTAGAAATAATGAACAACTACAGTAAAGTTGCAGGGTACAAAATCAACTTTAAAAAATCAGTTGCATTTCTATACTCTAATAACGAATGTACAGAAAGATAACTCAAGAATACAATTCCACTTTCAAGCACAACAAAAAGAATAAAATATCTAGGAATAAATTTAACTGAGGAAGTGAAGGACTTATACAATGAAACCTATAAGACATTATTGAGAGAAATAGGTGATGACATAAAGACATGGAATGAGATTCCATGCACATGAATTGGAAGAATAAACATAGTTAAAATGTCCATACTACCCAAAGCAATCTACAGATTCAATGCAATCCCAATCAGAATCCTGGTGACATTCTTCATGGAAATAAAGAAAAGAATCCTAAAATTCATATTGGGCAACCAAAGACCCCGAATTGCTAATCCTGAGAAAAAAGAACAAAGCTGGAGGTATCACAATCCCTGACTTCAAAATGTACTACAAAGCCACAGTAATCAAAACAGCATGGTACTGGTACAAAAACAGGCACACAGATCAATGGAACGGAATTGAATACCCAGAAATAAAACCGCACATCTACAGACAGCTAATCTTTCACAAAGGTGCCAAGAAAATACAATGGAGAAAAAGTCTTTTCAATAAACGGTGTTGGGAAAACTGGACAGCCACATGCAAGAGAATGAAAGTAGACCATTATCTCATGCCATTCGCAAAAATAAACTCAAACTGCATCAAAGACTTGAAGAGTAGTCCTGAAACCATAAAACTCCTGGAGGATAATATAGGTGCTACACTCTTTGACAGTGAACTTAAGAGGATCTTTTCAAATACCATGTCTTCTCAGACAAGGAAAACAAAAGAAAAAATAAACAAGTGAGAGTTCATCAGATAAAGAGCTTCTGCAAGGCAAAAGAAACTAGGATCAAAACAAAAAGACAACCCACCAACTGGGAGAAAATATTTGCAAATCATATATCCGACAAGGGGTTAATCACCATAATATATAAGCAACTTACGCAACTGAACAACAACAAAACAAACAGCCCAATCAAAAAATGGACAGAGGATATGAACAGACATTTCTCCATAGAAGATATACAGATGACCAATAAACACATGAAAAGATGTTCAACATCACTAATCATTGGGGAAATGCAAATCAAAACTACACTAAGATACCACCTGACACCTGTTAAAATGGCTATAATCAGTAAGACTAAAAATAACAAATGTTGGAGAGGGTGTGGAGAAAAGGGAACCCTCATACACTGCTGGTGGGAATGCAAACTGGTGCAGCCACTATGGAAAACAGTATGGAGATTCCTCAACAAACTGAAAACAGGAATACCATAGGACCCATCTTTTCCACTACTGGGTATCTACCCAAACAATTTGAAATCAACAATCCAAAGTAACATACACACCCCTATGTTCATCGCAGCACTATTCACAATAGCCAAGACATGGAAACAACCCAAGTGCCCATCGACTGATGATTGGATAAAGAATTTGTGGTATATATATACAATGCACACTACTCAGCCATAAAAAAAAAGACAAAATCATCCCATTTGCAACATGGATGGACCTGGAGGGTATTACGCTAAGTGAAAATAAGCCAGACTGAGAAAGACAAACACCAGATGATTTCTCTCATATGTGGAATATAAACAAACCCACAGACAAAACAGTGGTTACCAGGGGAAGGGGGGTAGAGGGTTGGCACAGGGGGTGAAGGGGAGCACTTGTGTGGTGACAGACAAGAAATAATGGACCAGTGAAATCTCACATTGATGTAAACTATTATGAACTCAATTAAAAAAAGGATAGGCTGGGGTTGCCCTCAATTAATTCCAGGACTGATCTCTTGTAGCTTTTATTTTTGATGTGTCAATGTCTGTGCTTTGGTTTCTGAAATCTAGTTAGTTTGAGAATTTATTTGCAATAGCTGATAAAAACTGGACTTGATCTTGCTGCTGTCTCATCATGACATCCCTCTCCTGGTGAGGGTTTGTGGTGGCAAGTGATGGGCAGGGAGTCTCCTGGTGGACCAGAGTGTTCCGAGAGCTGCTGCTTCAGATTCTGTTTGGTAGGAAATCATGTGAAACCCATCCACCACAAAGGCAGAAATGTGTCCACAATTCGTAGACCAAGTTTGTTTTCTACCCATGTTCAACTAAGAGGTAGCTTCCAAAATGACTTGGGCACTGTGGATGAATTTATGGTTTAGAAAGCACATAAATGCCTGCATTTTAAATAATTAGTATCCTGCTGATCTTAGCTGAAGGTGAAGCATTGTGTCTGGGTTTTACTTTGAGTTGTTTGACTAACGCTTATAAAGCTCAGTGAGTGTGAACCCACATAAGCACCGACGTGTGCAGGGGTTAGGCTGAGTGTGGAGGCCTTCTGAGTGTGACTCTGCATGAACCCTGATGTCCACAGGGGTTAGTCTGAGTGTGGAGGCCTTCTGAGTGTGACTCCGCATGAATGCCGACGTCTGCAGGCTCAGACTGAGTGTGGATGCCCGCAGGGTTTGGCTCTGTGTGGACACCTCCTCTGCTTCTGCTCTTAGTTTTCAGGGATGTCTGCAGGATTAGGCTGAGTGTAGATGCCTTCTGAGAGTGACTCTGCATAAGTCCCGATGTCTGCAGCATCAGGCTGAGTGTGGACACCTTCTCTGCCTTTGTTCCTAGTTTTCAGGGATTTAATACCATGAGTTAAAACAGTGGTTCTTCAACTCTAGTAAATCTGCAGAAAATTTTGTATACATTTTTAGGGGGTGTGGATTCCCTGAAGCCACAACATTGACACCCTCTTCCCCTTTAGCTCAGTAAGAACCCTTGGAGTGTCATCCTGCTTCTCATTTGTAATACTCATGGCTGAGAAGGCTGTGACAATTGTGATGGCCCCTGGCATTTCTTCAGTGCTCACCACGTTGTATTCTTGTCACTTTCCTTAGTCTGTGTATCAGTCAAGTTTCAACCAGGGAAGCAGAACCAGTAGGAGATTTATATTAAGAGATTTATTGCAAAGAGATGGTGTACTTGATTGTGGGGCCAGCTAGGCAAGTCCAGTCTGTAGGGCAGGCCATCGGGAAGGGCAGGCTGGAGCTCTCAGGCCTGAGCTGAAGTTGCTTTCCACAGGCAGAATTTCTCCCTCTTCAGGGAAGTCTCAGCTTTGCTTTTAGGCCTTTCAACTGATTGAGTCAGACCTACCCAGAGTATCTGGGATAATCTCCTTTGCTTAAAGTCAACTGATTATGGACTTTAATCACATCTATAAAATACCTTCACCTCAACACTTGGATTAGTGTTTGAATAAGTGACTGGGGACTTTTGCCTAGTGAAACTGACACATCAAAAAGAACAGTGTTCTTAGGGGCCAGCCTGGTGGCACAGTGGTTAAGTTCACATGTTCCGCTTCAGTGGCCTGGGTTGCCGGTTTGGATCCTCGGTGTGGACCTGTGCACCGCTTGTCAAGCCATGCTGTGGCAGCGTCCCACATATAAAGTAGAGGAAGATGGGCATGGATGTTAGCTCAGGGCCAGTCTTCTTCAGCAAAACGAGGAGGATTGGTGGTGGATGTTAGCTCAGGGCTCATCTTCCTCAAAAAAAAAAAACACCTTAGTCTATTTGGTTTGTTGTGCGTAGTCGGCCTCCTTATAGCCATTTAAAGTTCTCGGATCTGGCTACTTCTGATGTTAGTCCATTCCAAATACTTCCTTCCTGTTACTTCTCCTTCCTTCAGGCTTCAGTTGCCCAGGGATGATGTCAGTGGTCACGGCAGAGGAAGGTAGTTGTATCCTGGGGCAGTGCAGACCTGTGTGATTTCAGGGAATCAACACCGATATGGCCTAGGCCCCTTTTGCCTGAGGTCCTCCACCCCCACCGTCATGAGTTCTGGGCCTACTAGTGCATTTCAGGAGGGTCTGCGTTCATTCCGACGGAGGATGTAATGTACAACTTTGCAACAGATTAAGGAAGTATTTTGACCAGCGGGGTCTTTTATCAGTCTATGAAAATTGGCCTGGACCCCTTCTAGAAATGCTGCATCCCAGAAGAGAAGGAAATGCTGCTGCTGCTCATCGTCGTCATCCTGTGTCTGCCGTAGTGAAGGTGCCGTCTCCTCTCTGCAGAGGCTGAGCTCTCCACGTGGACCTTGGACTCTGTCTGCTGTCGGAGCATCAGAGTCACACTCCTCTCTCATCTGTCTCAGAGTGTCTCGACTTCTTCCGTTTGGTATCTTTAGCCTTTTGCTCATTAGTGGCATCTTCACTCTATGTTTAAGCATTTCTATGTTAAAAGAAACAAGCCCTGCTTCGACCTCCATCCCTCATCCGAGCTACTGCTGTCTCTCACCTCTGCACAGGCAAGTTAGAGTCGCATTTTTGACTTCTTCAAATTCCACTCATTCGTTAGCCCGTATACTCTGCCTTTCACTCTCACCATGCCGTTGAAGCTGCTTTCACCACGGGCCTTCTTGCCTAGTCTCGGGGGTACTTTTTTAGGCTTTTACAATTTTTTTCCCTTTGCAGCACTTGACATTGTTATCTTCTTCCATTGCTTTTCTCGTTTTTCTCCTTTCCCTTTGGCTACTTCTTTGAGACTCTTCAGGCAACTCTCTTCTGTCCATCTTTAAAAGTTTTGTTCATCAGAGCTCCATTTTTGGCTCTTTTTCCTTCTTTCTTTATACATTTACTCAAGAGTTCTCTTCTCCATGACCAGAGCTTCTGCTACTGTTTATAATTTGGTGACACCTAAGTTCATATCGCCAGCCCGCATTTCTGTTTTGAGAATCAGATAGCCGTGTCTCGCTGCCCACTGGCCATTCCCCACTGGGTATCCTACAGATACTTTAAACTAAACATCTTGTCTTCCCTCAAGCCTAATTCTTCTGTGCATCGCTATCTTGGTGGACTGTACCACCATCTGGCTAGCTGCCCAAATCAGCTGCACTCTTCCCACCCCCTCACTCCCAACGTCCAACCAACATCTACTGCTACTGGTTCTGTCTCCTTAGCATCTCTCAAATCCATCTCCATGGCCACTTTCTTGATTCAGGCCAACATCATGACCTTTCTCTCCTCAACTACTGTTATAGTTCCTTAAAAATTTTCTTGACTCCAGTTTTACCTCTTCCAATTTTTTCTCTGCACTGTATCTAGAATATTTTCTCCTCCTCCGTCTTCTTCCTTCTTCTTGCTAGGCAAATATGATTTTATGACTATTTTGCATAAAAATTTTCAGACTATCGCCTTGAGGATGAAGTTCAAATTCTTTTTTTTCTTTTTTCTTTTTTTGTTTGTTTTTTTTTTTGGAGGAAGATTAGCCCTCAGCTAACTACTGCCAGTCCTCCTCTTTTTGCTGAGGAAGCCTGGCTCTGAGCTAACATCCGTGCCCATCTTCCTCTAGTTTATACGTGGGACGCCTACCACAGCATGGCTGCCAAGCAGTGCCATGTCCGCACCCGGGATCCGAACCAGCGAACCCCGGGCCGCCGAGAAGGGGAACGTGCGAACTTAACCGCTGTGCCACCGGGCCGGCCCCGAAGTTCAAATTCTTTAGCATATCTTCTAGAATTCTTTTCTAGTTTCGTGTCTTTGGAAACATCTCACCCAGCCCCTTCTCTATCCTCCCTAACTCTACTCCCAAATTTTACTTATGCTTCTAAGAATGCAGAATGCTTTTTCTGACCAGTAGGCCCTTACATAGACAATTTCAAGGCTTGACCACTTACCCCAACCCTCTATGCTATACCTCTCATAGCACTAGTCATGTGGTGTTGCTGTTTGCTGTCCACCTCTTTGAGGGTGGGTCTGTGTCTTGTTTACTACATACCTTTGTGTCTGGTACCGTGCCAGCCATGGAGCAGGCATCAGTAAGTACTTATTGAGAGAACAAATGGATAAACAACGTGATCTCTAAGGTTTCAGTTCCGAGCTGCATGTAGCATGGCAACGGTCTTCATACTCCATCAAAAGCCTGCTATTTGGAGTGAACCAAATTAAGTTGTATGGGCAGTAGCCTTGGTGTTTGTCACTGAATTAGGGATTAGAGGGTAGGACTTGAAGTCCACTTGTTCCTTGGGTGTACTTTGAAAGATGAGTTCTGTTGTCTTACCACTTGGATGGTTGTTTTTAAGTTCTAGGGATGCTTTTTAAATATTTGTTTCGTATTAGCTATTATAGTCATCTCTATGAGTGATGGTAGACCATTTAGGTTACTCTTTTGCTGGTAGCCATCTGTCCCATCAAGACGTAGTTAATAAGCAGAGGATTGCTGGAAATTTCCCAGAGAAGAAGGTTAACAGTCCTTTTTTAGTTCTGAAATCGTTAACTGAGATGAATAAAAATCAGCATTTCTTTATTAGCTTTGATGTGAACGTCTCACTATTCCCACTTCATTAAAATAAATGATAGACTTTTTCCCACTAACCACAGTGGGTTCTAGAGGATAGTGAAGAAAATAACAGAGCATCCATCTAGTCACTTCTGTAACACCTGCACACTGCAGGATTTTTGAATTATTATTTAATCTAAGATTTATTAAAATGTGTTCATTATTTGATGAATTGAGACATTTGTATCCTGGAAATGACTTGGAAAAAAAGGTGGTGAGAAACTTGAATTATACCGATAGGTTCAACTTTTTAGGTATTATTTTTTAAGGCATTTGTGCTATGGCTGTTTTCTGAAAAAATAAAAAAAAAATCCTTGTTTTGTTAATGATACTATACCAGAACATCTTTCCTTTGCTTTTTAAAATATTGTCAGCCTATTATTTTCTGAATAATTAGTTTATCCCAAGTGCTTCTAGGTTCTACTTAGGACAATAACTGTTACTATCCTTGCTTCACTTTATTATAATCAGCTTGGTGCTTGGAAAGCTAAATCTGCTGCACATTTAAATCGAATTTAAAAATACTTATGACTGAGAATACTTTAAATTATGTCTGGATTTTCAAACTCTCTGTGCTATCATGTGATATAACTCTTTTAAAATATAATGTTCTGGTATTCTAGTTATACGTTTATTTAATCTTTAACAAGATACAAGCAGTGTTGGGTTTTGAGACTCTCTTTTGAATGAATAAATTTGATGCTGAAGTTGCTAATCAGAGTTTTTATTCTGGTTCGGAAGGGTGGTGCATTTGAGGATGGATTTGTTTTATTCTTCTTAATTTGGAATATGCTATATTTTGCCATTAGCTTTGAGTTGAGTTGATCCAGATGAGGGATTGTTTCTGTCTTCTACTCGCAGATTCAGGAAGCAGGAGTTTACTGTTAGATTTATAGAGCGCCAAGCAAAGTTGATGTCCACGTTTGGCTGAGCATTTCACAACAGAGGTGGAAGGAACCCAGGAAACATTTAAAAAAGGCTTTCTGGCTGTAAAATGGTTCACCAAAGATTGCCTCTCCTTCCCACAAAGAGACAGTCCCATCATAAGAGGAGATAGAAGGCAAGGTAGCAGAGATGACATTTGCCTCAACAAGATAATTTTTGTACTATGGATAAAAAAATTACTCTTATTTTAAATTTTCCTGCAAAGAACCAATTTTTGGTAGCCACGAGCACGTTGTTTGGTCTAATAGACATTCCTGGCTATGACTGGAACAGGCTGCGGCAGTGGGCTGTGGTGATGGCAGTCTCCACTAACATCTACAGGTGTTCAAAAGCCATGGCGCCTCCTGGGCGTGCAGGTAGCGGGCCGGTTCGGGCTTCTAGGAATAAAAGATTTTCATCATCTTTTAAAAATCTTTGAACAGGAAACTGTCGCTTCCAATTATGATCAGATTTTCTCTGATGTCTGTAAGATGGCTAGAGGCTAGGTAAAGTGTGTATTGTGAAGTGTTTTGAGGTATTGTGGTTAAAAGTTTCCCAATTTTGGAGACTTACTTTCAAGGCTCACTATTTATTAAGGGTATTCCTTTGTCTAGTTTTAAAAATTTGTAGTCAGAGTATGTTTTTAATATAATTCTTTTAAGTTGGATGGACAGTGTATGCTCTTGACAGTAATATTTTTGTTGTGTAATTTTGATATCAAATTGAAAATGTAAAAAAAGTCCATTTATTATTTTTCAGGTATACGTATGGGAAGCCAGTGAAAGGAGATGTAACACTTACATTTTTACCTTTATCCTTTTGGGGCATGAAGAAAAATATTACAAAAAAATTAAAGGTAAATTTGCAGATATCTTATAATTTGTAATGGGGAAAAACTGTAAGTGTTCTTTTTCTAGAAATAAGATTTTATACTGAATTAACAAAAAATTGGGGGTAAGAAAATCAAGAGCCTTCTAGCTTTGGACAAGTGAGAATTTACCCATTTATAGTAATTAAATGGAATCAGAGCCGTCGTATTGTTGTGACTTAGTTTGAATTTTATCCCTAAAATTTGAATTGCTAATATGAAGAATAAAATTGAAATTTTTTAACAAAACAGATAAATGGATATGCAAACTTCTCTTTTAATGATGAAGAGATGAAAAAGGTAATGGAGTTTTCGGAGGGGCTTTCTGAACACGTGTATCTGTCTTCCCCTGGGCCGGTAGAAATTTTAGCCACAGTGACAGAATCGCTCACAGGTTTGTGGACTTTGAAGTGAAGGTAACGCTGCTTGCCTGGGGCTGCTCTGTCGTCTTCCTTAGCGTAGCTGGCGCGTAATGCTGAAATTGTCGTGACTCTTAATTAGTCTAGCTTGCAGAATGCTTTCATCATGAAGGGGAAACTCCTTTTCTGTGACAGTCTGTACTTCAACCACATTTGATAGGTATTTGTAATGTTTTCCTTTCCTACTCTTTCTTTTCAGCCTGAAAACTACGTGGAACGGTTGACCTTTTCAGCTGACTAACCATCTTCTTGTTTTTAATCACTGAGCGTCTTCTGAAGTCTCACCCGCTCCTAGACAGTTTTCTCTTCTAATAATAAAATAAAGCTTAATCACTTGGATCTTTCTGTTGCTATTTTAACAGCTTTCACCACTCTCTGAAAGAAGGAAAGACTGTTGTGTGAGGGCCTGATATGCTGCTGCACGTGTCCTTGAGGGGATGGTGGGGATGGTGCCTTAGGAAAGGATCTGCACAGGACACAGTGGGATCGTGTGGTTTTCCCAGTGGGCAAGCCAATGTGGGAAGGAGGCGTCTGCACCCTGATAGCTCAGCCCTTTGGGGAAGTAGCTCAGACGGGGAAATTCGGTGGCTAGAAGGTGTTGGTGAAGCATAACTTTTGCTTTCTAAATGGTGCAACTCCAAAACAGGTATCTCAAGAAATGCAAGCTCCAATGTATTTTTCAAGCAACATGATCACATCATTGAATTTTTTGATTATGCTACTGTCTTGAAGCCGTCTCTCAATTTCACAGCCACTGTAAGTTGGCATATTTATTAATGATCTAAAGCAGTAAGTTCAATTTAATGAAACACAAGGGGAAATAATATTTTCAGTGCTTTTCAAAAACTTTAAGCCATGAGTAGCTAGATTACTTTTCCCTTTTAGATATATGAGGTATATGAATTGTTTCAAAATAACCTTTCTCTAATTTTTCTAAAAATGTAGTTTCCAACGAGAATATTTTCCTTAAAATTTATTTGTTTATTTGCTGAGGAAGACTTGCCCTGAGCTAACATCTGTGCCAGTTTTCCTCTGTTTTGTATGTGGGTTGCTGTTACAGCATGGCTGATGAGAGGTGTAGGTCCACGCCTGGGATCTGAACCTGCAAACCAGGACTGCTGAAGCAGAGTGTGCCAAACTTAACCACTACGCTGTGGTGCTGCCCTCTCATAATTAATTTAATAAGCAATTTAAGTTAAATTTGGATTGCTATGTTGAAACTTTTATAAATTAATTGAAGGAATTAGATGTTAGTGAAAAACTTTCAGTTTTAATTTGATTTTTATAATCATTAGTTTTAGTTCTAGCAAAGATGTAGTATTAAAAAATTTTCAATAGGTGCCAGCCCTGTGGTGCAGCAGTTAAGTTTGGATCTTCCACTTCTGTGGTTCCTGGGCATGGACCTACGCACTGCTTGTCAAGCCATGCTATGGCAGGCGTCCCACATATAAAATATAGGAAGATAGGCATAGATGTTAGCTCAGGGCCAGTCTTCCTCAGCAAAAAGAGGAGGGTTGGCGGCAGATGTTAGCTCATGGCTAATCTTCCTAAAAAAAATTATCAACAAATCTCCTCATTTTTTCTCTGAGAGAGTACGGAGTTAACACATTGATTGAGTGAGTTTTGACAATGTGCAAGGCATGGTGCTGGATGGGGCTTACAGGGCCAAGGAGGACCCAGTCCCTACCCTGGAGTCACAGTTTTTGTGATGCTGACAGGATGGTATGCACACAACCTTAAGGCAAGATAAGAGAGAAGTACAAGATTTGGCGTGTATTGGATTTGCGAGGTGGGAAGAGGGAGGGGAATTCAGAGATGTTAAGTCTGACAGAATTGTAGTCTTAGCAAAAATAGGAAAGGTGAGATGGTGGCTCAATTTTAGAAGTGCTGAGTTTGAGATGACAGAGACACACAAGTAGACTCTGCTGGCAGGGCATTGGAGGTGTCGAGTAAATGTTCCAGAGCAAGGTGAGGATGGCAGCAGGAGTGCTGAGAGCTCTGAGGAGGAGAGAATGGATAACTGCTGATTTGGCCTTTACAAAGTCTCACATTTAGGGAGAGGAAGAGGAACCGAAAAGGACACTGAAGGGATGCAGAACAAGGGGTTTGAAGTGAAGAAGATTGTTGTGGTGCCATGGAAGGCAAGAGGAGCCATGATAGCAAGAAAGGAGTGGTCAGTGGTATTGGATGCCTCCGAAAGACACCACTTAATCTGGAAGTTAGGGTGCTACCAAGAGCTTTTAAGAGTTCAGTTTCATGGGGCTAGCACAGGTAGAGACTGAATTGAACTGAACTTAAATCCTTTGCTTTTCTTGTTATCTGTTAACTAGGTGAAGGTAACCCGTTCTGATGGCAATCAACTAACTCCTGAAGAAAGAAGAACTAATGTGGTCATAACAGTGACACAGAGAAACTATACCGATTACTGGAGCAGGTGGAACAGTAGAGACCAGGAAGTAGAAGCTGTCCAGATTATAAATTATACTGTCCCACAAAATGGAATCTTTAAGATTGAATTCCCAATCCTGGACGATTCCAGCGAGCTACAATTGAAGGTGCCGTCTGTTTCCCATCATTCTGTTACTGCAACGACGTCATTAAAATTGTAATCTTGTGGTAGGCTCTCAAGGTTTTGGAGGTCAGAGTGTACAGGGAGTAGACACGTGTTTCTATTTTAAAAAATGGGGAAAGTGTTAAAAGTAATTTGATGACGGTGGCTGAGGGTTAGACTGGATGCTTCCGTGTGAGTTCATTTTGAAGAGCACAGCCAAGTAGAACAACCTGCAGGTGTGGTGGAGAAGCTCCCACACTCCCAGGCTAGCTTGATTTTCAATCATTTGAAATTGTATTTAGACAGGAGCTGAAATGAAAGATGAATATCTTTTTTACACTTATGTTCCTTTGCTGAGCTCTTTCCCAGGTCGGCTCTCAAGACTCCCCAGCCATTCCTGCTCTCTTTCTTTTGGTCACTCAGCTCTGCCACAGGTGTAGCCTCTGAGGTTTACTCTGACTGTTGGTGGATCAAGTGGGCTGACACGATATCTTGCTTGTAGATGAGCACTGAGTTGTGGAGACAAGGAAAGGAGTCGTTTTTCATTTCGTTCTCTCTTCTCACAGTGTTTCCTGATAATATGCTTTTGCTTCTGAAATGAGTTAGGACTATACTGTTTCCTCTTAGATTATGGCGATGAAGACCCTTCTCCACATTTTAAAGCTGTCACTTTATAGAATAAGCTATAAAATGATGAAGATCCAGTATCTGGGGAGTGTATTTTTCCTGCATGAAAAAAAGTAAAAGTGAATTTGCCTTTCAGTATTGTTCATCAGAGAGCATCTTTCCTCAGGGTGTTACTGAAGATGAAAATTTATGCCTCCCTTTTCTTTTGTTCTAGGCCTCTTTCTTGAATAGTGTGAGCAGCATGGCAGTTCACGGTATGTTTATGTCTCCTAGTAAAACATATATCCAGCTGAAAACAAGAGATGAAAATATAAAGGTAATGCTAATGATCACTTGATAATTACAATATAATTGTACTCCTATGCCATTAATCTGTGTATATTAATTAATATGTTTTTTCTAGGTGGGATCACCTTTTGAGTTGGTGGTTAGTGGCAACAAGCAATTGAAGGAGTTAAGCTACATGGTAATCTCTTATAGAATCTTAAGTTTATGATCTGTTATAGAATCATCTTACGTGATGTCTACTGTATGTCTACATTAAACTTACTGATTTTTAAAATTCAGCCACACAGCTTTTTATATTTTAGCCTGTCCTTTTTATATTGCAATCAAAATGTCTTTTTTCTTTTTTCACCTATATTTGCATTTCCAATTTAAGATGGATAATTAAATGTTGCATTGTGTTTAAAATTTAAATTTCTGTTAGATAAGCCACACCTTCATTGTAGAAAATTATAAAATATAAGAAAAACAAAAAAAAGCAAAGAAAGATTGCCACCTGCAGCCTGGTGATCTTGCTCCTCCAGCTCTCCTGGTGGCACTGTTCCCCTTCCCCACGAGGCTGGGCTCTCAACTGTGCAGCTGCTGCCGCCTCACTGTGGCTTCATCTCATCCTTTTCCATTTCAGTTTATTCTCTCTGTTGGTCAGGGAGGTTTTCTTGCATTCAGAGAGGCTTTGAAGTTGGTTTAAGTCAAGAGGTTGTGTATTTGGTTAAAATTATGATAAACGTTCTTGCTGTTGAGATTCTCACTACCTTCAGCATAAGATGAAATGTCCACTCTTCTTTTCAGGTGGTGTCCAGGGGACAGTTGGTGGCTGTAGGCAAACAAAATTCAACAGCCTTCTCTTTAACACCAGAGACTTCTTGGGCTCCCAAAGCCTGTATAATTGTGTATTATATTGAAGATGATGGGGAAATTATAAATGATGTTCTAAAAATTCCTGTTCATCTTGTTTTTAAAAATAAGGTAAGATTTAAGGTAATGATGTTTAAAAGAAAACGTCATATTAGTGAACTCTGAGAAATGTAATATTTCTTTAGAAAAGTATCGTTAAACCAAATTGGTTAGAAATTTATATTCCTTTCTAGAACTATGATTAAACCTCTTCATATTTAGTTGCTATTTATATATTTTTGCCTGTGGAATTACTGGGCACTGTGGGTCTTATTTGTAAGTTATGTATTCTTGGCTTTAAGACTTTAACTCAAATCCACTGAAGCTATTTCAGGATTTCCAAATAGTGGAGTCAGTGCTGCTCTGTCCTGGGAGATACGGCAGTATGGAATTGTGTGGTTCGGATAATGGGGTGGGAGTGAGATAGAGGCTGTGGGAGGGAGTGAGGCCATTTGCAATGATGTGCGGAATCAAAGCTGGGCTTTGGTTTATCCGTTTCATCAGCCGGGAAGCTGATTCAGGACAAATTTACAATAAACTTGGCTGCTTTGCATGTGGAGATCTGTGTGGAGTTTGGTCTCTAAACACTCAGTAGCCTAAAGGGTATAGCTCATGTGGGAAACCGCCTGGGAACCCAACTCTAGAAGTAACCTGATTGCAAGAGTGCCAGGTGGAATTGACATTAAAGGAGCCATGTGTATGGCTCATGCATATTAAAATGAGCCGTTGTTCTCACTAAAAGCTGCTGCCTTCTCAGGTCCTCATAAGTGAAATAATCATTGTGTTAAAGTAGTGATTTGCAGAATACAGTTCCTTTAATAGCATTTCCTTTTCCTTAATTTGTTAACATTTTGAGAAGTGGCAGTAGTTATCCATGCCATCTGTTGTTGAGAACTCTTAACTATAACTTTGATTGTCAAAATATAACATAAACTTCTATTTTTCATCTAATGAAAGGAAATTTTAAATAGACAATGCTATGTTCTGTTCCTTTCAGAGCACAATTTTTGACTACTAGTGATTCCATTAATCACCTGACAAAGGTGGATTTTAAAGTAGGAGTCAGCCTTAAGTATGGAGGCACACATCTCTGAAAGTGAGACCAGGTTCTAAAAAAAGTTGCAATGTAAAGGTCATTTTCTCTGAGGAAGGAGAGTGAATAAATAACATACTTCCAGAAAATTTTGTAGATATGAGAGACAAATTGTTACTGCCTACAAACAGGGGTTCTTTACCTGCCACACAAGAGGGGCCAAATAAAAACTGGAATGCTAGGCTTATGGCAAGGAAAGGAGGGTTTTTATTTTGGGTGATATCAGCCGGGAGATGAGAGTGAGCCCTCAAATTTGTCTTGTTTCATTTCATCTCCCCGAAAGAGGGGAGGTGAGGGGTTTTAAAGGTTTGTGAGGAATGTGGCTCGTGTGTGTGTGTGTGTGTGTGTGTGTGTGTGTGTGGTGGGGAGGCAGTGGCCTTGCTGGTCGGAGCTTTCCCACCTGCCTGCGTTCGGCCTTGGGACACTGTTTACAGGGAGGAGGCTGATAAGGAGTCCAGATGGTGGTCCTTGGCTACGTGTCTCCATGGTGGATTCTGGAGCCAGGGAGTGAGCAGGGAAAGAGTGCTTTGGTTTTAGCCCCACATATGCTGGGTTTAATATAGGGGAACTGATACCAGGGCTGGTATCAATTCCTCCCTATTTTATGTTCATTTCTCAATCTTGAGGGATTTGGGGTGGTGACCAGTTTATCTACTTCCTGCTGAATTGGGGCATAGGTTGTTACATCTTGTTAACCAGCCTTTTAATAAGGCAGTGATGCAGGTGGGCTTCCAAAGGTAGGCCTGCATCATGTAAGTATATAACCAGGTATTTAAGAAGAAGCACTTTTAGAGAAACAAAAAGAAAAAACAAGGTTAATGGTTGGAATAAATTATAAACCAGTTCTTGAGCCCAGGGGGCAGTCAATCAAGATTCCCAGAAGTCAGGGCCAAAGCATCCTTTGCAGTTTGAATGTCTCTGATGGTGTCATCAGGCACTCAGGTAGCTTTCTGAGTGGCTTACACAGCAGCAGACATGACTCTCTCTTAAGTTTATATCAAGTCCTCTAGCTTCAGTTTTTAGGAAAAAGGGTAGGTTCAGTTCTCAATGATTACAAATGACAGTGATGGAAAAAAATGGAAAATGTTAGTTTGGAGATTTATTTCAGATATTTTAGGAGACTAGAAGAATTCAGGATCCAGGCCAGTTTACAGATATAAAACAAAACCTCAAAGACAATTAATGGAACCAGAATCTAATATCCGTGAATGTATAGTATAATCTCTATTGAAACATAATTTTTTCCCCTAAAATCACCCTCAATTTTACCAAAGATAGCCAAATTAAGACCCACTGCTTTATAAAATAGGTTTAGTTTTAATAAACTTGGCCCAATTATTTGCATGAATATGGTAAGAATAGCAATTAATGATATAGGTTCTTTTAAATCTGCTTTGCTGGAACTTTTTGCAAGGAATCTCAGATTGAACTTTAAAGGCCTTTTGAGACCAAGAAAGTCAGACCAAGAACTTGTCATCAGATTCTGTCTGCAATACCTACAGATTTGGGTGAATTCCTCTCTTCATGAGGTCCCCAAAATACTGAGGTTCCTTGTACCTGCCAAAGGGAGCAACATTCTTTACTCAACCTTACCAGGTTACTGGGAACCCATAAACAAGGTACCAGGTCAATATTTCCAAGTGGCTTTATTTTAGAAAGTCAACCTTTGTTCCTCAAAAGCTGTCTTGTCATATCCAAGTCTGTATGTTTCTCTTAAATATGACATTCCAGTCTAAGCCTTTGTAATAAAACCAGTGTTTCCAATTGTGTCCTGTTATAAGAAGAACTGATTATTATTGAACTTACACAAACAACTATATATAGCCGTGAAAATAAGAATACTTACTAAGAATTTTCAAATTCTGGAGGGATCAGGTAGGGAGAAAAAGATAAATGTTTCAATTTTGTTTACAAATATATAATTTCATCAAATAGCTATAAGTCATAATTAGCATAATAGAAAAGATTTTCTTAAGTCTGGGAAAACAAAACATTTAAAAAATCAGCAATATTTTAAACAAAAGTTATAAAAATTATAATTATCCTCATCAGTTCATTCAGTCCTGTGTAATTGGTTCTTGATTTTGTCAGTTTCATGAGGTCATCAGTTTTCCTGTTAGAGTTCTGCAATTTCTTGCCCAGTTTAGTTTCATGATCTGAAAGTTTATCAGAAACCTGTATTCTAGAGTAAGTGCCAGAGTCCTTCCCATGAATTTTTCTGAAGATGAAACATATGTGTAAAGACAGCAGAGTAAATAACAACTGTCTGTAAATAACAAACATTTAAAAGTGGCAATTAACAAAGATATTTGACCATTTCTGTGATATACAACATTTTGAGATAATAACCAGAAGTATGGCTGATAATCAGAACAGATCAGAATTCTAGTAATGTTATGTAATTTTTAAAACATTTATATCAATATCATTTGCCCATGTAATATCATAGGTCCCCATGAAGCAATGTTTAATTTTCCCTTTAACCACAATGACAATTAAAGAATTTTAGGCAAATGCAGAGAATTAAATAGTTGTAGGAAAAACCTTAGCATCTGTGATTAAGGACCTGATAAAAACAATACAGGAAATTTATTTTGATAAAACATAAAATCTTTATCATTTTGGTAGACTACTCAAGGAAAAAACTCTTTCATAATTTTCTTTTTATGAAGGGCAGACTAAAAGTTTAGCAAAATTATCTTTTTAAGAAAGAGAAGACCAAGTTTTAATTTTGTACCAATTTCCTTTTGACATTTAAATTTATTTACTTAATTACATTTATTTTAATCTTAGCCAACTTGACCATACATAAAACTCCTCAGGGTTTTACCTTTATAAACATTTTGTCACTTACTTTTTACATTCAGAATTTGTCCCAGGTTTCCTTTTTTCTCTTCTAGTACTTTAGGACAAATTTATCTTTTTTTTTTAACCCAACAAGCAAAAATACTTTTATTTTTTATATCTTCTTACTGAAAACATGTATTGTATTTTCCTTGTATACAAAGATTATTTTTCCTTAATAATTTTAGTAGCTTTAATTGCATATGTTAATTAGAATCCTTAACCCTTAGAAACCTTAATTTGCAAGTAAAAACCAAATGTAAGCAATTATAATCTTTCCTTTAAATTAGCATTCTGTGGCTTGACAAATTTACAAATACCTTCTATAATTTTTAGAAACATGTTACTTTATAGTAATAAAACACAAGGTTTGTTTATTAATAGACCCAAACACTTTTTAGTTTCTCTGTAATAAGAAGCCAAAAGTAGATAGACATGTTCAGCAATAATATTTCAATGTTCCAGCCTATCTGAAAATGACCCAGAAACTGAATAGATTTTATTTAACTTAACTTAGTAAAACTATAATGTTTGTTTCCAAAAAGATTTTGGAAGCTGTTTTTTAAGTACACAGACCATAAAACATAATTATTATACTTAAAAACTCTTACCTAGTTTTAACAATTATGTATTAATTACCCTTAAAAACTTCATGTGACATTAAAGCAGTTACCCATCATCTTAAGTTGTTTTAAGTACATACATCATAACACATAATTGCTATTAAAGTTTCTCCAAAAACCTTCATCCTTTACATTTATTTAGTTTACCTGTTCTCAACACTTATATTTGGATCATCTGTAAAAACCTCATCAGACATTAAACAAAATCAGCTGTTATGCTGAGTTATTAGTTTTGCCGGTAAATCTGGTAATGGATGACACGAGCTCCTTTGACCAGTAAACCCAGGCTGTATGTCTGCATCGTATCTGATGCTGATAACTCTGAGGACATGTCTGTGTTAATCAAACCAGCAAACTTACATAGGCCTTTATTTACCAAAGGTCATTTTATAGCATGTTAAATCACTTCATCTTTTAGAAGTTTTGACATATTAATCAAAGACTGCATTCCGATATGAGATATTTTGAATCCTCTCTTTTAAGGGTGACCCCTAAGGTGGCCATTACAATTCCAACTTGTCTCAAAGGTTAACTTATTTTCACTTGTTTAATTTTAGATGAGGAATTTGGGGAGTTGAAGCACCGAATCTCAGTGGGAGAAGAGAGAGAAGCCGCAGGTTGGCTTTGGCCGCCGGCATGTCTAATTATTTAATGATTTTCTCTTAAAGAGGCAGTAAAGTATTTCTGATTTTATTTAGAAGCCTCAAAAGATTAAAACAGGCTTCCCATTGTTGTAGCTGTCTTTTTCCATTTGTATATGTAAATACACCAGTTTGGGTAAACTGAAATTGCCCCATTTTGCCCATTTTAAAGTGAGATCTCCTCTAGCATGTTTAATTAACATAGCTGAAGGGTGGATTTATATATTCTTACAATATATCAGGCAGGTGAAAGGTTCCCAAATGAGACATAATGTTTATCCCCACAACATAATCTATAATACAATTAGGCAAAAGAGATGTAATTATTTTACATAAAGCCCGTTTAAATATACCATTTTTTACAAACCTTTATCTTAATTTTACCAACTCATATACTTTTAATTATAACTTACATTAGATCCATTAACAGGTTTCAGTGTTACAATATTGTATAGGGGAAGCATTCCCATGTAGACATAACATTTATTTCCAAAGAAAACATCCAGGCAAAGTTGACATAACCTCTTCATATAATATTAGCTTAAACACTTTAATCTTTGTGGTCTTATCAACCTGAGCAGCTGAACTGTTGCCCCAAACAATTGCTGGTCAGGTTTCTCACTTTGATATCTGTCTCCTGACCGTTTAAATTTTTTTGAACTGGGGTGAATAAAACAGGTTTGTCTGATGTCCTTTAATGTTGGGGGGCTAATGGAGGGGTCCCTTTAGCCCATCCAACCTTAGGCAGTGTTTTATTACAATCTTTGTTCTAGTTTTATTTATATCTATTCCATTTATCCCATTTTGCTTTTTAATAACTAGCTAAAGATTTCCATCCTGTTGGGATGAGTCCTGTGACTCTCCCCTTTCTGGTTTCTCTTTGTTAACTTAATGTTTTCATTAGCATTTGTAAGACCACAAGAAGAAGCTGAGACCCCAAGTTTGATTAAGTTCTTAAGACTAGTCATTGTATTTTCCTTTTAATTTGGTCTTTTCATAGGTACCACTAAAACAGCTGTTTATGATGAAGCTCTCTAAAAGTTTTCCAATTTAAGGATCCATTATTTGGCTGTTTTTCCTCTGGAGTTTAAAGAATATTGTGGCCATGCAGTGTTACAAAAGAAAATCATCCCTTTTAGGCATTGGCTTATGACTATAATTAGATCATCTACTCAGAATCAGGCCCACGGGGCTCTGCTTGGGGACAGACAGCCTGTTTCCCATTCCAATACACAGAGACAGACAGACACACAGATGCAGACACAGAAAAGCCGGACACCAGTGAACCGGTTCCCAGGTTGAGGGTAGAAAGTCCTACAACTGTTTCTACTCTGAATGCACACCAGATGGCCCCTCCATGAATGGAAGGGACCCCAAAGGAGAGGAAGGAAGTTCACGGGCATCCCTCAGGTGACTTGCCCTATTTCAGAGTCCATCGACTCCCCAGAATGAAGAACAAAGAAACAAACACACACAAATCTAGAGCCTCTTTCCTTGCCGTATGAACATGTGCCTAAGGTCAGCAGTGCCAGGCCAGACAGAAAGTACTGGGACAGTCCCTAGGGCAAGTCACCTAGGCAGCTGCTGGACTGCTTCCCAGGAAATCCCAGTCAGCCCAGGACTGCGGAGCCATGGCGAAAGCCTCCTGGCTGGCTCACCAGATTGTTACTGCCTATGAACATAGGTTCTTTACTCACCACACAAAAGGGGCCAAATAAAAACTGGAACACCAGGCCTACAGCAAGGAAAGGGTTTTTATTTTAGATGATATCAGACAGGAGATGAGAGTGAGCCCTCAAATTTGTGGTTTCATCTTGTCTCCCTGAAAGAGGGGAGGTGAGGGGTTTTAAAGGTTTGTGAAGAATGTGGCTGCTTGTAGACAGGTGGAGGGAGTTGGTGGCCTTGCTGGTCGGAGCTTTCCCACCAGTCTGCGGTTGACCTTGGGACACTGTTTCCAGGGAGGAGGAGGGGATGATAAGGAATTCAGGTGGCTGTCCTTGGCCATTTGTCTCCATGGCGGATGGTGGATTCTGGAGCTGGGGAGCTGAGGAGTAAGCAGGGAAAGAGTGCTTTGGTTTTAACCCCACATATGCTGGGATTAATATAGGGGAACTGATATCAGGGCTGGCATCAAAATTAGTTTCAGTTGGGTTTGGGAAGATAGATCTTTCTCTAATTTTTATATGATAATGTTTATCATATTTACTCACAAAGAAACTACATATTTGGAAATAGAATATGTTCAAGCAAGAGAAAATTAGTGGCTCTTTGTTGAAGTTCAGTTATGACTGTGGAATAAATGAATGAGATGTGGAAGGGGCAAGGGATATATGGTTAGAAATCATCCACTCAGAAGTGCAAGTTGAAGCCATGGGGTCTCTGAGGTGCAGGGTAGAGTGAGAAGTGCAAGGTTTGAACAAGTGTTACCAATTGAACTCTCTCTCCAGCTGGGGAGAGACCCGAGGAAGGGTCTCCTGCCTTTCCTCTTGGGGTTCTTCCTCTGTTCAGTGTTGCAACTTTGAAACAAGACTGAAACTGAGCGTTCAATAGCACAAGCTTTATTCAATGACCAAAAGAATGGAGAAGTGGGAACTGAGTTTACAAATCATCTTCTGAGCTCCTGGGGTGATTAAGCAGCTGTTTTGAGGGGTCTAGGTAATGAAGGGGAGGAATATTCATAGATATTTGGGGAACTGGGCAGGCTTTTCTGGGGAACAAGGGTGCCACCTCTTGCTATGACAGTTGTAAACTGTCATGGTGCTGGTGGGTGTGTTATGTAGCATAGTAATGTATTATAATGAAGGGGGGATCTGTGTCAGGTCAGGTCAGGCTTCCTTGTTGCCTTCAACTGGTTTTAACTGACTTTGACTATATGTCTCAGCCATCTCCTCTTTCCTCTTGTTGTAGTTTCTTGTAAGCTAAAGAGAACACACTAGGCTGCTTCTGAACAGGGTTGTGGTTAGTGTCTTATGGGGCCAGGGACCGAGGTAACACATGCTGCTCTCCCCTTCCCTTTGTTTAGGGTATAGGTGGAGAAAAGTAAACTAGATACAGTGACTTAAGAGGTATGTCAAAGAAACATTGCACTGGATGAGTTAAACAGGCAAGGAACATTTTATTCAGGACTGTAGCAATAGGGGCGAGAGTCTGAACTCAACTCCAGTGAAACAGAAGGCAGGAGGGTTTTAAGCACGGGGGTGAGCTAATGGAAAAGTACTGGGGGACATTGTGGGGAGGTTGCTGAATGGGATTAGGCCATCTGTGTTTGCTAATTGGCATTTATAAATGAGGCTCCTACCCTCCCACAGAAACTGGAGATCAGTCTGGCTCACTGTTTCTTGAGGATTACACTTCAAAAGGATGGTTCCCAGGTCCTTGAGAAAGACATTCCTAGGTTGTAAAACTGGCAAGAGGCTGGGAGAAGATTTACATCTCAAAGGGGCAGAGAAAGAATTTACAATTCCAAGTTTTCTAAAGTAAATGCTCTAGGAAAAGGGAGGTTAGGAGTTTATAGTCAGGAAAAAGCCTGTCTGAGATTCATCAAGCTTAGGGAAACATTAAGACCATCTTGGCCAGGTAGTACAATCACTGGGAAAATGGAATGTTGAGAAACAGCTAGACACGATGCAAATTCCTAGGAAGAACGGGTCTCAAGGTAAAGCCATTTGATTCAGTGAGGAGATGACTGGTGCTGTTTAAGCAGTGCTGGTAGGGCTGTGCTTTGATGAGTGTGATGGGCGTGTGGTGACTGAGGAAGTTCAGGCAGCCTTGGAGGCGCAGAGCCTGCGGCCTGAGAGGTGTTTGGTCTGATCACCTCCTTCCTTGGAAAGAGCCCCCCACCCCCAGCCCAGGTGGTGCTCTGGGTCCCCAGGGGGGATCTCATGTGCACTCACCTCTAAGTCTGGTCACCAGCACGTAGACATCTGCCATGTCTTTCCTCTTTCCTGCCCTTCTTCCTGGCTGCTGGCATTCCCCAAGTATGCCAGACGCTGCGTCTTCTCATAGAAGCAGCTGGGAGCTGAGGGGGGGAGATGGACAACGAGAAGAGGAAAGGTAGAGAACTGAAGGATCATTCAGATTTATGTCACTGTGAGAAGTTCCATGACTTGCAAACACTATAGGAATAAAGTTTTTTTTGCTCCTTTCCCTGGAGAAGGTGTATTTATGATTTTAGAATGATCCCTGAGCCAGGGAAAATGTAGAATCTTTGCTAGATTTTGAGTCATTGATCTGCTATTGGTAATGCTTTAAAAAAGTGAAATAAATCAATCCTGTTTTCTCCCTTCCTCAGATAAATCTATTTTGGAGTAAAGCGAATGCTGAACCATCGGAGAAAGTCTCTCTTAGGGTCTCTGTGACACAGCCGGACTCCGTAGTTGGCATTGTAGCTGTTGACAAAAGTGTGAATCTGATGAATGCCTCAAATGATATTACAATGGAAAATGTGAGTTTAGTTATTTTTTCATTACAAAAATACATATTAAAAGAGAAAAAAGAAACTTTATTGCATTACTTCAAATATCGAAAGGAAATTTTATTAGTTCCTCTTCAAATATAAGTCAATAATCAGTAAAGCTTCCAAATAAAAAAGAATTTGCATTCCAGTTGTTATGTTGGAAAGAGGCTTGTGTGGTCCACTGTCTTGGCTTTCCTACGTGAGAAATGCCACCTGGAGTTCTTCCTCATTTTCATACTATATTTTAATTTAAGATTCTTGAGAAAGTACCGGGAAATTGACTTACACAGTTCTGGGTGACACTGGAGGAGAGAACCGTAGATTATTTTGAAGTACTTTCTATTTTGATTTCCAGATTGTGTAACCTATGTCCCTTAATTGATCAAGTACAGTGATTAACAACATGTCAGGAAGAAGACATGTATGTTTAGGCTAATTTGGTCATCTTGTTGTAAAATTAATCCACTCAAGAAAAATGATATGCTTTCTTCAGTCTATAACAGCTAATTTTTCTCATTCCTTTTTTTTTCCTTTAAAAACTCCTTTAAAATGAATTGGTCATTTTTTCTCTTGAGTTTTCTTAAATTCACATTATTCTGTTCCATAGCATCTTGCATTTGCTTTAACTGAATATGGTAAGATCTCTTATTTTACAGCTTTCTAAATAGCTTAATAAGTATTTTTTTCTTTGCTATGTGTGTGTTCTTACACACATGCACACCTGTCCAGTGCTCATGCTCTCTCTGTGTCTCTGTCTCTGTCTCCCTTTCTCTCTGTATATTTACGTTTAAAATTTTGTCAGATGTTAGGATTGCTATCCCAGCTTTCTTTTGGTACCTACTTGCCTGGCGTAATTTTCTATCTTTTTATTTTCAACGTTTTGTAAGTTTTTGTTTTTTAAGTGTATCTTGTAGATAGCATATTATTATGTTTTTCTTTTTTAAAACATCTAATAGTTACTATCTTTTAATAAGCTAGTATAGTTAGTATCTTTTAATAAGCTTATTTAACCCATTTACAAGTATGGGTAATCCTTATTCTAATTCAGACTTATTTCTGATTTTTTATTTCATACTTTTAAATTTAGACTGCCTGTTCTCTTTTTGTGTCTTTTTATTCTTCTGTCCATAGGCCAGATCACATTTTATTCTGCTAGTTTGGAAGTTACACATTCTGTTTTTGTTTCTATGATAAATGCCTTTAAGCTCATGAACCATACTCATATATATTTACCCTTACTGATTTGTGAAGGTTATCAATACTGTATCTTCAACTAACTAGACAAGCATTTTAATATGCTCTCAAATTTTTGCATCTCCCCCATCCTCACCTCATTCCCCAACCATGGCCAGATCACGTTGCTATTGTGTGGAATTTTAGTTCTGTGTCATTATGGATTGCCATCCCTTCCAACCTGTGCTCTCCTTTCATTTTGCAGTTCTGGAAAATTACAATCATTATTTCTTCATATATTTCCTCCTCTCCATTTTAATTTTTCTCTCCTTCTGGGACTCCTGTTATTCAGAGATTGGCACTTTTACTTCCGGTCTCCATGTCACTTAGCTTTTTGTGCTATGTTTTTCATCTCTGTCTTTTCTCTATTTCTCTGGGAGAGTTCCTCAATTGAGTCTTTCTGTTCACTGATTGGTTGTCAGCTGTGTCTGTCTTACTTTCATCCCTTCTTTGGGTTCTTTATGTCAGCTATTATATTTTTAATATCTATTATTTTCATTTGGTTCTTATCTTTTGTTCTTGTTTTATATTGCTAATATTTCCCCTTTTCTCCTTATGTATGTTTACTGTGTTTATTTTAAATTCTTGAGCTGACATTTTCAGTGTTCTGCTTCACATGCTGCGTGTTGCCTAGTTGGGTGTCTTTCATGGCAGTTATGCTCTTTTGATCCCAGCTGATTTGGCAGCTGCTCTGATAATGTCTGTTGGGAAGGCTGAGCACCCCGTCCAATCTGTGTGAGTCCTGTGAGTCTGCAGAGAGGGAGGGCTGAGCTTCCGGGATTGGGAGCTGCTCTCCACCCTCCCTGGGTGCTGCCTACTTCGAGACAATGTTTCCCATTTGTGCTCTTAGGGGAACACAGCCCCAGGAAGAGGCAGTCTCCCGAGGCTGCGAGGCTCTGATCCCCAGCCGTGAGGGTTTGGAGGAGTGGGCGGGGGGAGTGCTTGAGGCCATGGGTCTGTCCACAGGTTTTCCTCACTTTCTTGCTTCAGAGGGCAGAGTGCTGACCTGCTGTTGTCTTTGCCATACCTGCACAGGTAGTCTGGGCTGCTCCCACTGTGGATTTGGGCAGTGAAATTGAGGGAATGATGGTCCTGAGGTTATCCCCTAGAGAGAAGCAAGAGTGGAATTTAAAACCTTTCTTCTAGCCTGTCATCGGACTGCTGCCTCTAGCAGCTTTCTGCCCCCTGCTTCCTCCCAACATACTGATTCAAGCTCCCCTTCAGTTTTCCCGGGCTTCCTCCCCTGCTCCTCCACGTTTCCTGCTGGCTTCAACTGTTTCTCCACACTTGGCTCTGGAGGAGGGAGTTGGGAGCCTGTGATACTAGACCCTGTTGGCTTCTTTTGTTCCTGTTAACTTTTTGGTGCTGCTGGGAGCCTCTTGAATGCCTTGGAATAATGCAAGTGCTCCAGATCTTCCAGGAATAATTTTCAGACACCCCTTCCCCTCATTAGCCTGTGCCACAACTTTGGCAGTGCCTTTTTAGGGAGCCAGTAGAACAGGAGGACGTTTTTTGATGAGGTACGTGCTTCTTCCTAGATAATTCCCTCGATGGACACCGGGTGTCAGCAGAAGGCCAGCTGCGTGTGTTTGTTCTGTGGATGCACTGTCTCTAGTTGGGGTAACTAGATTTGCCAGCTTGTTGCGATCGTGCTCACTCTGTTGTTTTCTTCTGGGAGCCTGTTGGCTTGCCGTGGAGGGAGCAGTGGTTGTTGTTAGCGGAGCAGAAGCAGTGGTCGTGGGTGTTTGATTTTAAACTTGGTGTGTTTTTTAAACTTGTACTTAGATTCCTTCATGATTTTTATTCCCACCTTTGTCTTAATTTGGCTGATTAAGGCCAGTGTAAATAAGGAGGATGTACCAAAATGTTACCAAAAGGGGTATAGGATCCTAACTTTTTTATTGTTGTAAAATATACATAACATAAAATTTGCCATTTCACCATTTTTAAAAGTACAATTCAGTGGCATTAATTATATTCATAATGTACAACCATCATCACTATCTGTTTCTAAAACTTTTTATCACTCCAAACAGAGACTCCGTACCCATTAAATGTAACCCCCCATTCTCCCTTCCCTCAGACCCTGGTGACCTCTCATCTACTTTGGTCTTGATGAATTTCCCCATTTTGGAATAGCTTGAGAAGGATGGGTATTCAGTCTTCTCTGAAAGTTTGGTAGAATTCCCCAGGGAAGCCGTCTGGTCCTGGGCTTTTATTCTTTGGGATGCTTTTGATTGCTGTTTCAATCTCTTTCCATGTGATTGGTCTATTTGGATTCTCTGTTTCTTCTTGATTCACCTTTGGGAGGTTGTAAGAGTCTAAGAATTTATCCACTTCCTCTAGATTGTCCATTTTGTTGGCATATAGATTTTTGTAGCATTCTCTTATAATCCGTTGTATTTCTGTGGTGTCTGTTGTTATTGCTCCTCTTTCATTTCTGATTTTATATTGACATATTTAGGAGATCTGATGGCCTCTTCCACATGGATTTCCATCTCCTTCCCCGGGTTTGGGAAGTTCTCTGCTATTATTTCTTTGAACAGGCTTTCTACTCCATTCTCCTTCCCTTCTCCTTCTTGAATACCTATAATTCTTATGTTGCCTTTCCTCATTGAGTCAGATGTTTCTCGGAGACTTTCTTAATTTCTTTTTAGTTTTAGTTCTCTCTCCTCCTCTGTCTCGAGCATTTCAACGTGTGTATCTTCAATTATGCTGATACGCTCCTCTGTGGTGTCCACTTGAGCATCCAGAGAATCCGTGTTTTGTTTTATTTCTTCCATTGTGTCATTCATCTCTAATATTTCTGCTTGATTCTTCTTTATAGTTTCAATCTCTTGTGAAGTAGCTCTTGAACTTGTTGAATTGTTTCTCTACATTCTCTTTTACCTCATTGAATTTTTTGATGATGGCTGTTTTGAATTCTTTGTCACTTAGATTACATATTTCTGCGTCCTCAGGACTGACTTCTGGGTACTTGTCGTTTTCTTTCTGGTCTGGAGATCTAATAGAGTGTTTAGTATTTCAAGAGGCTCTGTTCTTTTGCATCCTGGCATTATTAAGTTGCAGTTACCACCTATGGCCAGTGGATGGGGGTCAAGAGCCGCAGAATCTCAGCCCTCCGCTTGTAGCCAAGATCCCAGGCTGTGGAGCAGCACCGAGCGAGTCAGGGGAGGAGTGCTTTCGCCTGCATGCATGCCAGGCTTTCTCGCTCTGCTCTCCTGGAGTGTTGGCTTGATGAGGTCACCCCCCACAACAGCTCTCACCCCTCTAGAGGGGTTCCCTCTAGGCTGCAAGGGCCCTAGGGAGTCCTTGAAGTTCCTGAACGAATGTCCCCTCCCCCATTCCTTCCCTCTCAAGGCCTCCCACTGTCCCCATCACAGTCTTTAGGGGAGGGAACGAAGATCTCTCTTACCCCATTCTTCCTCCTAGGGGTTGCTCCAGCCTCTCTGCCCTTTGTCATAGGGCTGCGTGGGTCTCTCTGACCTTTTTTGTGTTGTTTGGATGTCCTCTGTTGGAGTATGGATTTTTTGTTGTTGTATATTAGAGGGGGAAGATTTCTGTGAGACCTCACTCTGTCATGATGCTGACATCACTCTGAATTTCCCTATTTTAGATATTTCATATAAGTGGAATCATATAATATTTGTCCTTTTGTGTCTGCCTTATTTCACTTAGTGTAATGTTTTCAAGGTTCATCCATATTGTATCATGTGTCAGAACTTTCTCTTTGTGGCTGAATAATATTCCACTGTGCACATATATATACACCATGTTTTGTTTATCCATTCTTCTGTTGATGGATGCTTAGATTGTTTCTGCTTTTGGCTACTGTGACTAGTGCTGCAGTGAGCATTAGCATACAAGTGTCTCTCTGAGTCCCTGTTTTCAGTTCTTTTGGGTATATACACAGGAGTGGAATTGCTGGGTCATATTCTAATTCTGTGTTTAGATTTTTTAGGAACTGGCAAGTTTACTCACTTTTTAAGACTATGTTACTCACTCTTGCTAGCAATGACTACTGTTCTTGAAAAAATAGCATTGCTAATGTGATACATCCAAATATCTCATTATGGAAAAACCTATCTCAATGATGTTATAATTTGCATTGCTTTGATTATCAATGATGTTGACTTTTTTCTTCTTATTAACAATTTGCATTACCTCTTTTGTGAATTGTCTCTTTGTATTATTTAAAAAAAATTTAGTTAACTGACATTTTTGCAGAACTTTATTAACCATGAAATTTAACCCATTTATCTCAGCCAAAGACTGGGTCATTTTTAATGCTGACCTCTACATGTATTTCTTGTCAACCAGTGATATTTAAGTTTTTCCTGGGCATAACTCAAGCCCACACTTGTTTATTTATTTATTTGTTTTTGTGTACATCATAATACATTTTGAATTCTGTGTAGATTACATCACGTTTACCACCCAAAGACTAACTACAATCCATCACCACACATGTGCCTCATCACCCCTTTTGCTCTCTTCCCTCCTCCCTTCTCCTCTAGTAGCCACCAATCCAATCTCTGTTGCTATATGTTTGTTTGTTGTTGTTTTTATCTTCTACTTCTGAGTCAGATCATACCATACTTAACTTTCTCCGTCTGACTTATTTCACTTTGCATAATGCTCTCAAGGTTAATCCATGTTGTCGCGAATGGCCGGATTTCATCAATTCTTATGGCTGGAGTACTATTCCATTGTGTGTATATGCCACATCATCTTTGTCCATTCGTCCCTTCGTGGGCACCTAGGTTGCTTCCAAGTCTTCACTATTGTGAATAAGGCTGTTATGAACATGAGGGTGCATGTATCTTTATGCCTTTGTGTTTTCAAGTTCCTATGATAAACACTCAGCAGTGGGATAGCTGGATCATATGGAAGATCTATTCTTAATTTTCTGAGGACACTCCATACTGCTTTCCATGGTGGCTGCACCAGTTTGCACTCCCACCAGCAGTGAACAAGGGTGCCCTTCTCTCCACACCCTCTCCAACACTTGTTGTTTCCTGTCTTGTTAATTACAGCCATTCTGACTGGAGTGAGGTGATACCTCATTGTAGTTTTGATTTGCATTGCCCTGATAGCTAATGGTGTTGAGCATCTTTTCATGCACCTGTTGGCCATCCGTATATCTTCTTTGGAGAAATCTTTGTTCAGATCTTTTGCCCCATTTTTTAATTGGGTTGTTGTTTTTTTTCTTGTTGAGATTTGTGAGTTCATTGTATATTTTGGATATTAACCCCTTATCTGATATACGGTTTGCAAATATCTCTTCTCCCAATTGTTAGGTTGTCTTTTCGTTTTGTTGATGGTTTCCTTTGCTGTGCAGAAGGTTTTTAGTTTGATGTAGTCCCATTTGTTCATTTTTTCTTTTGTTTTCCTTGCCTGGTCAGATATGGTACTTGAAAATATGCTGCTAAGATTGATGTCAAAGAGCGTACTACCTCTGTTTTCTTCTAGAAGTTTCATGGTTTCAGGTCTTACATTCAAGTCTTTAATCCATTTTGAGTTGATTTATGTGCATAGTGTAAGATAATGGTCTACTTTCATTCTTTTGCATGTCCAGTTTTCCCACCACCATTTACTGAAGAGAATCTCCTTTCTCCATTGTATGCTCTTGGCTCCCTTGTCGAATATTGGCTCTCCATAAATGTGTGGCTTTATTTCTGGGCTCCCAATTCTGTTCCATTGATCTATTTGTCTGTTTTTGTGCCAGTACCATGCTGTTTTGGTTACTATAGCTTTGTAGTATATTTTGAAGTCAGAGAGTGTGATACCTTCAGCTTTGTTCTTTTTTCTCAGGATCCTTTGGCTATTTGGGGTCTTTTGTTGTTCCATATAAATTTTAGGATTCTTTGTTCTGTTTCTGTGAAAAATGTTGTTGGAACTTTGATAGGGATTGCATTGACTCTATAGATTGCTTTAGGAAGTATGGACATTTTAACTATGTTAATTCTTCCAGTGCAAGAGCATGGAATATCTTTCCATTTCTTTGTGTCTTCTTTGATTTCTTTCAACAATGTTTTATAGTTTTCAGTGTAGAATTCTTTCTCCTCTTTGGTTACATTTATTCCTAAGTATTTTATTCTTTTTGTTGTAATTGTAAATGGGATTGTATTCTTAATTTCTCTTTCTGCTACTTTGTTGTTAGTGTATAGAAACGCAACTGATTTTTGTATATTGACTTTCTATCCTGCAACTTGACTGTATTCATTTATTGTTTCTAAAAGTTTTTTAGTGGATTCTTTAGGGTTTTCTCCATATAAAATTATGTTGTCTGCAAATAGTGACAGTTTCACTTCTTTTCCAATTTGGATCCCTTTCATTTCTCTTTCTTGCCTGATTGTTCTGGCTAGGACTTCCAATACTATGTTAAATAAGAGTGGTGAGATTGGGCATCCTTGTCTGGTTTCTGTTCTTAGAGGGATAGCTTTCAGTTTTTCTCCATTGGCAATGATATTTGCTGTGGGTTTGTCATATATGGCCTCTATTATGTTGAACTACTTTCCTTCTATACTTATTTTATTTAGAGTTTTTATCATAAATGGATGCTGTATCTTGTCAAATGCTTTCTCTGCATGTATTGAGATGATCATGTGATTTTTGTTCTTCATTTTGTTAATGTGGTGTATCACGTTGATTGATTTGTAGATATTGAACCATACCTGCATCCCTGGAATAAAACCAATTTGATCATGATTATGATCTTTTTAATGTATTGTATTTTATGGGCTAGTGTTTTGTGGACAATTTTTGCATTGATGTTCATCAGTGATATTGGCCTGTAATTTTCTTTTTTTTGTGTTGTCCTTGTCTGGTTTTGGTATCAGGATAATGGTGGCTTCATAGAATGAGTTAGGAAGCCTCCCCTCCTCTTTAATTTTTTGGAGCAGTTTGAGAAGGATAGGTACTAATTATTCTTTGAATGTTTGGTAGAATTCCTCAGGGAAGTTGTCTAAGCCTATACTTCTTAGGAACTCTCTGGATTGCTGAACAGAGTATGAATAAGTTTAAATAAGAAATATGATTTTGGCTGACTGAGTCATGACCAGGTCATTTGCATGTGTATTACTTCTCCATTTCTGTCATTCTTAGATTTGATAAGCATGTGGGCTGTGTCTTATCTAAGTTACATGCACGAAATGTTGCAGAGGGTGGAGCAGCTTGAAATGAATCCGTCTAGTCCATGTATTCTTTCTTCTTCTCAGGTGGTCCACGAGTTGGAACTTTATAACACGGGATATTATTTAGGCATGTTCATGAATTCTTTTGCAGTCTTTCAGGTATGTTTAGTTTGCTATATAATTTGAAAAGATATTAATATCTTTTAGTATTGCAAACACTTACAGAATTAATGATCTGAATTATGGAAACTTGACCTTTTATTAAATATGTTGCTGAAGTGCAGTGTGTTGTGTAAGTGTAATTTGAAATGGAAAGATAATTATCATTCCAGTTTTAAAAGCAAGTGGAAAAATTCGCCATTAGAGAAATTATTTACCTTGTCATAAAACAACCAATTTCTTTCCTTTATATCACTTTCCTTGACTTTGAAATGGCTGTTCGTGCAAGTGAGTGTGTGTGTATCTGTGTCTGTGTGTCATAGAGATAGAGAATGTATGCTCATGTGCGTGCCTAAACTCTCAAAAATGAGCAAGAGTAAAAAAAAAGCAGGTTCTTTCACATTCTGCATAAATGCAAATGAGCAAGAGTGAGTTAGGTGTATGGGAGACTGCTGAAACAGTTAAGAGAGCATTTAAACTCTTATTTCAGAAGAAAATTAAAATTATTCTTTCTAGGAATGTGGCCTCTGGGTATTGACGGATGCACACCTTGTGAAAGATTCCATTGATGGTGTTTGTAAGTAAAACCTGGCGATGTGCTTTTAAAGTGTTCAAGTCTTTTATCTCAGATATCAAAAATTGCTTATATATGTATGAATACTTTCTGCTTGAACATGGATATTTCGATTTTCATTTTCTGTTCTCTTATTCTAAAATGTTTGGAGTTTAATGTACTTGGAAAGTATATTCAGGCCGTGACGTGGAATGTTCATCTGGGCTCCTGTCTGGATCTTCGAAAGGAATGTTTTCCATTTGCTCTTTATAATTCTTTGAGGTGGTTATATTTTTGGACATGTTGGAAGATCTTGTGCTTTCAATTTGTATTGCAAACTGTGCTGTTATTTTGGAATTAGATAAAAGCAGTGTATTTTTGAAACATTTTTGTTCTCTGGCTTTTTGATGTTCACCTAGAATATGACCCAGATGCACATGCGTGCACACACACACACACACACACACATGTCTCATCAATCTGAGTTCTTCTTGGGCAGGCTCACATCTGTATATCCTAGTTCCCTGGATTGCTAAATAGAGTTGTCCACCCAACTAATAATAAGTGTGCTTTTAGGAAGAAGTTGTAAAATGTTTTGACTGAAAGAAATGTATAAATGCGAATGGTTAACTCTAGAAATTGTTCTCTTTCCTTTCAGGTAGAATTATACTAATATCATCTTGAGAGGCTCCAGAACTGTCAGTTTCTACCCCTGAATTCCCTATTTCTGTCAGGTGTTCTCAGTTATTCCACACCAGGCCCCAGGCTCTCTGGCTTTGGGTTGGTTCTTGCCTTCACAGGACACCTGAGCCTCTGTCTTGAATCTAAAAAGATAATTTTATAGTCAAAGATTTTATGAGGGGCCGGCCTCATGGCCAAGTGGTTGAGTTCGTGCGCTCCGCTTCGGTGGCCTAGGGTTTCACTTGTTTGGATCCTGGGTGCGGACATGGCACCGCTCATCAGACCATGCTGAGGTGGTGTCCCACATGCCGCAACTAGAGGGACCCACAACTAAAATATACAGCTATGTACTGGGGCGATTTGGAGAGAAGAAAAAAAAGATTTTATGAGGTCATTATGACCTCTGTGTATTAAAGACATGTGGTACATATAGATTTTTTCATATAATCATTTGTCCTAGACAACCTGCAGAGAAGTCTGTCTTTTTCCATTCTGTCAGTCTCAGCTTTTACCCGTCTATGTTTGTCTTTACTTATCAAATCCTGATGCCCACTGTAATGCTCCTTCTGTCGTTAATAACACTTGTCTCCTTTGCCTTTTCTGAGAACCTTTCCCCACCTTTTCATTGTAACCAGAAGAAACCTGATAGTCTTACCATCATCTTGTGCCCTAGAAACCTTCTCAAGTGATTGACATTCGTTTTTCTGCCTCTCTCTCAGATCAGGATCAGCAGGTACATAGGGTTCAGTATTTTCTTGGCTACTTCAAGACCATTGTTCAACGACTCTCAGTTAAGACCCACTTATTATTTGAAGCTCAGAAATTTCACTTCTAGCTCCTTCAGTCAACATTCTGGTCACCTGCTTTCCCTTCCCCTCTCTATACGTTGATGACTCTCACAAAAGATTCAAAGTCTTACTCCTGCTGTCATCCTGGGGGGTTTGAATGTCCCTGTGGTTGATCCATCTAATGTGCACATCCTGCAATTACCACTATGGCAGCAGTAGTCACCCAAGGTTGTATAATCAGCTGAACATTGCTCTACAAGCATTTCAATTGCTTCTCCTTCCACCTTGTATATTCCCTCACTCCCATAAATCTATTAGATGTCTTCTTTGGTCTTGACTTCTCCTGGTTCTTCTGAGTTTTTGGCTTCTCCTGCCTTTATTTCCCTCCAGTATCTGGCTGGACCACATAGATAATCACTTTGGTCGAATTCTTCCCTAGTCCCTTGTCCTTCCGTGGTGTCTTCCCCATTAAACCCAACTCTGGAACATCTTGACTGGTTTCTTTTTTTTTTTAAAGATTGGCACCTGAGCTAACAACTATTGCCAATCTTGTTTTTTTTTCCTCTGCTTTTTCTCCTCTAATCCCCCCAGTACATACGTGTATATCCTAGTTGTAGGTCCTTTTAGTTGTGGCATGTGGGACGCCACCTCAGCGTGGCCTGACAAGGATCCAAACTGGTGAAACTCTGGACCGCTGAAGCAGAGTGCACAAACTTAACCACTTGGCCACAGGGCTGGCCCCTTGACTGTTTTCTTGCCCCTCTGTTTCTGCACCCTGATGCCCCACAAATATCTTAAATTCAATATGTCACAATCAAGTTTTTGATCTTCTCTCTCCTCATAACCTTACTCATTCTTAATATGACTTGATTGCTGTATGATTCCTCAAATTGATATGATTTCATAGCTCTGTTAATGAAATCATCATCTACCCAGTTGTCTAGATCAGAAACTCAGAACTCATCCTTAACTCCTTCCTCTCTTTCTCTCAGATGTGGAACAGTTTAGTGGTTAAGAAAGGAATTTATCATCAGGTACCTCTGGCTTGAATGCTGGCTTTATGACCTTGAGAAAGTCAGTTAACCTCTCTAAGCCTCAGGTTTCCCCCTGAAGTATAGGACTAATAATAATGTCACTTGTATCACAGAGCTCTTATGAGGTTAAATCTACAAGTAAGTAAGATGCTTAGCACATGTTTGTCATTTGTAAGCCTGTAGTTACCTCTTATCTTGTCCCTCAGATCCAGTTTGTTTGTTCATTATTCAGTAGATAGTGATGATGTTAATTGTATGCTTAGCATGTACGAGGCAGTGGAGATTCCAACTTGGTCTAGTGGGGCAAACCAACTCACAATTAGAAGGGTGTGCCAAGGGCTGTGATGTGCATGCTGTGGGTGCACACACAGGTCATTTAGCTGAGAGGCAGAGCAGAATTTTCCAGAGTGTCCTTCCTCTCCTCGCTTGACATCAGGCCCTTATTAGCATCTCCTTGACCATCGAAGTAGCCTCCTAACTAACTGTTTGCCCCCATTTCCCCCAGCTTAAACCATTGTTCACATTGAGGCCAAAGTTATTGTTATAAAACATGTGGTAGGTGACGTTTCTAATTTATTTTAAAACCTTCAATAGGTTATCATTGCTTAAAGGATTAAGTGCAAATCCTTCAGCATGGGATATTTCATATTTTAAAATCTGGAGTCAACCATTCCTTCTCTTCTCATTTTATGCCACTCTTACCTGATACTTGCTGTCATATTCTGGACATGCATTACTTAACTTACACACCTCCCCCCCCCCCCCCAATATGGGATACTGTTTTATCTAGGGACTTAGGGAAAATGGAACTGCAAAAAACAATGCAAAATGGATTTTTTCCTCCCAACCATAGCTATACTCTTTTCATCATTCAGATTCTGTGTAAAATCAACCATTCTCTGCATAATAGACATTTTACGTATGTCTATTATTACTGTTATGTTTACTACAGTTTTCTATTTGTCTCCTCCATAGACAGTGAGTGGAGCTCATTGCATTCACCTTTGTATCCTTGGTGCCTACTACGTTTTTTGATATTTTATTTTGAAATAATTTTAAACTTATAGAAAAGTTGAAAAAATAGAGATAGGTGATCCAGAGCCTGTATGGAAACATGGCTTTTTTTTAAAATAAGATAAAAGCTAGTAAACTGGATGATTGTAGCATGTTATGGCTGGTGTAGCCAATGGTAATCAGCACTAGGGAGCTAAAAAGAGGAGAATAGCAAAATTGTAGGTAGCTTTAAAAATATGATTTAACTTGGGGGCCAGCCTGGTACCATAGTGGTTAAGTTCATGTACGCCACTTTGGTGGCCTGGGGTTCACTGGTTTGGATCCCAGGGGCAGACCTAGCACCGCTCATCAAGATAACATAGAGGAAGATGGGCACAGATGTTAGCTCAGGGCCAGTCTTCCTCACACACACACAAATATATGATTTAACTCATTTTTTAGTAACTGAACTCTGAGTAGTTTTTCAGATATCGGCCATAGGTGCAGGGAACTGGTTGTTTTTGGTTCTGACTCTGCCGAACTGACCCCGTGGCCTTGGGTTAGTCACTTGACTTCTCTGGGTCTCAGGTTTCTCATCTGTAAAGTGAGAAGATTGGGCCGAGTGAACTCTAAAGTGCCGTTCAGCTGGGAGGTGCTGTGATCCTGTGGACTAAGATTGTAATCATTCTCTCTGGTGACTTTTCTCCTAACAGTTCTCACTGTTTGTTCTTAGATGACAGTGTAGAGAGTGCCGAGAGGTTTGTGGAGGAGAGTGAAGCGTACATGGTCGATCTCCGTGACTTTGCTTTGGGTGGCCGTCCGCACGTCAGAAGGCATTTTCCTGAGACTTGGCTTTGGCTGGACGCCAACATGGGGTAAAAATTGATGAAGTTCTTTGCCCGTGTGTATTCTGTTTAGTGTCAGTTTTAAACAAGTTTTGCCCTCTTGCTAATGTTTAAGTGCAAACATGGTGTGATCAGGAGCTAAGCAGACAAAGAGGTTTTTCTTTTGGAATGCTGTTTATGGTATGTAATGTAGTGTTTAATAAAGCCGCAGACACCTTCTGGCGGTGAGAGCGCCGTGGAGGAGAGGAGAGCCCTTTCCGAAGGAAGGCTGACGTTAGTGTCCACGCAGTCTCGTGGTTTTTGTGAGAAGAGCTGCTGAGACGATACTGCTGCCTTGGGGTGGGAAGCACTCTGATACCCACTCCACCTTGTGTCTGCTTATCAAACATCCCCATGAGCACAGGGCGAAGGGGCGTGGGTGCTGGCGGAATTCAGCTTGGTTGACAAACCCTGCGCTCCCTGGCCTGAGGGCTGAGCAGGTGCATCCTGAAATCTACACGTATTTCATAGCCAGCTATTTATGGAAACTTCAAAGAAGACACAAGTCAAACCTTAAAAAAACAAATAATAGCATTGACTGGGATACAGAGGGAAACTTTTATGCAAATTGAGAGAAATAAATTGGAGTCAAATTGAAAATACATGTTTATTATCTATACAAATTTTATAAAAATAATGTTCATTCTGAAGATATATACATTGTAGAAAGCTTTGATTGGAATATGGATCAATATGCAATATTAAGACCTTGTTATGACCTATTATGAGAACTTTGGATCTACTGTTTTACACTTAAATCTTTTAAAAAATTTAGATATGTAAACTATTTGGAAAATTAAAATTCTTTCAAAAAATGGTTTTGGTTATGTTGACATTTCGAAATGTGTCAGTTCTTGGTTTCGTGATTTTTCTGTTTATTTTGACTTCAGTTCCAGGATGGACCAAGAATTTGAAGTTACCGTACCTGATTCTATCACTTCTTGGGTCGCTACTGCGTTTGTGATCTCTGAGGACTTGGGTCTTGGACTGACAACTACTCCAGTGGAGGTGGTATATTAAAGGGCTGCTTATAAGTGTCGCAGTGCCACGAGGCCAAGGATGTGTCAGCTCCTCACTGAATTTTTAAAAAATGATTGCTTATGGTGTTGGTCACAGTTTAGAGGCTCCTTGGCATTTCCTTTTTGTTTTTCATCTGTTTTATATTTTAGAATGTGAGCTGTATTAAACTGCAAAGTGTGCTAGGTCCATATTAAGGTTTGGGGAGGAAGTTTATTATTGACTGAATCCAGAGAGAGAGTGTTTCCACGTGGCCCTCTTTCAGGAATGAGCGGAGCTCCTAGATGTCCCCTAGTAGACATTCCGTCACATCTCTTTGGTCAAGGTGCATGACGTGTTGCTTCCTAACCAGTCACTAGCAAGAGGAGTGTAATGCCTGGCAGTGGCCTTCGACCAGTGGCTCTCACCTGTCATACCTGAAGTCCCTTCTTTATAACAGATAGTTTGTTTTGCCCTTTTGCTATCCAAAATGAAATTCATGGAAAATATAATATACCTACATACTCAATTAAAAAAAATCAATATGATGCCCTAAGTGAAATACTAATGAGAAATAAAAGGAAAGTAATGTATAATAAAATATTATTTATTTCAGTATGTAGGTGCCCAGGCATAGCTGCACTGGGAGGCACAGGGACATGTTCAAATATTTGTGCCGTATGTAGGGTCACCCTGTGTGACAGCTGCAGGTGTGGTTTGAGACACTTGTATTGTTTTAGCAGCTCAGAAACCTGGAGTGGCCTTGCTGTGGTGATATGAATTTCTGAAACTGTGAACAACTTTTGGTAAAATTATAAACAAAACAAAGTACAATCTTCTCTTGATTTATAAAATAGTTGTATTCACGAAAAATTCAGAGAACCCACTGGCCTGAATTAATAATAGTTTATCCTCAGGGGTGGGGGAGAGGTCTAGCCTCCCCTGCAGGATTGGTGACAATATCAAAGTTGGGTCACCTCTGAGGAAGCACATGTGTATGTATATGTTACCAGGTAGTAAGCAGAACATCATTTGGACTTTCCACGTGAGTCTAAAATGGGAGCTGTTTGATTGTGCCAGTGGCTGTTAAAGCAGATTGCTAGAGTCAGTGTAGTGCAGCGGAAGAGGAACTTGGCTTTGGCCTCAGACGTGCTGGGACCCAGTTCTGACGCCTCCACTTACCAGCAATGTGATCCTGTACTAGGTACAGAGATCTCTGAACTTCAGATTTCTTTTCTGTAAAATGTGTGTATAACACTTGCCTCATAGAGTTGTAATGATTAAACAAAATAATTTGTGTAAAGTACCTGGTTCCTAGTTGGCACTTAATCAAATGTAGTGGTTGCTATGTTAAATAACATAAGTCAATTTACTAGCGTTTATTTGGAACAAGTTGTTATCTGTTGATAGGCAAGTGAACATTTCTTTGTGAAGTTATAAGCTTCACAGTTTTTGTGAGATTAGCTTTTAATTGCATAAGATGTGAAGCATTTGACTAGAATAAAATATGTATTCATTGTCTTCTTTCCAGCTACAAGCCTTCCAACCATTTTTCATTTTTTTGAATCTTCCCTACTCTGTTATCAGAGGTGAAGAATTTGCTTTGGAAGTAACCATATTCAATTATTTGAAAGATGTCACTGAGGTAATATATTAAAGGTGTTGTTAACCATTTACACTTCAGGAAACAAGGGGGAAAGCATGCAGGGCTTGGGTTGTGTAATGTTTGGGCATCTGGGCATCTCAGCATTTTATATGTTTCTGGGAGATTGAAAATAGACATACTTTCTTAGCGGTTTCTTCTGCTTATTGATTTCTGAGGGCGTGATGAGCGCATCTATGCACTCTCTCCTTGATTTCCAGCACATTCTCCACTGCAGTTGAGTACTTCCTTATGTCTCCGAGGAATGCCTTTCTCTTTCCTGCTGCGTTTTTCCTGGTCTTCCCCACTTTGAGGATGGGAGAAGTGAGAGAACTTGTCATTGCCATTCTGTGCCCCCTGCAGTTAGCAAGAATTTATCCCTTCAGGACTCAGCTTCAGCTCAGATGTGTGTTCCGAGGAGCCTCAGCCGTTCTGCTGTGTGGCTGTCCTCATGTTCATACAGTGTCTTCTGTTTTCAAGGCTTTGTTTTTGAGTCTTGCGCTTTGTGTCTCCTTAGCTAGTCGGTTCCCTGGAAAGTGGGGATCAGCCTGTGGTTTACGGGTTGTGCCTGGGGTCGTGGTAATGAAACGGTTGAATTTTCCCCCCTGGAGTAAGTAGGGATATGTAATTAACTTTATTACGTGGAAATGCCATAATCTCTTTAAACACTGTGCCTCTAGGGTAAATTTTATTGTTTTTTAATTTTCCCTTTTAATCTACTCAGCATGGTACAGTGTAAAGAGCCAAAGGTCTGGAGTCAGAAGGTCTAGATTCAATGTCCAGCTCTACCACTTACCAGCAAATACTTAACTGTCGTTTCCTCATCTGTGAAGGGGGAATAATAAATATGATTCCTACAGAAAATGTTTGAGAAACAAATGAGAAAATCAATGGGAAAACAACTCATAAATTGTAAAGCCTGGAGCAGTGCTATTCTCGATGAGACTGGGGCCTTTGACGACCTTCGCAGAAGCTCACAGCTACCGTAGGCTTCAGGCCTGCCGTCTGAGTCATGCTGTCCTGGGAATGATGTTTGCGGAGTCTCTCAGGGAATGTCATAACACTGCATCCTGTTTGTCTGAGGGTTTTCTAACGGGACTAGTGTCCCAGCATGACATAGTTAAGTCAGGCTGGTGGCAATACCATGACATGAAATAACCTTTCTGGGCTCATCCTTACCAGTCAGAGTCTTCAGATAAAGAGAGAATTTAATGTTAGTGGAGTTTAATGTTAGAGATGGAACTGAAGAATGCCCTTTCCATACATATCGTGAGGTTCAGGGAAAGCATAGGAAAGAAATGAAGTTTCTCCTGATACCCTTTCATCTTCTGCTTCGGCTGCATCTTCCTGTCTCATCTTCTCTAGTCTTGGGCCTCACAGATTTAACTGTACTTAAAGTGGTGATGAAACAGCACTTTACTGAGGAGCATTTATTATACAAAACCTTTGATAACTTTTTCTCCCAGGTTAAGGTAATCATTGAGAAAAGTGACAAATTTGATATTCTAATGGCTTCAAATGAAATAAATGCCACAGGACACCAGCAGACCATTCTGGTTCCCAGTGAGGATGGGGCAACTGTTCTTTTCCCAATCAAGCCAATACATCTGGGGGAAATTCCTATCACAGTCACAGCTGTTTCACTGGCTGCTTCCGATGCTGTCACCCAGAAGATTTTAGTAAAGGTAAATATTTGAAGTCTTAAATAAATGAAATGGAGATACATAACTGAAAAGGAAACAGAAGATGGTTTTCTCTTGCCTGAATTTCATGGCAATACCCAGTAGGACATCTCCTCCACCCGCCTGGTGACACCTCATTGTTTTCTTATCTGTATGTAAAAATATATCACATGTATGTTTTGAAAGTAATTGCCAATTTTCTTTTTAAATTTGTAGTATGACTCCTTTGCAGTCAATTACATTTACAAACTGGGTTACATTGGGATCCTATTAATGCCAAGTTGATACATAGATTTTGAATTTTGGAATTCCTACAGGAAGAAGAGGTTTTGTAGATTTTTTTTTAGAGAAGACATTATGCACAAAAAGACGACTATGCATGGTGGATGAACACTTGTGTTTTGGGCTGAGACTGCTGTGTTCTGGGTTCAAATCCCAGCTCTGTCAAATATGACTGTGGACAAGATATTTAATCTCTCTCTGGGTAATAATAGGATCTCCTTCAGAGTTTTCTTCTCATCACCTTTTTATGTTCTCCTTTGTCATTTCCATTGCCATTCCATGAAGTGTTTTGTCGAATTAACTAGAAAGTAAACATTTTCAACAGATTTTAAGCAAGAATCAAACAATGGCAGGTGCTTACCTCACTGCTCACACACCGCAGACATAGCAGGCCAGGTGTTGGTCTTTTTATCTGCGCGCACTTCTCTGTAAACAGGTGAGTCAAGACCGTGTTAACTGTGTTCCTTTTTTTCACAGGCTGAAGGAATAGAAAAATCCTATTCACAGTCCATCCTATTAGACTTGACTGACAACAAGCTACAAACGACTCTGAAAACCTTGAGCTTCTCGTTTCCTCCTGACACAGTGAGCGGCAGTGCGAGAGTCCAGGTCACTGCAATTGGTGAGCACAGAGCATGTCACCATCACTGCTGCTTTACTGGTAGATGATAATATATACTTTTCATCCATTTATGGGTGTATTTTCTTATTTAGTCCTAATGAGAAGAGGTTGCAGAAAGTTTTTATTTGGTACCATCTGCGGATTACAAAAGAAAGGCTAGCAAGATATGTTTTCTAGACTGGTTCTTCTCGGTCTTCAGTGTGCATATGCATCACTGGGCACTATATTTAAAGGCAGATTCTGGTTACTGGGTCTGAGCTGCAGCCTGGGATTCTGCATTTCTAACACTGCTGAGTGATGCTGATGCTTCTGATTTGCAAACCGCTCTTTGGGCAGCGAGGTCCCGCTATAGTGTGGCTGGCAGGAGCGCTGATTTTTAAGAGCAGAGCTTCTGGCTTCTGTGGCCCTCAGCCACGGGTGAATATCAGAATCTTCTGTGGAGCTTTATGAAAACATAAATCTCTGGGCTCTACTCCCAACCTTCTCTATCAGAATCTTTTGGGCTATGGCTAGGGTATGTATATTTTGAAAAAGTTTCACGAGTGACTCTAATAACCAGAGGTTGAGAACTATTGCTTAGAGCAGCTCCCTGCAGAGAGCAGGTGACCTTGACAGTAGGAAGCTACCCTCTGACATTAGTCACCCTCTCCTAGGCACCTTCCAGTAACCTAAAAGGAATTTTGAATCAACTATTAAACTTAGCTTCCACACAAATGGTTTGTTTATACAGTCGTGCTTTACACATAACTGAAGGAAATGTTTAGATTAATGACATCTAAATAGTTTGTCGGGTCTTCAGAGTGTCAGGATCTAAGGCACTGTTTTAGCAAGTTCTTTTAAATCTTATCTGCAGGTGTAATCCTTTTTATTATAACCCCAAACAACCAATGCCTCCATAGAGGACTTTTTTTTGAATCTTAAATATAATTCTTTTTTTCTTCTCTAAACATTGGCACCTGAGGTCACAACTGTTACCAATCTTCTTTTTTTTTTCTGCTTTCTCTCCCCAAATCCCCCTAGTATATAGTAGTATATTTCTTTAGTTGCAGGTCCTTCTAGTTGTGGCGTGTGGGACGCCACCTCAGCATGGCCCGAGGAGTGGTGCCGTGTCTGCACCCAGGACCCGAACCAGCAAAACCCTGGGCCGCTGCAGTGGAGCACGTGAACTTAACCACTCGGCCACGGGCCCGGCCCCTGGAATCTTCAATATAATTCTTAAAAAGAATTAAATGAGCTCTCCTTTTAGGGGGATCAGTTCTACCTAAGCATCTCCTCCGGTGTGGGGATGCTGGGACATGGAGCATATGTGCGCAGGCATACGCGTGCACACACACACGGGGAAGGGGCTCGGATTTAAAGTGTAGACCACTACTGCCAACATCACGATGAGTGTGTCTGTGGTCATTGAAGTACTCTGAAGCTTGATGTAAAGAATGATTTTTCAAGTTTTATTTTTATTAAAATTTATTTTTAAAACATTTATTTATTTTAAACAAAAGTCTATTTGGAAGCCCAGAATGAATATTAGCTTACTTCTTTGAATTTTGAGAGTCTAAGTTTATGTTCACTTTGAATATTAAAAACATAACCTGCTGTGGGAGTATTATAACCTCTATTAATTTCTCTGCTAGCGTCTAAAGTTTAAGACATTGTGTGCTAGCCTGACTGCAGCCTACTCAGGTGAAAGAGGTCTTCCTCTCTTTTTTGGATTCCTGTTTTTTAGGATCAGATTTTCACTAGGTATTTGGACTTGGAATGGTGTAAGTTTCTAAAATAAACTGTACAGAAGAATATTCTTCTCCGTACAGCTCAGCCCACATTGGAGTTAGAATTAGAATTCAACCTCTCAGTTTATAAATCTGTACTTACTTTCCTGAGTCGTGGTGTTATAATGCGGGCAGAGGAGACTTTGAAGTACGTGTTTTGTTTAATTTTGTTACTAATTTTGAAGAATAGTTGTAATCCTTTTTGATCCTAAGATTCATTGATTCATTGAAATATTTGTACTTCTTAGTTCTACTTTCTTGTTGCTAGAGAATATTGAAAAATACTACAATCCCTGCCCTTTAAAAACAGTCATTTATCAAGTATTTGTAGTCTACTAGTAGGAAATCAGAATAAAGTTCTATTTATGTGAAGAACACCAATAATAAAACATTTCTTTCCTATATGAGACTGATGGTTTCCTAATGGCCAATTCCTGACATTTTGTTCAAGAATTGTTTTTTAAACTCATGTTTTGCCTAGGGTATGTTATGTCTTTTTTTTTTTAAAAGATTGGCCACTGAGCTAACATCTGTTGCCAATCTTCTTCTTCCCAAAGCCCCCAGTACATAGTTGTATATTCTAGCTGCTAATCCTTCTGGTTGTGCTGCCGTATCTTTAACTGAGCTAAGTCTCCTAATATGGCACATAATCTGCAAGTTCAGTACCACTGTAGTGTCATTTATTTGACCAGTCTTCCTACGAGCTGGATGTGACGTTTCTGCCCTGTTCCAAGTGTCGTGTTGCTTCACTGTTGGCTGCCTTCTGTGTGCAGTGGACGTCTCTCCGTCAGCAGGGACGGTCACTGAGGTTTGCTGAATGTATTGAATCTCTTTTGCTTTCAGGAGATATTCTTGGCTCTTCCATCAATGGCTTAGCCTCATTGATTCGGATGCCTTATGGCTGTGGTGAACAGAACATGATAAATTTTGCTCCAAATATTTATGTTTTGGATTACCTGACCAAAAAGAAACAACTGACAGAAAATTTAAAAGAAAAAGCCCTTTCATTTATGAGGCAAGGTAAGTATTTTAGAAGCATACTTTTCTTTGTAAAAAAAATTTGTTTTTGTTTTATTAGGCAGAGTTCACTCTAGAGCATATTTCAGAATAGACAGATTTTGTCTTTGCTGTGTGATTGTGGGACAAGATGGTGTTGAAATGTGCTCGAGGTGCAAGTGGGGGAAGCTGTCGCCTGCCTTCCTTCTCTGATTCTTCCCTAATTGCTGCTAAGCTGTTTGTTACCAAGTGAGTTCCTGGAGGGCTTTGCATTTTACTAAGGGACCTGAAATTTAAAGTTACTTAAAAATCTAAAGAAACGAGTGTTCATTTATCTATTACACGTTTGTGGAGTATCTTTCCGTGCCAGGGCCCGTGCCAGGGCGGCAGACGGGGCAGGGCCTTGCTCCCGGGGGTGCCTGCTCAGTGCAGAGCACAGTCTGTCCAGAAACACACGTGGTGCGGAATGGTGGGGACCGTTGCATGGCGGGGACCTTCGCACGCATTGAAAATGTCAAGTAGTTGGGGATTAGGCGAGAAATGTTTGTGGCAAGGCCCTGCTGGCCCCTCAGAAAATGTACGCCAGGGATTACTGCATGCCACTGGTTCCTGCACGCCGACTCCTTGAGAGTCTGACTCTGTTCGCAGACACCTAATGCTTGGTGTTACGTGAGTGCTTACCATGTGGCAGGCAGTGTTCTAAATACTTTACATCTAATATCTCATTTATGCTCACAATGAGTATTAATATTGTCCTCCTCCTTTTACAGATGAGGAAACTGAGGCACAGAAAGGTAAACTAACTGGCCCAGGGTCACACAGCAAGTGAGTGGCAAAGCTGGGATTTGGACTCACTGCCCCTAGAATCCATGCTCTTAATGTCCATGCTTAGGAGAAAATGAAAAGTTGTGACACATTTTTAATAATAATAATGTAAATTTGATTTCCTCAAATATCCCAGGAGCCAGCCGCCCAAAGTTACAGTGTCAGTTTTGTGCTTCCTCTTTAGGGGACCTCTAGCAAGATCTCTGCAGCTGAGTTTGTCTGTCTGTCTGCACAGTTAGGGAAATGTGTTCATAAAACTCATGAGGACTAGAATGGCTCATGCAGAAAGAGAGGAAAATGCGTGTTCAGTGTAATCTAAAAATCGAATCAACACTTTCCAACTCCTCAGTCTTTTGTTTTTGTTTTTGTTTTTTATAATGAATGGGTTAAATGCAAAGAGAGGCAAGCTGTGATTGGTTTTGCTCACTTTTCCATAGGTAAGAATCAGAAAACTTAATAAAAATACTATTTTGATGTGAGCTTTTCTTGCGTGTTCCCTCGTTGTATAGAGACTTGTTTATCCTAAACTAAGTTCTATGTGATAATATTAGTCACTAACCCTTTAAGATGCTTTACACATGTTTTCATTTAATTCTCACAGAAACCCTAGGAGGTAGGTATACTGCTATTATTTCCATTTTACAAGTGAGGAAACTGAGGCACAGGGAAAATGGCCACCCCCAGGTGGTCTGGCTTCCGAGTCTGTGCTCTTCCCAGAACACTGTGGGATAAGTCTACTTTGCAATGTTCTTAGGTTGTTAGAAGCAATAGGATACGATTGGAAGAGGACCAGAAATGGGGCCAAGATGCTTGGGTATGGCCAACATGCGAGAGGTTTCAGTGAGCGTTCTGATCAAACAGTATGGGAAGAATGGGGTCCTGTAGGGAGGGGACACCCAAGGTCAGAATCTGGGTTTCAGGTTAGACCAGAGTGAGCAGTAAGATGGTGGATCCCAGGGGATGAGCTGAAGTCCACATCCAGAGTTCTCCTGGGGTGGGCTGGTACAGACCAAGGCGAGTGGGAGGAGGGGGCTTGAGAGTCAGGAGCCATGCGCTACATGAGAGGACAAACTCCAGGAGACCAGGGGCTGGACTCAGGGCTGGCCGTGACCTGAGTCCTCCTGAGGGGAAGGAGATGGTGGTGTATTTTCCCTCGGAGTGGAGCCAGGCCCTGCAGGAGGTGGTCAAGTCCTCTAGGAAATTCTCAAAGACCTAGCAATTGGTATTTTCTGCACAGAGTGGCCCATTTAAAATTGTCCTCCTTTTTACATGTTTGTGGATCAGTCATATTTTAAATATTTAAATACAAGAGCTGCTTTTTTCAAGTTCTGTTATAATTAAGTTTAAGAAGTGGTACCAAGTGCTCTTTGTGGTATAGTGTGTGCCACGCTAAAAACAAATGAGATCTTTGCACAGTGCCATAATGGTTACATTTAAGGAGATGAGTAAAAAATATTTGGGATGTTCAGAATTTAACCTCTGCACCTTTTGGAAACAAGATTCTGACTTGTGTTCAAAATTTAGTTTGGCTAGTTTCCAGTACAAAGTATGTAGGAACTAGATTGGTGCTTTATAATTTGATATACATTCTTTGGGATAGTTTAACAAAATAATGTATTTTAGAAAATGGCATATATTTCATATTTTATGTGCTTTATGAACTATAATATTGGCTAATCAAATATTAATGCTTTAAAAAGACAGTACATTTTGTCATTTGGACTATTTAAAGAATGATTTGCTTATCCCTTAAAAATGCTTAGAGTTTGTATCCTGGACATTTTGCTCTGGGTCAGCAGATGTCCTGAAAAGTGAACAGCCAAAACCTCAGTATGTATTTTCTCCCGAAAGGAGTGCTGGACCCTCCAGCCGGTCCTAGCTGGGAGGTGCCCAAGAGCAGGTCTTCCCGCAGCCCTCCAGGGGCGGCCGTCTACCTCACTGCTGGAGAGCCTCGCTCACATTTGCTGGCTGGTGGGAGGTGCAAAGTGGCCCGAGGGCAGAAAAAGCATTCTTCTCTAAATGCACCGTCTTCCAAGCTGTGAAGAGCGCTCTACTGTATGGTAGGGGAGGCCAACCTGGGAAAGAGCGCAGCGCAGCGGTTACAGCACTGGTGGCTCTGGGGGCCCGCAGACCTATGCTCTAAATCCTGCCTCCTACTTTGGGCTGATTTCTCTGAGCCTCGTTTTCCCACTTGTAGGACAGGAGTAATGAAAATACCCACTTCATTGGGCTGTTTTGAAGATTAAATGAGATCTTGTAGCACTTTGTTTAATACATAGGAAGTGCCCAATAACTGTCAGCTGTAGTATCGTTAGTTGCACCTGACTAGGGACTTAGGGTTTAAGGTCAGTAAGTAAATCCTGTCCATTCTACATTTGTCTAAAAACAAATGTGAAATTCTTCTCCCCTCTCCATCACACGGCTAATGGTTTCATTCACACAGCATCATCGCTCCCCTGGATGACTCCAGTGGCCTCCTGGATAGACTCTCTGCTTCTGTGCTTGCTCCCCTTCAATACTGTCTCCCCGTGTTGTAAAAGGGGTCTTTTGATAATGTCAAAATCCTCTCGCTTCCTTGTTTAAAATTCTCCAGTGGGTTCCTGGCCCTGGCCTTCAAGGCCCTGAGTGGACTGACCTGGCCTCCATCTCTCCCCACTTCTGGAGCTGCCTCTCTTGCTGCCCTCGGCTCCATCAGGAGCACTCCCAGCTCCATGGTGCTGCAGGCCGTTAAGCTTCCTCTTCCTTGTCCTGGGATGCTCTTCCCTGAACCTTCCATGGCTGGCTCCTTCTCGTCATGCAGGTGTGTTTTCTTCTGAGTGGCCTTCCCTGACCATTTAGTAGCTCCCATTTACGTTACTCCATTTTCTTTTCTTCATCACACTTAGTATTACTGAAAATGATCTTGTTTGCCTATTATCTGTCTCCTGCACTAGCAGGCAAGCTTCCTGACAGTGGGGACTGTGTCTAATCTCTCTTCCACTGTGTCCCTGGCCACATAGGCACCTCAGTAAGTGCAGAATGGACGAATGCATTGTCATCATGCTCACTTCTTGCCTGAGGTTCGTCCTCCTAATGTGGAGATTGGGCCTAGAACGTCCCCCAAGCACTTCCACGGTGGAGCGGTCGTTTGTAAACACCAAGGTTCACTGGGCTTGGCATGTTCTTATCAGCTAGGAAATGTGCCCACTGGTGAAGTGGCTGATGGAATCAGCACAAGGGGGCTCCCAAAAATACTCCATTTCACATGATGAACTAAATTGTATTTCAAAGTAGTGAAAAAGGCTTCTTGGTAAGATGGTTTTCATTATGAAATCAGTGTCTCACTTCAGAGGCTCTGTTTTTCTTTTGCCATCACATTTGCCAAAATCCTTTAAGTATACCGTAGTTGTTTTTATTTTTTAAGAAATTAAAGTGGCTTTGGCATGAGTCATGATTATATTATTATTTGAATGTCATTTATGAACAGTGCATTGTTTTCCTTAAATCATGCTTGGCCCAGGAACTGTGTAACCTAATCCATTGTTTTTTTGGTCAAAACAACAGCTACATCATTGACTGAAGTATCTTTTGCTGTCAAAAAGAAAAATAGAACCATAAAACGAAAACTGTTTTTGATAAAGACTGGAAATTCTGACCCTGTTAATTTGAGATTGAAACCACTTGTTTTCCTCAGATATTTAAATCACAGTGTCTCTGGCTCAGTTTTTCGAGTGAGACTCAGACCAAGCCTCGTTGGAAACACATTATGTGTTTTCTGTTGAAATAAAAACAGCAAAAAAATAGGTTTCAGAATTCTAAAGTGCATTTGGTCATCACAAGAGTGGCTAAAGGCAATTGTGAAGACACTAAAAACCCCTGGTCAAGTTCTCAGTTTCCATTTCGTGTCATAGGGATTAAGGAAGTTGATAATGATTACTTTTCTTTTTGTACAGAGAATATTTTTATTATCTTTTTACTAGAGAAAGTGATTCACATGGTCACAAGGAGCTGACTTGACTTCTTCATTTATGTGCAGTTTTGATACTTGAGGTAAACCAAGTCAAATTATGTTTAGAATTTGTTACTTTTCTATGTGTTTCTATAAAAAATACTTTCATCTTTGTTATGGTAAGCTGTAAATGTTTTACATTGATGGCTATTCCAATGAAAATTCATGAGCCAGGAGCTATGCATCTTATCTGACCCTTTATAGATAAGAGCTCATGGGTCATTATCCTAATAGCCCTCTCGACTTCCGTATTTTAATTTTTACGAGTGTCTCTAAATTCTGATTATACTAATACTTTCTGACTCAAGATCTATTCATAAAACTGTGAACTTAAGGGCACAACACTTATTTTCTCATAAACTCCTGAGAAAACTGTGTTTCTGCCTTTCTCACCTATCATGATGAGAAGTGTCCAGTTTAGATGACTACACTGGAACACTGAACTGCTGTGTTAACAAGGACCGTCCCAGCCGAGTCCGCCGTGTCCTTCTCTGCTTATGGAGTGGAGGAGCTGGAGGACAAGCAGCGAGGGCTCTCTAATAGTGCATGGCCAGTGTAAGACGAGGAAGGAGCCGCACAGGAGACTCCACCGGGAGACTCAGAAGCCCTCTCTAGGCTCTCATCTCTCCTTGGTTTGGCCAGGGAAGCAGAGCTGGAGGTTTGGAGGCTTAGTTTTGTCGAAACCAGCTCGGGAAATGCAGCCACCTGGAGGTTATCAGTGAGTCCTCCCCGTCCTCTGGGCCGGCTGCCCTGGTGGAAGAGCCGTGCTGGTTGTTGCTGTTGGTGGGGACTGTTGGAGGCCTGCCAGCTGAGGGGTGATTTCCATAAGCACTGACCTCACCGCTGTGAGCTCAACTCCCTGACAGTTTTACAGTCACTTGGACTTGGACCTGCAGTTGTTGATGTGCTGTGGGGGCTTAGAGGCACACGCTGTCCTCCTCAAGCTTGGCCCTTCTCCCCACGGCAAAACCTCCTGAGTGATGGAGGCCCGAACCTTTTGTTTGGGCCTTTGTTTTTTCTTTTCTTCTCTTCTTTCACCTCCCCTCCCCTCCTCCCTTCTACTCTGTCTCTTCCCTTCCCCTCTCCTCCTCTCCCCTGTCTGATTGAATTCATACTTAAACTCTGCTGTCTGATGGATTTAGTCCTGAACTGGAAACCGAGGGAGAATGTCTTAGACTCTTTTGCTATTTTCCTTTGTGAATATTAGAAAATTATTCTGCTTCTCTGTGATCCTCGACCAGCTCTGAAAAAGGAAGAGATTATATGTTGTGTTTCTTCTTCTTCTTCTTTTCTTTGGTGAGGAAGATTGGCCCTGAGCTAACATCTCTGCCAATCTTCCTCTACTTAATATGTGGGATGCTGCCACAGCGTGGCTTGATGAGTGGTGTGTAGGCCCATGCCTGGGATCCAAACCTGCAAACCCAGGGCTGCTGAGGCAGAGTGCGTGAACTTAACCACTAATGCCACCGGGCTGGCCCTTTGTTGTGTTTCTTTCAAGGTTATATGAAAACTACAATGTGTAAAGGTAAACTGATGTAGTGTTAATAATGCCTATCTTTTAATTTATTTGATTTTTTGAATAAGTAGAATACTAATATCCTTCCAAAAGTCAAACTTACCCTAAAAGGTGTGTGCAAAGGGGTGTCTTTCCCTCTCCTACCCCTCTTCTCTGCCCCTTGTAGGGAGCTTACTTCCTTAGTTTCTAGTTGATAATTTCTTTTTCTCTTGGCAGAAATGAACATATACATATGTATTTTCTTATTTCCTAGTTTTCTTACACGAAAGATAGTAAACTCTATATGCTATTTTAGGCTTTGCCTTTTTCATTTAACAATATATCCAGGAAATTACTCAACATCAGTTCAGAGAGATGGGCCTCATTCTTTTTTCACAGCTGCATGGTACTCCATTGTGTGTATGTTTCACGGTTTATTCAACCAGTCTCCAATTTGGGGGCATTTAGGTAGTTTCCAATATTTTGCAATTAACATGCTGCAGTGAATAATCTTATGCATGTATATTTTTGTATTGTTGGAGGTATATCTTCAGAGCAGATTCTTAAAAGTGGGATTATTGCGTCAGAAGTTATAGACGTTCTCCTGCATGGGAGTTGTGCCATTCCGAATGCCCTCTAGCAATGGACAGGCACTGGTTTTCTTGCAGCCTTCCCAACAGGATGAGTGGTCAAGCTTTTGAATCTTTGCTCATGTGCTGGGTGAGAAATGGTATCTCAGTTTTAATTTTCATTTTGCGTATTATGGAGTTGGACCTTTTTTCATATATGAAGGTCTTTCGTCATTTTTTATGAAGTGTCTGCTCTTTTGTCCATTTTTTTCCTATAGGATTTTTTGTCTTTCCCTTTAAATTTAAAAAAGTTCTTTATATATGTATATGTATAGATATATAGTAATAATATATAACCATATACATAAAATTTATGTATTTAATATTAGCCATTTATCTGTTTTATATGTTGCAAATATTTTCTTCTAGTTTATCATCTGTCTTTTAATTTTGCTAATAGTGTGTTTTGCCATGGAAAAATTTAAAACAATTTTTTTTGTAGTCAAATTTGTCAAATTTTCTCTTAAAAATTGGATGGTTAGAAAGCCTTTTCCTATGCTTATATTATGGAGTGATACCTATTGTTTATTGAGAGCTTGCCGTGGAAAAGGTACTATGCTAAGAACTATTCATATCTTAATCATAGAAAGAGTTCTGAATGAGGAAACAGCGGCCTGGGAGACAGACCTTGGCTGAGGCCTGGCTTCAGTGCCCACGAGCTATGTGACCTTGTGCTTGTGTGTTCTGAGTTCCAGTCTCATCATCTCTAAAAAGGGGATGATAATGGCATCTACATCATAGGGCTGTTGTGAGAATTACCTGGATTAATACCTGAAAAGGGCTTTGAACAGTTCCTGACACATAGTCACTGTTGGATAAAGATTGGCTATTTAATTACCATACCCTATTTTGGTTTTTTTTTTTTATTAATGTTATGATAGATTACAACCTTGTGAGATTTCAGTTGTACATTTTTGTTAGTCATGTTGTGGGTACACCACTTCCCCCTCCCTATTTTGGTTTTAACATAAAAATTATAACCTAACACCCCATTCTTCAAATTAAGCAAAATTCTGTCATCACTTAGGTGTTGTTTCTACTTCTTTTACTGTAGGTCTTAAAGATCACCATGAAACATGTCTTGCTGTTTACATGCTTTGTTGTACTGTAGCTTAAATCAGATAACTCAGCTCTGGGGTTTTTTTGTGGAAAGGCTCGAGGAGAACAGTTTGGGACATGGCAAGAGCAGATTAACTGTGATTTTAAACCATTGATGCTTATGTTTTGTTAGTCAAATATGAATAATTACTTAGAGTTATAGATGCTTCTAAAACGTGGTATTCATAAAGTAAAATTTTTTTGCTACTAGAGTTTACTAGGGAGTGAAGCCAACAATTTACAAATGACTCTGGTTGCCGGGCTCTCCATGGCTGCGCTGTGAGGCTCACGCTGTGTGCCCTCACCTGCCTGTGTGCAGTCCTGTATCTTCAGGAAAAGTTCTTGGTTATCGACAATCATTGATGATGCCTTGAGTTGGAAATGTCTTTGGCTTGTGCTTGATGTTCTTGCTTATGCTTGATGTTTGATCATGCGTACTGGCTACTTTAATTTCATTTTCAGGGGGTTAGTTCGTCGTAGGCCGTTTAGTCAATCTTTTAGTGTTTGGCCTATGATTTCTCAGTCACCGCACTTTGAGACTTGCGGGCATCGCTTTGAAAATATGAAACATCTGTCTCTTATTTGCAGCCATTTATTTGCAAATATGAAACAGCTGCTTTTCTTAAAGCAGCTGCATGAGCCTTAAACGCCCTCCCCAATTTACTTCTATGGTGAGACTTCATTACTACCACGAAGTTCTCTTTTTAGTGAGAATTTGGAATTGCCGTGGTGGGCAGACTGTTGGTCTTTTGGTTTACCTCATGTGGCCACAGACAGAACATTTTCGAGCCAGCATTGTCATAGATTATTTAGCAATTTCCCCCCTCTGTTGCTAGCTTGGAAATAGAAAGTATTTTTTCTTTCTGTTTTAGCCTTAACTTTATTTACGATACTCTAGATAGTTTTTTCCTTATTTAGCAAACAATTTTAGATGGCTCAGCATTGAAACATTTGTAGTGAAAACCACTGAATTAAATAAAATTCTGCCTTGAATTTGCTTGCTTTCGAATGGCTAGAATTCTTGTCTATGTTACAGTATTCTTCTGAATTTGCTGTAATTTGGGGATATCACAGTTCTTAATTTACACACTCTGCTTGAAAAGTCCTGGTATCTTAAGTCTCCCACGAGACTTATAGAAAGTGTTCAGTATTAACTGTGCTGTGATGCCGTCCTCCTGCCCGCTCTCTGCCGTGTGTCCCAGCGTGAACCCTGATTAGAAGCTTCCGCTCATCGCAAGCTGACTGCATTGTCTATATGTTTTGGCGTCTCCAGGTTACCAGAGAGAACTTCTCTATCAGAGGGAAGACGGCTCTTTCAGTGCCTTTGGGAAGGATGACCCCTCTGGGAGCACTTGGTAAGTGTTTCTGCTGGTGGAGCAAATCCGTGTCACGGAAAGGGCTCTCGCTAGGTCATGATGGCCGTGACATTGATGGATTTGTCTCTGTGTATGGGCTCAGAGGCTGCTTTTCCCATGGCCTGGCTTTAAAAGAATACTAGCAAATCAAAGGTTTTTATTTAGAAAAGATAGATCATAAATCTTTTTTTTTTTTTGGTGGGAAAAGCAGCAGTAAAAATACTTCATGATGGTGCTGTAGCTGACAGGAAAAATATGTTAGAAATACTGCATGGTTGTGACATAGTTCTTTCTTCAATCTGACGTGATCAGCATGAATTTTGTGTTAATGCAGTCAACATAGTTTCTTCAGGGTTATTTTTTATGAAAAACAGTGATGGAATTAAGAAATAAATGTGCAGAGTTTCCTCTAGAATGGAATCTCTGTGAGGCTGATTTTGGATGATTATACTCTTTCCTTGCTCTATCTTCAATTTCATACTGACTCAGAAAAAGATAGACCAGCTGTGTCAGTTGGGTTAGAGAAGGCATGCTGTGGGAACAAACAGCCCCTTGAACCTCAGTGCGGTCAACGTGTCGCTCAACAACGGGGATGCGTCCTGAGAAATGCACCATTAGGCGACTTTGTTGTCTCAACATCATGGAGTGTACAGAAGGGAACAAAATTTGCCACCCCAAAATGTGTCTCTTTAACAGGAGGATTATTTTAGGCTTTTTTTTTAAGGAACAAAAGACTCGGAAAGTTTTTCTTGTCACTACCCCTTAACTGCCTAAAAGAATTCAGATAAAAGAACCTGTCTCAGGAAGCAGCTGTGACCTTAGCATCATATGAACTAGTGGTGGACAGGGAGGAATCTAGAAAAGCCTGTTTGTTGGGCTCCCTTCTGTGTCTTCTGTTTCTGTGTGGCCAAATGCTTGTTTTCCAAATGTTTGCTCCTTTTCTCCTCCCTGTGAATTGCCTTCTTCCCTTGGAAGTCCTTGACTCTCCCTGCCCCCATCATCATCTTTGTCTTTAGCTGAGGACAGTATTTAAGGTGAGGGCTTTGCCATTTTGGTGAGTTACTCAGTTTTCCCAGGTTTCTCCCATACATGTTATTAATCTTTTGTTTGCTTTTCTCCTGTTAATCTGTCTCATGTCAACTTAATTCTTAGACCAGCCCGAAGAACCCAGAAGAACCCAGAAGGGTAGAGGAGAATTTATTCTTCTCCTGCAAACCCATGGCACAGCCTACTGCACACCTAGACTGTATGGTACTAATCTTACAGGACCCCTGTCGTGTATGCTGTTGTTGGCTGGAAGGCCATGATGCAGCACGATGGTAGCTTATTAACAACAAGGGTTTCTTTCCTGCTCGGGCTGCATTTCCATTGTGGGTCAGCAGGGGGCTCTGCCGTCTTCCTTCAGCTGCTGCCTTCTCGCCGTGACTCCAGGAGGCTCCAGGACGGCCACTGCTTGGGGAGAAGCCTGTAGGGTCCAGCACTGGCAGTTAGACTGGTCAGCCTAGGTGTAACATTTCTTTCCGCTTTGCTATTGTCAGAGCTGGTCACGTGGCCATCCCTAACTTCAGGGAGGCAAGGAAGTGGATTCTTCTGCACAAAGTAAAAGAGAACTGGATATTATTGAATGTTAGTAATGTTTACCACAGTAAATCTTTTATAGGGTGGAACAGATCTGCTTCAAATTTTGTTTTGGCATAAGTCAGGATATAGATCCATAAATAGAAAGGTTTCAATGTTTTATTGTCTGATGTTCTTTTCAGCTCAATATTTAGTGTTCTGTACCAGGGATCAGCAAACTTTTTTCTGTAGTGGGTCAGATGGTAAATATGTTCAGCATTGCAGGCCACGCAGAGTCTCTGTTTCATCGTCTTCCTTCTCCCCTCCCCCTTCTCTTTTTCTGTTTCTCCCTTGAAAAGCCATTCTCAGGTGTAGGGGCAGGGGAGAGGTACATGCAACAGACACTGGGCTGTATTTGGCCCAGACAGATTTGGCCCATGGGTTGTAATTTGCTGATGCCTATCCTACAGGAGAGAAAATATTCATTTCCTCTACTTAACAGTACTACAGTTTGATTTCGAACTATATACACTTCATCCACAGCTTTAGGGCTGAGCAAAGTGCGTAATAGGATCTTCCTCGGTAAATACCAGAACAGTCCAAAGATGAATAACCTTTGACAGTTTATTGAACTGTCTCTGTCGAATTCTCAATCTATAAAATAATGAGGCTGGATTAGATGATTTCTAAATTCCTTTCCAAATCTGCTATTTTGTGAGTTGACCTGGAGTTTCTTGGCAACACTTAAATTGAAACTGTGTGCACCTGCTGGGCAGAGTTGTTCACGTTGTCCCTTTGTTGTCTTTCTTCCCTTTGTTCTTTCTTCCGTGATCCTCCCTTTGGTGAGTCTTCTGATGGGGAAAAAAGTATTGTTGTTGTTGTTGTTTTTCTTGCTAAGTGTATTTGGAGAACTTTATAAGGTGTATTTTACATAATTCTTTTCCCTTTTTCACCAAGGTTGTCAGCTTTTGTTTTAAGATGTTTTCTTGAAGCTGATCCTTACATAGATATTGATCAGAATGTGTTGCACAGAATATTTACTTGGCTCAAAGGACGTCAGAAATCCAGTGGTGAATTTTGGGAGCCAGGAAGAGTGATCCATAGTGAGCTTCAAGGTGGCAGTACAAGTCCAGTAACGCTTACAGCTTATATTGTGACTTCTCTCCTGGGATATAAAAAATATCAGGTATTTAATCTTTAATTTAATCACTCACGGGAGGGAAATCACAAGGAAGGTTGATCTTGATGGGTCAAATGTGTCTCTGGAAACTTGAAGAGTTTTGCAATTTTACATCACATTCGAAGTTAGAATTTGGGCACCCTTTTGCTTTGCATTGTTTACCACATTCCAAAATAAGAGAATAAAAATATTAACCCACTTTTTCAGAGTAACTAAGAGAATTCTAAAAATGCCTTCTAGTATAAATGTTATAATACTTGCAATTGGTAAAAAAAAGTCAATATATATTTTATCCTTGAAAAGGTTTTTCAATTTCTTAGGGGATGGAAGATTCTTCAGAATTTGGGGGTACATTCAAGCAAATGCAGGTTGTGAAGGATTTTTTTATTTCTAAAATATCATGGAGCAGTTACAATGCCTGCTACTTGAGTACAGAGTACACCACACTCTGAAGAGCGTGTTAAGTGGGCGTGAATGTCTGGATGAGAGTGAGTGTGCATGGAAAGTTCTGGTAATAAGCCTCATTTTGCTCTAGAGTCATCTCAGTCGTTGATGTGTTTACTGCTTAATGCTGACTGCATTTCACATGATCAGAAAAACAGCTATTATCTACGTTAAGCTCCTACTGTTTTCCTAGACCAATACTAAGGATATAGAAGATAAACTGTCACTTGAATTTAGAGCTTCAATTCCCCAGGTCAAATATGAGAAACATCTTTCTCAAGCTGTATTTTCTGCTCTCATCTGAGTTCGTGATATTCACTGGGAGAAACGCTTGCAGAAGTTCTACTTATTTCTTATTCCTTCTAAGGAATGGTGCCTGTTTACTTATAAAAACTGAAAAGCAATGTTATTTTCAAAATGTATGGCAGATCTTTAAATGTCAGTGATCATCCTTGATTCCCGTTGCCTAGGACAAAGGCAGGCACTGACTCTGACCCTGAAATTATTTTTTGAATAAATGTTTGGGAATACTTTTTATTTAAATAAGTGGTAGTGGGTCATTTTGAATTGTAAAATATGTATTTGTTTCTTTCAAGCCTAATATTGATGTGCAAGAGTCTATCAACTTTCTGGAGTCTGAATTCAACAGAGGAATTTCAGACAATTACACTCTAGCCCTTATTACTCATGCGCTGTCATCCGTGAGGAGCCCCAAAGCCAAGGAGGCTTTGGATATGCTGACTTGGAGAGCAGAACGAGAAGGTAATGCGTGGGATCCGTTTGGGATTGTTCAGTGTTATGCATTATGAGATGTATAAACTATGTGAGAAAGTTTTGTAAACTAGATTTGAAGTTGGTCACATTTACATCCTGTGAGAGGGATGAAAAACGGAACGCAGATGAGATCAAGGCGGGTCTGACATGGCTGTGCTGTTTCCACTCTCTAGAGAACTTCGGGGCTCCTGTGTTCCCTTCTTTCAGATATGCTCTTCCCTGTGTCAGTTGCCCTTTGAGTTCTCTGACACGTTTCTGGTTTGGTGGCCTCGAGTGGTCGTTACGACCTTGGGTTGTGGTGAGTCTTGGGTTCCAATTCTGATTCTGCTACTTGCCTTTATGACCTTCAGTGTCCCTTCCTGTAAAATGGGAACATTTATTTTAGGGTGCCACGAGGACTGACTGAGAGAATGTGCAGTCCCTGCCACATAGCAAGTCTTCAAAAATGTGGGCTGAAATGCAAATGCCAAAAAATGCTGTTAGTGAGTTGTGTGTATGATTTTGTTTTTGTTTCCTTTTTTGAATGGGGCTGCTTTTGGGCTACAACAGGACAAAAAGCACAGGTATTGTTACTTTGCAAATGGCCTCTGCAGGCAGGGATCCAGGGTGTGTGCGTGTGTGTGTGTGTGCATGTGCGTGCGTGTCTGTGTGTGTGTGCGTGCGTGTGTATGAATGAGAGAGAGAGATGGGATGGGTGGGCAGAAATAATTTTAGGTAATGTCCATTGATTCTAAGCTCTGTTAATTCAAGAAGGAATAACTGTAGGAAGTACACAGAAACTTCTGAGACTGTAAAAAATATCACTATTAGCAGTAACTTAAAGATTGAGTTATTACCTTATTACCTGTGCAGTGCTGGGGACCTGAAGACTGTTGCGTAGAGATTGAAGTAGTCCTTGACGTTACTTCCTCTCTGCTTGGCTAAGTGGTACTCATTTCCCCTCCACCCAAGTGCAGTCATCATCTACATAGTGATATTTAGATGCTGGCCCTCTGGGGGCCAGCAGGACTATTTCTAGGAAGATTGTTGAGTTGGCCAGCGTCCCTCATTTTTTCTTGGGGACTTGAATTTTGAACTTATAACACCAACTTTCAGATAATGAAAAAAAGACAGGTTTCCTGGAATATTAGAGTTGGTTAATGGCAGATTCCAAGACCCGAGTTCTTTCCGATGTGTCCTAAAATATTTTTGGGATGGTCTGGTCAGAAAAGTTATGTATATTATCTTCTGGAATATAGTATGTTTTTTCCTTTTATTTATAGCTGTTTAGGCTTGTGCTGAACATATGGAATTTCTCTTGGGAAAATAGTTTCATCAGAACATCTTCAAATATAAGCAATAGGGAAAGGACGAGAAATTATAAGTTGCAATAGTTTAAAAAGTGACAGATAAGCACGTGTTTATTTGTGTGTGTGAATATACATGTATTTGCTTGGCGTAAATATTCAAACATATAGAAATACATATTTTTATGCTAGTCAAGTAGAACTTTGGACCAGTGTAGGAATATTCAATTGTAATTGCTCTGTAATTGCTCAGAATGTTGTTGCTTTCTCTTGCAGGAGACGTGCAGTTCTGGGTGTCATCAGTGTCCAGACTTTCTGAGTCCTGGCAGCCAAGCTCCCTGGATATTGAAGTCGCTGCCTATGCCCTGCTCTCACACTTCCTGCAGGGCCAGCTTTCTGCGGGAGTCCCAGTTATGAGATGGCTGAGCAGGCAGAGGAATCGCTTGGGAGGTTTTGTGTCTACCCAGGTGAGTGATGAGAGTTTTTAATTTTTAATCTATATACATATATATATATATTTTAGGAAGTATGTGATTGCTTTTTTTCATGGCTTCGTAAAATTGCTTGGCAGTTTAAAAGTTTAGTAACATAAGTCAAAGGTTTAAGTTACTAATGTTGGTTTTTCTCATCATCAATTATAAACACCTATGTGCTATCGATATGGAATACATTAGTCCCCTGTCTATCGCAGCCGTTTTCCTTCAGTGGTAACTAGTAGAGTAGATGCTCAGTTCCATTCAGCAGATGTTTTCCGAGCCTCTCCTGTACTCTGGGTCAAGGAGATTCAAAGATGAATGAAGGAGAGCTCCACTCACAAGGAAGGTGTATGAAAGTGTAGCGGGTGTCCTACCGTTACTAAATGTGCTCTTTGGAGACCTTGATAGACACTTATATGCACAAATGTTTTTCTTTCCTCAACAGGACACCATTGTGGCCTTGAAGGCCCTGTCTGAATTTGCAGCTCTGATGAACACAGAAAGGACAAATATCCAAGTGACTGTGATGAGGCCCACTTCACCAAGTCCTGTAAAGTTTCTGATTGACACACAGAACCGCTTTCTCCTCCAGACGGCAGAGGTGTGGACAAGGGGGTGGTTATTTACAGTTCTGAGTAGATGATTCCTTGTGCTGGAATACTGCTTTATTTCCATTCAGTTGACTTCAGCAAGGACTTGTTCCCAGAGCCCCGTGAAGAGACTGGGAGGAAGGTGTGCCCTCCTTTGGTTGAATTTGCTGAGCTGAGGAAGGGAGGAAGGGATGGAAACTTTGCAAAAGGAGAAAACAGAGCACTACCATATTGGGAAGGGAGTGAACACCCACCAAGTCCCTGTTCTTTGCAGGCATTGTGCCAGATTTCTTCACATGTGCTAGTGCATTTGTTTCTCAAACCAACATTGAGAGGGAAGTACTTTCATCCCCATTGTACATGTGATGAAACTGAGGCTGAGAGAGATGAAGTAACTTGCTCAGGATCATGTGACTGTAACATTAGAGCTTGGCTTTGACCCAGGCTTTCAGAGCGTGTGCTCTTGTCAGCTGCACCACATGTCCTGAGGAGAACTGATAGAACCGGCAGTGGAATTCTTACTGCAAAAGGGAATAAAGGACCACGCTAGACCCTAACTTTATTCCCTTGGTTAACCTTGTGGGAAGTTGAGGGTAATGGATGGAACTGAGAGCTTCAAGGCTAGAACTGAGGAAGAGGTGGTGGCAGAGGAAGAAGAAGGAATAGTGTTCGCCATGGTCAGTGATGGTGTGCCACTGTATTCTCAGGAAGGCCGGAGGACTAGGTGCACCCAAGGGAGGCTGGAGGAGGGAGCTGACTTTTCCTTTCTTTCATGCTTCAGCCCTGGCAGAAGGGCAGACCTGTTCACAGCACTAATGCGCCTTGCCGAAAGCAGGGGTGGGGCGGCGTTGAGGGTGTGCATCCTCCCCTCTAGCTCTCTTGCCTGGTGGACGCGTAGCTTTTGACATGTGAGGCCATGTAAACTTCTTGGAGCTTTCCACAGATCGCTTGCTTCTGATGCGGGATAACACTGACCTCTGTGCTGTTTGGAAGGACCTAGATATGGAAAGTCAGCTTTACTCATTTTTTTTCCATCTTTATTCAGCTTGCTGCGGTACAGCCAACTACAGTTAATATTTCCGCAAAGGGTGTTGGATTTGCTGTTTGTCAGGTATGTAATAATGATTATTTTTGTTTAGTTAAATGTGACTTGCTATAATAATTCTTCGGTTTGGGGCACTGCTAAGTCTTTAGCTTAGATAACATGTAAAATTCTTAACTATTTATTTCTATGACTTAGGCAACATAAATCACTCTCTTTAATAAGGAGTATCAGAGATGTTACTAGCTAGTGAGTAGGCAGCAACTATGTGGATTGATAATCTATTGGAAAAGTATTTCTTGAGTATTATATGCTTTTTGAAGTGATGATTAAACTCTTCTAATAGGATTCATGTGAATTGTTGAGAACTTCCACCTTTTTTGTGAAAATACAGCTCAGAAATTGTAATGCTGGTAGAGTTTCCTCTATGACTTGATAAACAAATATGCATTTTACTTACAACTTCTTAATATTCATCTAACAATATAAAAGTCAACAACATATTACATGTAATTGACTTGAAGATAGGATATGTGTTCCTTTAATGTAAAGTCTTATATAATAGTAAATAAGACAATTAAAGCCTGATGTGTTCTGTGTTCTGGTACTGGAAGAAAATATAAAGAAATCTATCGTTATGGTGCCATAGGGCTAGAATAAAATGGAAGTAATATGTAAAATACTCAACGGCATAGTTATTATACTAAGCAATACATGAAAATCCTAGGGACTTAAAATCATCTTGTTAGAAACCCAAAATAATATGTGATAGGACCAAAAATGATTGTGTGCTTGGTTAGAAAAAAAAAAATCCAAGCAAATCTGAAAGATTTACTGAGAAAGTAAAAAAATGGCTATTATAGAGAACAGGTACTTTTTCAAAAACCAGTGCAGCTGTCGAGTCGAGAGAACAGGTATGCTTGATGGTCAGCTGTAATTTGGAAACTTCCAAATATTGTAAGGTTATATGATACTCAAAACACAGTAACTGTTTTTTAACAATCAAGGAAAAATGACCACAGTTAAAAGGAATGGTATTCAATCAAAAGGATAGAAAGAGAAAAGAGTGAATAATTTGTATTGGTCTTTAATAACAAAGGCCATGCGGAAATTCTCATTCCTAAGCCATCTTTCAGAGAAAACAGTAAATCCAAAAGTAAATACACAGGATAGTTCAGATACAACTGAAAAATTATGTATACTTAAATCACTAAATTGGTTGAAATTCATTCTTGATAAACCAAATGTAGATAAATGACTGAAGGCCAATGATTTTTATATGAAGTTTGAAGGAAACAGCAGTAAGTGTAGTATCTCCTGGTCATGATGTTCACCAGTCCTGCATCTGCATTAACTTGCAGAAAACAAAAGGTAGGGACCAATAGGTGCTTCTCATGGTGGAAAGAACATTGCAAAAAAGTTGGTCACCCAGGAAGAGGTATCGAGATTTCCTTTAGCTGATATTTTTGTCAGTGTTCTGGAAAATGGAGGGCAAAGAAAACTCTCTGGTATGAGGTAAATGTTAACCTCTTTTGGATAATAAGAAGCGAAGCTGTTGGAAATGAACTGCAGCATCTCCTGAAGCTCTCAGTGAGCAGTCGAGCTTTGCTGCGGGCCCAGTGTAAACCCGAATACTTTGTTATGGGTGGGTATCACCGTGACCCAGGGTGAATCCAGTGGTTCTTGTTTGTTTCCAGATGATGTTGTCTCTAGGGACAATTGCGCCACTGGAAAGGGGATGATGAACATTACAGAGACTGTTTCTCCAATTGTGTGAAACTTCTTCAGCTGCTCAGGAATGTTCTGTAATTTTAATTGTTTAAGAAAGAGTTGGAAAATATTCTGAGTGAGATAACCAGAAGATTGAGGGGGTGAAGGATTGTATAAGCTTGGTGTGGCAGGATAAGAAGTCAGAAGTCTTAGGTTTGAAAGATGAAGGCTTAGAGAGAGGAGTTTTTAAAAGCATGTAAATCCACGATGACTCCTAGATGTTTAGTTCTGAGAGGTGTGTGTGTGTGTATAAGTGACGTAAGTCTAAGTGAAAGAAAGTCCGATGTTGCGTGGCAGTAGTAAGGCCTATGAACCTTGGTATCAAAAAAAGTAGAAGAGGTGTAACTTTAAGTAGATTCCAATCCAGCTTGGCATGAGGCAGGCCTGGGAAGTTTTGAGTACGTTCCTGAGCTTCTGATCTTAGGATCCCTTTGAGGAAAACACTGGTCCCCGCATTCCTCAGTGTCCCCGGGCACCTTTCACATTGGTGGTGGGAACAGAGTATATGCTGAAAAAGACCCAATTGACTTGAAATCCATCACTTATTTTATCATCTTTGAAAAACGTTGTATGATCAGCAAGAAGCCTTAGCAGTTGAACAGGTTTCTGTTTAACCAAAACTGTTTTAGTTTTGATTTATCTACTGAGTTTCTAAGTTTCCAGTTTCTGAACAATCACTCCAGTTGGGCAGCAGAGCATGGAAATTAGTGGATGCTCTCAAGAAAGTTGGCAATAGTTGCACTTTTTTCCCTGAAGAGAATGTTTTACATTATTTGAAAAAAATGACACTCGTGAATATCATCCACGATGGTCTGATACTTGTTTTGGATATTACCTAACAATTTTCTTAATTTTTAAAATCATTGTTTATAAACTTTTGTAACAGTATTTGTTAATAATGATACTTTGTTAGCAAGTAAAACTAATTTCTTCTAGGTTAAAGATTGCAAGTCTAGTTGGATATATGCCAGAGAATCATTACCTAATATTTAGAATGCATAATGATGTCAACTTATTGCTAGTAATTTATTGCTAATTTATTATTTATGATAATTTTTTACTTATTGCAGCTTAATATTATTTATAATGTGAAAGATTCAGGGTCTTCCAGAAGTCAAAAATCTATCCAAAATCAAGAAGCCTTTGATTTAGATGTTGCTGTAAAAGATAATAAAGATGATCTCAATCACCTGAATTTGAATGTGTGCACAAGGTTTGTATCTAAGTCTCTCTTCCTCCTCTCTACTGAAAAAAAACAGATTTGACAGGGCTGGCCCCGTGGCCGAGTGGTTACGTTCGCGCGCTCCGCTGCAGGCGGCCCAGTGTTTCGTTGGTTCGAATCCTGGGCGCGGACATGGCACCGCTCATCAAGCCACGCTGAGGCAGCGTCCCACATGCCACAACTAGAAGGACCCACAACGAAGAATATACAACTATGTACTGGGGGGCTTTGGGGAGAAAAAGGAAAAAAATAAAATCTTTAAAAAAAAAAACAGATTTGAAGATTTAATTATATATATGTAACTGTATATAATATATATTTAACTATATATTATATAAACTATTTATGTAATATATATACACAACTATATAGTTATCAAACTATATCAGTAATAAGTTGCGTTTAATAAAGATTTCAGTTATGCATTACACTTCAGGTTACAAACTAGAAATAGTGCTAATAATATTTAAGCAGTTCTCAACATGTCCAAATTACTTACAAGTTTTCCTTGTATTTATAACAAGTTTAAATAGAAAAATTTAATAAAGCTCAGGACTAATTTATGAAAACTTTAAATTAACCAATCATGTTTAATATTGAAAATTTGGTTACTTCTTGTTTTTAGTCATTTTTCTGTTAAATAATTATTCCAGGTTCATATTTAACCTTTAGTGTTATGCGTTTAATGTAAAACTTCATAAAAACATGCAAGGTCAATGAAAAGGATAGTTTTTAAAATTGTTTAATTTTATTGAGATCATAATATTTTATGAGATTGTGAAATTTCAGGTGTACATTATTATTTGTCAGTCACCATATATTTACGCCCCTTTACCCTTAGGCCCACCCCCAACCCCCTTCTCCTCTGGTAAATTGTTCTTTTTGTCTAGGTATTTGTTTATCTTCCACATATGAGTGAAATCATATGATGTTTGTGTTTCTCTGTCTGGCTTATTTCACTTAACATAATACCCTCAAGGTATGTCCATGTTGTTGCAAATGGGACAAATTGGTCTTTTTTATGGCTGAGTAGTATTCCATTGTGTGTGTATACCACATCTTCTTTATCCAGTCATCAGTCGATGGGCACTAGGGTTGCTCCCACATCTTGGCTATTGTGAATAATGCTGCAATGAACATAGGGGTGCATAAGTCTCTTTGGATCATTGATTTCAAGTTCTTTTGGATAAATACCCAGTAGTAGCTTAGCTGGATTGTATGGTATTTCTATTTTAAATTTTTTGAGAAATCTCCATACTGTTCCCCATAGTGGCTGCATCAGTTTGCATTCCTACAGCAGTGTATGAGGGATCCCTTTTCTCTACATCCTCTCCAACATTTGTTGTTTTTAGTCTTGGTAATTATAGCCATTCTAACAGATGTAAGGTAATGTCTCATTGTAGTTTTGATTTGCATTTCCCTCATGATTGGTGATGTTGAACATCTTTTCATGTGCCTGCTGGCCATCTGTATATCTTCTTTGGAAAGAATATCTGTTTGTCTGTTCATATCCTCTGCTCATTTTTTGATTGGGTTGTTTGTTTTTTTGTTGTTGAATTATATGAGTTCCTTATATATTTTGGAGATTAATTCCTTGTTGGAAATATGGTTTGCAAATATTTTCTCCCAGTCGGTAGATTGTCTTTTGTTTTGTTCCTGGTTTCCTTTGCCTTGCAGAAGCTCTTTAGTCTGATGAGGTCCCATTTGTTTAATTTTTCTTTTGTTTCCCTTCCCCGAGTAGACATGGTATTCGAAAAGATGCTTCTGAGAAGAGTGTCAAAGAGTGTACTGCCTATATTTTTTTCCAGGAGTTTTATGATTTCAGGTCTTACCTTCAAGTCTTTAATCCATTTGGAATTAATTTTTGATGAAACGTAATTGTCTACTTTCATTCTTTTGCATGTGGCTGTTCAGTATTCGCAACACTATTTATTGAAGAGACTTTCCTTTCTCCATTCCATGTTCTTAGCTCCTTTGTCAAAGATTAGCTGTCTGTAGACGTGTGGTTTTATTTCTGGGCTTTCAATTCTGTTCCACTGATTTGGGTGTCTGTTTTTCTGTCAGTTTCGTGTTGTTTTGATTACTGTAGCTTTGTTTTGGAGTTAGGGATTGTGATGCCTCCAGCTTTGTTCTTTTTCCTCAGAATTGCTTTAGCTATTCGAGGTCTTTTGTTGCCCCATATGAATTTTAGGATTCTTTGTTCTATTTCTTGGAAGAGTGTCATTAGGACTCTGATTGGGATTGCATTGAATCTGTAGATTGGTTTAGGTAGTATGGACATTTTAACTATGTTTATTCTTCCAATCCTTGAACATGGAATATCTTTCCATTTCTTTATGTCATCATTGATCTCTTTCAATAATCTCTTATAGTTTTCATTGTATAGGTCTTTCACCTCCTTGGTTATATTTATTCCTAGAAATTTTATTCTTTTTGTTGTGATTGTAGATGGGATTATATTCTTGAGTTCTCTTTCTGTTAGTTTGTTATTCGATTATAGAAACGGAACTGATTTTTGTAAGTTGATTTTGTACCCTGCAACTTTGCTGTAGTTGTTGATTATTTCTAATAGTTTTCTGATAGATTCTTTAGGGTTTTCTATATAGAAAATCACGTCATCTGTGAACAGTAAGAGATTCACTTCTTCATTGACAATTTGGATAACTTTTCTTTCTTTTTGTTGCTTAATTGCTCTGGCCAAAACCTCCAGTACTATGTTGAATAAGAGTGGTGAGAGTGGGCATCCTTGTCAGAGGGATGGTGTTCAGTTTTTCTCTGTTGAGTTTGATGTTGGCTGTGGGTTTGTAATATATGGCCTTTATTTTGTTGAGGTACTTTCCTTTTATACCCATTTTATTGAGAGGTTTTTGTTAATCATAAATGGCTGTTGGATCTCGTCAAATGCTTTCTCTGCATCTATTGAGATGATCATGTGTTTTTTATGCCTCATTTTGTTGATGTGGTGTATTACATTGATTGATTTGCGGATGTTGAACTATTGCTGTGTCCCTGGTATAAATCCCACTTGATCATGGTGTATGATCCTTTTAACTTATTGCTGTTTTCAGTTTGCCAATACTTTGTTGAGAATTTTTGCATCTATGTTCATCAGCAATATTGGCCTGTAATTTTCCTTCTTTGTCTTGTCTTATTTTGTTATCAGGATGGTGTTGGTCTCGTAAAATGTGTTAGGAAGTGTTCCATCTTCTTCAACTTTTTGGAATAGTTTGAGGAGGATAGATATTAAACCTTCTTTGAATGTTTGGTAGAATTCTCCAGACAAACCATGTGGTCCTGGACTTTTATTTTTTGGGAGATTTTTGATTACTGTTTCAATCTCTTTATTTGTGATTGGTCTATTCAGATTCTCTATTTCTTCTTGATTCAGTTTTGAGAGGTTGTATGAGTCTAAGAATTTATCCATTTCTTCTAGATTATCCAATGTTGGCATATAGTTTTTCATAGTATTCTCCTACAATCCTTTGTATTTCTGTTGTATCTGTGTCTAGTTTCTTCTCTTTAATTTCTAATTTTATTTATTTGAGCCTTCTCTCTTTTTTTCTTAGTGAGTCTGGCTAAGGGTTTCTCACTTTTGTTTATCTTCTCAAAGAGCCAGCTCTTAGTTTCATTGATCCTTTCTCTGTTTTTTTTTTTTCTTTTGGTTTCAGTTTCATTGATTTCTGCTCTAATTTTCACTATTTCCTTCCTTCTGCTGACTTTGGGCTTTGTTTGTTCTTTTTCTAGTTCTGTTAGGTGTAATTTAAGATTACTTATTTGAGATTTTTTTCTTGTTTTTTAAGTGGGCCTGTATTGCTATGAATTTGCCTCTTAGGGCCAATTTTGCCACATCCATATGAATTGGTGTGGTGTATTTTCATTTTCATTTGTCTCCAGATATTTTTTGATTTCTCCTATAATTTCTTCAATGATCCCTTGGTTGTTCAGTAGCGTATTGTTTAGTTTCCACATACTTGTCACTTTCCTAGCTTTTTCCTCTTAGTTGATTTCTAGTTTCATAGCATTATGGTGTGAAAAGATGCTTGATAGGATTTCAATCCTCTTAAATTAATTGAGGCTTGCCTTATTTCCTAACATATGTTCTATCTTTGAGAATGTTCCATGTGCACTTGAGAAGAATGAGTATTCTGCTGTTTTTGCATGGAGTGTTCTATCTCTATCTATTAAACCCATCTGGTCTGGTTTTTTGTTTAATTCCACTATTTCCTTGTTGACTTTCTGTCTGGGTGATCTATCCATTGATGTAAGTGGGATGTTAAGGTCCCCTACTATTACTGTGTTACTGTTAATATCTCCTTTTAGGTCTGTTAATAGTAGCTTTATGTACTTTGGTGCTACTGTGTTGGGTGCATATATATTTATAAGTGTTATGTCCTCTTCGTGGAATGTCCCTTTTATCATTATATACTGACCCTTTTTATCTTGCATTGCCTTTTTTATCCTCAAGTCTACTTTGTTGAAGTCTGACAACACCTGCTTTCTTTTGTTTGCCATTAGCCTGGAGTATTGTATTCCATCCTTTCATTCTGAGCCTGTGTTTATCTTTAGTGCTGAGATGTGTTTCCTGGAGGCAGCATATTTTTGGGCCTTGTTTCTTATTCTGTCTAGCTACTCTGTGTCTTTTGTTTGGATAATTCAATCCATTTACATTTAGAGTGATTATTGATATATGAGGGCTTAATGCTGCAATTTTATCACTTGTTTCCCAGTTGTTCTGTATTTCCCTTGTTTCTTGTCCCGTGTATTTTGGACTGCCAGTTTAGTTCAGTGGTTTTCTATGATAGTTTTCTCAGTTTTCTCTTCATTTATCCTTTGTGTCTCTGTTCTGATTTTTTGTTTAGTGGTTACTGTGAGGTTTGTATAAAAGATCTCATAGATGAGACTGTCCATTTTCTGATAAGCTCTTATTTCCTTAGCCTAAGCAGATTCCATCCCTTTCTTCTTCCCCATCTATGTTATTGTTGTCATAACTTGTTCTGTTTTGTGTTGTGAGTTTGTGGTTAAAATGAAGTGATTATAGTTATTCTTGATGTTTTTCTTCCCTTTATCATTAATGTTATAATTAAGTGTTTGCTAACTTGTTCTGATAGAGAACTGCAATTTTCTGATTTTATCTCCCTGCTCATCACCTTCAGGTTTTGTAAACCCTTTCTTTTTTTTTCAGGTGTGAGGGCCTTCTTGATTATTTCCTGTAAGGGGACATTTTGTGGTGATGAACTCCCTCAGCTTTTGTTTATCTGGGAAAGTTTTTTTTTCTCCATCATATCTGAAGGATATTTTCACTGGAGAGAGTATTCTCAGCTGGATGTTTTTGTCTTTCAGAATTCTGAATATATCATTCCACTCTCTCCTAGCCTGTAAGGTTTCTGCTGAGAAATTTGCTGACAGCTGATGGCGGTTCCTTTGTAGGTTATTTTCTTCTGCCTTGCTGCCCTTAATATTTTTCTTTGTCATTGACTTTTTAAAAAAAATTTTTATTGAGTTAATGAGAGGTTACAATCTTGTGAAATTCAGTTGTACATAATTGTTTTTCAGTCGTGTTGTAGGTGCACCCCTTCACCCTTTGTGCCTGCCCTCCACCCCCCTTTCCCCTGGTAGCCACTAATCTGTTCTCTTTGTCTACATTTTTAAATTCCTCATATGAGTGGAGTCATATAGAGATTGTCCTTCTCTATCTGGCTTATTTCATTTAACATAATTCCCTCAAGGTCCATCCGTGTCGTTGCAAATGGGACGATTTTGTTCTTTTTTATGGCTGAGTAGTTTTCCATTGTATATATATACCACATCTTCTTTATCCAATCGTCTGTTGATGGGCACTTAGGTTGCTTCCATGTCTTGGCTATTGTAAATAATGCTACAATGAGCATTGGGGTGCATGGGACTTTTGGAATTGCTGACTTCAAGCTCTTTGGATAGATACCCAGTAGTGGGATAGCTGGGTTATAGGGTATTTCTATTTTAAATTTTTTGAGAAATCTCCATACTGTTTTCTATAGTGGCTGCACCAGTTCACATTCCCACCAGCAGTGTATGAGGGTCCCTTTTTCTCCACAACCTCTCCAACATTTGTTACTATTAGTTTTAGATATTTTTGTCATTCTAATGGGTGTAAGGTGATATCTTAGTGTAGTTTTGATTTGCATTTCCCTGATGATCAGCAATGATGAGCATCTTTTCATGTGCCTATTGGCCATCCGTATATCTTCTTTGGAGAAACGTCTATTCATGTCTCCAGTCCATTTTTTGATCGGGTTTTTGATTTTTTTGTTGTTGAGTTGTGTGAGTTCTTTATATATTATGGATATTAAGCCTTTGTTGGATGTATGACTTGCAAATACTTTTTCCCAGTTAGTTGGTTGTTTTTATGTTTCAATCCTGTTTTCATTTGCCTTGAAGAAGCTCTTTAGTCTGATGAAGTCCCATTTATTTATTCTTTCTATTGTTTCCCTTGTCTGAGAAGACATGGTGTCTGAAAAGATCCTTTTAATACTGATGTCAAAGAGTGTACTGCCTACATTTTCTTCTAGAAGGCTTATGGTTTCAGGTCTCACCTTTAGGTCTTTGATCCATTTTGAGTTTATTTTGGTGAATGGTGGGAAAGAAAGGTCAATTTTCATTCTTTTACATGTGGCGTTCCAGTTTTCCCAGCACCATTTGTTGAAAAGACTTTCTTTTCTCCATTGTATGCCCTCAGCTCCTTTGTCGAAGATTAGCTGTCCATAGATGTGTGGTTTTATTTCTGGGCTTTCAATTCTGTTCCATTGATCTGTGCCCCTGTTTTTGTACCAGTACCGAGCTGTTTTGATTACTGTAGCTTTGTAATATGTTTTGAAGTCAGGGATTGTGATGCCTCCAGCTTTGTTCTTTTTTTTCAGGATTGCTTTAGCAATTTGGGGTCTTTTGTTGCCCCATATGAATTTTAGGATTCTTTGTTCTATTTCTGTAAAGAATGTCAGTGGGATTCTGATTGGGATGGCATTGAACCTATAGATTGCTTTAGGTAGAATGGACATTTTAACTATGTTTACTCTTCTAATCCATGTGCATGGAATGTCTTTCCATCTCTTTATGTCATCATCCATTTCTTTCAGAAAAGCTTTGTAATTTTCGTTGTATAGGTCTTTCACTTCCTTAGTTAAATTCACCCTGAAGTATTTTATTCTTTTTGTTGCAATTGTGAATGGTATTGTCTTCTTGAGTTCTTTTTCTGTTAGTTCGTTATTAGAGTATAGAAATGCTACTGATTTGTGTAAATTGACTTTATACCCTGCAACTTTGCTGTAGTTGTTGATTACTTCTAAAAGTTTTCCAGTGGATTCTTTGGGGTTTTCTATGTATAAGATCATGTCATCTGTAAACAGCGAGAGTTTCACTTCTTCCCTCCCTATTTGGATTCCTTTTATTCCTTTTTCTTGCCTAATTTCTCTGGCCAAAACTTCCAGTACTATGTTAAATAAGAATGGTGATAGAGGGAATCCTTGCCTTGTTCCTGTTTTCAGGGGGATGGCACTTAGTTCTTGCCCATTGAGTATGATGTTGGCTGTGGGTTTGTCATATATGGCCTTTATTATGTTGAGGTAGTTCCCTTCTATCCCCATTTTGTTGGGAGTTTTTATTATAAATCGCTGTTGGATCTTGTCAAATGCTTTCTCTGCATCTATTGAGATGATCATGTGGTTTTTATTCCTCATTTTGTTGATGTGGTGTATCACATTGATGGATTTGCGGATGTTGAACCATCCGTGTCTCCCTGGTATGAATCCCACTTGATCATGAGGTATGATCCTATTGATGAATTGCTGAATTTGGGTTGCCAATATTTTGTTGAGAATTTTTGCATCTACGTTCATCAGCAATATTGGCCTGTAGTTTTCTTTTTTCGTGCTGTCCTTGTCAGGCTTTGGTATCAGTGTGATGTTGGCCTCATAGAATATGTTAGGAAGTGTTCCATCCTCCCTAATTTTTTAGAATAGCTTGAAAAGAATAGGTATTAAATCCTCTCTGAAAGTTTGGTAGAATTCCCCAGGAAAGCCATCTGGTCCTGGGGTTTTATTCTTTGGGATGTTTTTGATTCCCGTTTCAATCTCTTTCCTTGTGATTGGTCTGTCCAAATTGTCTGCCTCTTCTTGAGTGAGCTTTGGGAGATTGTAGGAGTCCAAGAATTTATCCGTTTCCTCTAGGTTATCCATTTTGTTGGCATATATTTTTTCGTAGTATTCTCTTATAATCCGTTGTATTTCTGCAGAGTCTGTTATTTCTCCTCGTTCATTTCTGATTTTGTTCATTTGAGCTTTCTCCCTTTTTTTCTTTGTAAGTCTGGCTAGGGGTTTGTCAATTTTATTTATCTTCTCAAGGAACCAGCTGTTTGTTTCATCGATCCTTTCTACTGCCTTTTTTGTTTCAGTAGCATTTATTTCTGCTCTGATGTTCATTATTTCTCTCCTTCTGCTGACTTTGGGCTTTGTTTGTTCTTCTTTCTCTAATTCAGTTAGGTGTAGTTTAAGATTGCTGATTTGGGATTTTTCTTGTTTGTTAAGATGTGTCTGTATTGCGATGAATTTTCCTCTTAATACAGCTTTTGCTGTATCCCATATAAGTTGATATGGCATGTTATCATTTTCATTTGTCTCCAGGTATTTTTTGATTTCTTCTTTAATTTCTTCAGTTATCCATTGCTTGTTCAATAGCATATTGTTTAGTCTCCACATCCTTGTGCCTTTCTCAGCTTTTATCTTGTAATTAATTTCTAGCTTTATAGCATTATGATTGGAGAAGATGCTTGTTATTATTTCAATTTTTTTAAATTTCTAGAGGCTTGCCTTGTTTCCCAACATATGGTCTATCGTTGAGAATGTTCCATGCGCACTTGAGAAGAATGTGTATTCTGCTGTTTTTGGATGGAGTGTTCTATATATGTCTATTAAGTCCAGCTGTTTTAGCTTTTCGTTTAGCTCCACTGTTTCCTTGTTGACTTTCTGTCTGGATGATCTGTCCATTGATGTGAGTGGGGTGTTGAGGTCCCCTGCTATTATTGTGTTATTTTTGATATCTTCTTTTAGGTTTGTTAATAGTTTCTTTATAAACTTTGGTGCTCCTGTGTTGGGTGCATAGATATTTGTAAGCGTTATTTCTTCTTAATGAAGTGTCCCTTTGATCATTCTATAATGCCCCTCTATGTCTCTCTTTACCTGCCTTATTTTGAAATCTGTTTTGTCTGATGTAAGTGTTGTGACACCTGCTTTCTTTTGTTTGCTATTAGCTTGGAGTATTGTCTTCCACCCCTTCACTCTGAGCCTGTGTTTGTCCTTGGGGCTGAGGTGTGTTTCCTGGAGGCAACAAATTGTTGGATCTTGTTCTTTAATCCATTTTGCCACTCTGTGTCCTTTTATTGTGGAGTTCAATCCGTTTACATTGAGGGTGAGTATGGATGCATGAGGGCTTCATGCTGTCATTCTGTTGCTCATTATCTGGTTTTGCTGCGTTACCTTTGTTTCTCATCCTGTGTGTTTTAGCCTACCCATTGACTTCTGCAATTTCTTATGCTGGGTTTCTTAGATTTTTCCATATTTATGTTTTGTGTCTCTGTTCTGTTTTTTAGTTTGGTGGCTACCCTGAAGTTTGTGTTCAGAATCTTGTGCATAACATAGTCTATTTTCTGGTGGGCTCTTACTTCCTTATCCTAGACTGATTCAGTCCCTTTCCTCTTCTGCTCCCAAATTATTATTTTCATCTCTTATTCCAACTCGTGCTGTGAGTTTGTGGTTACAGTGATAAGATTGTCTTTGCTTTGGTGATTTCCTTCCCTTTATCCTAGTGCTATAGTTGAATATTTGCTATCCTATTCTGATTCTATCTGTTTTGTCTCCTTACTCTGTGTTTTGTGACCCCTTTCTCCCTTTTTTTCTTTTTTCAGGTATGAGAGCCTTCTTGAGGATTTCTTGTGGGGGGGGGGTCTTGTGCCTATGAAGTCCCTTAGCTTTTGTTTGTCTGGAAAAGATTTAATTTCTCCCTCATATCTGAAGGATATATTTGCTGGATAGAGTATTCTTGGCTGAAGATTTTTATCTTTTAAAGTTTTGAATGTGTCATTCCATTCTCTCCTAGCTTGTAATCTTTGTAGGTTATTTTCTTCTGGCTTGCTGCCCTGAGTATTCTTTCTTTTTCATTCATTTTTGCCATTTTTGCTACTATATGCCTTGCAGTAGGTCTTTTTAAATTGACAAATCTAGAAGATCTTAAAGCTTCCTCCACACACATTTCTCCCTCAATCCCTAGATTTGGGAAATTCTCTTCTATTATTTCTTTGAGCATGCTTTCTGCTCCATTTTCCTTTTCCACACCCTCAGGGATTCTGATAATTCTTCAGTTGGATTTTCTCATTGAGTCTGCTAATTCTCGGAGATTTTTTTCAGTTTTTTTAATCCTTAGTTCTCTTTCTTCCTCTGTCTGGAGGCATTCAACCTGTCTATCTTCAATTATGCTAATTTGCTCCTCTATGGTATCTACATGGGCATTCAGGGAGACCGTATTGTGTTTTATCTGATCCATTGTATTTTTCATCTCTAGTATTTCTAATTGATTCTTTTTTGTAGTTTCAATCTCTTTTGTGAAGTAACTCCAGAACTCGTTGACTTGTTTCTCTATATTTCCCTTTACCTCATTGAGTTTTTTGATGATAGCTACTCTGAATTCATTGTCACTTAGTTTACCTATTTCCAAGTCCTCAGGACATTCTTCTGTGTTTTTATTGTTTGCTTTTGGACTGGAGCTTTTATATATTGCTGGATGGTTTTGCAAAAGGCAAAGAAGTGTCTTATGCATCTGTGAGAGAGATTGGACCTCTCAGGGAGGTCAGGTGAAGACACAGATGAGGAAAATGAGGGGAAAGTAGGATTCAGACTATGAAGGAGCCACATTATTTATAGGGGCTCATGTAAGGATGCAGGATTCCAAATGTTAATCCTACATCAGAAATCAGATGGGCAATAGACTTTTATAGGTAGAGGAGTATCTATCTATCTATCTATCCATCCATCATCTTCTTTTCTTTTTTTGGAGGACCTGGAGAAGGGAAATCATGTAGGTAACCATTGACAAAGCTATCATTTATTATGTTCAAAAGCCTTACTTTACATGCTTTCTTTAAGTCATTATTTCAGCTTTTTGTGTCCCTGAATGACTTTCACATGGCAAAGTCATGTAAGGGTCACAGTTTTATAAATAGGATTTACATGCTGCTACTAGTTTTCTGAGAAAAATCTGGTATGAAATACAAATAACATTTTAAGTGAATTTTTTCAGTGGCGCGTTATAAAAAGAGTAACTGGTATTTGAGGCACTTTATTCCCGTCAATAGGGTCCCAGCCCTTACTCACCTTAGACAAGGTTTTCAGTGTGGCATGGTGATTTATCAAATTCTGCCAGTGACCAGTGGAAGACCAGGTCAACCAGGGCACTTTTGATGATGTACTGAAAGTCATCATATTTAAGCAGATTGGCTGTTTTTCTCAGCTGTAGTTTTTGCTCAGATTCAAACCCCTCTCGTTTCAATGTGCTTGTTAGTTTTCAAGAGCGCCTCTTTTGGTGAAGCGCAGCACCCAGCAGATGATTTCAGTTGCTTGGGTCTGCTGAGCCCGCAGTCAGCACTTGTACATGTGGCTTTTCAATCAGGCATGTTTGGCAGACATCAGATTTGTGAAAAGCAAGATTTTCACCAGCCTTTCTTGCTTTTGCCATCTGAAAGAACAATGGGAACTAACTTAACAATGCTGTGATCCTTTCATGTTGAAGACAAACTCCTTTTCATAACCACGCTCCTTTGGGCTCCTCTGCTCCAAACAAAAAGCTTGCTGCCTGTTCATTTTAGAAAAAATATTTATTTTAAAGGAGACAAAATGTAGTTGGTGCCCAGACCATTTGAGGCTTGCATTATGTGCAACAGGGTGAGAGAATGATGCATGTGATAAAACTCTCCGAGGCTTGTTCTGTCAAGGTTGCCAAAGAAAGCACAAAATGTGCTCCCAGTGTGTGAGAGAACAAAGGGCAGGACTCTGCCTCCTGGTCTTCTTTTTATGCAACCAGACAAAGAAATAGTTGCTAACGACTTGGCCGCAGTCTACTGCCAAGTGGTCCAGAGATGCCTCTTTTTCCGTTCCTAGCTTTCAGCTGGAAAGTTCAGTGCTGTCAACTTTTGAGAAGATGAAAAGTGGAATTCAATGTGGAATCCCCACTGGAGAACAGAGTTGCAAGCTGGACGGGCACCCAGATTGTACTTATTACAACTACAGGCACAGCCTGTTCCATTACAGGCATCTCATGCTGCCTGTCAAATGAATACATTGCTATGTCTTACTCCCCATGTCGCTGAAAGTTATAAGAATTTCACACCTGTATGGAAAAGATTACCTGTTTTATGATTTTCTATACTGATTTTTATTTCAACTAAACAGCAAATATTTAGAATAACAGTTGGCAGTTTGAGTTTTCATATGAAGATAGTTTGCCAAGAGCTTTAGGTTTTTCCTAAAGGGTTTTTTCCATCCGTTGCTCTTTGACTTAGGTTTTTGGGCCCAGCTAGAAGTGGCATGGCCCTTATGGAAGTTAACCTACTCAGTGGTTTCATGGTGCCTTCGGACGCAATTCCTCTGAGCGAGACATTGAAGAAAGTGGAACATGAACATGGAAAACTGAACCTGTATTTAGATTCTGTAAGTAGCAAAAGTTAAGTTTCATATAGGTAACCATCGAGAAAGCTACCACTTATTTCGTTCAGAAGTCTCACTTAACATGTTTTCTGTAAGTCATTATTTCAGCTTTTTTGTGTTACTGAATGACGTTCACATGGCAACCATATATTTATCCTCACTGAAAAGACATCGTTATGCAATTAGAATTATTATTAATGATGAGCCTGATGAAAGTCTTGATAACTATGTCATTATTTCATGTCAGATGTGAAATATATAGAAATTGCCATATTATAATTTTAAAAGTTCAGTCCAGATCTCAGTTTGAGAACCGTCTGCCTCAGGGAACGGCTAAACATATATGTTTACATGCTGCTGATGAAAGCTTTAATTATATGTTAATTACAAACTCCAAGGTATTGGTTTTGGAGTTTTCCCTGTATCTGTGACGTTCTTGTTAATGATTATCTTAATTTGAGTGTTCATTACATTTTGACTGATTAATTTGACTTTTCTTTTACTGCTAATTGGTATGTAATGGAATGTTTGAAGGCATTTATCAATTTCAGATTCCTTAACCAGTATTGTTTGCCAAACTGGCATAAGCTGCCCCTTCTGTAGGCAAGGAGGCTGGCCCTTTGTACCTCATATCAGTCAGTTATTGGTTGTGGGGTGCACCCCCTGCTCTAAGGTTACCTGCCTTGCTGGGTGCGGTGGCTCCCTTGAGCTGAGGGCGCGTCTCTGGAGAAGGGGCTGCAGTGAGCCCTCAGCAGCCGTTGTGGTGGTGCACTGCCTGAGCGGGGTCTGGGCGAGGCACCAGGGCGCAGAGCGTGCTGTTTGGGTGGGCTGCGTACCTCACTACCTTAATTCTCACTATCCCTTTCAGTAAAATGCGAGTAAGAACAAACCTATCTTGTAAGGATTGTTTTACGAGTTAAGTGGTGGTGTTCATGTTGTTTATATCAAGTGCTTACCATATCAGTGGGCACATAGATGTGCTCCCTAAATGTTAATTTCTATATCTGTTTCCTACAATGATAAGAAAAAGAAATGTCTTTTACTTTATCATGAACATGTAGTCTGCCACCCCGTTAAAAGTCTTTTGTGTTTTTCAAGGTGAATGAAACCCTGTTTTGTGTTGATATTCCTGCTGTGAGAAACTTCAAAGTTTCAAATACACAAGATGCTTTAGTGTCCATAGTGGATTACTATGAACCAAGTAAGTGTGTTTTGGAGTTCCTCATCCTTTAGGAGTTAAGCATTTATTCATTCATTCATTCATTTGAAGTGGCCACCTGTTGGATTGGTTTCATGGGAACAGGTATGTTGGGGGGGTGGAGGACGGAGGAGAGCAGAGGAGCTTCCCATTTAAATGAAGACAAGTGATAATTGACAAGGGCCGCATGATATGTTTAGCATATGCTATTAAAAGTGATGTTTTTAGCACAACCATAAGGACCTACAACTAGAATATACATCTGTGTACTGGAGGGCTTTGGGGAGAAGAAGAAAAAGAAAGAAGAAGACTGGCAACAGATGTTAGCTTAGATGCCAATCTTTAAAAAAAAATGATGCTTTTGCTCATAATGTTTTAGGTTTTTAAGTCACAATTACAAAATGTACAAGGAAAAATTGACATAGAAGTCCAGTTTATGTTCAATTTCCAAGGTTTTGCTTCTGTTGCAAGCCCCCATTCCATCTGGTTCCTTTATGAAATGGGAGCTCTTCAGGAGATGGCGTGAACGGAGTCGGCGCTGGAAAAGCCTCACCTGGGTTTAGGTGTTTCTTCACTGAGGGAGTCTATTGTTTTGCTAAAGTGTATACATTATAACATATTTTTTTTAGCATATCAAAAAATATAGTCCATTTGGAAAATAACTTGAGCTTCTTTGATTTTGCTGGTGACTTGTTTATAAAATGTTAGAAATTCAGGATGTGGGAGTACAGATCTGGTTTGGAGATGACCTAAGTTAATTAGGACGAATTGACGTTCAGTCACAGAGTGACTTTTTGTGCGATCTCCGGGCTGAGGTTTCTACTAGTAATAAAACATATTCTGAGTAAGCACTGCTGCTGGCTCAGAATCGTCAGGGTGCACGAGGATTGTGGATGTTGCCATGTGTTAGGCAGTTGTAGATGGTTACACTTTAAAATAAAGTGAACTTGTTCATGTTGTTGGTAGTGTTTGATCAAGTATTCATTTAAGACTAGGGCGCAGTATCACTTACTCTCTCTCCTTCTAAGGCCACACGCCCATTCCTCCCCTCCTTTGCCTCCTGTTGGAACTGGAGGGGAGCACGCCCGGGGTCTGGCGGGCGTCTTGGAGACGGGGGCGGCGCTTTCTCCTGGGGGAGGGGTGGGCTGCCCGGTGGAGGCGCCATGGCAGTGCCTCGTCATCCGGCTGTGTTATCATACGTAGGTGAAAAATCCTCCAGCTATTTCTTACGTGTATGGAGAATATTTTAAACATTTAAGAAGCAAAGAAGCTTCAGTCTATGTAATTTCTTTGTAGAAAAAAACTTTTTTACAAAGGAGATATTTTAAAATGAAAACATGGGAAAGATCAGAATAATAAAAACCTACCAACCCATTTTTGAAAATCCTAAGGTTACAAAATATGTTTATAATATTAAAAAAATCAATGAAAAATCATGAAGAAATTTGAAAATAGAATGTTTTAAGAAATTATAAAAATTAAAATCATTTATGTTTTGCAGTAAGTTTACTGTAGTGTTTTAGATGCTTTATGTAGTTTTTTTTGTGTTAGCTTGTACCATAAAATTTACCGAAGTTGAATAGTTTTTAGAGACTGAGTGCTCAACATCTTAAAATATTGAAACAAAGCATTGCATGGGCCGAGTTCTCTGTACTTATGTATTTTTCAATGAAGTGCACGGTAAGTATTGTTTTTCAGAAGTGTAATGATTAGACTCTGAAGGCATGGGAAGTGTCACGCTGCACCAGACTCTCTTGAGGTGAGGAAGTCCTCCATTTCACTCCTCCCTCCTCCAGGCAGAGCTCCAGCCGTGCTGCACTGGCAGCCGCAGCCTCTTTTCCTCGTGGCGCCAGCCAGCTGCTGGTGGTGGAGAGACTGGACTGGAAGCCTTGTTTCCCTCTTGGATTTGGTTAGCAGTTTGGGCCCCTCTTGAGCATTTTAGTTGTTTCTTGTAAAAAAAAATAAAATTATGTGAAGAGTGGAAAAATCAGAAAAGTGTATTGAAATGCTCTTAAGTTTTGGCAGACTAAGTGTTTCTAAACAAGGGAGCTATGTAGACTGATGTCCTTCTCTTTGCGCAGGGAGACAAGCGGTGAGAAGTTACAACTCTGAAGTGAAGCTGTCCTCCTGTGACCTCTGTGGGGACGACCACAGCTGCCGTCCTTGTGAGAATGGGGTGGCGGCCTCCTGTTGTCACTCGTCTGTCGTTTTCGTTTTCTGTTTTGTGCTTCTGTTCTCTTTGCAGTGTTGGCTGTGATTTAAATTTTAAGGACTCCATGTAGTACTTAGATTTCCGGAAGTCACATGTGATTGTCTTGTTTCATAACCAAATGTTGCCTCTGACTATTTCAAAATACAATTTTTTTCTTTTTATGGGGTTGAGGGGCTGCTTGGTCTTAGTATGGGGTATGGGGTCTCAGTACATGTAGCTGCACAGATTTCTTCACCTGACTTCTGTGTGGAACAAAACCCAGAATTATTGCAGTTGTATATCCTTATTTCCTCCTCTTAAAATCTTTTAGGATCTTTTTTGGAGGTGTTGTTTTCTCCAGAATAAATGCATTATTTTAGATTATTCTTTTCATCTTCTAGAAGAGTCGAGCCCAGGTTCTTAAGCGCTATTAGACACCAGAGCTTGCTTTAGTATTAAAGGTGGATTTCTGGGAACTGGGGGACTACAAAAGAAGGAGGAGCTTGTTCTGTCTCCTTCCCACCGCCATCCTCCCTGCTCTCCAGCCCAGCCCACCCCGGTGGGCTCAGTATATCCTTCTTAATTGGATATTACCTCTTTCTTTTTAGAATGTAGGTGGTGAAGTTTCTTTTCAGGAAATGATGTTTTTCCACTCCACATGTGATTTCGTATCCAGCCATTACCCTTCTGCTGTTTTTCTCCTGTAGAGAATGAGAGAGGGCGTGTGTTTCTGTGCTTTGCACTCTAGTTCAGAGGTTGAGGAGTGTCCAGGAGACCGCCCTTGGGCTCTGGCTGCGCTGCGCTCCCTCCCTGCCTCAGCCCCCAGGGATCCGGTCGGGGTTGCGAGGCGGGAGTGTTGCGGTCTATGCCTCCAGTGCCTTGGACTAGAGGAGCCTATGCCAGGAGACACAGGTTTTGTTAGTAATGGGGGACCATAAGCTGAGGGTACAACAAAATCCTGTCTAAGATGCCACAGGTTCATCTCCCTGTGGTCTGGGAAAGAAGCTGAGGTTTGATGGGGCCCAGAGAGTCTTGACATGCATCTGAGCTGAGTGTCGTGGGCTGTTGCCCAGGGTCCTGGAGAAGCTCTTCTAGACTCGGGTGCTGGTGACATCTAACACTTGCTGGGAGCCTTTAGGAAGATTTCTGAATTTTGAGCACCTGGATCATTGGTTACCCTGTATTCTGAAGGACAGTATTCATTTATCTGGGTGAAAATTTTAAAGAAAAATTCCTTTCTTCTCCCCCCTCATTTTCCTCCCTCTCTCTCCTTTCTTTTTTCCCTTCTAAACATATTAAAATATTTTAGATATATCCAAAATTAATTAAAGCTCTTTTCCTAAGTCTAAGAAATGGTTTAATTTGGCTTCTTAACTCCATGGCATTTCTTTCAAGTGGATGTGGGGAAAACGATTGCCGTGGGCTCCACGGAGTCTGTGCTGCAGTATTTTCAGCTGTTTCACAATAAATCCATCAAAAATAAAGTCTGCAAATATATCTTTTAGAGTTAACATTTTAAATGTTTTTATTTTGGTGAATTTTAAGAAGTTATAGTGCAGTGGGTGTTCATGTATTGCTTATGGATATTTTAGAAACCAAGGTAGGAATTACCAACTTGCAGTTTAAACTTTAAGTTTAAAGCTTGAAGCATATATGTAGGAGACAGATCCTCAGAGAGTGGTCTGTGGAGAGAGAAGATAAATGTCAAATAACCTTCTTTCTTTGCTTTCAAGTGAAGAACAGTCTTAGTTCTCTTACACCTTTGAGACAGACTGACCTGAAAAAGGCGCTGGGTGCCTTGGGGCTGCCTGGGTGGCGTTTCCACTTTACGCCCTGAAACTTCTTTAGAGATGAAAGTGTCTTGTATTGAAGCTCCGGAGGGTGTTGGCAAAGGATGCTCCCTCTGCTGCGCTGCCTGGGGAACTTTATACCAACCATCAATACCTTACGTTCCTGGTAAATAATTTTTACCGAACTTCTACTAGTGGTGTATTAGGAAACACTACAATGGAAAGGCCATTGGAAGACAGCTTGTATCTTTTTTAGATCATATTTCCTCATATAAAACCTAAAGCTCTAATACTTTTTTGTGAAGTACTTCAGATTTCAGATTAAAACGTCATCTTGTAACACATTTCTTTTTATTATAAATTTATCAAAAGTGAGGAGGAGGAGGAGGAGGAAGTGACATCCAGCGAGCTCTGACTCAGGCGCACGGGGCCGTCGTCCTCCTTCATGTCTTTCTGGGAGAACTGGCTCTGCCACAAGCAGTGGGTTTGGTTTAAAAGCAATTAAAAAGCCACAGGCATGGGGAGAAAGGAGGATATGCAGTAGTAATAATAGTGTAGACCATTTTCTTCATATGCTGTAAGCAATAATAGTAAAACGCTCATTTTACTTTGCTTATGCGGAAGCTCTTCCATTTAGAAATGCCGTCAATTTCATTTACTGATCCAGACTAATTTAAAATCCCCCTTCTCTCCCACTAACTGGGAACCTTATTGAGACACTAGCATATGTCACTTACAGTGTTGACTGGCCAATGGTTCCAGAGACTGAACGCTGGAAATAGTTAGCAGCCAGACAATTCAAGGACAGAACAAGGCTTTTGTATTTGGTTCCACCATCTTGCTACCATCAGTTATAATTCTGAAAAAGAAATTAAAATAACCAGCAATCTGTTCTCTGTATGTGTGAGTTTGGCTAAAATAGGCGCAGTTAATGAAATACTTCCTTTTATTGTGTTGTTCTATTATACTTTATAGTTTTCAAAATTTTGTAACAAGAGTATCTTTGGTTTAGTATTTTGGTTATATTATAATCTGAGGAGCATTGTGCTAATATAAAATCCAGATATGCATCTATTACCTGTTTGTTACTTATATATGCAATACCAAATCCCACACCTAGGGGTTTGCAGAATTGTAGATAGCATAATTCTCCCTGCTTCCATTCTTTTGGGCCTGGGTATAGTTATCTTTTAAAAAATGTTATATTTAGCCCTAATTTCTGTTTATGTTAAATATAGTTATAAATAGTCCAGCAATATAATATCAGTTATCTTTATTTTGATATAATTTAGTTATTTCATTCAACATTTCTGGCTGTCCTATGATATTTTTTAAAAATGGGAGTTATGATTTTTGTCATTTTTTAAAGAGACCGTTTTATTAACCTGCTGACATATAATCTGTTCTTTGTAACCACCTTATTTTTTCTAATTTGCTTTATTGAAGTTTAATAGTGATCTCTATAAAAATGTGTTGTAAATACCTTCTTGACAAGGTTTCTTAACATAAGGGCAGTACTTATTCTGACTTTGCCAAGTGGCTCCCGTGGGCCCAGTGCCGTTGTGTATTCTGGGGCATCATTTTCTTGCACATCGTAAGTCTGAGACGCTCGCAGGAAGTGGACTCACTCCTGGATAAGCTTCGGCACCTTCTACACTCTCAGTGGAGGCTTCTGTTAGACAGAAGAGTATATTCTTCATTTTTCTTTGTTTTCAAATTCCAGTAAGGCATAGCATTTTTAAGCACTTAAAAATTTCCTATCATCTATTCAAATGATATTGATGTTCATGTTAAATGTCTTAAGTTGCATTGGGAGTAATTTGAGGTGTAGCTCTTTTTGTCACTACTTTGGATAGAGCACCATTATCCTACTTTCTTTGGGAAACTAAGCAGTAAATATAAATCTTTAATTAAGCATATATCAGTGAGAGTAGGCTTGTTTCAAAACTATTCCAGCCAATGAGTTGTGTTTTCATTACCTCATCAAAAGATAGTGCCACATCACATCATTCCATAGAATGTTGTCATTTTCATTTCAATTATTGTCACACAGGAAAATAGATATTTTCTAGATGATTTCTGAATTTCTCACTTCAAATGGCACTGATACATTGGTATGTGTGGGTCTCTGTAATAGAGATGGTATTGACACACGTGTTGCTACATATTTAGGAATAATTCTATCTCATGTTGTCATGAGGCCACAACGTACCCCTCTCCTGCGCAGTGTCTTGAATCAGCGGTGGAGGGTGGTTCCGTGTTCCATCCGTAGGTCTTCACGGTTTATCTTTGATAGCTTCAGTACAGTGTGGCTCTGTTGTAGGCCTTCACGCCCTTATGTTTGGGTTTTCAGTAGGGTGCAGTTGATGTGGTGGGGCCAATTTATTTTGTACACAGGGAGCTTTATATAGTTGTATTTGTAAATCCCCTATTTTGAGAAGCCGTTTTGCATATGGGAAGAATACTGTTGAAATAAAACAAAAACTAAAGTTTTATATATTGATCAAGGTGATTCTGAAAGTTTAACTTTTAAATGTTAGAATGTTATGTTATCATTAATTGTACACTGTTATGTATTGAATAGGAAATTATGGTTTATCAATAAAATATAAAATTCACATTATTTATTATCAGTATTCTTTTTATTTTGTCTTAAATCATGTCTGTAGCACATCTCCTTTACCTAAACCTATTTAATTGTGAGAAATGGGATATCTGAGGGTAGGGTCGAGTAGGCCTTATTGTGTTATAAGAGTTTGACATGAGTGAGGTGAAAGAAACTTGACCACCGACCCCCTTCACCTCTCTCCTCATTCTTTGGTTTTGGTGTTGGGGTGGGGCCTGTGGAGAGGTGAGTCATACACAGAAAAATGTGAGGTGAGGACTTGCTCACTCAGCATCTGGAAATCATGTAGAAATATAAAAGGCACAGTTTGTGTACACAGGACTGTGGAGGCACGGATTGTTGCCTCCACAGTGAAACACTTCAGGTATGTTTTTCGCTTGATTCCTACTCAGTGTTTTTTTGAACAGTTTTCCTACTGTGAATTTTCTGGACTTCTGCAAAATCCTAAAGATAGTATAGTGACTCTGAATTGGGGATGATTTTGACCCCAAGCGACATTTGGCAATGTCTGGAGATGGTTTCTGTTGTCACAACTGGAGGTGGTACTCCTAGCTTCTAGTGGGTAGAGGCCAAGGATGCTGCTAAATGTCCTGCAGTGCACAGGACAGTCCCCAACAAAGAGTTATCTGGCCCAAATTATCAATAGTGCCGAGGTTGAGAAAATTCCTAGCTAAGTGATGCTAGGCACTTCTAGATCACCTAGTAATGTCAGTTAATTTAACATGATTGATTTATTGCCATCCTCACACAACAATAAACTCATTATTAATTTAATGCCTTCTTTAAACAACAGGAGAGTCATTAGAATCAGTGGACAGATACTTAGCTTAACAAATAAGTCTATATCTCAACTCTAGGAAGCTTAGGTTGGAGACTGGGGAAAGATGTAGTAATTATTTTTTGAAAATGTCTGTATTGGTAGTTTCCAAACTTGGTTGATTATTAGACTCCCCTAAAGTACTTGGCTTAACAAAAGAACCTTGGTCTTACTTCTAGAAATCCTAATTTAGCAAGTGTAGGATTGGGTTCTGAATCTAAGTTGTTAAAGCTTCCTAGTGATTCTGATGATCATTTCAGTCTGGAAACCACTGGAATGTGAAATGGTTTTCATGCCATTGTGGATCCTCTGCCCTTGAGTGTGGTTGTAACCTGTGACTTGCTTCCAGCCAGTAGACTACGGCACAGGCGGCAGGATGCAGGTGATTGTAGCGCCCCCTCGCTGGAGTGTCTCCTGCCGTCCTGGCTTTGAAGAGGTGAGCTGCTGTGTTGGGAGGTCCCTATGGACTGAGGGCAGCCTCCAGCTGACAGCCAGCAAGAAAAGGAAGCCCCTACAGCTGTAAGGAACTGAGTTCTGCCCACAAAAGTGGATCCTTCTCCAGCTGAGCCTCAGTGGAGACTGCAGCCCCAGCTGCTGCCTTGGCCATGGCCACGTGAGACCCTAAACAGAGAAACCTACTACTTGCCCAGACTCTTGACCCACAGAAACTGTGAGATAATAAATGTGTTTAAGTTTGTAGTAATTTGTTACACAGCAATACAAAACTAGTACACAAGTTTAAAAAGCAGTTAGTTCTGCTTTATGTACTAACTTATTCATAACTGGTACACCTGGTGTCACCGTCTCTCTGCAGTGAAGGGGCCTGCAAGCACGTCTGCGTTAGCCCTGGTGCCCAGCACTCCCTCCGCTGCCGCTGCCACTTCTGTCGCTGTACCGAAGAGGAATGGTGCCCTCTGCAGTCCTCACTGCTCGAGCTACACTGACTTCCACACTGAAGTGGGCTGTCTCCTCTCCCTGACTCTGTGCCATACACTTCTCCCTTGGAGACAATGGGGCTGCTTGTGCCTCAGTGCTCATAGAGTTTTCAGTGGAAACTGTTCTTTCAGTTTCTGCTTATAGTGTCCCTCTCTCTCTCTCTCGTTCTTTCTATTTCTCTCTGTGGCTCAGACCTAAGTCCAGGAGGCCGGGCTGCATGTTATTGGGTGCAGATACTACACTGTCCTCCCCAAATGCCTTGGTTCTGACATCACAATCTCTCTGTGTTTCTCTCTCTGTCATCTCTTCAAAATCCTTGAGCAAAGTTGCCTCCTGGCAACCCTCTCTGCCAGTAGTTCACTAGACACATTCGTGTATAGACACCATGGTGGGCTTTGGTGCCAGGCAGGCCTCGGCTCAATCTTGGCTCTGCCTCTTGTCAGAGAGGAGAGCATCTTCTCCTCTGGAATATGTGACATGGAATGTTCCCTAAATGTTCTCGGATTCTCTCTTTCCGTTAACTCACTCCACCTAGAAGGAGAAGAGTGCTTCTCTGAATTGTCAAGTTGGAGGAATGAATTGGCAACAGTGGACGCATCTCCCCCTTGTCCATCTTGGGTCCCACGCCGACATCCTCCTCGGTTCCCTTGTGCTGACATAGGTCTTGCTGGGCCCAGTGCTGCCTGGGATGGGTGAGGAAGTCTCGCCAGAAAAGGGCTTCAGTGGGTAGGTCCATTAGGTTCCCACACCCCAGGCTGTGTCCTCCAACTTAGCCTTTATCAGGAATAGAGTGAATATTCTGATTCTTTCACCTGTTGAGTTTTGTACACCAGACGGGGATGAAGGATGCTATTTATTGCCTTCCCCCAGAGACCCTACACCTCTACCAAGAGTGTGATTTTGCACACTCTTGCAATATCTGGTACGTATGAGGTGCTTAATAAATTATGGTGTGACTCTATGTCTGCCTGTGTCAGTGAATGCAGTGAATGTAGTTTAGGCTCTAGCTGTAAATGCATGCCTTCAGGTGGCAGGGGAGGGAATGCTCCCATTCTCCAGCCAAGCTGTTGCCTGTGGTGGGTCCCTTTGATGCCCCTAGCCTGTTTTGAGCTTATCTCTAATGCCCACATGGACCGGAGGTTGGCTTGGAGGTTGATGGATTCTCTTCTGTGCTACTGCTTGGGTCATCATTTCTGCTAAAATGATTCTTAAATGGGATCTCGAAGAAGATTCAAGTAACAATTTATTCAAGGTCACCAGTGATAAATCCAGATTACAGAGATTCAGATCTGGGGGTATTGAGCCCCTTGACCTAGTTACGTAGTCCCATCAGGCTGTACAGGAACATGAGGCATCACCTCCCCGACTCCTGTAGTGTCCCCACAAGGACATTTCCTATGCTGGCAGGGAAATGTGTAGCTGGATTCTCATGGCTTTCTTTAGGCCATCTCTCTCTTCTTCCCTGGTCTTTTATCTCCGTTCTTCATTCTGAAGTTCCCACCATCTCCTCTTTTCCTGTCAGTTACTTCCTCTCGGAAATCGGCAAGTACTGGCTCCCCTTTTGCCTTCAACTTTCTCTTCTTCTCACATGAGCTATGAGTGAAAGCTTTCTCTCTGCCCGCTCTGCGGTTAGGTCACATCCCTAAGGTGGATGAGAGAACTTTGGATGATTCTCCACTCTGTTTGGTAGTTGGCTTTTATTCTTGTTTAGGTTACCCCAGTTATCTCAAAGATTAGACAATGGCATGAGTTCAGGACGAGGGAGACATTAAATGGCAGAATACATAAAAAAGACTTGATGGTTAAACAACGTATGAGTGATGAGAACGAGTGCCTCAGGTTTCTCAACAAGAGAGGTATTAGTTCTAGTATAGCCTGCATGTTTCAGGGTGTTATGCCTGGTTACCAATATCACAATATAAGAAGGTAGACCAACTAGAGTTCATATGGGACAGAGTGGCCATAATGACGTGAGGATGAAAGATGAAAGGATGTGGGGATGCTCAGCTGGTGAAAGAAACTATGTGGACTCAAAACACTTCAAATATCTGAAAGGCTACCACCTGCAAGCTCATGTTGCAGAATCATTACAATTGGGTAGGTTTTGGTGCAATATTAGGAGGACTCAAACAGAACGTGTGTTTCAGAAGACAGTGACTACATAGTTCCTAGAGTTATTTGGCAGAGACTGATGATCACTCGGGGCTGAAACTTCTTAAATTGGTATCTTGTCTGTTACGTTTTTTTGTAGAGTGTTAAAAATGGTCAGGGTGAAGAGCTTTTCTGGTTTAGTTCTTGTTACAGATCGAATTGTGTTCCCCCCAAAGAGATAGGTTGAAGTCCTAACCCTCAGCACCCCAGAAGATGATTTTACTTGGGATTGATGTTGCAGATGTAATTAGTTAAGATGAGGTTGTACTGGAGTAGGGTGGGCTCCTAATTCAATATGCCTGGTGTCCTTATAAGATTCGAAGAAGATGGCCAGGTGATAACAGAGACACAAAGGGAGAATCCGTGTGACAACAAAGGCAGAGACTGGAGTTATGCAGCTGCAAGCCAAGGAAGACCAAAGCTTGAGAGGCGAGGAAGCATCTTCTACAGGTTTCAGAGGGAGCGTGGCCCTGATTCGAGACTTCTGGCCTCCAGAACTGTGAGACAATAAATTTCTGTTGTTTGAAGCCCCCCAGTTTGTGGTACTTGTTACAGTAGCCTGGAGAAACTAATACAACTCCCCAGTTTTATTAAGAACCCCCCCAGAGGTTTTCCCTTCACAACTTCTTAACAAAATTGGAACTTCCGTCTAGCAAGTAGCAGGCACTCAATAAATATTTGTGGAGTGAATAAACCCACTGCTTCACCGTGATTTGAATTCTAGCGTGTCAGTGGCTTTCCCAGCCCCTGCTTCCGGCATGTGGACCCAGTGGTGATGGCTAAGCCTCTAACGTTGACCCTCTGCTCTTGGCAGTCCTGCCTTCGTGCCCCTACACACAGGTGGGAGGACCGGAATCACTATCCATTGTAGGCTAATTCACTGAGTTTTTAATAAGCTCTATCAGAGTGATGGAAGATAGAGTTCGTCTTCAATGCCAGCTGAAATCATTTGGAAATGACAGCCCAGAGGGATTCTGCCAGGGATTTTGAGGCCACTTCTGAACCCCGGAGGAACAGGAACTGGGATCAGCAGTGAACGTCTGCATGGATGAGGCGGGGTCAGATGGTGGGATTTGAGATGGGAATTTGCCATTCCTGATTTAGGGTCTGCATTATGCAATTTAGCTTTTAATTATATTGCCCTTCACTGTGAGTTAATTGTTTTCATTGTGTTGCTCTTGGTTCACTTACCACACTGTAAGCCTACATTTTTAAAATTTTCTACCCTATGCCACAGACTCTCTCTCTATGTATATATTATCTCTCTGTCATCCATTTCTCTCTCTCATCTACCTATCATTTGTCTATCTATATGTCCATATTTATGATAAATGCTGTCTGACTGATGGACCCAGTGTATTCTGTAGGTTCTGAACTATAGATTTATAAATAGCGATAGCATAATAATAATAAGGTTATGCACTAGAGGTCTTGGCATTCCAAACAAGTGAGAACAGACAAGTTCCTCTTTTTCTTAAAGGCTTTGATTCTCCAGTTTTAGTGTTTTTTTTTTTCTTTGCAAGTTACCACACATTGTGTTTTCTTAGGAATTGGTTAACAGATATTAAAGAACAGGAGGAGTTATTTAGGCATATAAGATAATTTGGTAAATTGTCAAGTAAACACTTGTGGTTCGAAGGTTTTTATTTTTCTCTTTCATTTTAAAGAAGCACACTGGAAAGGATCTTTTCTGTGTTCTTGAGAAAGTCAATTAGGTTTGTAGCATTTTTCTCAGTAGCTTCTGAGAGTCTTATGCTCATTCCCCCCCCCCCAATTTTATTGAGAAATAATTGGCATACATCACTGTATAAATTTAAGGCATACAGCATGGTGGTTGATTTGCATATATTGTGAAATGATTACCACATTGGTTCAGCTAAGATCCATCTTCTTATGTAGATACAATAAAAAGAAAAGAAAGAAGATGAGAAAAAGAAAAAAAAATTCTTTTTGTGATGAGAACTGTTAGGATTTACTCTCTTAACAAGTTTCCCATACGTATTCCATACAGCAGTGTTAACTGTAGTCATCATTTTGTACATTACATCTCCAGTACTTACTTATTTTGTAACCGGACCACCTTCCTCCAGTTCCCCCTCCCCCAACCCCCTGCGTCTGGTAATCACACATCTGATATCTTTTTCTATGAGTTTGGATTAAAAAAAACTTTTTTTATTTTAGATTCCACATATAAGTGAGATTATACAGTATTTGTCTTTCTCTGTCTGACTTATTTCACTGAGCTTAATGTCCTCAAATTCCATCCACGTTATCACAAATAGTAGAATTTCCTCATTTCTTATGGCTGAATAATGTTCCATTGTATGTACCATGACTTCTTTACCCATTCATCCATCAATGGGCATTTTGGTTGTTTCCATGTCTTGGCTATTATAAATAATGCTGCAATGAACATGGGGGTGCAAATATCTTTCTGAGTGAGTGTTTTCATTTGCTTTGGGTCTATTCCCAGGAGTGGAATTGCTGGATCATATGGTAGTTCTAGTTTTAAGTTTTTGAGGATCTTCCATACTTTTAAAAAGATTTTTTAAGTTTCAAAATTTCTTTTGAATTATTTATTTCCTTTAAATTTATTTTTATTATTTTTTTATTGAGGTAAAGGCGGTTTATAACATTATGTAAAAACTCTAACAAACATACTGTTTTCCATAGTGGCTGTTCCAGTTTACATTCCCACCAACAGTCTGTGCTCATTTCTAGTACTATCCCCTTCATCATAATTAATCTCGTCTCTCCTCCACACATCAGAAGCAGTGAGAAGCAGGCTGCCTGAAGGGCAGGGATTGTGCCTTACTTGGTTTTTAATTTTCAGCATCTATACAGAGTTTGGCATATAGTAGACACTCAATATGGTAGATACCCAAAAAGTTAATTTTTTATAGAATGAAGGGACTATTACTTATGTTTTAGGCCCATTGCCTGATTCCCTCCAGGACCTCAGTTAATTTGTTTTGTCAGTGTGAATAATCCATAATCAATCTAAATAAAAATTAGAGTGAGTTTATTATGATCCAGATCTGAGAACTAGCCTCGGCCTTCCTTCCCCAAGGAAGGAAGGGCACCAAAGAATTGGGGTGTACAGAGTGGTTATATACTGTCTTGGAACAAAGAGCATACATCACATATGAAAGGAATGTCCCATTTACGATTGTCGTGAGATGCTTAGCTAGCACAGCAGATCGGTGGTCAGCAGGTCAGTGGTCACAAGGTGAGCACAGCAGGTCAGTAATTAATCCTCAGTTTCTGGGACGAGATGCTTATCTTTAAAAAAAAAATGCTGCTATTGGGGGCGGGAAACTACATCCCTGTCTTTAAGGGCACCATTCTTATCTTTGGGACACAGTAAATGTTTAGAGCAGATGTACAATGCATGCTCAACAGACCACGTCAGGCCCTTTTGGAAACACAAGGTCAGGCTTAATTAGTTTTAACCCAGATGGCTTCCTCATATACTCCAATATATCTTATTGCTTTTCATTTATTTATCAGTTTAGATAGTAAATATTCTCTGATCACCAATTCTAATGTGTGTAGGGGAGCATTTCCCTGCCACCAAGTGATTCTCAGGCACCAGCTGGGTGTCCTACAATTCAACTCATTTCTGACAGTATCTACCCGGAGATAGCATCAGATCCCATAGGTTAAGGCTTCAGTCCTACAAGACCGCCCCCCATTCAGACACCAGTCAAACGTGCAGAACCTGTGCTTCCGACCTACCAGTTACAAACTGGAGGTTCCAGTGACCCTCTCCTGGGACTTCAGATGCCAGAGGAAGTCTGGGTTGTCACCTGTGCTTCTGGCTGACTGGCTGTAAGTCAGGTTCCCACAACCCCTCCTTGGGTTTAATTAATTTGCTAGAACTCAGAAACCCATTTACTCACTAGATTACTGATTTGTTGTAAACAGATGTAACTGAGGAACAGCCACATGGAAAAGATGCATAGGGCAAGGTATGGGGAAAGGGCACAGAGCTTCCATGCCCTCTCCAGGCACCACTCTCCCAGCACCTCCACGTGTTCACCACTCATGCTTTATCTCTCGCAGCACTGAACACTACCTTTAACGCTGCAGATATTCAGAAGTGTTTAACTGAATATTAGAATTTCAAGTACCTGCAATTAAGAACTTCTCCCCATGGATAAATAAAAGATATAGGAATAGAGATAGAGGAAGTAAAGGGGGAAAAGAGTAGAAAGAAAGAAATGCAGGAGACTGAGAAATGTGGAATAGTGCTAAGCATAACCATTATGTGACTTACTAAGTTCAGTTATGGGGATTTGGAGAATTTCAGCTGATTCCAAATACTATAGATATTTAAATCATTAAATATCTTTTTAAGTGCTAAATAGAAAGTTAAATTTAATTTATAAAGTCATGAGCAAATGCAGCTCTGTGTGTTTTTGCACTATCTAATTTCTTGCTGGCCTTGCCCAAGTCTACAGAAGTAAAAAGGTTTCAATTCTTTGTTTTAACTAATTTTAGTAATAAATATTATAGCTAGGAATTACTGAATATACTTTTGGAGTATTAGCATAATTGTAAAATAATTATATCATATTTATAATTATAGTTATAAAATAAGTATATCCTAAAAGAATAGTAATTATGACTCCTTACTAGGAGAATTTTTAAAAATCCTGAGAGTTTCACATATTAAAAACTCTATGTCCCTGTCAGCTGTGACTCTTTCTTCTTCCTCACAGCCCAACTTCTTGATATTATTGTCTATGTTTATTATCTATACTTTGTTCGTATCTGTTCTTCAAACTGATGTGGGCTCGGCAAGCCAAGGAGTCAAAAGAAAGATTTCTTGGACTCTCAAGGTCTGGCAGTAGTGCTGCTTTATTCAGAGAATAGCATGGAGTAGCTTGGGGACAGGACCCAGGGGCAGTGAAGAGCTGCAGCATGGGGACAGGACCCAGGGGCAGTAAGAGCTGCAGCATGGGGACAGGAGCCAGGGGCAGTGAAGAGCTGCAGGCATGGGGACAGGACCCAGGGGCAGTGAAGAGCTGCAGCATGGGGACAGGACCCATGGGCAGTGAAGAGCTGCAGGCATGGGGACAGGACCCAGGGGCGGTGAAGGGCTGCAGCATGGGGACAGGACCCAGGGGCAGTGAAGGGCTGCAGCATGGGGACAGGACCCAGGGGCAGTGAAGGGCTGCAGCATGGGGACAGGACCCAGGGGCAGTGAAGGGCTGCAGCATGGGGACAGGACCCAGGGGCAGTAAGAGCTGCAGCATGGGGACAGGAGCCAGGGGCAGTGAAGAGCTGCAGGCATGGGGACAGGACCCAGGGGCAGTGAAGAGCTGCAGGCATAGGGACAGGACCCAGGGGCAGTGAAGAGCTGCAGCATGGGGACAGGACCCAGGAGCAGTGAAGAGCTGCAGCATGGGGACAGGACCCAGGGGCAGTAAGAGCTGCAGCATGAGGACAGGACCCAGGGGCAGTAAGAGCTGCAGCATGGGGACAGGACCCAGGGGCAGTGAAGAGCTGCAAACATGGGTTGAGGGTAGGGCTAAATTTAAGGCATAGGTATGTGAGTTATCTCTTTACAAGACGAAGGAAAGATTATATAAAAAAATCATTCAAATGGTATCAGTGCAGGTGGGGTCTGGTTATCAGGTGGTCCTATAACTTTAGATAAGACTCAGATCAGATTAAGTCAAGAGGTCCTATGCTTCCCGGAGGATGATATAGATGGGTATGTAGGGCAGGACACCTTGGGCTTCTCTCCCTGGGGCAGGGGCAGCCTTGATCCTCATCTATACCATTGACACCTGGACTTACTCTGTAAAAGGTACTTTGGATAAAGTGATCCGCTCTCTTCTTTTTTTTTTTGTTGGAGGAAGATTAGCCCTGAGCTAACATCTGCTGCTAATCCTCCTCTTTTTTTGCTGAGGAAGACTGGCACTGAGCTAACATCCATGCCCATATTCCTCTACTTTTATTTGTTCGATGCCTACCAAAGCATGGCTTGACAAGCAGTGCCATGTCAGCACCCGGGATCCGAACCGGCAAACCCGGGCCACCAAAGCAGAACGTGTGCACTTAACTGCTGTGCCACCAGTCTGGCCCCAGCTCGCTTTTTTTTTCCTGCATGTATTGGATAGTTTCCTTCCTTCTTTTCTTGACATCTTAGTAGCATTTGACAATGTTGACCACTCTCTTTCTGGAATCTTCTTTGTCCACCTTCTATGTCTGCACACTCTTCTGATTTTTTTCTCATCTGTCAGATGCGTTGTCTCAGTCTCCTTTAAATTCTCATTTTCCTTTGTATATTTTTTAAATGCAGACTTGAGGTATTTTGGAGGTATTATCAGAAAGACTTGGGAATAGATTGGATGTAGGAAGTGAGGAAAAGAGGAGTCAAAAAGTCTAGCCTTAGCAACCAGGTGATGGGGGAGAGGCATTTATTGAGATGAAGAAAAAAGCCTGGAGAAAGAGGAAGTGTGTATTGTGTATGTGTGTGTGTTTCTCAACGATTCCATTTGGGTCATTTTATCTCATTCCATTCCCAGTGAAGAGGAGCAACATATAGTTATGACCTTTGAGTAATCTGCTGTGGAAAACGAGACAACAGGCCCCAGTGGAATTGCTTATGGTAAGCGCCACATCACCAAACCGAGACTTAGTGTAATTACCATTTTGGCTCCCCAAGAAATGGAATCTTAGACTCGCCAGGCAGGAATCGCATGGTCCTTGTGAGTTAAGTAAGCTGCCCAAGAGACTTCCGCCGTCCCCTACAGGAGAGTGACCCTGCAATAACCAACCCACTTTCTTGCTCAGTAAAAGCTCCTTGTTCCAGCTCCCTTCTGCCTACGAAAGTCTTTCATTTTGTTCAGCTCCTCGGAGCTCCTTTCTATCTGCTAGATTTGGATGCTGCTTGATTTGAATTGATTTTTGCTCAAATAAACACAAAAATTTTAATATGCCTCAGTTTATCTTTTAACATTGCTAATGCAAAGAATAACAACAACGTATTGTCTAATTCCTATGCAATGCTCTACTTCTGTCTCTCTCTTTTTTAATCTAGAAGAATTAAGAAAAAGCTAAAGGAATTCATATAGCAAACTCATTGGTGTGGACCAAAGGTTTTGATTTTAAAAAACATTTTATTTTGAAATAGAGTCACAGAGGTTGTAAAGTAATACACGGAAGTCCTATATGCCTTTTACTTAGCTTCCCCAATGGTGACCTCTTGAATGACTATAGTGCACTTATTGAACCAAGGACATTGATAGGCACAATACGATTAACCAGAATACAGACCTTACTCCATTTTCATGATCTTTTTACATGCATTCATTTTCTTATCCGTCTTCATGTGTAATTCTAGGACATTTTATCATGTGTATAGTGCTATGGTCTGAATGTGTCCCCCAGATTCATTTGTTGAGACCTAATCCTCAAGCTGATGGTATTAGGAGGTGGGGACTTTGCGAGGTGATTAGGTCATGAGGGCAGAACCCTTATGAATGGGATCAGTGCCCTTATCAAAGATCCCGAGAGAGCTCCCTCGCCCCTTCCTCCAGGAGAGGTTGCAGAGACGACAGCCATCCAAGAACCAGGAAACGGGCCCTCACCAGATACCAAATCTACTGGTGCCTTGATCTTGGACTTCCCAGCCTCCAGAACTATGAAAAATAAATGTTTGTTGTTTATAAGCCACCCAGTCTATGGTATTTTCTTAGAGCTGCCCAAATGGACTAAGACATGCAGATTCCAGTAAACACCGTGACAATCAGGACACAGATCCTTCTTATCAGCACAAAGGAACTCCCTCAGGCTGCCTTATATTCATACACTTGCCCTCCCTCCTTAATCCCCAGCCACCACTCTTTGCTCCCCATCTCAATAGCTGTCCTCAGGAGAATGTTATACAAATGGAATCATACAGTATGTGACCTTCTGAAGTTTTCTTCCATTCAGCATAATGTGCTTAAGATCATCCAAGTTGTTGTGCACATCAGTGTACATTCCCTTTCACTGCTGAGTAGGGTTTCAAGGATTGATTTTGAGAGCCTCCAGGAGTCCTAGGTATGGAGTGTGCATCACCTTGCCAACCTGATATAAAGTATTCAAATGACGTAACTGCAAGTTGATATAATGGGGAATAGTGAGTGTGGCAAAGGAAGCAGAACAAGGAAGGAAATTCTTAACCATTCTCAGGAAGAAAGGAGGGGGTTGGGAACAATGCCTGCACGCCAACACTTCCCATACCTTATAGAATGCCAACAGGTCAATGTGGAAAAATTATATAATTGCAAAGTTTAGGAAATCACAAAAAGCGTCATTGCTGTGAGATTGATCTTTAGAATGTAACATATCTTTTGAATGATAAGAGAAGGACATGATATTCTACTCTTTCCAAACCCTTAGACCAGCACATCAACGTCCTCTTCCCGGGATGTTTCTCTCTGGAAGTTTTCCAGGGAAAATATTTTGGGTAAAGCTGTTGGAAGTTAATACCCAATATATAAGTCCTAAAATGATCATAAAGTTTTATCATACAGTCAAGTATGTTTATTAAGTTGATTTTAAGGTTTGTAATAGGCATAAAATACAGCAAAGTTACTCTAATAGGGGAAATATAACAACCAAATATTCCTAATGGCAAAAAAAAAGTCAAACTCGTAGAGAGTAGAGCGGTGGTCACCAGGGACTGGGAGTGGAGAAAATAGGGAGATGTTGGTCAAAGGGTACAACCTTTCAGGTGTAAGTTAAGTAAGTTCTGAGCATCTAAAATTTGCTAAGAGAGTAGATCTTGTCTTCTGATCACATAAAAAAAAAGATGTACCTGTGAAGCAAGGGATATATTGACTTGATTATGGTCATCATTTCACAATGTATATGTATATCGAATCATCACATTGTATGCCTTAAATATATACAATTTTTATTTGTCAGTACCTCCATAGAGCTGGAAAAAATTACATAAAATATGATGCCACCAGGGGCCTGGCCCCGTGGCCGAGTGGTTAAGTTCGCGCGCCCCGCTGCAGGCGGCCCAGTGTTTCGTTAGTTCGAATCCTGGGCGCGGACATGGCACTGCTCATCAGACCACACTGAGGCAGCGTCCCACATGCCACAACTAGAAGGACCCACAACGAAGAATATACAACTATGTACTGGGGGTCTTTGGGGAGAAAAAGGAAAAAATAAAATCTTTAAAAAAAAAAATATGATGCCACCAGGGGGCAGAAGAGGATAAGAGCAAAGAAAATGTCCCCCAAATAGTTGCCTGATTTTAAAATTCCTTTTGTGTACTAAAAATAAAATGAGATCTGAGAGGTTTTCCTCCTTCCTTTGAAAACAGATAATAAAGTTATTAAAGTATTCTGCTTGCTCTTATTACCATATACTTTTTAGGATGCATTCTGACCTTTGGCATGTAATTTGTGCATAATAATTTATTTTTAGAGTAGAAAAACATATTCAGAGTTGGAGCTATTTTTTGTTTTCATAAAAGCAAATCCTGATTTTCAAAACTTTGGGCAGTTTAGAAAGAGATGCTACTACCATATTCTACGATCATTCTTCTGTCCTGCTTTGGTTAGGGAATAAGTTATGGCAGGTAAAGTGTGAACCAGGATTTGTGAAATTTTAATCTCCTAATGGAATCAAAGAGTCTCCATTAGTCCTTTAACATGTATTTATTGCTATCTTTTTCTCCTACTTCTGCTTTGTGCTTGAAGTGTTGTTTTTCCTCCTAGTGCTGCTTCTTTTATAATCACAGCTGGAGAAGAACATGTATTACCAAAAAGACAGAACAATGGACTTGTTAGTGGAGGTGTGGTTGCCTGGTGAGCTTCTCAAAGCCCATCTTCACTGCACAGTACCAGACTCCCATGTGTTCTTTTGCATCGTGAACTAGCTTATCAGCATAGAGATGTTTTCTGAGAACCCAGGAAACCCCTCTCATTTAGAGGGACTGTCTAGAAATTCCCTAATAGGAAAGTGCAGTATTGGGCTTGATACTGTAATGAAGCGACCTCCCCTCCAGCAGCCCACCCCCTTTCTTCTTCCTTTCCCTAAGTGAACACTTGTTTGTGCTACAGTTTTCCTGGTGAGGCAGGTTCTAGGATGGCATTTGCATCTCCCTGAAGGGGACAGGTGTTCCCAGGGGCCATAATCTGGGGAAGTCATGGGTCCTCAGACAGGAAAATGGAAATAGGGAGGTGGGAGAAGGAACTCTTGCCTTTCTCTGGGTAGTGCTATCTTGGATCTGAGCTTGGAGGTATTCAGACATACTTGAGAATGCTCCCAGATTGGGGGTGTTTAAGATGGCCTCTGTCACACAGAGGAAGGCTGAGAGAAGGGGAAGTGGCTGAAGATGAGTGAATTATACCAAGCAAAGCGGATTATCTAGTTTACTATTTGTTCTCCTCCTGTTAGGTCTTAGATGTTAGTGATTTCTAAATGCTTTGACCTTATTTCAGTTGCACCAAAGGGAATTTAAGGAAGACTTAAACCGTAAGGTGAGAACCGTGCCTCCCTGTGAGAACCAGTGTAGAAATAGCAGCTCTAACGGACGAGTCCTTGAAAGCAGGAGTTTGAATGTCAGGGTCACAAGGCCCAGCCCTCCCTCTCCAGGAAAGCCTTCGCTCATTGCCACCTTGAAGAGTGGAGTCCCCTCAGGTACCCAGAATAGGACATGTGGAAAGAGTGGATGGTGGGGATTTCTTCCACACAAAATGCTGCAGAGAGAGGCCCTCTAAACTTCTCCGTTGACAGTGTTCTTTCAAATCTATCAATCCCCAGGGTGAGAAGATCAAGTAGATGATTTATCTATATTTATTATCAACTCAGAATTGACTTCCTCACCCAACTTTTTCAGGTGAGAAAACCAAAAACTGCTTCTGAGAGGTTAAGTGACATTCTCAAAGCCACAGAGTGAAAGTCGGGGTAGGGGCTAAAACTCAGGTTTCCTGAGTCCAAGTTGCTTTGCCACTCCCCAAATAGGGATGTTTCACCTTTCTTGGCCAGCTTTTACTCTGCAATGAGATAGAAATTTCAGGATACGAGGAAACAGAGACCAGTCAAAAAAAGTTTCTACTAGTTCATTTCCACTCGACAGTGCTAAGCAATATTGGATAATAATTGCGTAGTCTCCAGCCCTGCATTGAGAGAGGAATTCTTTCAAGGACTCTGGGGACCCTGAGCTGCATGGCTCATTGATTGAAGGGGTAGACACAGAAAGATTCCTCTGCATCCCACAGCAAGCCTGAGGTGTGACAAGGTGAGTGCTTTAGAGGAGTGTGTGTGTGTGTGTGTGTGTGTGTGTGTCTGTTTTATTGCCTTCTTGTGAAAGAAATGGTGGGCTGGGGGACATCAAATCGTTACCCTCTTCCTTCATCTGGTACACTGAAGGACAAAGTCCTCTCTATTATTAATTAGATATGAAAGAATTAAGCTATCTCAATTCTAAACGAAGGGGCATTGATCCAAAGTGTCCAGGAGCTCCATTTTCTCCTCCTCAGTGCCGTTTATCTCTTGGGAAAGGGACACCAAGATATTGATGAAAATTAGGTAATAATCACAGATTATTGACCCCATGTGTTCCTGTGAAAAAGGAAAATCTTTGGCATGGCATTGTTGGTGGCTCTCTGTAACACTCGTCCAGTCCTCTCTCCAATATGGCAGCTCTCTGTGGCCAGCGTGTGTCACTTGTGGCAGAAGACTAATTGCTTGCCTACTACGTGTCTGGCACTGTTCTAAGTTCTTACATGTTTTATGTCAGGTAATCCTTCCAAATGCCTTATAAGTGCAAGGTTATAGATGAGGACACTGATAAACAAGGTGAAGTATACATCACGTGATAGTAGATGGAGACCCTGGACTCGAATCCCAGCAGTCGGTTCCAGAGTGTGTGCTCCTAACCAACACACTCTGCCACCTGGTAGCATTCACCTGACTGCCACAGAGCCCTATGGACCTATATTAAGTCTTGCAGATTTTACCCATCATTCCCTAGGTTCTGGCATGGTCACATGCATGGAAGTTACTCTTGTTTGGGGAAAGCAATCCATAGTAAAAATTGGAGTTTTCTGATAAAATCACTCTAGTACCAACTTAAGAATAATGTAACCCAGGATGTCATTCCTTATATTTGACTCAATACTATTTTCAAATGTATTGAAATATTATTTAGTGCAAGTGCTTTATATGTATTACCCTTTAATCCACCCAGCAAGCAAATGTGGTAGGTACCTTTATTGTCCCTAGTTTAAACATGAACTTAAGGTTATCGAGTAATTTCTCAATGGTATATAGCTTCTTAAAAGGCAGAAGTGAGATTTGAACCCAACACCGTGACTCCAGTGCCCACATGCTTAACCGCTGAGTTATATCAGTACCATACTCAGCTGTTAAGCAGCTCAGGACAGGCATCTTTTCAATCAGTAAGCTTTCCTGAAAAATTGGGAGCGGTATAGATTGGGTCTCTGTGTTCCTGAATTTTGTTTTGCTAATTCTGTTCTGCTCTTGAACCATCTGTGTACCATTCTTTCTTTCTCTAGTATTCAACTTTCATCATGTGGCTTTAATTTGCTTAAACTCTTTCCTCTATGTGATTTGTACTGTTTTAGTTTTTTTTTTCTATGGAAACAATTTTTTTGTAGTTAATTTAATAATATATGTTTTACTACTTTGAAGTCTTATTTTTCCACTGCAATAATGAAATTTACATAGCACTATGACAAATATTTTGAGTAAAAATTATATATACATATATATAAAAACTTATAAATTTTTGGCCCTACAATTAGCCTTGTGAATTGTTTGTCAAACACCACTGATCCAAACTCACTTGCCAATGTCACTTTTTCCACATGGTGTGATTTGAGATGTGTAGAAAAGTGTCTGCCTTAAAATACTTGTTAAAGGCATAGAGAAATAAGGTATTATATCCAGAAAGGTCCATGAAAGTGAAAATAGGGTCATCCCAGGAGGATCACGTATTAAGAGTGTTGTATTAGCCAAATGAACTGCTTCGAGTTGCAGAGAGTGGGGCGGAATCCTTGTTGAAAGGGGTCTGGGACAGGTAACTTCATCACCAGTACAGAGCATCTTACTTTAGGCATGTATGGCTGGGTCAGTTAACTTGGAGGGTATGAGAACCTTGAAGAAAGTGAGTGGCAGTAGGAGCAAGGGGTGGGGGAGAGAAAAAGGGAAATTTGAAAAAGTGGGAAAAGCTAAATATGTATGGAGACTTGTAGTGAACATCCATGTAGTTGCCTGCCTAGCTCACAGTATTTCCCTTTCTTTGGTAACCTTCCATCCCTTGCCCCTGCTCTCCCCCGCCTCTTCAAGTGATTATAGTGGAACAAGTCAAGTTCACACAACATGTCTTTGCCTTCACAGCTGGTTGGGTGAATATGAGCCAATACGTCCATTCTCAAATCTCTGAGACCAAGAGATTCTAGACAGTTTGCTGTTCTCCCAAACAGAAGAGTTAAAAAATAGGACTTTAGTGAGAGAGAAGAATGAGGCAGATGCTTGAGAGTGGCAGAGATGAGAAACAGAATTTCTTGCTTGTCTCCAGTGTTGTAGTCACTGATTTTTCTAATCCATTCCCTAGGACCATTTGTAACTCTGTCCTTGGCATTGACATCCTCTGTCTTTTTGCTTAAAGTTATTGAACTTCTTATCATTTATAACTAGATATTTTTTATTGTGGTAAATATATAACATAAAATTCATAATTTTAACTATTTTAAAAGTGTTATAGTTCAGTGGCATTAAGTGCATTCACATTGTTGTGCGACCATTGCCACCATCTATCTGCAGAACTTTTCTCGTCTTCCTGAACTGAAACTTATACGCATTAAACAACAACTCCCCAGTCTTCTCTCCCCCAACCCTTGGCAACCACTATTCTACTTTCTGTTTCTATAAATTTGACTACTCTGGGTACCTCATGTAAGTAGAATCAACAGTATTTGTCCTTTTGGCTTATTTCACTTAGTATGATGTCTTCAAGTTTCATCCATGTTGTAGCAAGTGTAAGAATTTCCTTCTTTTTTGAGGTTGAATAATATTTCATTGAAAACATGTACTACATTTGGTGTATTCATTCATCCATTGATGGACACTTGAATTACTTCCACATTTTGGCTATCATTAATAATGCTTCTATGAACATGGTTGTACAAATATCTTTTTGAGTCCCTAATTTCATTTCTTTTGGTACATACCCAGAAGTGGAACTGCTGGGTCAAATGAAAATTCTATGTTTAATTTTCTGAGAAATTGCCATATCATTTTCCACAGTGGCTTCACCATTTTACATTCCCACCAGCAATGCCCAGATATTCCAATTTCTCCACATCTTTGCCAACATTTCTTATTTTCTGTTATTTTGATAATAGTCATCCAAATGGGTGTGGAATCACATTGTGGTTTTGATTTGCATTTCTCTAGTGATTAGTGATGTTGAGCATCTTTTCATGCACTTATTGGCTATTTGTATATCTTCTTTGGAGAAATGTCTATTCAAGTACTCATTTTTTAATTGTTTTTTTTGGTGGTTGTTGTTGCTGTTGTTGAGTTGTAGGAGTTCTTCATATATTCTAGATATCAATCCCTTATCAGATAAATGATTTGCACCTACTCCTCCTATTCTATGTACTGCCTTTTCACAGTGTTGATAGTGTCATTTGATGCACAAAAGTTTTTAGTTTTGCTGAGTCCATCTTACCTATTTTTGCTTTTGTTGCCTGTGCTTTTGGTGTCATATTCAAGAAAGCATTGCCAAATTCAATGTTGTGAAGCTTTTACTATATTTTCTTCTAAGAGTTTTAGCTCTTACGTTTAAATCTTTGATTTATTTTGAGTTGATTTTTGTATATGGTGTAAGATAAGAGTCCAACTTCATTCTTTTACATGTGCATACCCAGTTTTCTCAACACCATTTGTTGAAAAGACTCCTTTCCTCATTGAAAAGTCTTGCTACATTTGTGAAAATCATTTGACTATATATGTAAGGGTTTATTTCTGGGCTCTCTGTTCAGTTTCATTGGTCTACATGTCTGTATTTATATTAGTACTATAACTTTGTAGTAAGTTTTGAAATCAGAAAGTGTGATACATCCAACTTTGTTCTTCTTTTCCAAGATTGTTTTGGCTACTCAGGATCCCTTGAGAATCCATATGAATTTTGGAATGGATTTTTCTATTTCTGCAAAAAAACATTATTGGGATTTTGATAAGGATTGTCTTACTTGAACTCTTGCTTCTTTGCTTTGAACTTCTGTTTTACAGAAGTAATTAGTTCACTAAGTTTTAAAATTTGCTTTCATCTGCTTCATGAAAATATTTTTCTTGTGAGTATTCTTTGCCATTTGTTTTCCCAGTCTCCTCCCTCCCTCCCTATCTTCCTCCCTCTCTTCTCTCTCTCTCTCTCTCTCACACACACACACACTTTGTGGTGGTATTTTGTTGAGGTTTATCCAATGATTCCTTTTTATTTTTTCTTCACTCATCCTTAAATGAGTAGAGTTCTTTCTGCACCATATATTACAGGAGGTATATGTGAAAGAAGGGTTAGGGGATTTTCCAAGCGTCCATAAAATTTCCACTACAAGTAAAATTACTTATGAGACAGAGCTGTGTGGGTAAATTATTTTGGCTTTTATTTCTTCCCAGCTACCTGAGATTGGCAGTCATAGCACTGTCCGTAATGTACTCTACTTTCCTTACCATTTGAAAGCTTCCTACAAATCCAGTGCATATGAGTGATTTCTGGCTTACCCCTACCTTCCTAAAACATATTATATTTTGGAATTATAAAAGCCTCTGAATTTTATTAAAAGTGGAGCTTAACTTTCTGTTTCTCATTCTCCTAGTTGTTTTTGGGTGATTTCCTGAAGGAGAAGAGACTAGCATTATAGTTTCCAATGAGTTTGAGAGGCAAGAGCTTTAACCAGTTGAAATAACAATCATAGAAAGTTGACTTTCATGAGCAAGAAATGTGAGGAGAATGGATAATATCAGAATACCAAACAATTTCTGTATGGCGAATTCTAGCTAAGTAAAGACACCCGCGTGGTTTTCATGAATGGCGGCACATGGAACGCAGAACTGATGTGAACTAGCTGCGATCGCCCTTCGCAAGCTGCTCTAGAGATCTCTGCTTTAGGTTTATGTGTATTTCTCAGATTTTGTTTTTGAATCTATTATTGTCATTTGGTGTTTCCATCTCTAAAATTCCTGGCTCAAGTACTTTCCATATTCTTCCCTGTGACTTTTTTTGGGCCTTGTCTAGCCCATTAACTCTATTACCCTTTCTTCCTTCCACCTACCACCGATCAACAAGTATCTGCCTGGCAGACTGGGTGGGTTTCTAGATTTTCAAGGTAATTTGAATATGATAGGGGAACAGTTAGTCTTCATTTCTGATAAGGCTGCTGTAAACGGAATCATAAAGAGGAGATAAGAAAACTATGGATATACCTTACATTCAGGATACAAGTAGAAGTTGGAATCAGGTATGAATAAGGAAGGTTATGAATTCTATGTAAGATCAGAGATGTTTGGGTAACAATAGTGTTTGGCCAGCAAAGAGTGACATCCTAAGGGAGGTGGTGTGACAAAGAGGCTTGGATGACGGTTTGTTTCCTTTGTAGTTGGCACCTTCAGGAAAATCATCTAGGACAAAGTGCTCCATGAAATGCATTAATGAATAGTATCAAAGTGGCGTGAGGTGGAGTGGCTGAGTAAAGATTCACTGAAGCAGTGCCTTCTTCCAGGTATTGGCATAAAACAATCCATAAAACATTCCGCAAGAAAATGGGTGGGACTTTTCCCCTTTCCTTTTCTAACTCTGCCGTTCTCTTATGCTTCTCCTTGTTATTGCTTTTCCTGTTCAAATCTGCCTTAAGTGTTCATCTTGCCTTGTATAAAACTGCAGATGATCGAAGAGGTTAGTGAACTCACACCTGATGGCCCTATCTTAAGCCACATAACTCCTTATATTACAACAGAATATAGAAGAACTATTCAACCAAGGTCATAAGATTAGCCTTTGAAATACTAGAAATAGAATACTTACCTTAAAAGTTTGCCTTTAGACATGGTTGCAATTCCATAGTAATTATGTTAAAGCCCATTGCTTCTAGATGTTGCTTTTGGAGACAAATAATGTGGCCCTTAGTCGCATATATTAAGGAGATAAGAAAGGTGTATAGGCTGTTATCAGGGCAAACATAAATCAAGTACATATGTTCCAAATTCTATATTCAATTATTTAAATTTTTTATAAAGAGCAATTTCCATAATATCCATGTCAGTTTCTATGTAGCTTAGGGTACTGACACTTATGCACTTTTGAAATGAACAAAATCGTTTATATCAGAACAATTAAAGGAGAAATCATGTATATGTTTCTTAAATGAAGTAATATTGTCACATTCTTTTAAAGTTATCTAAAATCTCTCATATGCTGTATCTCTTGACTTGATCTCATTCTTCTGCAGCTATGTCCCTTTTTATTGTGCTGAATATATGTTTTTCAAGTTCCAGGAAAGATTCTTTGTCAAATTTATATTTGGCTTCTTTAGTCCCCAGAGCTTGTGAATGATATCAGAGTGGGAAATATTGTGAACTATTCCAAATAACTGGAAATTTGGAAATGAAATTAGTGCTCCATACAAGTAAAATAAAATTTTTGCCTGGAGCACATTCATTCTAATTTTATTACCCATCTAATTTGTAAAGTTTCTTTACTTTTTATGTGGAAAAAGTAAGGAATAGAATGGCTACACAGATTTCAATTATGAGAAACTCTAGAGTAAAATAAGCCAAAAATTAAAGAATGTCTTCCACTTTTAGAGCAAATATTTCCATCTCTGTTATATAGGAAAAGGAGTATTTCCATCCCATTTCCCCAATGAGACATCCCTTTTTAAATAGCACATGCCACAATGATGTGATGAGGAATCCGGATTCTGGACAAGTAGTTCAATTTTTCAAATGTTCCAGGTGAGATAAAATCCAGAGTTCTAACCAAGCTCTCCTCCTCCTAGAGGAGAAATAGAACTTCTAAACTTTCCCTTCACATAACACAGAATCTTAGAGTTGGCAGAGGTCTAATTTACACGTAAAATCCTGAAAGCTGATTTTTTCCCCCAAATTATTTGATCCAAGAATAATGGGCTTCTTCCTGATTGTTTAAATTTGGGTATTTTGGAGTCTGATTCAGAAGTTAGGAAGTCCTAACTTAGTCAAGGGTTGCCAAAACTATAACATCAAATAATTAAGCCTGTTTCCAAAAAAAAAAAAACAAAACCCTGTGAATTCTGATTGAGTGCTAAACTTGGCATACATCTTCGTGCAAATCATTTGCCTTACATAAAATAGGTTTTATATATCTCTAGGAAATGATGCCTGCTAGCTTCTTACAATGATTAAATGCAGTCCTAGTTCAAAGCTGACATTTTCTTTTCTTTTTTGAGGAAGATTAGCTCTGAGCTAACATCTGCCGCCAAGCCTCCTCTTTTTTTCCTGAGGTAGACTGGCCCTGAGCTAACATCAGTGCCCATCTTCCTTTACTTTATATGTGGGATGCCTGCCACAGCATGGCTTGCCAAGTGGTACCACGTCTGCACCCAGGATCCGAACCTGTGAACCCCAGGCCACCGAAGCGGGATGTGCTAACTTAGCTGCTGTACCACCAGGCCGGCCTCTCAAAGCAGACAATTTCATTAAGCATTTGTAGTGTAATTATGAGTAGTTAAAATCTGGGCTGTATCATGTAGAAGAAAGTGAATATAACAAGATGAATGTCTATTTACTTTTAAGTATTACGTGATCATTAGAAAAATTTGAGTGCCTAATAGAAAAAAAAATCCCTTTTATTTGCATATTATAATCATGTATGCTTTTACATAACACACTATTTCCATGTGCAAGATATGCATTTAAAAAAGCATACTCTACCTTATAAATATAAATTTATGGTAGATTTATAAGTATTTTATAAATCTTATAATTCAAGCTTATAAACTTCATATACTTGATATATCAGATCATGCTTAGTATTTCAAAAAATCTTTAAAAAACAAAATATACACAAAGTAATACAATGATTATGAAGCTTGTGAACACCAGTACTTAATTCAACCTGCCCCTTTCCCCAAAATTAACACTATATGATTAATTAATTTCATCATCTCTATAATCACTTTTATCCCTTGGTGGAGTTGCAAGGCTACATACACAACCAAGAGGAGAAGTCACCATCTCAGTGTGCATAATTACTGGCTTGGAGATTTGGGACTGGCATATGGTATCTCAGTATACCTTCCAGGATGACTTGATCCAAGCGGGGCTTCTCAGGATAAGCCTAGAAACGTAGATTGGTATGAAATTGTGTTGAGTCTCAAAGGCAAGACTAGGAATTTGAACTTATTTTTGGTGGGAACTATTGTGGACTTTTGCGTCGGGGAAGCACAGAATATGGGCTGTGCTTTAGGGAGCTGATAAAGCTTCAGATTGTTTTCACTTACTTCAGTGTACAAATTCTACTTTGCGTAACTGCAGAGAACTGACTTTTGTTCTAAAAGTTTTCCTCCAGCTTTATTGAAGCATGATTGACAAACAAAAATTTAAGGTGTACAAGTGTACATACCTAAGGTGTAGAGTTGTATATATTTAAGGTGATGTTTTAATGTATATATATATATACACACACATTGTGAAATGATTACTACAATCAGGATAATTAACATATCTATCAGCTCACATAGTTACCATTTTTTTGTATGTAGTGGGAACACTTGAGATCTACTCTCTCAGCAAATTTCAAGTCTACCATACATTATGTTCTGACAAAAAAATCAGGATATTTAACAGGAAAAATCAAGAAAATAGTAAAGAATTAAAAAACACCTGTCTCTCTCTTTTTTTTGGTCAGTCAGTTTACACCAATGGTTCTCAGATAGGACAGTTTTATACTTTCCTCCACAGAGGATATTTGGCAATGCCTGGAGACTTTTGGTTGTCGTGACTGCGGTGGGGGGGGTGGAGGGTATGTGTTGCCGGCATCTAGTGGATAGAGGCCAGGGATGCTGCTAAATATCCTACAATGTATAGGGCAGTCATCCACGACAAGAATGATCTTGCCCCAAGTGTCCAGTGTGAAGGTGGAGAAGCCCTGGTGCTCACATATTGGGGGCATAGTCTAGGCAGAGCACTGAGCTAAGCTTGTGGCTCCCCTGTGCTCCATCCTCTTTGAATGACTTGGGTGATTGTTTGTATTTTCTTTTGACATCTATAACATCAGCTGCAGTTATTATATAGAATGTATTTTGAAATTAAGTTTTCAGAACATTATGATATTAATAGTAGCTGTTTATCTTTATTTGGATATACTTTTGTTTTAGTCATATTTCCTGAAATATAAGACACGAATGTAGTGAAAAATCATTAGCTAAATAGCTCACATCACAGGTATTTCTGGGGTTCCACAAAATATAAAGTGTTGAATTTTATATGGAAAGACTGCCTAAAGATCATATATTATTTCCTCCAACCAATAATGTTATAGTTATTTTTTTCCAAGGTAAACTTTTGATAATTTAGAAAGTAACAAGAAGTGGTGATCGTATTTTAAAAATATTCTTAGAAAGTCCATCTAAAGATATATTTGATTTTGAAGTCACTCAAATTTTAGAAATGAGAAGCTTAAAGAGTCCTGCATCAAGACATGTGACTTTATCATTTTGTTTGACTTTTGAACTTTCATTTGGAAAAAATTTCAAACTTGTAAGAATAGAATAATGAATGTGTGCATACCCTACACTAAATTAACCAATTGTTAACATTTTGCTCCATTTTCTTTCTTCTCCTCTTAATATGCATGTGTATACCTATTTTATATTTACTTATTTTATTGCCTCCTAAAAATAAGGGATTCTCTTACATAACAATAACCACCGTTCAAGAACCAATGGTGTAGACTGACCACCAAAAAAAAGAAAGAAAAGAAGAAAGAAAGAATGTGTTAATTCTCTACTGTTTTCTTGTTAAATATCTGGACTTAAAAAAAAATTTTAGAACATAATGTATTTTATGTATTTTAGAACATAATGTATTGTAGACTTGAAATTTGCTAAGAGAGTAAATCTCAAATGTTCTCACCACCAAAAAAGGTGAATGGATGGATATGTTAATTTTCTGGATTGTGGTAATCATCTCACAATGTATACATATGTCAAGACACCTTAAATATTATCAATCTTCCTAAAGCCCAGTTCTCATTCTCTACTTCCCCTACTCAAAAGTCTATGGTTCCTATCAAAGATAAGTATAATGATCAAATTAAGGAAATTTAAAATCAAAACAATATTATCTAAATATAGTCTTTATTCAAAATTGCCAACTGTGCCAACATTGTCACTTATAGCATCTCCTTTAATCTGGAATATTTTCTCAGTTTTTTTTTTGTTTTTGTTTATTTGTTTGTTTTTTGATGAGGAAGATTGTTCCCAGGCTAACATCTGTGCCAGTCTTGCTCTATTTCATACATAGGATGCCACCACAGCGTGACTTGATGAGCAGTGTGTACGTTCGTGCTGGCGGTCTGAACCTGTGAACCCTGGGCTGCCAAAGCAGAGCTCACAAACTTAACCACTATGCCACTGGGCCTGCCCCAGTATTTTTTTTTTTTTTTGACTTTTATGACTGATATTTTGGTAGAGGACAGGTGAGTTGTTTTGCAGAATATCCCTCAGTTTGGATTTTTCTGGCTGTTCTGCGTTTTTCTTTAGGTTGTGTGTCTTTAGCAGGGGTATCACCATGTAAGCGGTGCTGTGTCCTCACTGCATTACACCAGGTCATACCCCCTGTCAGTTTCTCCCATCGTTGGTGCTATCTCTGATCACTATGTTAGGGTGGTATCTTCCAGATTTCCCCGCTATGATGGTATCATTTCCCCCCTTTGTAATTAATAAATCATCTGTGGGGAGAGATTTTGGATTGTGCAAATAATCTGTTCCACATGAACTTGCATCTAATCATTTTAGCACCTAGTGATGGTTCTTGCTTGAACCAATTATTAGTATAATGATTGCAAAAGAGTAATTTCCTAGCTCTATTATTTCCTCTAACCTTTATTAATTGGCTTTCTGCTTTCAAAAATATTTTCCTCTTAATTATTTTGTTGTTTGTTTTGGCATCAGCATGAACTCATGGATTGTTTTTTTAATGTGCTATAATCCATGACTTTCATGATTCATTTTGATGCTAAAGTTATTGCAAGTTTGGGCACTGGGAACCCTGTTCGGCTGGCTCCTGCAACCTTTTGATAAGTTCCCATCAGTTTTTGAGCCCTATCTTGCTTGCCAGCACAATAAGATATTCCAGGTTCAACTTATACTTTTTCTGGGATCAGTCTCTCTCCTTTCAGTTGAAAATGGTGTTTAGAAAACAAGATATGGGCACCAGGTGTGCCCACCACTACTGGGGTGTCTTTGCTTTTAGGTCCTTTCAGCAGACAGAGTTAGAAATTGATTTATTTCTTTTTTTAATTTTTAAATTATTAGTTGTGGTAAAATATACATAAAATTTATTGTCTTAACCAGTTAAGTAGTGTTAAGTACATTCACATTGTTGTGCAACGAATCCTCAGAACTCTTTTTACCTTGAAAAACTAAACCCCTGTCCCCATTAAACAGCTCCACGTCCCCTCCCCCCAGGCCCTGGCACATTCTACCTTCCGTCTCTATGCATCTGACTGCTCTAGGGACCTCATATACGTGGAATCACATAGTTTTTTTTTTTTTTTTTTGTGATTGGCTTATTTTACTTTAGATTTCTTTTTAAATCATGAATTCAGTAAGAGTATTTTTGAAGCATTATGTAATGGGTTTTTATTAAAGTTGATGAAATTTTTTTGACAAGTGCCATTTTAGAAATAGGTGAAGCTTTCAGGTATATTTTTGTAGTTGAGGATGTTGATCAAGTATTTGGTATCTAAATATTTGTTGGTTTCATTAAATAATAACTATTTGGCCTTGGTAACTTATGAAGCTCATCTACTTTTCCTAAACACACATTATTTTTTTCTTCTGGAATTGTGTGACTACTTAGAAAAGAGAATATTATTTAAGATCTATGCCTTGTAAATAGGAAAGGGATAAATGAATTTATAAGCAGTTAGTAAAACTATCCCAGATAAATATGAATTTTATGTCATATTTTTCTAGCTGGAGCACTGAAAAGTAACATAATCACTTTTAAAGAAATAGCATATATATCTGCACATCTATGCGAGGACAGACAGATATATTGAAATGTGAAATATCTAACTTTCTAAGGAGTGTTTTAACTATATGAAGTGATGCTTTTTGTAACTGACCAGAGAGGCCAAAACTTGCTGAGGGCTGTGAAAGATGGACACTTTGGAATTGCATGTGATTCAGAAGACTTTTGGATGGATTCCCAAAGTCTGTGTTAGGCAGAATATTTGAGCAAATTTGGATTTGATTTGTGAAAAAATTTCCTAACATATTATACAGTTATGTATTTATTATGAAATAGTGAAAGTTGCTTGAACACCAGTTAAATATGAGCAAGACATTCTAACCACTCTCTTTCTCTTTATATAGCTAAAATGTTCGGTTATACTACAATGTACTAGTTCTTTAAAATGGCGTAAATTAGCACTATCTTTTGGATTTGAACAGAAGTGATCTGATGAAATTCACTGTGAATATGGGACAGGCAGTGGAGAGTGGGAATTTGTTCCCAAAGCAAGGTTTTCATTAGGGCCAATTAATCACTGGGCTAGAAGGCACTTGGCACCTTAAAGATCATCTAGTCCAAAGTTCTTTAACTCTTTCTGACAGAGATTGCCAAACCTACATCCTTATTCTTACCTAAGGCTTATCATTCCATCTGTACAGAACTCCAACTGCTATAAAATGATCCCCTTATAGCTGTCACCCACCCATCCTGGTCCAATCTGTTGGAGCCACAGAGAAATGTCTTCTCTCTCTTCCACATGACTTGTCTTCAAATATTTGAAGACAATATGATTTTATTTTCATAAACTGGAATCTTTCATCAGTATAACCCAGGGCTCAATTCAAGAGGTAGAAGAGATGCATAAAAAGGAAACAAAGAGAACTAGCAGGGTTTAGGAACTGTTCCTCCATGCTGAAAATAAATCAGAACTAGATTTACTAGTTCCATCAGCCAGGTGGAACTAGTCCCCGCCCCACCGCCCCACGGCCTCCGTGAAGGCCCTGTTGTCAGTCAGCCTTGTGCAAGTATACTCCAGATTCCACAGCAAACCCTTACAGTGCTTTGTTGCTTTTAATGGAAAAAAGTTGGTGCTTGTGGATAAATGAAATATATACTTTTCTTGTGGCTTTTTGGAGATGAGCATAACTTGCTGTTCACAACTATCATCCTTGTCAAAATAGTATGAACCAAGTGTGAAAGTCATTACATCCATCCGTTCATTTTATTAGAACATTGAGTTTCCTACATGTATCACGTTTGAAGCGCTCATCGTTTAAAATCATGTAAAACTGTGTAAGACATGATGTGTGAATCTAAGAGCTCAGGAAGAAAGAATATCTTGAATTAGCTTCCAGTATTCTCACTTGTTAATGGTCTCACTGGCTACCACTCCATAGCAGGTACTGATGGTGCTACCCACCCAGCAGAACACTGATTGCCTTCCAGAACCCACGCTTCACAGGACCATGTGGTTCAGGGGAGGCAGGCCCTAGATCCAGCCCCAGGGTCCAATGCTGGTGATTTTCAAAGTTGGAAGGAGGATACTTTAGACATTTTTGGTAGGTTAACTCTGTGTTTTGTGGGACTACTTCAGGCATTGCAGGACATTTAACATCCTTGATTTTCATTATCTAAATGCCAAAGCATCTCCCATCACTGTGACAATTAAAAATGCTCCCAAATATTTCCAGATCCGACACAATTTCGGCCAATGAGATAAGATGGAAAGTCGGCTGGAGTGCTTCTGGGAAAAGGTTAATCCATTGATAAAACAGTTTCTTGTCTGTGTCTGGCCGTTGAAATAAAAATATGATGTCTAAAAACTGATTTCTATTTGCTTGTGGATGAGGTAAATTTGCTGAAGACAGCTGAGCAAAAAAAGGGGAAAGAACCTGATCCTTAATGGTGCCAGTGAGCTGCTAAATCAATCAGTCCTGGGACTGTTTTGTATTTTGACTTCTTACTATGTGAAATAATAAATTCCTTATTGATTGAATCAATTAAGCCAAAGTTTTCGGTTACTTAAGTTGAAAGCATATTAAATGATATGCCTTATTCTACTTTCACCCACTCTCCAATCTTTTATTTATTTATTTAATTGCAGTAACATTGGATTATAACATTATTTAGCTTTCGGACTATATTTTTATTTTCATAAACTGGAATTGTAATGTGTTTAGATTTCTGTGTAGATTACCCAAAAACTGATTATAGTCCATCCCCTCACATGTGAGCCTAATCACCCCTTTTGCCCTCCCACCTCCTCCCTTCCCCTGTGGTAACCACCAATTCAATCTCCATTGCAATGTGTTTGTTTGTCGTTGTTTTTATCTTCTACTTATGAGTGAGATCATACGGTATTTGACTTTATCCCTCTGACTTATTTCACTTAGCATAACACCCTCAAGGTCCGTCCGTGTTGACACAAATGGCCGGATTTCATTGTTTCTTATGGCTGAGTGGTAGTCCATTATGTGTATATACCACATCTTCTTTATCCAGTCGTCCCTTGATGGGCACCTAGGTTGCTTCCAGTCTTGGCTATTGTGAATAATGCTGTGATGAACAAAGGGGTGCATGTATCTTTATGCCTTTGTGTTTTCAAGTTCTTTGGATAAATACCCAGCAGTGGGATAGCTGGATCACATGGTAGATCTATTCTTAATTTTCTGAGGATACTCCATACTGCTTTCCATAGTGGCTGCACCAGTGTGCACTCCCACCAGCAGTGTACAAGGTTCCCATCTCTCCACATCCTCTCCAACACTTGTTTCCTGTCTTGTTAATTATAGCCATTCTGATCAGAGTGAGGTGATATCTCATTGTAGTTTTGATTTGCATTTCCCTGATAGCTAATGATGTTGAGCATCTTTTCATATGCCTGTTGGCCATCCGTATATCTTTTGTGGAGAAATCTCTATTCAGATCTTTTGCCCCATTTTTAATAGGGTTGTTGGTTTTTTGTTGTTGTTGTTGAGCTGTATGAGTTCTTTGTATATTTTGGATATTAACCCCATTATCTAATATATGGTTTGCAAATATCTTCCCTCAATTTTTAGGTTATCTTTTCATTTTGTTGATGGTTTCCTTTGCTGTGCAGAAGGTTTTTAGTTTGATGTAGTCCTATTTGTTTATTTTTTCTTTTGTTTCCCTTGCCTGGTCAGACATGGTACTTGAAAATATGCTGCTAAGACCGATATCAAAGAGCGTACTGCCTATGTTTTCTTCTAGAAGTTTCATGGTTTTGGGTCTTACATTCAAGTCTTTAATCCAATTTGAGTTGATTTTTGTGTATGGTGTAAGGGAATGGTCTACTTTCATTGTTTTGCGTGTGGCTGTCCAGTTTTCCTAACACCGTTTATTGAGGAGACTCTCCTTTCTCCGTTGTATGCTCTTGGCTCCCTTGTCGAATATTAGCTGTCCATAAACATGTGGGTTTATTTCTGGGCTCTCGATTCTGTCCCATTGATCTGTGTGTCTGTTTTTGTGCCAGTACCATGCTGTTTTGGTTACTATGGCTTTGTAGCATATTTTGAAATCAGAGAATGTGATACCTCCAGCTTTGTTCTTTTTTCTCAGGAATCCTTTGGCTATTCGGGGTCTGTTGTTGTTTCAGATAAATTTTAGGATTCTTTGTTCTATTTCTGTGAAAAATGTTGTTGGGACTTTGATAGGGATTGCATTGACTCTATAGATTGCTTTAGGAAGTATGGACATTTTAACTATGTTAATTCTTCCAATCCAAGAGCATGTAATATCTTTCCATTTCTTTGTGTCTTCTTTGATTTCTTTCAACAATGTTTTATAGTTTTTGGTGTACAGGTCTTTCTCCTCTTTGGTTAAGTTTATTCCTAGGTATTTTATTCTTTTTGTTGCAATTGTACATGGGATTGTATTCTTGATGTCTCTTTCTGCTACTTTGTTGGTAGTGTACAGAAATGCAACTGATTTTTGTATGTTGATTTTGTATGCTGCAACTTGACTGTATTCATTTATTAAATCTAAAATTTTTTTAGTGGATTCTTTAGGGTTTTCTATATGTGAAATCATGTTGTCTGCAAAGAGTGACTGTTTCTCCTCTTTTTTTTCCAATATGGATCCCTGTTATTTCTTTTTCTTGCCTGATTGCTCTGGCTAGGACTTCCAATACTATGTTAAATAAAAGTGGTGAAAGTGGACATCCTTGTCTGGTTCCTGTTCTTAGAGGGATAGCTTTCAGTTTTTCTCCATTGAGTATGATATTTGCTGTGAGTTTGTCATATATGACCTTTATTATGTTGAGGTATTGTCCTTCTACACCCATTTTATTTAGAGTTTTTATCATAAATGGATGCTCTGTCTTGTCAAATGCTTTCTCTGCATCTATTGAGATGATCATGTGATTTTTATTCTTCATTTTGTTAATGTTTTGTATCACACTGATAGATTTGTGGATGTTGAACCATCTCTGCATCCCTGGAATAAGTCCCACTTGATCATGATGTATGATCTTTTTAATGTATTGTTGTATTCGATTTGCTCGTATTTTGTTGAGGATTTTTGCATCGATGTTCATCAGTAGTATTGGCATGTAATTTTCTTTTTTTGTGTTGTCCTTGTCTGGTTTTGGTATTGGGATAATGTTGGCTTCGTAGAATGAGTTAGGAAGCCTCCCCTCCTCTTCAATTTTTTGGAAGAGTTTGAGAAGGGTAGGTATTAAGTCTTCTGTGAATGTTTGGTAGAATTCAGCAGGGAATGCATCTGGTACTGAACTTTTGCTTTTTGGGAGGTTTTTGATTGCTGTTTTGATCTCCTTACTGGTGATTGGTCTATTCAGATTCTCTGCTTCTTCTTGGTCCAGTTTTGGAAGGTTGTATGTTTCTAAGAATTTATTTATTTCTTCTAGATAATCCAATTCATTGGTTTATTGCCTTTCATAGTATTCTCTTATCTTTTCTATTTCTGAGGTGTCCGTTGTAATTTCTCCTCTTTCATTTCTGATTTTATTTATTTGAGCCTTCTCCCTTTTTTCTTTGTGAGTCTAGCTAAGGGTTTGTCAATTTTGTTTACCTTTTCAAAGAAGCAGCTCTTGTGTTCATTAATTTTTTCTAATTTTTTTTTGGTCTCTATTTTGTTCATTTCTGCTCTGATTTTTATTATTTCCTTCCTTCTGCTGATTTTGGGCTTTGTTTGTTGTTCTTTTTCCAGTACCTTTAAATGCACTGTTAGATTGTGTATTTGGGATTTTTCTTCTTTGTTGAGGTAGGCCTGAATTGCTATAAACATCCCTCTTAGAACCACTTTTGTTGTAGCCTGTATATTTTGGCATGTTGTTTGTTCAATTTCATTTGTCTTCAGGAATTTTTTGATTTCTCCTTTGATTTCTTCATTGACTCAATCGTTGTTCAGTAGCATTTTGTTTAATCTCCACATTTTTGTGACTTTTCTAGTCTTCTTCAGTCTCTAATCTTAAAGATCACTTTATTGAAATAAATTATTAAAAATTAACACAAATTAAAAATGAAAAATATCCACTCCTCAAGCGAATACCAATGCTATTTGAAAGACAGACCTGGGTATTTCTTCTACACTATTCATTTGTCAGATTGAAATAGGTCAAAATGAGAAAGGCTGTGTCTTAATTGCAACAAATGATTCCAAAACCAGAACTAATTCTATGAGTAGCTAAATATTTTTCTTTTAAAAATTTACTGGAATTTGAATGATATTCATATGACATCATCTTGTGTCACAGTGTTCATTCGTGGTGGCCTTTTCCTTTTATCTTTGCACTCTTACTTGAATCATAGTGTCATTTTTGATGTTTTTTTCCAGCTGCTCTTTTCCAATTCAACCATGGCTTTTGCCTGAAAATAAACACATACTTGGAAACCAAGGCAACGTCTCATGAATGAGTGAATCTATTAGCTGAGATCGTAACTTTTATTTTAACAAGTTTTAAAAAATTTCACAGATCTGTGGAATTTTAGTGCTTGGGTGAACATCAGAGGTAATCTAGCCTACATCAATCCTTTTTGAGTCCTTAATCAGAAGGGGGAGATTGGATAGTAGAAGGTATTTTAAAGTTGGTATAAATTCTTTAAGTGAGAGCATGTCATGGTGAAACAAAAGTCACCAGTACTGGGATCAGAACACCAGTTCTTCTAATCCTGGGTTTGCCATTTCCCAGGAGTATGATGTAGACAAACTATTCACTTCAGTTTCTTTATATATAAAGTAGGTTACAAAATATTAGCTCTGCTTATCTTGGAGGGTTGTTGTGAGAATTAAGTGGAACAGAGTGTTATCCAGATAGCAGGTATTAACAACAACCACAAAACAATATCCTGTTGGGTGAATTTATTTTGAGCAAGAACCATTGCAGATTAAAATAAAAAAATTAAAACTCCATTGCTTTCTGGGGCTACCTTCCCCCTTTTGTTATTTGATTAACTCCTTTATCCATCATTACCTCTGCTCAGACATCCCTCCATCCAGAAGATCCTCTGCTTCCCCTCAAAAGCATTCCATCAGCTGCTCCTCCTTGTTCTTCTCCAGTATTGGGTTCATAACTCGATCTCAGCACTTCCACATCTTCATTTTGCTCTTCAGCAGTGGTTCTCAGTGAGCCTAAGAATCCCGGGAACTCATTTAATAAGAGATGACTGGGCCCACTCCCGGAGATTCTGATGCAGTAGATCCTGGAACCTGGGAGTCTGAACATTTACCAGCTGGTGACTCTGATGAGACAGTCTATGGGCCACACTTGAGATCTCGCTCATCTCCAGGTGATCTCATGAGAGCCAGCCTCTGACCTTCTTTGTATCCCCTTTCCCTCAAATGGGGCCAGGTGTAGAGCAGGTGCTCAGTAGACAAAGACATCAAGAATGCCAAAAGTGTTCTGAGGTCAGGTTTGCAGAAATACGTAATTCCTTTGACTTTCCACACACAATTTATACATATTGCAACAAGCAATACACTGCTAGAAATTCTACCTTTCGTGGTCCAAACATACATATTTCTGAAATTATCATTTTGTTAAAATAGAAAGGAAACATTTCAGACTTTTTTTAGATGTCAGAGAAAGTACCAATTTATTAAAAAATAATTTATCAAGTACTTTCAACATGCGTACATTATGTTGGGTGCCACAAAGATGGAAGAATTACAAAATAAATGTGAGTTGCTTAGGAACTGGACATCCTGGGAACATAAGATAAAGCCATATAACTAGTTTTGCATTAGCATGAATGCTGGAAGGGGGATTAGGTGGGTACTGGAGGCAGGAACGTTCAGCAAGGGAGTTGTGGAGTTGCTGAGTCTGAAGAACTGGAAAATGAGCAGGAAATACTTTTGAGGAGGGTGGAATGGCCTTAATAAAAGGCTTAGAGTCACCAATAGCTTCAGCAGACAGGCAATATTAGAGGAGTAGAGGGAGCCTCAGTAGACGGTGCTGCCTCCTCCCTCCCCCAGTGCTGAAGGAAAACAAAGGATGAGAAACCAAGACATTATCTTCATTTCTGATAAAGGCTAAATCTGAGATTCTAGTTTAGGGTGAGAGTCAATAGGCTGCTAACTGATCCCGGAGGAGTAGCACGATGGATGATGTCCACAGGCAGCTTATTCTTAAGAGGAGGAAAGGACTGAGCTGTGCATACTGCCCAAATTTGCTAATCACATTAGTCACTGCCTCTCACTTGCTTTGAGAAAGGGAAGTGGCAGCAAGAGGTCAGAAGTGTCACCCCGTGGCGCTCCCTCCACGGGGAAGGAAACAACAGGCAAGTGGAAGCAATGTTCCCCCTAAAATTCCCCAGCTTCGTATTCTCTTGATCTTTGGGCTTAACCATTAAGCTCAAGGTCAATTGGGGGCATAATTATCCCCCCTGAGTGAGATGATCTGCTATCTTTCAGGGCAGTCCTAATCCCATTTCATATTGCCACCCCTCAATTCCAACCACTGCTCCTTGAGGTCTCGTCCTGGGACCACTGGTAGGCAATACAAATTTTGACCCAGAAGGTACAGAAGTGAGTTGAAACACATATTACCTAAATAAACACAAGGAAAACTTTGCGTCCAAAGGTGAAAATCATTTCCTGTTCTACTTCGCATTCCAATTTATATCCAGCTGGTGGTCCATCAACATCTATCAAGTTTCAGTGAGATTAAATGGGACTATTAAATAAATCTAATCCTAACACCCAGCATAAGTCCTTTGCCTTTGTCTTGTGTGCCGACATTTAGGATTGGGGTGGAGCTTGACGGGGTGTTGTGGTGAGGTGCTTGGACTTTACAAACAATGTTTTTATTGCTGTTATTTATTTAATCGACTAGTTAATAAACGACTTATTATTGAGTTGGAGAGTCAAAATGAACCGTGTAAACTTTTTTGTGGAAACAAAGGCAAATGTGATATGTGGGTTGCTTTGGAGTGGATAAGAGAGTTGATTTGGAGTGGATGTGGGGCTTTTGGGGGGCTATTCCAGTAATCCAGGCCAGGGAGGTGGCATGGACAAAGGGCGTGTTTTTGAGGCATTTCCAATAATTAGAATGAATAGGTGACAAGGTCGGTGGGATGCGGAATCCTGCATAGCAGTCCTGACTGCAGATGTAGGGATGCTCCCCATTCCCTTCTCTCTGCCCTTACCGCTCTTGAGGGGGAAGGGCACATCGCCTAGAAGGTCAAAGGGGAAACATTTATTAGGCATGGTGGAGGGTTGTAGCAGATGTCGTGGAAGATTCTTAGCATGCTTTCAGTTATTCTGATGTACAGCGTTGGAATGCATGCCTGTTTTTCCCTCTCGGGTAGTTGACAGATGCCCTCCTGGCCTGAGACACGATCCATCCTGAAGGTAATTC